>NC_068336.1:20128080-20754636 GCF_000147395.1 Oryza glaberrima | reverse complement strand
AGACCCACTGTCATATTTTTTCCGAAAAAGTCCAAATCAACTTCCTAAACTATTGTGTGAGTACGAAATACCCCCTAGACCCGAAACCCGACATCTCTGAACACACGCAGGGGAGTCCGTCCAACAGTTGTGGCCTGACGTTTGGTTGGAGTATAGCTTTCGTATGGGTGGCGCGTGTACGTGTGCACGATCATTCTTCTTTGCACTGGGCAAACACCGGGGCGCGGGGGAGGGGGGGAGGAGGAGGGGTTTCCCACCAAAATTTTGATTGGAATTTAGAAGGCAAATGACAAGGTAACATGGATGATAAGGTTTCCTTCAGGAAGATACCACAATCTTGTCAGCGAATTTTAGGCCCTGTTAGTTCCCACATAAAAATTTTATACCCTGTCACATCGAACGTTTGGACACCTGTATGAAGTATTAAATATAGGCAAAAAAATAACTAATTGCACAGATTGCGACTACTTTGCGAGACGAATATTTTAACCCTAATTGCTCCATGATTTGACAATGTGGTGCTACAGTAAACATTTGCTAATGACGGATTAATTAGGCTTAATAAATTTGTCTCACGGTTTACTAGCGGATTCTGTAATTAGTTTTTTTATTAGTATCCAAACACCTCATGCGATACTCAATATAATACCCAATGTAACACACTAAAATTTTACACCCCTCGATCAACACCCCCTCAATCCCTTAGGCCATAAGGTAATTTCTTCCACACATCTGTTTACTATCCTAGTATCGATTCTGGTTGCCCACAAAAGACCACATCATGTCGATAATATCATATAGTATATATAATCCCCAAAAAAAAGTAGATAAAAGGCCTAGAATTAAAAAAATATTAATAAAGAATAGTTAAAAATAAATTTAATTTTCTTCTTGAAATATAGTGATGAATAAATAGATAACTTCATATTACTTTTTTTCCCCAAAAATACAGGAAGACAAGCTAAAAGGACTTTAAGTTGTATTCGGGAGGCTACGTTCCCAACTGCTCACTCTTGTTTTATGCATGTAAACTTTTCAAACTGCTAAACGATATATTTTTTGTAAAAAAAATATTATAGAAAACTTGTTATAATAGATTATACTAATTTATTTTTCATGTTAGTTTTAACTAATACTACCTCCATATTTTAATGTGCGACGCCGTTGACTTTTTGTCCAACGTTTGACCATTCTTCTTATTCAAAAAATTTAAAAATTTATGTAATTATTATTTATTTTATTATGACTTGATTCGTCATCAAATGTTCTTTAAGCATGACATAAATATTTTCATATTTGCACAAAAATTTCGAATAAAACGAATGGTCAAACGTTGGTCAAAAAGTCAACGGCGTCATACATTAAAAACGAGTACTTGATTAATTATGTGTTAATGGGTTACTTCTCCTGTGCCAGAGGAAGAGTTTCCCAACCGGCACAAACGAAGACAACCACCTCTATGAACTCAGTAGAGACGAGCTTCCCCAACTAGTGGAGTATGCGAATGCCACACACGCTCGTCGATAATCAGCCATGCACCTTTGTCGGCCACGGCCACATGCACCTCTAGGCGTGTGCCTCAACTCAAGGGCACGTAGCATGGACGATACGACCATGCAACATACGTGCACCCCATGGCGAGGCAGCTGCGGTGGCGCGCCCGCCCGGCCATCAGCGTCCTTAGCGCGCCTCAGCCGCAGCACGCAAGGCACTTGCGCTCTATTCGATAGGGGGTGCTCCGCCGTTGCTGCCCTTTTTATAAATGTTCCCTTTTTATAAATCAAAAGGCTTGCTTAATTTGCTACGCAGTTACTTACATCTACGGATATTTGGCAATTAAATTATAGATTAATTAAATTCTTTACGTTAATTTACTAAGACAATTAAAAACCCCGTTGTATTTTAGAAATGTTGATATTATTAGTTTAGAATGAATTTCATTTGAAGTCCTTACTAATTCATCATGAAAATTTCATTATACATGTTTAACTTGTCATAAAACATTAAAAAACTCTATTTTTCCTAATTGTTGACGGTATTAATAAGGTAAATTTTGGTTCATGATACTTAAGTTTGTAATTTGGTAGAGGACATCAAAAAGGTAGGACACGAATTAGTGGTCATAGTTCATGGACATGAGAAAAATCGATCCTTGGAGAAAAAAATCCTCAAAGTATGATTATTTATTACTAGGCACTCTACAAATCAAAATATTTATTTGTGTTTGAAAAAGAGAGAAATAGTGCCTAGACCCACTGTCATAGTTTTTTCCGAAAAAGTCCAAATCAACTTCCTAAACTATTGTGTGAGTACGAAATACCCCCTAGACCCGAAACCCGACATCTCTGACACGCACGGGGGAGTCCGTCCAACAGTTGTGGCCTGACGTTTGGTTGGAGTATAGCTTTCGTATGGGTGGCGCGTGTACGTGTGCACGATCATTCTTCTTTGCACTGGTCAAACGCCGGGGCGCGGGGGAGAGGGGGGGGGGTGGAGGAGGAGGAGGGGACGGCACGGGCGGCGAGCAGCAGCGTCGCTGGGAGGGCGCGGTGGGCGGCGGGGCGCCGAGGAGGACAGTGGAGGTGGCGGGAGGCGGAAACGTGGTGAGGGCGCGGTGGCCGGTGGGCCGCGTAGAGGATAGTGGAAGCGGCGGATGCTGCCAAGGCTAGGGGCGATGGCGACATGGCGATGAGTCCTCGATTCTGCCTCTAGCGCATGGCTCCTCCTCCGCATCCGCCGGCGCACAGATCCTTGGTCTTCGCCGGCGAGCACGGCTCCTCGGCTCCACCTACCATCCCTGTTGTTTCCATCGCGTTTGGCTCCGCTCCATGCCGCGCCCACGACGTCGGAGGGAAGGAGAGAGAGAGAGTTTAGTACTACTCTATATGACATGTGGGGCCTTGTTAACTTTTTTTTTTGATTGGATTGCCACGTTAGCGTCACATGTATGCCATATAGAACAAAATCGTTCCGAACTGCCACGTGTACACGTAGGATGAAAACCACTCTAAATTGAGTCAGGGGTAATTCATCTGGTTTTAAAAGTTTATGATGTGAAATATCTGGTATTCGAGTTTATGGGGGTAATTCGATCGACACAATAGTTTAGGGGGTAAAAATTATTAGTGATGAATAAAATTAAATTAAATAGTGATGAATAGGTTTTTTGTAAAAATAAATAGTGATGAATAAAATAAAATTAAATAGTGATGAATAGGCGTTTTTTTACCCAAAAAGTGAGCGCACGGCAACAAGTCTAGAATGAACAAGATTTCCCTAAACAATATATAGATTCGTGCAAATCCAATCACGAATAATGCACGATCTGCTCACCAATTTATGGATTTCCATAATCAAGTTCCAGTGTTTCTCGCCGGAAATATCCATGCCTCGGTTTATAAGGTAGTGTAATGTTTGTTCGGTGAGCGAGGTGGGACTAAATCCGCACAAGCACAGTAGCTGCACCGTACGGGCCTCAAATTAAGTTCCGCAAAGCGAAAGGCCCGCAGCCCATATGTGTGCTGGGCTCGCACGCCGGCTGAGCCATCGTCAAGAATCTGCCACGTAGTCAGAGTGGTGTGGCCGTACGTCGTCCTGCAAATTCTTGCATGCGAATGCGATGCATGCATTGGACGGACGGACTGCGTTGGCTGTCGTTTTGCCTTCGATGCCACGCGACGGTCCACACACATACACACCATGATCGAGATGGCAAGGGTGCAGTCGTTCCTACTGTCCATTGCTTAGGATGGTCGGAGGTGTATTTCGTCTCTCGGAAGCAGCGCTGGCCGTCGCCAGACTTTCTAGAGGTGGATCTCCATACCACCAAACCACTACTCCTAACCAATGATTAGGGTACTTCTAGACCGGGACAAGAACAGATTGAACCCGGCCAGCATCGCGGTGATCACGTTCCACACACACCATGATTGAGATGGCGAGGGCATAGTCGTTCCTACTGTCCATTGCTTAGGGGGGCCTCAAGCATTTTCTCGCTCGCTCTCTCTCTCTCTCTTTCTCCCTCTCTCATTCTCGCTGCAGCTCATCGCCGCTTTCTCCGACCTCTCTCCTCCCTTTCTGTTGGGGGTTCACCACAAACAGAGGGTATGAGAGAGGTCGGGCCTTCTTGCATTGCTTAGTAGTAGTAATTGTCGTCTTTTTTGGCAGGTTCTTCGGTTAAGTCGCGACAATTCCATCGGTATTTCCCTTTTGCTCGAGGTTGTCGAAGGTGGCTTTCGTCTCTCGGAAGCGGCGGTGGTCATCACCAAATATTATTATATTTGTCTATAAACTTAGTCAAACTTAAAACAGTTTGACTTTGACCAAAGTCAAAACGTCTTATAATCTGAAACGAATAGAGTAATTTGGTAGATGACATAAAAAAGGTAGGACGCGAATTTATGTTTGAAGAAGAGAGATAAATTAAGAGTGTAAAATCTAATGGCCCTAGACCCACTGTCATATTTTTTCCGAAAAAGTCCGAATCAACTTCCTAGACTATTGGGTGAGTATGAAATACCCTCTAGACCTGAGGTATTAATACCGGACGAACAACAGCCCGAATATAAATATTATGAATGGTTTTGACTTAAGTTTGCATGCATGACTGCTAATATGATTATCAAGTCATAACAAAGTAAAAAAAAAATCAATGGGCACACGCATGCACAGAGTGGTTTTCCGCTGGGTTAAATTGGTCGATCTGCCACCTCTACGTCGATGGAGCGCGGTTGACGCGTGCGGTAGAGTCCGTCCAACAGTTGTGGCATGACGTTTGGTTGCATTATAGCTTTCGTATGGGCGCGTACGTGTGCATGATCATTCTTTTTTGGACTGGTCAAACGTACCCCTGGGGGAGGGGCGGAGGGATGGGGGGAATTTGGGATTATACCATCGCTTCAAACTGATTCATTGTAATACCATCCTAAATTGAGTGGTGTCCACCAAAATGCCATTTTTGTTCTTTTTTTAATAGAAATGTTTTTGCTCAATTTTATTTTTCCCAGACCAAAATACCCCTGACACGGGGCCCACCTGTCATACTCTCTCCCCTCTCTCTTTCCCCTCTTCCTCTCCCTCGAGGATTGCCTCGGCTGGCGGGCGTGGCGGGCAGTGGTCGGTGGCCAGTGTCGGACGTGGCGGGGAGGTAGGCGTCCAGCGGCAGCGACGGCGCGGCATGCCCCTCGCAGGCGGCGATGTGCATCGTAGATGACGTCGCGGGCGCCGTGGATAGGGGCGGCGTCGCCTACTCCCTCTCCTCCCACTGCAACCGCTCCTTTGGCGGCGCCCGCGTATCGCCCTTCCGCTCCACGACGCTCACCTCCTCCTCCTCATCCTCCTCTCACTTCCGGCCGCCGCGGATATATGCTCCACCTCGCCGCTTGGGTCTCTCGTCGCCGCTGTGCCATGCTTGGACCACGTCGCCTGCCTCCCCACCACGCCCATCGCCGCCCACCGGTCACTACCTGCCATGCCCGCCAGCCGAGGCCGTCCTCGAGAGGGAGGAAGAGGGGAGAGAGTATGACAGGTGGGGTTCGCATTAGGGGTATTTTTGATCCGGGGAAAAAATAAAATTGAGTAAAAACATTTCTATTCACAAAAAAGAAACGGAAATGGTATTTTGGTGAACACCACTCAATTTATGATGGCATTACAGTGAATCGGTTTGAAGCGATGGCATCTTTCGCGATGGTATAATCCCAAATTTCTCCGGAGGGGAGGGGGGCAGGGGTTTCCCACCAAAATTTTGATTGGAATTTAGTAGAAGGCAAAGTACAAAGTTTTGCATCAGAAGATAGCATGGAGGATAGGGTTTCCTTCAGGAAGTTACTGCAATCTTGTCTGTGCATTTCAATCCCTCAGTCCATAAGGTGATTTTTTGCACACATCTGTTTACAATCCTAGTAAAAGACTGCGTCATGTCGATGATATCATATACACCATCCGTTCCAAAATATAAGTATTTTTTACCCTGACACGGTCTCCGAGATGCTACTTTGACCAACTCTATCTATAAAAAGAAGATGCTTTAAATAAAAAGAGTTGCATATTATGATAGTTTGTTTAATGATAAATCTAGTAACATCAATTTTAAACGATTGATCTTTCTTATTTTTTTGTTGTCAATAGTCAAAATTAAAAATGTTTGACTTGTCACTGTACTAAAAATACTTATATTTTGGGACGCAGGGAGTAGTATATATAATCCCCATAAAAAAGTAGATAAAAGACCTAGAAGTAAAGAAATATTAATAAAGAATAATTAAAAATACATTCAATTTTCTTATTGAAATATAGTGATGAATAAATAAATAACTTCATATTACTTTTTTTTCAAAAATACAGAAAGACAAGCTAAAAGGACTTTAGATTGTGTTCGGGAGGCTACGTTCCGAACTCCTCACTCTTGTTTTATGCATGTACGCTTTTCAAACTACTAAACGATATACTTTTTGAAAAAAAAATATTGTAGAAAACTTGTTATAATAGATTATATTAATCTATTTTTCATGTTAGTTTTAACTAATACTGGATTAATTATGTGTTAATGGGTTACTTCTCCTGTGCTAGAGGAAGAGTTTCCCAACCGTCACAAACAAAGACAACCACCTCTATGATCTCAGTTGAGACGAGCTTCTCCCGTTCAGTGGAGTTTGCGAATGCCACACATGCTCATCGATAATCAGCCAAGCACCTTCGTCGGTCACGGCCGCGTGCACCTCCGGGCATGTGCCTCAACTCAAGGGCGCGTACCATGGACGATACGACCATGCAAAATACGCGCGCCCCACGGCGAGGCAGCTGCGGTGGCGCGCCTGCCCGGCCATCAGCGTCCTCAGCGCGCCTCAGCCGCGGCTCGCAAGGCCCTCGCGCCCATCTTCCAGGGCTTCTTCTCTGCGCTTGCCGCTGCCATCAATGACGACACCCTCTCCTCTACCATGGTGTCACCCACGACGTCCTCGCCCCCTACGACAGTTGTGTCCGCGCATGTTCCGGCGCCCATCCCGCCTCCTGCGCAACTCCCGCCTGAGATCACGGCGCTGCGCGCCCGTCTCGCGGTTCATGGCGCGCCGGGAGCGCCCCGCCCCCTCTAGATGTTGTGTCCCAGGAGCCGCCTCCTCCCACCCTCGACGACGGCACCATCACCACTCTCCATGGCTAGGCCGTCACCGTCCTCAACGTGAAGGTCCTCGTGCCGGTCTCCGTCGATCTCGCCGCCGACAGCTATTCCCGGTGGCGTGGATTGTTTCTCATCGTCCTCGGCAATTATGCGCTTGCGGACCACGTGCTCGTCGGTGCACCTCATCTCGATCAGGGGAGCCATCCTCGCCGCCGCACGCTTTCCCGAGCGCACGGTACCTGTTCGACAGGGGTGTGCTCCGCCCTTGCTGCCCCTCTAGCCTTCCCTGCGTCAGCAACATCGTCCGTGATCCGCTCACGGCGACACCTCCTCATCAGGTGTGAATTGAACTTATCCTTTACTTTTTTACTTGAGAGTGAATTTTAAACTTGGAGAATTGAGGGTTCAAATGAACTTATCCGTTGCTTTTTACTTGAAAAATGGTGATGAGTAAAATAAACGTAACATAATAAATTTTTAAAATTAATAATAACGAATATAATAAAATTAAGAAAAAAAAGTACGAATTACTCCAGAACTATCATGGTCGATCGAATTAACCCCCTAAACTCAAATACCAAATATTTCACACCATAAACTTGTAAAACGGGACGAATTACCCTCCTGCTCCAAAATCATCATTTTTTTAAAAAAACAAATCGTTGGAACCCACCTATTAGCTTCTCTCCCCCTCACCCCTTTCTCTTCCATTTTTCATTCCTCTCTCTCTCATCTCTCTAGCGTCGTGGGCGGAGAGGATAGTGGTGGACAACACTGTCGGCTGGAGGGCACGGGCGGTGGGCGTGGAGGACGGTGGAGGTGGCGGGCCGCACCAAGTAGGATGGTGCATTTGGCGGGAGGTGGAAACGTGGGGACGGCGCGATGGCCGGTGGGCCGCGCTGAGGAGGACAGTGGAGGCTGTGGACGCTGCCAAGGCAGGGGGCTATGGCGACGTGGCGACGAGTCCTCGATTGCTGTCATGCCCGGAATTTCTATCCAAAATTCCAAACGCTTACGTGTGTGTAAACCCTCGTCCAGGAATCAGCCGAGGCACACAATAACAAATTGATAATAGAGTACAATTATTACTCTAATTAATAAGCGAATAAAATGTCATTACAGAGGTAGATAGTTCCTCTCAAACAATAAAGTTCTAAGTAGTAAAAAATAAGATAAACAGCGCAGACGACTCCATTCCACAAGCAGCTTGACCAGGGCTACGCCTAATCCTCCACACCATCAGCATCACTGTAGAACTCCTCCTCTGATGAATGATTGCAAAGTGAGTATATGACATACTCAGCAAGCCACGCAGCAAATATGCAAGTGCATATGATAACAAAGGATGGCATAGTATAGTCTCATTTGCATAAATAGCATTTAATAAATATTTCAGAATTTAATAAAACAATAGAGTATTAATTAAACAGTATTAATCCAACGCTATACAACATACCCTGTTGCATAGGCCCAACCATTCTGAACAACCAATCCCGGCTGCACAGTTCTATCTCCAAACCAGGAATATACCATTCCAAACCAGGTGCTAACAGGTTATTAACAGCATCATTTAATATGGTGAGAAGTGTGAAACTAATCACGAAAGACATTGTTAGACCCGCCCATAACCGCGGGCATGGCTATTCGAATAGTTTAACTCTAGCAAGAGGTGTACCACTGTACCCACAAGACACAACCTCAACATCATGTCATCCATGCGTCGCGATACTTAACAAGTACCCGAATAGAGATTGTGACAATACCCTCTATATAACACAATTCAAAGCAGTGCACCGTTCCCGGATCATAATTACCCCCTTGTAAACAAGGCATGGACTCCCCAGTGACCCCCGTGGGCTTATCTCCGCCACTTCACAGTCTGGTGCTCTACAATGAACCATACTATACAGAAAGTAAAGCCGTTACCCACGCTGGTTTGTGGTTGGCACGGTTAATGTTTCACAACCGAAAATCGTGAACCGGTCCTTAATTGTCATGAGCACGACCATCAAAACCATGTGCTCACAACCCACCATTATCAAGTTTTAGTTGGCAAATTAATTAATCAACCAATCACGATTAACCATCGTGAGCTATCATTTTACCATCATTAAATAATAGTGAATCATGAGTATCCCATTTATATGAGCTAGTGTCTCTAAGCATGGCTAAGCATCCTATTCACTTTAGCTAAAACTATATAATGTTCTAGCTAATCAAATTATTAACCAAGTGACAAAGAATAAGGAATCAATAGCAAAAGGGCTGTAACAAGGCAATAGGTTATTTCCACCCAATGACATTCAAAAATAAATGCAATAGTTGAATAGAAACAATAGCTTTAAACGGGATCAACATGCTCAAAGGGTTGTTTGGGATCTGTGTGACTTGTCTTGCTGGCCTTGGAACTCTTCACAATCTTCTCCTGCGAAATCGGACTCTCCGGGAACGTCGGAATCTAAGGAGAAAAGAGCAAAATCACCAAAACAGCACATAAACAAGCATAAACAGTATATGTGGATATTTTTAACATGTAGATCTCAATTTTAGAAAAATTTAGAGACTTGAACCAACTAAATCCGAGCTAAGATGAATTAGTTATGAATTTTCAAAGATTAAATCGAATTAAATCATTTATATAGATTTTAATTGAATTATGACGCAATAATGAATTATTTTTGAAAAGGAAAAGGGGATTATTGCGTCAGCGGGCTCGGGTTCACGGTGGGCCGGGTGCACGGCGGCGGTCTACGGAAACGAACGGCCGAGATCAATCTAATCCATAACGAACGGCCGAGATCATCTTGATCTACCGCGGTCTACGGGAGTCGGCGACGATGACGTCAGCGGTGACGTCACCACCGACGGCGGCTCGGCCTTGCATGCTCGCCGGCGAACGACGGCGCGGCGGCGCAAACGGACGGCACCTACGGGTAGCGGGCGGCGCGGCGAACTCACCGGTGACCTAAACTACGGCAGACGGCAATCGGACGGCGACGGCGACGAGGAAGAAGCGGCGGCGACGGTCGGGTTGACGACGACGGCGGTGCTCCGGCGATCCTCGGCGGAAATGGAGGGGTGGACGAGGACGGCGACGGCTTGGCGATCACGACGGCGGCCTTCCCGAGCGACGACGACGACCGGAGCGGCGGCGGCACACGGCTGGACGAACTGCGGCGACGGCGGCGCACGGCTACTCGGGGCTAGGGCACTACGAGCGGCGGCGGGCTAAGACGAGGGTGGCGGCGGAGAGAGGAAGTCTCGGGGGTCCTTATAAAGGGGCTAAAGGGTGGCGACGAAGGCCCAGGGCGGCCGGCGACGGCGATGGAAGGTTAGGGTTCGAGGGAGAGAGACGAATCCGATTCGAGATCGAACCCGATGATTTCCAAACGATTTTAGCCGATGATTCCAAAAGGGAAAAGGTAGAGGAGACCTCGGGGATCATTTCCCCTCTATTAATTCGACCAGATCGGGAAAGTGGCGGCCGAATTTTGGAAGGGCGGCGGCGGAGACGCGCGGCTAGGGTTCGACCGGGCGGCGGGAGGTTGACGACGAGTCTGATAGGTGGGCCCCACCTGTCAACGGGAGGGAGCGCGCGCGCGCGAGCGGCGGCTCGGCTGCGGGCCGACTGGGCCGGGGAGAGAGAGAGAGCGGTTTTGGGCCGACTTTCGGCCCAAAGCCAAAAGGAGGAATTTTAAAACTTTTTCAATTTAAATTATTCATGAAATACAATTTCATTTATTAAAAATATTTCCTTGGCTCAAATAAATCCCAGAAAAATCTAGGAACTATAGAATCAAGTGAAGTATTTAATAAAATTTTATCTGGCCCACTTTTATATTGGAATTTATTATTTAAAATTAGATCTTCTCTTCTAGGCTTTTAAAATTATTTCTAATAATTCCAATTAAACAACAATTTATATATTTGGGATTTTTAGGGTGTGACAATTGCGTCGGCGTGCGTGGATCCTCCTCCGCATCCGCCGGTGCACAGCTCCTGCTTGGTTTTCGTCGGCCCGAGCACAGCTACTAGGCTCTACCTGCCATCCCTGTCGTCTTCGTCGCGTTTGGCTCCGCGCCACGCCGCACCCGTGACATCTGAGGGAAGGAGAGAGAGTTTAGTAGTACTCCATATGACATGTGGGGCCTGCTAATTTTTTTTTGGGGGATTGGATTGCCACGTTAGCGCCACATGTATACCATGTAGGACAAAACTGTTTCGATGAACTGCCACATGTACACGTAGGATGAAAAACACTCTATATTGAGTAGGGGGATAATTCGTCCGGTTTTAAAAGTGGTGTGAAATATCTGGTATTCGAGTTTATGGGGGTAATTCGATCGACGCGATAGTTCAGGGGGTAATTTGTATTTTTTTTCTTAAATTAAATAGTGATGAATAGTTTTTTTTTTCCAAAAATTGATCGTTGGACACAACAAGCTCAGTAACACAATGAATTTTTAAAATGAATAGTGATGAATAAAATTAAATTAAATAGTGTATTTTCAACAAAAAAGAGTCAAGAGTCAGTAGGACACAACTAGTTCAATCAAGACCAACTAGTTCAATCAAGACCAGGAAATCCAAGGCCCAGAATAAACAAAGTAGACCCTTTAGCAAATATTGCACGATCTACCCATCTCAACTTTCAGTGTTTCTCGCCGCCAGCGTCCATGCCTCGGTTTATAAGGTAGTGCAATGTACGTTCGGTTAGCGAGGTGGGACTAAATCCGCACAAGCACAGTAGCTGTACCGTATGGGCCTCAAATTAAGTTCTGCAAAGCGAAAGGCCCGCAGCCCATATGTGCGCTGGGCTCACGCGCCGGCTGAGGCTGAGGCTGCTCACCATCGTCAGGAATAAGTTCATCTAAGGTCCCTTAACTTGTCAACGAATCCGATTTTCGTCCCTCAACCGGAAAATCAGACACAACGAGTCCCTCAAGTATCAAAACCGGTGCAGATGAGGTCCTTCGGCGGTTTTGAGGGCAGTTTTGGATGACGTGGTGCCTACGTGGCTAATTTGACTCGGTCTTCATCTGACGTGGCGCTTACGTGACAATTTGACCCGAAAAAATAATAAAACCCGTGGGACCCACATGTCAGTTTCACACATAAATTAATAAAAAATGGTGGGGCCCATGTGGGCCCCACATGTCATTCTCACCCCTCTTCTTCTTCTTCCTCCTCTCCCTCCATCTCCCTTTCTTCATCTCTCTCCCCTATCCTCTCTCCAGGTGCGACGGAGAGGCAGCGGCGCACAGCGGCCGGCGGGAGAGAAGGGAGCAACGCGGCGGCGGAGGCACGGCTCCGGCAGCTGTGGGCGGAAGAGGAAGGGGCGGTGGGAGTTGGCCCTGGCTGCGGCAAACGGTAGGACATGAGCTGCACAACCGAGGCCCCGCGGCGCCGACTCCTTCTTGATGTCACCGGCGCCGCCAAGGCTGACGAGGTGGACGCGGTGGTGGTGGAGGAGGAGGAGGACGGCGGCACGGCGCGGTTCCATGAGCGGAGGCTGGTGGTGGTGTTTGTGCTGCCGTCCCAGCCGATGTGCGCCACGTGCTGGCGGTGGTGGTCCGCCGCGCCGCCACCCTCGCCGCCACCGCCTAGACACGTACACAACATCACTAATACCAAACTCCTAAATCACCCCGCAAAAAACAATCGACAAGATAGAGCAGAAGTGAAGAATAAGCATCCAAGACTCCAAACAACGAACCTTGGGGCTTCTTGCCGCTCTTGCCGCCTCCATCGACGACGTCCACGCTGGATCCATTGCGGCAGGTGGAGAAGGGGATCACGATGAACCGGTCCATCCGTTGCTGCTCCTTGCCACTATTACTCATGGCTATCTAGCCACTGCTAGCTAAGCTGATACTATCTTGGAATCAAATCGCTTGCCGCTTTGGCTGAACCTGTACTGGTACGATCATTTTTGGTAAAAGAAAGGGTTAATTAAGAAATGGGGTTCTTGACCCTTGCTAAAAAAAAAATCTTGGAATCAAATCAATGTCTGCTCCTCGCCAGCGTGCGCTGCGACAGTGGCCAGATGCTGAGCGATGGGAGCAGCACCTCCGCGGCCTTGGCGACTGGTGCCGCGGGAGCGGTGGAGCCGGTGGCGGAGCCTCCCTCCGCGGCCGACGCATGCTGGCTCCCCTCGGCGGCGGCGGCGGCTCTGGGGGCGTCCTCCGCCATGGCTGCGGGTAAGTGGGAGAGGGAGAGATCTATGGCGTGGAGAGGGGAGAGGCCGAGAGGGAGAAAAGAAGCTCCGCCGCCCCTTCCTCTTCCGCCCACAGCCGCCGGGCCGTGCCTCCGCTGTCGCGCCGCTCCCTCCTCTCCCGCCGGCCGCCATGCGCCACTGCCTCTCCGTTACGCCTGGAGAGAGGATCCCAATCCGAGAGAGAGATGAAGGGAGATGGGGAGAGAGAGGAGGAAGAAGAGGGATGAGAATGACAGGTGGGCCCACTTTTTTATTATTTTGTGTGTGGAACTGACGTGTGGGTCCCATGGGTTTTATTATTTTTTCTGGATTAAATTGCCATGTAAGCGCCACGTCAGTGCCACATCAGATGAAGACCGAGTCAAATTAGCCACGTAGGCGCCACGTCCGCCAAAACCGCCCTCAAAAACGCCAAGGGACCTTATCTGCACCGGTTTTGATAGTTGAGGGACCCGTTGTATCTGGTTTTTCGGTTGAGGGACGAAAATCAGATTCGTTGACAAGTTAAGGGACCTCAGATGAACTTATTCCCCATCGTCAAGAATCTGCCACGCGCGCGCACACACGCAACTAGATGATCTCGTACCTATGGGGCTGCATGCCCCAGCATGACTGGCACCGTCTCCATCTTGGCCCAGACACTCTGCAGGTAACCTGGCATCACGGTGATCACGTACACCATGATCGAGATGGTGAGGGTGTAGTTGTTCCTACCGTCCATTGCTCAGGATGATCGGAGGTGTCTTTTGTCTCTCGGAAGCAGCGGTGGTCGTCGCCAGACTTCATAGAGGTGGATCTCCACGCCACCAAACCCCTACTCCCACCCAACGACCAGGATACTTCTAAACCAGGACAAGAACATATTAAACCAGGTCAGGATCGCGGTGATCACGTTTCACGTACACCATGATTGAGATGGCGACGGCACAGTCGTTCCTACTATCCATTGCTTAGCGGGGCCACAAGAGTTTTCTCGCTCGCTCGCTCTCTCTCTCAATCTCGCTATAGCTCATCGCCGCTTTCTCCGACCTCTCCCCTCCCTTTTCGTTGGTGGTTCACCACAAACAGAGGGTGTGAGAGGGGCCGGGCCTTCTTGCATTGCTTGCCTAGTAGTAGTAGTAATCGTCGTCTTTTTTGTCAGGTTCTCCTGTTAAGTCGCATCAATTCCATCGGTATTTACCTTTTGCTCGAGGTGGTCGAAGGTGGCTTTCGTCTCTTGAAAGCGGCGGCGGTCATCGCCAGATTTCCTAGAGGTGGATCTCCACGCCGCCAAACCCCTACTCGTAGTCGATGGCCAGGGTACTTGCAGACCAGGACAATAACAGATTGTGTCGGCCTTTTGTTCGATCTCAGGCGAGGTCTTTCCGAAGGGGGCAGCCATGCATATATATTATTGATCTCCGGTGAAGAATAACCTCGCAGCGGCTGAAGTATTCTAGCTATGCCGAGGTGCCCTGAACCTCCGTGATGGCGACGAGTCCTCGATTCCGCCGGGGCGCGTGGCTCCTCCTCCGCATCCACCGGCGCACAACTCCTCCTTAGTCCTCGCCGACGAGCATGGCTCCTTGGCTCCACCTGCCATCCCTGTTGTCTCCATCGTGTTTGGCTCCGCGCCACGTCGCTCCCGCGACGTCGGAGGGGAGAGAGAGAGTTTAGTTATGATCTTTTTTTGGATTAGATTGCCACGTTAGCGTCACATGTATGTCATGTAGGACAAAACCGTTCGGAACTGCCACATGTACACGTAGGATGAAAACCACTCTAAATTGAGTCAGGCGTAATTCGTCCGGTTTTAAAAGTTTATGGTGTGAAATATCTGGTATTTGAGTTTATGGGGTAATTCGATGTAGGCGATATTTCAGGGGGTAAAAATTATTAGTGATGAATTAAATTAAATTAAATAGTGATGAATAGCGTTTTTTTTACCCAAAAAGTGAACGTACGGCAACGAGTTCAGTCGCGACCAGTCGCGCGCGGCCGCGCGCGCGCGATCAGTGCCCCCTCTAGTCCGATCTCTTGCCTATATATACGTCCTATATGTATATACGTATATATATACCATATATATACATACGTATAAACTTTGTATATGTATATACAAAGTTTATATGTGTATATACATAATATATACATACGTGTGTATATATACATAATTTTTATATGCATGCACTTTTAATGTATAAAAAGATATACACATGTATATAAAGTTTATGTGTATATACGTATAAAAAACTAAAAAATACATATATATAAACTTTATATATGTGTATACAAACTTTGTATACGTATATATAAAGTTGGTATATGTATGTATAAAAACCCAAAAAATACACATATACGAACTTTGTATACAAGTATATAAACTTTATATACTTGTATACAAATATATACTTGTATACAAAGTTTGTATACGTGTATATAAAGTTTGTATTCGTATGTATACAAAGTTTGCATACATACGTATTAGAAAACGGACAAACAGAAAAATATACGGGAAGAAAAAAAAAGGAAAAACGAAAACCGGAAAAGATACAGAAGAAAAAAAAAACAGTAAAAACAAAAAAAAAAAGGGAACCGTACGCCCATACGCGACGTCGGCCGCCTCCTCTGTCGCGCGCGGAAGGGCTATTAGCCCACAACACGAGAAAGCCCAAAAAAATACATAAGCCAGTGTTGGGCTAGTAGTAGGGGTGAACTCGCCGTAGTCGCTTATTAGCGATTTCGACGAGTTCAATCGGGCCGCTGAAATCCAAGGCCCAGAATGAGCAAGTTATACCTAAACAATATATGGTCTCGTGCAAATCCGATCACGAATATTGCACGATCTGCAAAGCTCAAGTTCCAGTGTTTCTCGCCGGCAGCATCCATGCCTCGGTTTATAACGTAGTGCAATGTTCATTCGGTGAGCGAGGTGGGACTAAATCCGCACAAGAACAGTAGCGGCACCGTATGGGCCTCAAATTAAGTTCCTCAAAGCGAAAGGCCCGCAGCCCATATGTGTGCTGGGCTCGCGCGCCGGCTGAGCCATCGTCAAGAATCTGCCACGCAGTCAGAGTGGTGTGGCCGTACGTCGTCCTGCAAATTCTTGCATGCGAATTCGATGCGTGCATTGGACGGACGGATTGTGTTGGCTGTCGTTTCGCCTTCGATGCCACGCGACGGTCCACACGCATACACACCATGATCGAGATGGCAAGGGTGTAGTCGTTCCTACTAGCCATTGCTTAGGATGATCGGAGGTGTATTTCGTCTCTTGGAAGCAGCGGTGGCCATCGCCAGACTTTCTAGAGGTGGATCTCCACACCGCCAAACCACTACTCCTAGCCAATGACTAGGGTACTTCTAGACCGGGACAAGAACAGATTGAATTCATGTGCTGATGCGAATCAGGATTGAAAATGATGCATGTTTCATTGGTAGTTGCTAATCCGCCTGCAAAAGGAAAATGTCGTTTAGTTAGAATTATGTGATTTATCACGGTGGCAAATATGTTGAGGAATAGAGGATATATGTTGACAGCTGGAAATCTTCTCATATCCTTATTTGATTCCAAATCCTTCTAAATACACCACATCATACAGCAGCATAAACAATATAGTTTTCATAGATTTGTCCACAACATAATCCACAATGGTTCTTAACGATCCCAATGCAGTCTGAAAATTATTCTCTCCATATTTTAATGTATGACACCGTTAACTTTTTTAACCAACGTTTGACAATTCGTCTTATTCAAAAATCGACAAATATAAAAATATTTATGTCATGCTTAAAAAACATTTGATGATAAATCAAGTCACAATAAAATAAATGATAATTACATAAATTTTTGAATAAGACAATGGTCAAACGTAAGAAGTAAACGGCGTCATACATTATCTAGGCAAACGTAGTATCATGGGTAGCAGCAGCACAGGTATATGATGACAATGACTCAGTGAGTACAAAATCTAGTATCTCTGAAGGAAACAGAAGGCAACAATAAGTCAATAACCTGAGAAATTTCAAGAGATAAATCATGTTCAGGGTAACAGGTTCTTTCAGAAATATTTGCCGCAACCAAAATTGTAGTTACTCAATCCATGCTGCTAGGATGTCTAGTGATGCAAGCAACACAACATGCATGGATTGGGGATATAATATCAGGACTGAACTGTGATTCAAAACTCAATCTCAGTGTTACTTCCAGACCTCAAACATAATATTCAGACCTCAAACTTATTATTATTATTTTTTTAAAAAAAGAAGAGTAGAGTCCAGATTTGAGCTGTTATCTCAGCAACTCCACAAACCACACCAGACCTCAAGAATGGATTAAAAAAAAAGGAGAATTCATCAGATAAAGGGATGATGGTATGGATAAAGGAAATATCCTACGTTTTGTCATGTTCAGAGTAACATCCGGATGAGCAGAATCAAATTATGATGAATACTGGGACTCACTCACTCACAACCTTGGACCATCCATGGGGTTTGGTTTGGTTGCCTTGGTGATGCCTTTTGATTTGAGTTTTGGTGATATAAACAAACAGTGGCAAAGCTGCTAACCACACAAAAATCTTAGCAGACATCACCCGCTAACGATGTCGGTGAACCTAACACCTCAACACTGCCCTATTGAATTTTCTAAATTTCTAATTGATGTCAAGGAGATTTTCCTGAACCTTGCAATCAGATATGATCCATGGATACATAATCATAAACAGAAAATAAAAAAACTGAACTTGCACTAATGTTCAGAATGTGGTTTTGAAAACTACAAAATATTCAAGATACCATTCTTATAATAGTATTCAGATTATATGTTCATGGGCATTTAGGGTTTGGGGGAAGATACCATGCAGCAGGTTGGGGTCGTCATGTGCCGTCGTCAGCAAAATCTTTTTCTAGTGCAGAAAAATTCAGATAACTTTTCTTCAATACTGCAACCAACTATAGTGAATCTTGTGCAGAATGTCTGCTTCTGCAGAATAGGTGACTGAATTTGTGGTTGTTCAGAACTCAGAATATCCAATGACTGGATGTCTGCTTGTAAAGAATTAAGAGTATAAACACTAGTGACATAGAATACAAATTCAGAGTACCGTGAATCCGCAATTCAGAGTATACAGTGATTGAATGTGTGCTTATTTACAAATTACAATAGGGTAGGCTCACAGGAATTCACAGCCAGTCATTATCTACTGAGACTGAAATGAAAATTATGGTGTCCACTGTCCAACATCAGATTTCCACTCCAGATATGCAATAACATTGGAGTAAATGAGACGCTCTTTGGAGTAGTGGTACTCCTGGACAATTTCTAATGCCATTCAGAACAGGAAGCTCAGGGACATTCATGTTGTTCTCACATACGTACATCCATATTACTTCCAATCTGTCATTCAGTTTCCGATTCCATTCCAATTTGTTATTCAGTTTCTAATGTCGTTCAAAGAAGCTCAAAACCATACATATTGTCATTACTTACATTCATATTTTTATTCAGTTTCCAATGGTCATAAGGTGTGAACAGAAAAACCAGAACAAACTAGACAAAAAATCAGTGTCATTCAGTCTCTACACAAGCAGCTGTCCTAGTGTTGTCCATTCAGCATAATTTGTAGACATCACAGGCAAAGACAAAATCCCCAATCTCTAATTCCCATGTTTGAAATGTAACACGCCTAAAATGACAAAATCCGCAATCTGAAAATTTGTAGATGGATTTGTAGAAAGAGATTGGGAATAGGGTTTGGGGAAGATACTGTGTGCAGCCGATTGGGGTCGTCGTGTGCCATCGTCAGCTACACTCACCCTCAGCCGCCGTGCTCGCCCTCATCCCTTTTGTGTTGGAGGATACCTGCAAGGCGGGAGAAGAGGTGGCGGAGATCGGGGGCGGGGCGAAGGAGGCGGACGACGAACCAGCGATTGGGTCGTCGTGTGCCGTCATCAGGTGCCCTCACCCTCAGCCGCCATGCGCCGGCAAGGCGGGAGACGGTGTTGAAGAGGGGTAAAATTTGATAATTTCACAAATTTCTCGCTGACTAATTGCTTTAATTGACACTTGTGAGGATGATATATAGGACCATACGAGTGAATAAAAGTAGGCCAGGATGTCAAATAATCGAAGCACATCTTAAGGAGTGTTGAATTATCAAATCTCTTGTTGAGGGGGAGAGCAAATAGGGGGAAACGTGATCCGAGCTGTTGGATTCAAACGGTACACGCTCTGTGGATCTGCTAGGGTGAGGATTCAAGACCACCACTAAGCTTTTTTCAAGTAGTAGAGATTAATTGATATCGGCATGAATTCACACAATAGTACAATATGAAGAAATCTATCTATCTATCTATTATATACTAAAAGTCCATTAAACTTCGTACAAACGCTCTAACGCTGCTATGTGGCACTCCTATAAACGCTCTTGAGCCGTCACATGGCACTATCTAATCTTACCGTTGATTTTCACTTAAATTGGTGGACCCATCCTAACCGTACCGTTGATTTTCGCTTTATTTGTGGACCCGTTATTTTACACCATTAGATTAAATTTATTATTAAGAAATAATAACTTCCTCCGACTGTATATATGATACAAACATGACTGTTGTCTCCCTACGTAGGTAAGTACGTACGTACGTATGATTTGAAACAAAAATTTGAGTACGTACATTACTATTGAAAACGAAGCTTTCCTTCTGCTGCCCGGAGGAAAAAAACTGACGGTCTATTTTATTTTTTACAATATAGAAATAAAATATATTACTTCACAAATATAAATATGTAGTAAAATTAAGATTTATAATAAAAAAATATAAAATATCCAATCAACATTCTTTAAACCATCTTTTATTTTTTAAAAGAAAATATACTCCCACCATTCCACAACCATCTTTTAATTTTTTAAAAGAAAATATACTCCCACCATCCCACAATATAAAGCGCGCACATATTTCAAGACTAACACTTTGTATAATATAAAATAAATTCTATTTGTTAAAAATATATCATTAGATTGAAATTTAAATTTACTTTCATATGGTTATAATTTTGTTACTATTAACCTTATAGTATATGAAAAATTATAAGTTAAAGATTAGTTTTGATGACCATGTCAACTTTAACCACGCTTTATATTATGGGATAGAGGGAGTATCTAATTTATGATCCTGTTGTATTTTTTAAATCTATTATATACTAAACATCTATTAAACTTTCTACAAACGGTCCTAAATCGTCGCTTAGCGCTCTAATAAATAGAGAAATCGAAGAAATTATTTCACAAAATCCAACAACCCATCCATAAATCCAATCCCACCCCTAACCCACCACCTCCTGGGCATCATCTCCCCATCACCTACTTAACATACGTACGTCCATCCCTCCGTCTCCTATCTCCTATCGTCGATTACTCTTTCCATCTTTTAGTTTTCTACGTAGCAAAATTTAAGATTAAATAAAATCAAACATTATATAACTAACATATTATAAGTTTAAGATTAAATAAAATCAAACATTAAATAACTAACAGCTTATAATCTATTTATCTATCTATCTGTTATAAACTAAAAGTTTATTAAACCTTCTACAAACGCTACCAATCCGTCATGCGGTATTCCATAAACGCACCTACATCACTACATGGCACTCCAATGAATTAGAGAAAATCATAGATATTCTAAGAAAAATGTAGCATTTATTTTTAGTTAAATTGATAGACCCAATATTTTAGACCATTAGATTATCATACTTTAAAAAAATAAAAAAATAATCTCTCCTTCCTAATCCCCAGCCACGTAAGAGATAAAATACGTACGTTCGTTCATAAAGTTCACATGGAAAACGTGTGATAGAAAATACGTATGTACTACAAACACTCCTAAATTGTCACTCGACACTTTAATAAATTAGAGAAATCAAAGAAATTCCGAGAAAAAAATAAAACATCCGACCTTTAATTTTTAAATAATTTTACATCATATTTTAGTTTAGGGTGTCAGATACCACTAGAGGAATATATAACACTAATTTAAATCTACATATGTGAAAAAAATGAAAATAACATAATTTAGTTGTTTTTAAATAGATATGATTTAATTTTAATTTGTCAAAAAATTGGAATTTTTTAAGACTATTTGATTGGAATTTGAGAAGTGAGAGAATAAATACAACATAGATGTGAAAATAATTATCAAAAATATTTCTAGCCTATGATCTTGCTATATATAATACAACTCCTTAATCCATCTTGATATTTATGGTCACTATGTATGTTTTTTGTTTGCTATATAGTTTTGATAACAAATAAATAATCAAGTAACATGTGCGTAATAAACTACTCATACATGATATATTTTCTTATAGTTGAGAAATTCTAACATGTAATGTATAGTTGATGGAGGTATGTCATACACCATACTGACGTCGCCAGAAATATACTACAACGAATTAGTTATTGTAATAAGTTTGAAAAAAATAAATATATTCTTCAAATTAGTAAAGATGTCTCATGTGATTTTGAACAATAGGTGTTGAAAACAAACCTGACATTACACTATAGATATTTGTCAAAATATAAACAATAATATAGTGCTTAGGAGATTATCTTGGTAGTATTCATTAAAAAATGGCTTTGTCCCGGTTACATATAAATTCCTCTATTGTTTTGGGATAAAATTTGACTCATCGAATTTATGTGACGAAGGGAGTATAAGCAATATAAGTCTATCTTTAATTAGATAAAGTAGTCTATTAGCTACGTTTTAATGAAAAATAATTTCATTAATATATAATAAATCCATAAAGTCATCTATAGCACACAATAAAAAATGTTAGTAAAATTTTGGAAACTGAAATGCTAAATATTCTTAAAAAAGAATCACATATAGTACAAATATATATGAACCAACTCCATCATTGTGGCGCAATTTTTTCTTGGTTGTACAGTTTCAAATAATTTTAGTATAGAGTTATACGTTGCAAGGATAATCAGAAGAAAAACATAACCAATGTCCAGAGCTATTATTAACCAAAATATGTTTAAAATAGAGTCAAAAAATATTTCAACAATATCATCCTAACATTCGTAATAAAAACTAAAGCAACATTAAATAAGGTGCCTGTGCGTATGCGCGGGCTACTTTCCTAGTGTAATAGAATTACGCTTAGATATGGCCAGGATAGCAGCATGACGCATTTGCAAAGCACGGATCAAATATTTAAATTGGTGTAGGCATTAGTAGTTTCAGTTATTTTTTCATTCAAGAGAAGGAAAATTGTCCATCAATTCCATGGATGGAGGACATACCCAGTGACTCTGTGACTGCACCGAGAAAGCTGACCAAATACATCCCTTAACCAAAAAAACGCACCTTCTTAATTCCTTCAATATTAAAAGTAAATGCTCATCCCAAAATAATACGATGATTTATATAGCCATATGTGTTTTTTATTTGTTGTTAGGCTCGCTCAGTCAGGCTCATAAAGAAGTTTTGGATCTGCCACTGCTACGATGGATGCACAATGAATAGAGAAACAAGAAAACAAAAGAGCTAAGCTTACCTCTACTTATAAGAGCTTACACTGATATGATCTGTCGCATCAACTTGGTCCAGAGCATCTCCTTGGACATCACTCGATCCATGGACACATGGAGAAAGACTGGATGGTTTCAAAGTGCTCAAAAGTTTCCTTTGATCCTTGCACTGGGAAAATGGTTAAGTCCACAATTTTAACAAATTAACCCTTCCAAAAAAACTTATATTAAAAATAAATTATACTAAAAACTAATTTCAGAAATGGACCATAATCTCAGCGCCATCATCGTTGGCGCTGACATGAGCTCAGAGCCATGTGTGTTGGTGATGATCTCAGTGCTAAAACCGTGCACGGGCCACATTGGATAATCAAGTGAAGCTGGCACGGTGGTAGTACAGTGAAGTTTGAACATCTAGGGCACGGGTTCCAACCACGTTAGTGTATTTATTTCTTTTCAGTTATTTTTACTTATCCTTCTCGAATTCTGGTCCTATTAATTTATTTTCCAAAGAATCACAGGTTGTGTGTAAAATTTATTTTATGTTGAATTTGGAACAAACAAATTTGACATATAATGTTAATCTCAATAAAATATGTAGCTCAACAATTACAAACTTAAAATTTTATAAACTTGAATAGTATAATTTTGGTTCTTATATTTGTTCCTTCCAAGTTTTAAAATAAAATGAGTTGTAAAAAGCACGTGAACATTCAAAAGAAACATAAAAGAGCAAGTTGAGATAAACAATGATTAAAATGATGGGGACAGGAATCGAACCGAACTGTTGTGTCCTGGATGGCTACTCCGCAACAATACCACTGGGCTATCTACAGTTCATTACTTTGGCAGCTCCCACACAATTTTAAAGTATACAGAGGTCAGCACCACACACTATGACGATGAGCTCTTCATAGCTGACGAGTTCATACAATCTTAGCGGCAACGATAGTGGCGTTGAAACGCTTTAGCTCACCGTATCAGGGTTGGCACTGAGGTCACGGCCTATTTCTGAAATTAGATTTTGACACGGTTTACTTTGAAATAAGTTTTTTGAAAGGATCAATTTGTCAAAATTTCGGTGGTTAAGTTGAGAGTTGAAAGTTCCGGCATGGGGGCTATGTTGAGAGGACTAATAGGAAGTTGTGGTCTCTATTCGCTAGGACCAGGGCAGTAAGGGCTGACCAAAAGTTCGTGTCACAAGGACTGAAAATATAGGTCTCTCCCTTCTGCGAGTGACTAAGTTTTGGCTAGAAATTCTAGAATAGGTACCAGAAATTCTAGCTTTGTGTAGCAGCTAGTTGCCAATGCCATTTCGAGGGGTTGGTTGTTCCCTTATCTAGACCTACTACCATGCATGCATAGCCTTTCATATATATTTTTCCTCTATAAATTTGGACAGTGCTAAGTTGGTTTTTTATGGGATAGAGGAAACATCGTTGAGTGATTGAGTGATACTTGGGGATCAGTATGCTTGTTAGAGCTAGAGTTTTGGCTTGAGTACTTTAGGATTGAAGCCGGGTATTCTTCATCGGGTTTTTTATTCTTAGAAAGTTTGAGTGGGTACCGAGCTCAATCTTTGTGGTTGTTTGGTGAGACTTGGGGTCGAGAGAAACATGGTTGCTTGGAGTAATAGAATTCTTTCATTCTTTACCTTTCCCTCTTTTTACCGCTTTACCATTGTATTGCCTAGTGCTACTCGATATGTCTATTCCTGTTATCCTACTTGTTTCTTAATAGTTTACCCTTCTAGTTATTGTCTCTTTAGCCGTTGGAAACATGCTTGTGATATGTTCCCCTTCGAGGGTTTTCGTGTATGACCGGAACCTCCCTTGTTATTTACCGGCAGTTCTGGCCATAAGACCAGAAGTTTTGGCCATATCTGATCCGCTGCAAAGTGTATCAGGAAAATTGCCTATTCACCTCTGCTCTAGGTATTTCAAAGGACTTTCGCAGTTAATGCCGCTCCACCCATAACCTTATCATTGGTCGATGCCACTACACTCAATCGGTAGATCTAGAGAAATGGGAAATAGGATGGAGAGAATGGGTGGTTATGTGGTATAATAGCAATATAAATAGGTGGGACTGGATAGGCCGTAAAAAAAAAGGGTTTGTTGGATAGCCTCAAATGCGTGGTATAGATAAATAATGCATTGGATATAACATACTCCCGCGGTTTTTTAATGTATTACACCATTGACTTTTGACATTATGTTTGACTATTTTTTTATTAAAAAAAATATCAATTATTTTATTGCGACTTGTGTTATCATCAAAGAAATTATAATATTAAGTTATACTTTTTATTTATTTAGTAAATAAGATGAATTATCAAACGTGAAAAGGCAACGGCATCTTATATAAAAAAAGGCAATATGTAATCACATTCTCGAACATTTTTAGGAATTTCTTGATAATAATTTTCAGCCTTGGGGTAACAATATAGTACACAAGAGTTTAGCCAAGTAATATGATAAGCTTGAAAAAGCCATAAGTTTGAATATTTCAAAAATATTTCATCCGTTTTTGTTTATTGAGAATTACACAGTACAACACAGACACTCACAACGCACTCACCCCTATGAACACATGCACGCAAACCCCTACCCTTATGAGCATCTTCGAAGACTGGCCCGACAAATCCTGGAGAGATTGATGAAGTCACCACAGGCTACCACTGAAAGAGGCTCTTGTAACCACTAGGCTACATGCCCTTTCGCATTTCATCCGTTTTTAATGCCGTGTTAACATGTTTTTTTTTTCAAAACATAGATGCTGTTTTAGATTTTTAATTAGGCATCCTATTCTAAAATTTTAGCATGTGATGTAGAGACTGCATGGTTGGTCGATCTACTGGCTCGGTAACGAATTCATGATGCATGGAGCGTCAGTCGCAACACGTTCCAGGCTTCCCAGCCCAAGTGCAAGGGCGACAAGCTGCGGCATTTTAGGCACTGTTTAGTTTGTGTGACGAAAAGTTTTAGCGTGTTAATCGGATATACGGATAGACATTTGAAGTATTAAACGTAACCTAATAACAAAACAAAAGATTTCGCCTGTAAACTGCGAGATGAATTTATTAAGCCTAATTAATCCGTTATTAGCAAATGTTTACTGTAGCACCACATTGTCAAATCATGCATCAATTAGGCTTAAAAGTTTTGTCTCGCAATTTACACGCAATCTGTGTAATTACTCCCTCCGTCCCAAAATATAACAATTTTTAGCCCTCGGGATTTATCCCAAAATATAACAACTTATCAATCAACATTCTCTTCCTAACCAATCACAACCCCTCCACCATTCTCTTTTCTCACCTACCTTCACAACTCATCCAATCACAATCTTCCAGCACTCACTTCTACCTACTTTCTTAATAACCGTGTCTAACCCTAAAACTTCTTATATTCTAGGATGAAAGAAGTAGTTTTTTTTGTCAATATTTAATACTCCATACATGTGTCCAAACATTTGTTGTGACGGGATAAAAAGTTTTTACATGGGAACTAAACAGGGCCTTAGTAAAAGGGAATAAGTTTGCTTTACATTCCTCATTTTTACATCAAATCCCTCAACCACAATATACAAGATATAAAACCTTGAACTTTTAAAACCACATTGATATATACATTCTTTGGCGGTTTACATGGTCTTTTGGGCTTAGGTGGTGCTTACATAGCAGTGGTCCCACTTGTCATATCATTTTTTCTTCTTTCACAAAAATAAATCATTCATCACTAAAAGTTATTAGGTGAGACTACATGCCATCAGCCCTCCTTCTCTCCTCTCTAGCTCCCTACCTCCCATCACCGGCGTCCCCACGCCACACGGCACACACCACCCATCAGCTTTAGCAATACTTGGTGTTATCCATACGGGACTAGGCCAGCTAGACCAGATCGGTGATATAGTTTTCTTCCTTCTGCGATTCTCCAAGTCAAAAACTCCAATATCACGGGGGCCATTTTTAATTAGCATCAGCAAGTCCACATGGTCGTCAGTGAAGTAGACATGATTTGCTCTTAATTGTGGGTATTCTTCAGCTCTAAGACAAATCGACTGGTTGTGACCAAGAAACAACACATGGTATGGCAAGCTGTTTATTTGCACAAGCTTATTTGCTGCCATGTCAACTTTAAAAACCTTGATTTCTTTAGTACGCATTACAGGCACTATACCATCCTCAGTCTCATAACATAAAGTATCGTCATCCCCATCCTGCTGCTCTGCAGCATCCACTGTCCTCCAAACTTGCAGAAGATCACCCCATGGAGCTCGAATAATGTACATGCTCTCAGAAATACCTTTCATGTGTTTAATAATTACCTTCCTAGTGACAACGGAGGCTGTGATATCAAAGGCATCGATCTGTCCATGTGATGTCAATGCATACAACAGACCATCATGGTATACACAATCTCTGTAGCGAGTGTTGTGGGGTAACCAGGTCCATTTATCATCTCCTACTCTTGCAAAGGAAAGTTGACAAAATGGATAGTGGATGACCACCACAATGAAGCTTCTAGTCAAGGGATCAGGAAACACAAATGCCTTGTAGTATAGGTGGTCACGCAGCTCACTGGGAGTAAGGATTGGCGACGGCTCTCCATACGGATCTCCATAATCTTTCTCTGCACAGTACCATCCGATCTTGTAGCCTTGGACAACACCAATGTCATTGAAGATGGGCTTCACCTGCTCAATGGTGATCACCGGTGGGAGGGCAATCTGTTGTCCGGTGATTGGATTGACAAGATGAAGCTCGGATAACTCATCAGCAGTAACCACCCAACCATGTGAGGATCCAATCGGCAGTCTTTTGTGCAGCGGCGTCCCTGGGAGAGTTAACCTGAAGGCCCTCTTCTCCACAAGACTGTAGAGGCATGAAACCTTCTCGCCTGAGGATTCAGTGGTGTAGAGCAGGCAGGGAGTCTGCTGCTTGTACTGCCCCATGTCGCGTAGGCTGGTGTAGGCAGAACGCCAGGATTGGCAGACAGATCCCGCACGAACAAGGTCAGGGATCTCCAGGAGGGCAAAGATCTCCATCAGCATATCCTGTGAAAGCTCCGGTAAATCTGCCGCTTGAGTCTCCATAGGAGGTGGATGCACATATTCATATTTTCCGGATTCTTTCAGCAGGAGATCTGATAAGAGTTTGATGAGTAGACGGCACAATTTTTTCGGGCGCATAGCTAGATCCCCTAAGTTGATAATCCTGGCTATGCTACAGGCCTCCATTGGTGCAGAATTGAGATCCAATGTCTGCTTCTGCTTGAATACTTGCAAAGATTCAAAGGCTCCTGGCTCCACTTATAACACCTACCTCATGTCAGGGAAGGGAAGAAAACCGACACGGAGACTGAAAAACAAGAAAAAGGATGAGATTCTGACTCCACGCGAAATCGGAGTCTGGGGAAACCGTATTCCGAATTGATGTCTGCGAAGATCGAACATGCATGGAGTGCTAACCTTCGGCGGTGTGGCTGGAGGAGGAGATTGCAAAGATTGAACGTCGAATCCCTGGAGGCTCTGGGCAGCCGTTCCTCGTCGGTGGCGGCGGCTGAAGGTTCGGTGCCACCCGAGATCAGGGTGCGCGCGGCGGTGGCTCCGGGATTCCAGGTGGCGCAGCGCCTAAGACGGCGGCTGGGGGAAAGGGGAGACCGGAGGAGACAACGATGACTGTGGATATTTTCTCGAGAAAAAGAAAAGAAAGAAGAAAAACTGAACGTCTGATTGAATCTGATCCAACGGGTGTGGAATAATGGGCGATCGAGCGATCGATCCCCATGCCCCCTGTACACACCTCTCCTCCTTGCTCCTTCCCTTCTTCTCTTCATACTACACTATAAATTTAAAAAAAATAAAAAAATAAAATTGAAAAAAATTATGTATAGAAATACTATATATAAAAAATATTTGAATTCAAATTCAAATTTGAAACGGGTATGTAAACTTTTGACTTATAAACTTTGGGTCTATAAACTAATATTTGAATTCAAATTCAAATTTAAATCGGGTATGTAAACTTTTGATTTATAAACTTTCGGTCTATAAACTTTAGATGTATAGAAATACTATATATAAAAAATATTTGAATTCAAATTCAAATTTGAAATGGGTATGTAAACTTTTGACTTATAAACTTTGGGTCTATAAATTTTAGGTCTATAAACTTTAGATATATAGAAATACTATATATAAAAAAATATTTGAATTCAAATTCAAATTTGAATCGGATATATAAACTTTTGACTTATAAACTCTAGATTTCTAAACTTTAGATGTATAAACTTGAGATGTACAAACTTTAGGTGTATAAATTTACTAAAATAGAAAAGTAATGTGGTGCCAAAAAAAGAAAACCACGTGAAGGAGAGGGGGAGACCAGATCCGATCGCCCCTAGCGGCCCTTGGTGATCAATCGCCCATCAGGAGTTTCGTGATCCAACGCCCCTTCTGGTGGGTGCTGTTTGCGATATATAAGTCCATTTTACACCACTAATCCATTTTTTTCTCTAAAATATACTCTGTAACTTTAAACTGGGTATTTTACACTACTAACTTCCAATATCGTGCAATTTACCTAACCTGATTTTGGCAAACATGGCGCTCATGTGGCAATATACACATCATCAGGAATATACAAGGATTGTGGGTCCCACATATCACTCTCTCCTCCTCCCCCCTCTCTCTAAAGTCACCGAGCCTAGGACTCGCCAGAGGCAGAGCTCGTGGAGGAGGAGCTGGACGCACCGCCCCCAACTTCTGGGTCCATCTGTCCCCTACTTTCGTTTTGTCGTCACATCACCCGGTCTCCACCACTGGGTTCCACTCTCCTCCCTCCCTTTACTTCCCCACACTTAAAGAGGACGACGGAGCCAGCCCCCTCGGCCCAAATAGAATAAGATAGGGAAATGAATGGGTGAGGACGAGCTCAGAGAAGACAGAGGCACGGGTACTCCTCCGCACGGTGGCTGCGGCCGCTGGCCCTCCCTACGACCGGCGCTGGAGCCATATGTCACACTCGGAGTTTTCCTTTTCTCGTAGTTTATAAATCACTAATAAAACATCTATAGAAAGCACTCTTTTTAACTAGGAGCAAACCCTAAATTAACAAGGCAAAATTTGCTAAAGGGCATATAAAAAACATGTAATTAGCTGATGGATACCGCAAGAGACACGAATTTGTTGTCAGGCATCAAAAAACTGGTAATTAGCTGATGGACACTCGCGGCCATATTTTATTATTTTCAGAGGAATTGGAGAGAGAAACACACATTAAAGACAATTTTGCCCTTCGGCTTCCTCGAAGAGCACCATCACCATCCCAGCCACAAGTTCTGCAACTTTCTTCATCCGTGTAGATTTGCAGGTCGATGCTGCCGGTCTCACCACTCTCACCATCTCTCCTCAGACCAGCAAGCACCGACCATCGCCTGTCCCCTCTACTCAGTGTCGTCACAGCCCCCATCAATTTCCACCAGATTTGCCACTGCCTCTTCTACAGCGGTCATCCAAATCCATAGTCAACACGAGTAACACATTATTTGTTCTTGGGCTGCAATAGAGACGGTGGCGGTGGTGACGCACACCGGTGTCAGCGGCGGCCACAGTGCATTCCGGTGATATGGCGCACAATCCTCAGGCAATGTTAGTAGCCGCCGGATGGTAGTAGCCTACTCCAATGGTGATGGCTACTGCTGCATATGGGAGCATCAATCTTGCAAACATCTATACTTTATGGATGGCTCAAATTGTTTTTTTTTTATCTCGAAGAATTTGCTTGCTTTTCCAAATATGAAAGAGTTGGAGTCTTGCATTTGATTGTGCTTGTGGTGGTCGTCGGTGGTGAGCCATTCCAGCGAGGTACCGTGTGCTGTTGATTCTGTAATTTTGGGAATTTATGGTTTTGCTGTGTGTATGTGGGTGACGGACGACATGGACATTCCGACAGCGGTGGTGGCGGCTGGCGCTGGCGCCGCCGCGCAGGACATCGTGTTGGTGAGCTCCGGGCGCAACGCCGCCACAGTCCTTGGGCAGTGAGGCTGGACTTGAGCGGCCCGACGCGTGGGCTGAGCCTGCAGTACTTGGAGGCGCCGGCGAGGGTGTCGACGAGGCCGAGCCTGACTGGCTTGGCGTCCCACCACGTCCTCGGCGACCGGAGCAAGAGCAACTTGGGGTCCAACAACATCACTTCGAAGTAGTAACAGTGGCGTGGTCGACGACCGCGACCAGCGACCATTTTCTAGCTTCAGCGAGGGCGCCGATGGATTGAAGCCGTGCAGGGGTAGAATTGTACTCTCACACTAGTTTATCTCTCCAATATCTCTAGAAATAATAAAATATGGCTGCGAGTGTCCATCAGCTAATTACTAGTTTTTTTTTGTGTTCGAAAGCAAATTCGCGTTCTTGCGGTGTCCATCAGCTAATTACACTTTTTTGAATGTCCTGTAGCAAATTTTGCCAATTAACAATGTGTCTAATAATCGGAATTGTTAGGGAGATTTTTTTTTCGAATTCTCTTTGCTTTAAACGACTAACATGACTTTTAGTGAAATATTCAGATCAGAGAAAATAACCTTGTTAATGTTAAATGTCAGGATTTGAATTAATAATTCTTTCCTCTCTCTCCTTTGGTCATGAACCGTTCCCGGTTCACTCCCCGTCCGCGGTTCATCGTATCCGCCGACCCCTTTGTCGCCTTGGTTTCGTTTTGTATGGCGAGCTTAGTCATACTTCTACTCCAATTCGGTTTCCTTTTCCTTTCCCGAAACGGCGCTGCATCTGTTTTCCTCCACCTTTCCTATTTAGGTTCCCCTCCCTCCGTATTTTTTTCCCTCCTCCCCACAGCCGTGCGCGTCCCCCTCCTCCCCCTTGTCCGAGCCGCACGCCCTCCTCCCCCTTGCCGCGTATCCCCACCGGCCCCAGCGTATCCTTCTCAATCTCCCCTATATAAGTGATCATGCTCCCTCCTCTTTTTCTATTTTTCACCCGCCAAAACCCTAGCCGCCGCCACCTCCTCTCCCATGCACCGTCACCCTAACCGTCGCCGCCGCCCCTAGCCATCGCCGCCACCCCTCGTTGCCACCATCGTTGTCATTGCGTCGCTGGTGAGCCGCCCTTTTTCCCGCTGGCATGGTTGCCGTTGCAGCTGTCTTTTAGCCTATCTAATCTACTCCGTGTTGTGTGTAGCCCTAGCGTCGTCGTCGTCTCCGGGAGTTGCCGCCAGACCGCCGCCACCGCCGTCTCTCCCTCTCCGGTCGTTCCTCGCCGGTGAGGTCCCCTTCTTGTTTCTAGGGTTAGGATTCTATGTTACCTTAGCTGTGTTACGTCACCGTCGGGTCGATGTGCGTGTGCCGCCGCTAACCGTAAAATATACGTTTAACTTATCATAAAACATTAAAAAAACCCTCTATTTTTTCTAATTGTTGACATTATTAATAAGGTAAATTTTGGTACAGGATACTTAGTTTGTAACTTGGTAGAGGACATAAAAAAGGTAGGACGCAAATTCGTGGTCATAGTTCCTGGACACGAGAAAAATCGATCCTTGGAAAAAAAAACATTCTCAAAATATGATTAATTATTACTGGACACTGTACAAATCAAAATATTTATTTATGTTTGAAAAAGAGAGATAAATAGTGTAAAATCTAATGCCCCTAGACCCACTGTCATATTTTTTTCCGAAAAAAGTCCGAATTACCTTCCCGAATTATTGCATGAGTACAAAATACTCTCTAGACCTAAAAACCAGACATCTTTCAACCTTAGGTATTAATACCGGATGAACAACACCCCTAATAAATATACATGTTGTGGCCCAACCGTGTGTGGTGGTGGGCCCGAAGGCGTCCCTCCTCGTCCTTACCGTCCGGTACAACCCCACCACCATCGCCGCCATCGTCTCCGGCGACCGGAGCAACTAGGTTCAGTGATATAGAGAGGATGAAGGGAGAGAAGAGGGGAAAGAGCCGGAGGAGGAGGTCCTGGAGGTGGAGGTGACGAGCCCTTCCGCCAAATCATCTGAGGAGCAATCCGACACAGCCGTCCGAGAAGAAAGAAGTCGAGCCAGCCGTACGGGAGGCCCTAACCGCCGATGCCGCCACCGACATCTCCCCGCCCACGGCCACCGTCAGCTATTGCCCCCGTGGCCGCCATTGAGGAGGAGAGCGGCACAGCGGGAGCTCCTGGCTGCGCAGCGTGGTGCCTTCGACGTGTCCCTGTCCACACTGCACATGACCGCCGGCGAGGAGGAGGATAGCAGCACCGCAGGAGCTAGCCTTTCCACTGCCACGCTCCCCGTCGTGTCCATGCTAGTCGCGGCCGCCGGCGAGGAGGAGGAGAGCGACGCCACGGGAGCTAGCCTTGCCGCCGCCGAGCTCCGCTCCTTGTCACCGCCGTCGTGCCCCTATCCACCTTGCTCACGACCAGCCGCCCTTCTCTCCGCCATTCAACTCGTGTGGTGACCGGAAGGGTATTTTGGTCAGCCGAAGTGCAAAAAATGGTGGAAATTATGTGAAATGGCGAATATGGCAAAACAACGGTGTGGCATCTGTTAGGAGTGGCTTTTTAACGAATCCAATTCGCGGAGTGGCATTTGAGCGAAACCCTCTTTTAACAGTGGCACAATGCCCAATTTCTCTCCAACGCCGGGGGAGGGGGAGGGGGGCAGGGGTTTCCCACCAAAATTTTGATTGGAATTTTACAAGGCAAAGTACAAGGTTTTAATTTTCCCGTAAACAAAGTAGAATAAAAGACCTACAAGTAAAGAAATATTAATAAAGAATAATTAAAACTAAATTTAATTTTCTTCTTGAAATATAGTGATGAATAAACAAATAATTTCATATTACTTTTTTTTTTGAAAACTTTAGCTTGTGTTCGGGAGGCTATGTTCCCAACTACTCACTCTTGTTTTATACGCGTACTCTTTTCAAACTGCTAAACGATATACCTTTTGCAAAATAATATTGTTGAAAAGTTGTTTTAAAAAAATATATTAATCTATTTTTGAAGATAGTTTTAACTAATACTTGATTAATTATGTGTTAATGGGTTACTTCTTCTGTGCTAGAGGAAGAGTTTCCCAACCGGCACAAACAAAGACAACCACCTCTATGAACTCAGTTGAGACGAGCTTCTCCCGTTGAGTGGAGTTTGGGAATGCCACACACGCTCGTCAATAATCAGCCATGCACCTTCGTCGGCCACGGCCGCGTGCACCTCCGGGCATGTGCCTCGACTCAATGGCGCGTACGATGGACGATACGACCATGCAACATACGCGCGCCCCACGGCGAGGCAGCTGTGGTGGCGCGCCTGCCCGGCCATCAGCGTCCTCAGCGCGCCTCAGCTGCGGTTCGCAAGGCGCTCGCGCCCATCTTCCAGGGCTTCTTCTCCGCGCTTGCCGCGCTGCCACCAATGACGACACCCTCTCCTCTACCATGGTGTCGCCCACGACATCCTCGCTCCCTGGGACCGTTGTGTCCGCGTATGTTCCGGCGCCCATCCCTCCTCCTGCGCAACTCCCGCCTGAGATCACGGCGCTGCGCGCCCGTCTCGCGGTTCATGGCGCGCCGGGAGCGCCCTCTCTAGATGTTGTGTCCCAGGAGCCGCCTCCTCTCACCCTCGCCGCCGACAGCTATTCCCGATTGCGCGGATTGTTTCTCATCGTCCTCGGCAATTATGCGCTTGCGGACCACGTGCTCGTCGGTGCTCCTCGTCTCGATCAGGGGAGCCATCCTCGCCGCCGCACGCTTTCCCGAGAGCACGCTACCTGCTCGACAGGGGTGTGCTCTCTGATGCAAACACGTACATGTTTATGAGTATATGTCTAAATTAAATCCATATGGTATGGTTTTATACATATTGAGATCACTAGTGAGTTGTGAAATAGTATGGTAAGAAAGAAAAGAAAAATAAAAACAAGAAAGAAAAATAAAAATTGTTCTAAGCGACATTCGAAAACAGGACATAGGGGATATAAGCTACTCGAGTACGCCAGCCACGCCATGCAATTCGACTGGCTAACGATCAGTCAGTAGAAGATATGAACGAAAAGAATAATTTGCTAGTAGCATTTTGTAAGTTTTTATTTATTATAAAAACAATAGAGGGGACAGAAAAAAAATCTAAAACAAAAACAAAAAAATTTAAACCGAGCTGGACTCGAACATAGGACATACAGGTTGAAAGCTACTCGTGTACACCACCAAAGCAATGTAGTACGACTTGTTTCCGTTAAAAGAGCAACCAATTTTGACAGGATGCTCGAAGCTTGGAGCGCAGCCGCGGCGGCGCCATTGCTGTGGCTTGCTTCGGTTGAGCCGCACGCGCACCAGGTGCGACCGACCGACCGACCGCGACATGCACCGACCGACCGAGCGGCTGAACAGCGGCGGATGAACCCAGACGCCGAAGCTGGCGTCCTGCAACGCCTCCGCCGTGACGCTCCGCCCACGGCGAGCCATCCTCGCCGCCGCGCGCCCGCTACCTGTTCGACAGGAGGCGTGCCTCATCCGCGCGCTCGCCGCCGTCTCTTCTTCGCCACGCGCGGCGGGCACGTCCTGCTCTCCGCCGTCCGCCGTTCGCGTTCCGCGTCGATGGCAAGAAGAAGGGTAAGAAATCTTGCACGCCTCCGAGAAGAGCCGGGTGCACCACCGCCACCTCCGGCGTCGTCGTCCACATCCGACACATCACCAGATGGACGACGACGCGTCGGAGGGTGCCTGCACTGCGTTTGGGAGGCGTTGAAGAGGTGGGCGTTTGGGTGGCACACCTCTTCGGCTGCACCGCGCGTCGCCGCCGAGCCAGGACCAGCACCACCCAAGTGCGCCACGGCTTTCCGCGCGACAGGTAACCATGCATGGAAATAACAACTCGCCACGGCAAGAAAGAAAGAGGAGCCGGATGAGGAAGAGGGAGACGATCAGCCGCAGGACGGCGATCTGGAAGATGACCAGGTACTAATTAAGGTCCTCTTGGATTGTCATGCATTCTGTTCGTGGGGACATGCGAATGTTTGGTCGTCATTTTCAGGGTCAAGTTAATTAGCAGCTAGCGTCATAGGAGGCAAAACGAATTTTTTAAGCCTAATTAATTTGTTATTGGCAAATGTGGGGTTACTATAGCACTTATGGCTAATCATGGATTAATTAGGCTTAAAAGATTCGTCTCGCGATTTTCATGCAAACTGTGCAATTAGTTTTTCATTTTATCTATATTTAATGCTACATGTATATGTCCAAAGATTCAATGTGATGTTTTTGGAAAAAAAAATTTGGGAACTAAAAAAGGCCTTACTGGTCCTCCTGTTATGTTCACTAATGTACCAGAAAACACTCTTGCAACATTGTTTACATTGTGTTGGCAGTGTAGGCTATAAATCCCTACATGAATAGAGCGCTATACCAGGAGTATGCCACAATTAGGAAAAGCCTTGGAGCTAAGTTCGAAATTTGCCATGTATGCTTCTTTGAGGGGCTCTCTCGGTGTCCATGGGACGGGTAGGAAATCTGAGGTAATACTCCCTCCGTTCTAATTCACTTATCGTGCCGTGCTTACATTTAATTTATTTTTTTTTATCAAAATAGTTGTTTTCATTCCCTTGTAATCAATACATTCATATTAGTAGTATACTCCTCACAAGTAATCTTAATGAATGCTTTGGGAAAAAAAGATATAATAGATGATGGTAGCAATTTATATAATTTGCCACACCCCTAATGTAGTGAGATATTTAGAAAGCATGTTTAGCTGTTGTTTTTTACCCTTAACCAATGCAACCGAAACCATATTAGTGTTAGTGTTTATCACAAGGAATTTTACTGCTTGTTTTGAAAAAAAAGAAATTAGGATACAATTAACGTGGATAGCAATGTAATTTGTTACCCCCTTAGTATATTATGGGATAGTTAGATAAATAAATAGAAGTCAAACTTTTCGATCTTATATTTCAATTTTACATGCAGATGATCACCCACTTTATCAATGTGCACGGGATAAACGGCCTCTGTTGCCAAGAGCCAGGCTGCAAAGTCACATTCCGCTCACAAGAGGAGCAACAACTGCATACTCAGTTTAGTCAGGAGGTTTTAATGGTAAGGAAAATATTTTTCTACCTTAATTATTTATCGATCCTTCTTAAATGTCACTAGTAACTGACACTGGTCTTTTCAACTAATTCAGCGTGGCCCGTCTCTCGGGCATGGGAGGTTTTGCCTGGGTCAAATGGAACAGATTGCTGAGAGAGGTACATATAAATGCTTGTTCCCTAATGCGAAATGGAAAGGTTTTGCCTGGGTCAAATGGAATAGATTGCTGAGAGAGGTACATATAAATGCTTGTTCCCTAATGCGAAATGGAATGAATCGATTAGCACCAGATTAGCACATGATATGACAGAAACTGGTAGAGAGATTTTACTTTGGGTTTGACGTGAATGCTTTTGAATCATGCATGTAGGTGGAACACGCGTACATGTGCGGGAAGCTGTGAGCAGAAGAGTTAGAAATAGGATTGAATTGGTCACTGGAATCCTATGGTTGATTGACGTTGTAAAACTGTGGCTTTATCTTCGTCTCCTGTTCTGTTTGTTTGACACGTAGGGATGCAGTTCCCGGTGACTCTGTACTGTATGTTACTACACGTAAACGATCATCAGGATATGGAATGTGGCTGCATGCAGTATTATTAGCTCGGTTTGATTTTGTGATCATTGTTGGAATTGGCTATCCTACCTCTCAATCCTCACGCATGCACCACTCTGAATTCTTCTCTGACGATTGTAGGTTTCGCTACGGCTAACTGACGGAAAAACGAAAAACAGAGCAAACACCTGAAACAGAGAGTTTTGGCGCTGCCAGCAGCTTTTCTCGGTTCTCTTTCATTATTTCTACTCCCAACTCCAGTAGTTTGTTACAAACGGAAAACAACCACCAAAATCGCGCCGCCATCCCACGATCGATCCAGAGCTATAAAAAACGCTAACTGAAAACTTAAAACGGGAATCAAGCTAATCTATGACCTCTTTGTGAATGCAGCCGCCTATTATTCCGGCCGGATTGCAAACGCTAAATTTAGTAACGAGATTATACATTAATTATAATATCACCTGGCAATGTTATTTTAAAACTAACTAGGAGGTGTCCGTGCGTTGCAACGGAAAATGCTATATATCAATTTCAAATTATATCATGTGGAAATATGTTAATAATCATTGAGTTAATTTTGTTGAACACAAAAACATTAAAAAACCTATATTTTTTCTAATTGTTGACGTTATTAATAAGGTAAATTTTGGTACATGATACTTAAGTTTGTACTACCTCCGTTTCAAGTTATAATACGTTTTGAAGTCAAACTGCTTTAACTTTGTCCAAGTTTATAGAAAAAGTATTAGCATTTTCATCCCAAGACAAATTTATTATGAAAATATATTCAATTATTGATTTGATGAAATTAATTTAGTATTATAAATATTATCATATTTGTCTATAAACTTAGTTAAACTTAAAACAGTTTGATTTTGACCAAAGCCAAAGCGTCTTATAATCTGAAACGAAGGGAGTAATTTAGTAGATGACATCAAAAAGGTAGGACGTGAATTTATGTTTGAAGAAGATAGATAAATAGTGTAAAATCTAATGCCCCTAGACCCACTGTCATATTTTTTTCCGAAAAAGTCCGAATCAACTTCCTGAACTATTGGGTGAGTATGAAATACCCTCTAGACCTGAGATATTAATACCGGACGAACAACAACCCTAATATAAATATTATGAATGGTTTTGACTTAAGTTTGCATACATGACCGCTAATATGATTATCAGGTCATAACAAAGTAAAAAAAATCAATGGACGCAGGCATGCACGGAGTGGTTTACCGCTGGGTTAAATTGGTCGATCCACCACCTCTACGTCGATGCAGCGCGGTTGACGTGTGCGGGGGAGTCCGTCCAACAGTTGTGGCATGACGTTTGGTTGCAGTGTAGCTTTCGTATGGACAGCGCGTACGTGTGCACGATCATTCTTTTTTGGACTGGTCAAACGTCCCCCGTGGGAGGGGCGGAGGGGGGGAGGGTGGAATTTGGGATTATACCATCACTTCAAACTGATTCGTTGTAATGCCATTCTAAACTGAGTGGTGTTCACCAAAATACCATTTTCGTTCTTTTTTTAATAGAAATGTTTTTGCTCAATTTTATTTTTTCCAGACCAAAATACCCCTGACACGGGGCCCACATGTCATACTCTCTCCCCTCTCTCTTTCCCCTCTTCCTCTCCCTCGAGGATTGCCTCGGCTGGTGGGCGTGGCAGACAGTGGTCGGTGGCCAGTGTCGGACGTGGCAGGGAGGCGGGCGTCCAGCGGCGGCGACGGTTGCGGCATGCCCCTCGAAGGCGGCGATGTGCATCGTAGATGACGTCGCGGGCGCCGCGGATAGGGGCGGCGTCGCCACCTTCCTCTCCTCCCACCGCAACCGCTCCTTTGGCGGTGCCCGCGCATCACCCTCCCGCTCCACGACGCTCACCTCCTCCTCCTCGTATCGTCCTCGTCCTCCTCTCACTTCCGGCCGCTGCAGATATATGCTCCACCTCGCCGCTTGGGCTTCTCGTCACCGCCATGCCATGCCTGGACCACATCGTCCGCCTCCCTGCCACGCCCGTCGCCGGCCACCGGCCACTACCCGACAGGCAAGGCCATCCCCGATAGGGAGGAAGAGGGGAGAGAGTATGACAGGTAGGGCTCGCATTAGGGGTATTTTTGATCCGGGGAAAAAATAAAATTGAGCAAAAACATTTCTATTCACAAAAAAGAAACGAAAATAGCATTTTGGTGAACACCACTCAGTTTAGGATGGTATTACAGTGAATCGGTTTGAAGCGATGGCATTTCAGTGAAACCACTATCTCTTTTGCGATGGTATAATCCCAAATTTTTCAAACAGATGTGCGCAAAAAATCACCTTATGGGCTGAGGGATTGAAATGCACAGACAAGATTTGCAGTAACTTGCTGATGGAAACCCTATCCTCCATGCTACCTTCTGATGTAAAACTTTGTACTTTGCCTTCTACTAAATTCCAATCAAAATTTTGGTGGGAAACACCTGTCGATGATATAATATACACTATCTATTCCAAAATATAAGCATTTTTTATCCTGACACGATCTCCGAGATGCTATTTTGACCAACTCTATCTATAAAAGTAAGATGTTTTAAATAAAAAGAGTTGCATATTATGTTAGTTTGTTTAATGATAAATCTAGTAACATCAATTTTAAATGATTGATCTTTTTTATTTTTTTTATTGTTAATAGTCAAAGTTAAAAAGTTTGCCTTGTTAATATACTAAAAATACTTATTTTTGGAGACGGAGGGAGTAGTATATATAATCCCCATAAACAAAGTAGATAAAAGACCTAGAAGTAAAGAAATATTAATAAAGAATAATTAAAAATAAATTTAATTTTCTTCTCCCGTTGACTGGAGTTTGCGAATGCCACACACGCTCGTCGATAATCAGCCATGCACCTTCGTCGACCACGGCCGCGTGCACCTCCGGGCATGTGCCTCGACTCAAGGGCGCGTACCATGGACGATACGACCATGCAAAATACGCGCGCCCAATGGCGAGGCAGCTGCGGTGACGCGCCTGCCCGGCCTTCAGCGTCCTTAGCGCGCCTCAGCCGCAGCATGCAAGGCACTCCGCCGTTGCTGCCCCGCTAGACTTCCCTGCCTCGGCAACACCGTCCGTGATCCTCTCACGGCCACACCACCTTGTCAGGTGTCAATTGAATTTTTTTCTTTACTTTTTACTTGGAAAATGGTGATGAGTAAAATAAATATTGACTATTCATCAGTGTCGAAACATTAGCACCATGTTGACGGAAACCATGTAAAAACCACTTGAGCGTGAATTTTAAACTTGGAGAATTGAGGGTTCAAATGAACATATCCTTCGCTTTTTACTTGAAAATGGTGATGAGTAAAATAAATGTAATATAAAATTTTTTTGAAATTAGTAATGTTGAATATAACTAAATTAAGAAAAAAAGTACGAATTACCCCTAAACTATCGCGGTCGATCGAATTACCCCCTAAACTTAAATACCAGATATTTCACACACTAAACTTGTAAAACTGGATGAATTACCGTCCTGCTCGAAAATCAGCATTTTTAAAAAAATAATCGTTGGAACCCACCTATTAGCTTCTCTCCCCCTCACCCCTCTCTCTTCCATTTTTCATTCCTCTCTCTCTCATCTCTCTGGCATCGTGGGTGGTGAGGACAGTGGAGGATGGCGGTGTTGGCGGGATGGCACGGGCGGTGGGCGGCAGCATCGCTGGGAGAGCGTGGTGGGTGGCGAGGCGCCGAGGAGGACAGTGGAGGTGGCGGGAGGCGGAAAAGTGGGGAGGGCGCGGCGGCCGGTGGGTCGCGCTGAGGAGGACAGTGGAGGTGGCGGATGCTGCCAAGGCTGGGGGCTATGGCGACGTGGCGACAAGTCCTCGATTCCGCCAGCGCACGTGGCTCCTCCTCCGCATCCACCGGCGCACAGCTCCTTGGTCTTCGCCAGCGAGCATGGCTCCTCGGCTGCACCTGCCATCCCTGCTGTCTCCATCGCGTTTGGCTCCGCGCCACGCCGTTCCCGCGATGTCGGAGGGAAGAAGGAGAGAGAGAGTTTAGTGCTACTCTATATGACATGTGGGGCCCTGTTAATTTTTTTTATGTTTTTTTTGGAGATTGGATTGCCACGTTAGCGCCAAATGTATGCCACGTAGGACAAAACTGTTCCGAACTGCCACGTGTACTCGCAGGATAAAAACCACTCTAAATTGAGTCAGGGGGCAATTCTTCCGATTTTTGTACATCATCCGTGCTATGCCGTCCGATTCATGTCAGTGTGTGCGTTTCATCGGATCAAGTTCCTATTGCGAACGACGACGTAGCTTCCTACTATATGTTTCTACAGGAGAGCATCCTACACACGTATATCCAATTAAGTTCTCTGATGCAAACATGGACATGTTTATGAGTATACGTCTAAATTAAATCCATATGGTTTCATACATATTGAGAACATAAGTGAGTTGTGAAATACTATGGTAAGAAAGAAAAGAAAAACAAAAACAAAAAAAATGTATATCCAATTAAGTTCTCTGATGCAAACATGGACATGTTTATGAGTATACGTCTAAATTAAATCCATATGGTTTCATACATATTGAGAACATAAGTGAGTTGTGAAATACTATTGTAAGAAAGCAAAGAAAAACAAAAACAAAAAAAAAGCGTACAAACCGAGTTTACAACACAGGACCAACGAGTTGTAAGTTTCTCGAGTAAGCCAGCCACACTATGCCATCAGACTGATTATAACAAAAGAGTAACCTTTTATGAATTATTGTCGCTAATTCATATTTTGGTGATTAGAGCGTAAAAGAAAGGAATGAGAAAAAAATTTGGAAGTTTTTATTATATAGAAACAATGGCGAAAATTATTAGAGAGTAAAAAAGAAAAGAAAATTAGAGCGTAAAAAAAAAGAAAAATATGCACCAACGGAGATTCGAACCTACGTAGAAAAAGGAAATAATTATTAAAACCCCTCAGATTGGCTTGGCTGCTCATGCCCCTGCTCGAAGCTTGGAGCGCAGCCGCGGCGGCGCCATTGCTGTGGCTTGCTTCGGTTGAGCCACACGCGCACCAGGTGCGACCGACCGAGCGGTTGAGCAGCGGCGGATGAACCCAGACGCCGAAGCTGGCGTCCGAATGTGGACGGATTCCCGGCGGCGAGGCGGCCGTGCAGAAGGCGGTTATAATAACAACCTCGTGTTCTGGGTCTTGAGCTCCAAGAAATCGCCCTCCACCGAAACCACCGCACCGATCGCCGCTTCCCACCGTGACGCCGCCTCCTCTCGCCGCCGCGCACTTCCCCACCACCGCGCCCAAGAAACGACCTCCGCCGCCGTCGCTTGTCGCCCCGGCGGTGACTCCGTCCTGCAACGCCTCCGCCGTGACGCTCCGCCCGCGGCGAGCCATCCTCGCCGCCGCGCGCCCGCTACCTGTTCGACAGGAGGCGTGCCTCATCCGCGCGCTCGCCGCCGTCCCTTCTTCGCCACGCGCGGCACGTCCTGCTCTCCGCCGTCCACCGTTCGCGCCCCGCGTCTGCACCGTCTGACCCATGCCCCGTGCTGCCAAGATGACAAGAACAAGGCCATCTTGGACGCCACCGAGAAGAGCCGGGTCCGCCACCGCCGGCATCCTCGTCGACGCTAGAGAGATCACCAGGGCGACGAGGACGCGGATTCGGAGGGTGCCTGCGCTGCGTCTGGGACAGCTTTGAAGGAGTGGGCTGCGACTGTGTATGGGCGGCGCACCTCTTTAGGTGCACTGCGCATCGCCGCCGACTCCACGACACGAGGAGCCCCGCCGCCCAACAAATGTTGCACCTCATGGATCTATTCAGACAGACACAAGCCAAGAAAAGAAGAGGAGGCTCAGCTCGAGGGAGGCGATCAGGTACTCCTCTTGGAATGTCATGCATTCTGTTCGTGGGGACATGCCTGCTTACTGGTGCGTCTGGTTGTATTCCTTTATCATCGAAATTAACCCTGAATTGGTCAGATTAGCCGCCGAGTTAATTACATTTCTAACGTTATGTTGCAGACGTGATTAACTGCTTTAAATGTTGGTCGTCATTTTCAGGGTCAATTTAATTAGCATCTAGCGTCCTAAGATGGTTCTGTTCTGTAGGCAAAACGTTGCTGGCTTTCTAAATTATCTGATTGATGTTCCACTCAAATAATTTGGGCATGTGTTGCAAACATAGTTGTCCTTGTGTTTTTATCTTAGGCCTTATTTAGTTCACGAAAACAAATTTTTTGGGTGTCACATCAGACGTTTGACCGGATATCGGAAAGGGTTTTCGGACACGAGTGAAAAAACTGATTTCATAACTCGCATGGAAACCGCGAGACGAATTTATTAAGCCTAATTAATCCGTCATTAGCACATGTAGGGTTACTGTAGCACTTATGGCTAATCGTGGACTAATTTGGCTCAAAAGATTCGTCTCGCGATTTCCATGCAAACTTATACAATTAGTTTTTCATTTTATCTTATATTTAATGCTCCATGTATATGTCTAAAGATTCGATGCGATATTTTTGGAAAAAAAATTTGGGAACTAAAAAGCTATCCTGCGGCTCCTGCCTCCTCTTTGTAATCCTGTGAATGCTCTCCCGAGATGGGGTGGAAAAACGTGGACTTCTTCCTGAGGAAGTGTCCGAAGTGAAGCTTCTCAAATCAAAGAAATGAATCAAGTCTCTAAGCTTTGTAATAATTGGGCTATGCTTAGCCCCTCTACCCACTTATGTAATAGGGTAGAATTTCACTTTTGTGACACTTTTCTCTTGGATTATGCCTGAACTTGTTAATCTGCTAGATAAGTACTTTGGTTATGCTGCATATTTTGTCATGCTTTGGTTTTCCATCTAATGTTGCGGGTCTCTGCTGGTGGCTCTCATCTCGGGGTACACAGTTATTCTGTGACCTATTTTATCTTTCTCACAAACCAGAATAATGAATCAACAAAATAATAGAAGCTGCAATATCTTATTTTGGAACATCGGAGGTATTAATTCTGAGCAAAAGTGGCTGGCTTTATTTGACGAAATTTCTGAATCTTCATGCTCAATTATCTGTCTGCAAGAAACCAAAAGAGAGCATTTTGACCACTCCTATATTAGAAAATTTTGTCCTAGAAGGTTTGATAAGTTTGTTTTTCAACCTTCTTTTGGAAACTCAGGGGGTTTAATTGTTATTTGGAACAGTAGTATTGCAACTGGTACCATGATTGAAAGCCATCCATATGTCATCACTATACAGTTTGTGTCAAACTCCTCTTTACATGAAAACTGGTCCCTATCTAACATCTATGGCCCTTGTGCTGGAGAATTAAGAGATGAATTTGTTTCATGGATGAACACCGTTGACATAGACATTGATCAAAATTGGATTTTCATGGGTGATTTCAATTTCATTAGATCAGTGCAAAATAGAAATCTCCCTGGTGGAGATATGAATGATATTATGATTTTCAATGAAATCATAAGCAACATTGGATTGGTAGAAATCTCTCTGAGAGGCATGTCTTTCACATGGAGCAACATGCAAGACCAACCTCTGCTCCAGCAACTTGATTAGGTCTTTACATCTCCAGCCTGGAATCTGAAATTTCTCCACACATCATTAACAACTCTATCTAAATACATCTCTGATCATGCTCCCTGTCTGATTTCTATTGAAACTTCAGTTCCTAAATCAAGATTATTTAGGTTTGAAAACTTATGGGTTGACATGCCAGGATTTATGGATGACGTTTCACAGTTCTGGAACATTCCTGTCAGAGGATCAAATCAAGCTGTCAAGGTGAATGGAAAGATGAAAAATTTGAGGAAAGGACTCAAAATCTAGAGTAAAAGACTCTCAAATATGCATACCCTCGTCTCAAACTGCAATGAGGTTTTGCTTTTTCTGGACAAAATTGAAGAGCAAAGAGATCTAGCCATTCAAGAATGGAATTTCAGAACCATATTAAAGGACCATATCCTTCAGCTCTTAAAATACAAGAATGAGTTTTGGAAGAAAAGATGTACAATAAGATGGGTTAAATTTGGAGATGAAAACCCAAAATACTTCCAAGCTGCAGCAACAGACAGTCACAGCAGAAATAAGATCTCACATGTAAAGTTGGATGATAGAATAATATCATCTCATGAAGAAAAGGCCCAAATTTTATTCAACTCTTTTAAAGACAGAATGGGCACTCCCGAGCACTTACAGTCTGTTCTAAATCTGAGCAGTTTGATACAGCATAACTCTAACCTAAATCTTTTATCCTCCATGCCTTCCAAGGATGAAATGGACCAAATAATAAAGCAAATGCCAAGTGATAGAGCTCCAGGATCTGATGGTTTCAATGGTATGTTTCTCAAGAAATGCTGGCATATCATCTCTGAGGATTTCTATGCTATGGCAGATCAATTTTTCAGTGGAGGAATCTCAATGCAGAACCTGAACAACTCTTTCATAACCCTAGTTCCAAAGAAACCCAACCCTGAAAGTCCAAATGATTACAGGCCTATTGCTTTGCAAAACTCTGTTCTGAAATTTGTCTCCAAGATTATGGCCAACAGACTGCAATCAGCTATCCTTGATATTATTCATGAGAATCAATATGTGTTTATTAAAGGTAGAACCATCCAGGATTGTCTAGCATGGAGCTTTGAATACATCCATCAGTGCCATCAAAGTAACAGGGAAATTGTAATTCTGAAAATATATTTTGAGAAAGCTTTTGATTTAGTGGAGTATGAGGCCATCATTCAAATCAATGGAACTATGTGTGGAACCCAAACTTGTACAAATCCAAAAGATGTATGATCTCTTCTTTTCTCATATTCAACCAGACATACCACTCACTCTCATATGGAAAAGCAAAGGCACAATGAAGATCAAGGTATTTCTATGGCTTCTAGTGATGGACATATTAAACACCAAAAATTTCTCTACTACTTAAGAAAAGCTTAGTGGTGGTGAGTCCTGAACAACTAAAGGCTAAGATTGCTCAAAGGATCCTCCCATTGCATCCAACGATCCACGCTCCTCCTCTCATCTCGTATCGACGCGCTCCTCCTTTCGCTCGCCGCTCTCTCCTTTCGCTCCTCCTTTCCTCTTTCTCGTATCGCCGCCGCCACCCCACATCCGCCGCCCTCGCGGCCCGACCTCGGGATTCATCACCCGCCTCCGCCAACTTCGTCACCTACCCGGCGCCGACTTCGTCCCTCCCCTCACCATCGCCGGAACCCTAACCACCGCCCCCTCGCGCCGCCCGACACCCGTCGACTAGCTTCACCGCCGACGTCATCCCTCCCCTCGCCATCGTCGGACGACACGCCTACACCCCGCCGCCGCCGCCCTCGCTGCCCCGACGTCATCCCTCCCCTGACCTTCGCCGCTCGCCGATTCCTCTAACCGCTGGCTCCTCGCGCCGCCAGACTCCGTCGACGAGGGCCGCCGCCAATGTCATCCCTCCCCTCACCGTCGGCCGCCGATTCGCACCGCCCGACCGACGCCGTGGCACATCCTGCTCACAACACTCGCTCTGGACAGGTATTCTTCGTTCCAATGCAGTCATACTGCTCGATGAAATGCCTTGATGAGAACATATTTAATTGCACATGATTGGCAGCGTTTCTATGTTATTGTCAGGCAGTATTTGTTTACTGATTATTGTTCCTAGATGCTACAGTGTTTGAACCAACTGCATGGTTTCTGTGTTTCAAAACGTGTAGGGCATATCTCCAGCTCCACATAGCTATATTAGTAGTGCATTTGTAAAGAATTGGCAATATTTCAGCTTTGGACTTCCATAGTTACTGACTTCCAACATCATTAACAATATCAAGTGAGTTTTTTTTTTAACGGTTGACATATGTGTTGTGAAATTCCAAAATACTATTACAGTCAATCACTCTTCATATAATTTTTCAGGTAAGAGCACCTTTCATACAAAACACAAAGTGCCCGGTGAAATATAAAACACAATTTAAAGCCTTTTTTTTAATAAATCTCCTGTACTAATGCAGTAAAATTGCACTTTCACACACCCACACAAAATTCAGTGCAAACCCAAAAAACAGAAGAGAAAAAAATTCCTCTAATCCCATTTTATCTGTAAGGATGTTGAAATGGCCTGGCAAAAAAAAAATTCCTTCGATGATAGGTGTACCTTATTTTATCTACCGATCTGATGTCTTGCATCATAATTATTTATATGAATGAATTGACAGCTCAATATTTGTCTACACCCTCCATTTTTTCCCCGATTCATCCATTGCCTGACTGTTTACATGAATGCATGTAGAATCTTGTGCTGTTTTGGTTCATAAGTTTAGTAGATAAAATCTTATGATGCAGTAGGAAATTCCTTTTTCCTTGGATGATATAAAAGTAACTTACTGTTTGGATGTGAGCAATTAGACATGTCACTAGCTAGCGCTTCAACAGATCAGGTCAAAGTATGTTCCCACCCATGTTTGCAAGTAAAAAGATTATGCAGGTCCATTTTGTTTGTTTACTATTCCTTGGTATTATTTCCCAAATTCAGTTGTTCAGCATGGGAAGGCTTCTTTTGTCAAAATGGGTGATGGTCAGTAATGCAGAGCTTTTATTTTGTAACTTTAGTGGCACAGATGGATTCTAACCAAGAATTTGAGAATATTATTAATCCATGTCGTATGCTTGTGTTAGGAGTTTATGACCCATGTAGAGAAGCATGTGGCAATAGTACAGTAGCATCTTGGATTAATCATCCTATCAATTGGAGTATTTGTGCATGGAAGTAAAAGTCAGATAAAGATTTACGACTGAATATGATTGTGTGTTTAAGCATAATATAATAAATTCATATGCTAATCTTAATTCATTTTCATGATTGTTGATTTGTAGGTATGCTTGCATTTTCTCCCGAGGGAAAACTCAAATAGTCTCAAATTCAGCTTACAAAACAGGAATGGAAGATCTTTGATTTCTGTTTTTTTTTTCTTTAGATTAAATCTGTTTTGCAGTTATGAGAAAACAAGGCCATTTGTTATTCTTATGTACGAGTATAATGCTTTGGCAGCAAATTTCTTTACTTACAGTTTCACCTCTTACTTGGAGTGCACTGTTTAGAAAAATATGATTCAGATTGCATTTCCCATTCAATATACGCTTCAATAAGGAATTGTGAGAGATGACCTTTGCATCCTTCTAGCTATTTATTTTCCACTTAAGATCTACGGAGTATCACATCAAGTGTCAGTTCTTGATGGCATGCCATTGACGAAGCCAGTCGTGCCTTCTGCCTGAACACAACGGACACTACCTCCCCACTTGAACAGGTAATCTGTCATGATGTATTTTTCTCTCCTAATTTGCACTGTGTTGAGATGAATCCTTCTGTACAGGCCAAATCTGGAACCTCTATCTTCATGGACTTCACAGCTCGACAACTCCATTCTCCAAACTCTGTTGTACAGAGCACCTGGGACAAGACTACCACCCACATCAAGCATGCCCAGGTATGTGGGTACCTGCATATGTTTTCTCGCTGGCATCCTGCTTGAGGAAATGCCAATTTGGGAGGGCCTAGGTGTGCAAAACTGATGTATGGATTGGTTCAAGAAAATGCAGCACAATATCTGAAGCTAGTATGTCAATATCCTTATTACCTATGTCTTTATCTCTGCACATCAGCGTTTGTGGTTAAATCACATCAAAGAAATTTTTACCAACAAACTCGTAGATCACAAGAAATATATTATGCAATATAGCCTGATCACTTAATGTTCAAATGTGCTCCAGCAAAATTCCTGAGGTTGCTATTTTAGAGATGTGCACCGGGATAGAATCCCAAATTCTAGAGTTAAGGTCATGTCCATGCTGCAATAGCCTGGAAACAAAATCAGAATATTACCTTCTTGTATTTGTTCTCTGCAGGAACATGGACCATTTCGCTAACCCGAAATGATTGGGTGTTAAAAAAAATTGCTTTCAGATATGTTGCATTTGCCTTGTAGAGTTGTTTCCCTTTTGCAACAGTGGAGACCTTTGATTCCTTCGAAGCTGGCAGGGTACTTGGATGCTTTAAAGGGATTGCTGCTTGTCAAAATTCACGAGATGAGGATCAAGTCTCAACTAATGATCAAGAAGATGGGAGACCGTGGAGTTCAGTTTTCCAGCTAGCTATAAGTATTCGGTAGTTCTGTAACTGTTTGATGTCTGTTGCTGTCATTTTTGTGCCAAGATGGACCGTTCCCTATTGAGATAGCTCGAGATGAACCGTTCTCTAGAGATATAGCTTTGGTTCTGTTGTTTTAGCAGCTTGGCATTTGGTTGCTGCTTAGCTCAGACTGGCTTGTTCTGCCTATCTGCTGAGCTAGCAGCTTTGCCTTTGTCCCATGCTGCTGCAAGTTAAAGCTTGAAACTCCAGCAAAACGTGTATCATACTCGTATGCTTTTAGTAAGGGTGTGTTTAGTTCACGCCAAAATTGAAAGTTTGGTTGAAATTGGAACGATGTGACGTAAAAGTTGGAAGTTTGTGTGTGTATGAAAGTTTTGATGTGATGGAAAAGTTGGAAGTTTGAAGAAAAAGTTTGGAACTAAACTCGGCCTAAAGCTGGGCGAAAGACTTTTGTCTAAAAAAAGGTCTGTTGCACTGATCACAAGAAAATAATGTGAACAGATAAACAAATGGTGGCAATAAAATTCAGAGATGTCCAATCCCTCTCATATATGTGTGAGAGAAAAATGTTAATTAATTCGGTGAAATTCAGCTAGGGATTTGCTGGCAGTACAAAATTTTGCCGTGGCGTTAGCACGGGCACACTACTAGTACTTCAAAGAAAACATTTCAACACTCAAGGAGGAGTCACTTGTAACATTTGCAATTTGACAACCACATAAAATTACATTCATCTGTTCTTCTCTTGTCCTTTTGCCCAACAATGTTGGAACTGTATTGGGATAAATTGGGATCTGACATTAGAATTCATGAACATGATCATGACTGCAAGAAGGCTTTTCCCACAACCTTTCTTTATGGAAAAATTAGGAATTGGATGTTGGAATATCTGGAATAGAAGAAATGATCATATTTTCAATAATGTGCCCATCAACTTCGGTAAATGGAAATTGGACTTCAAAGAAGATTTTACTCGGCATATGCACAGAGTAAAAGCATCAGACAAACCCAGCTGGCAATCATGAATTAACATCATTAGCTAATTGTCTTTGTTTTGTTTTCCTTTTTTCTTTCCTCTTCCCCCTTATATCCATCCTTTGTACATACTCTTTTTTTATTCTATATTCTAATATAGCACAGTAGGAGCCTCTCCTACTGTTTAAACCGTCAAAAAAAACTTTCACTTAATACGGAGCACTAGGAATCTAGGATACATCATCAATAATATAGAATTTCCATGGCATTTCATAGAATTTTGAATAAATCATCATCAAATGTGAATATATGATCTAAATTCAAAAAGTTTTATAACTTTTCCTCATATTTTACAAGATTTTCCTTCAATCATATAATATAACACCTAGTCCAAGGTGAAACTTATTTCAATGTACCTTGGTAGCAGCTAACCACAGTGGTAGTGACACAATGTTAAAGAAAACAGGTTTGTTTACTTTCAGTCAACTGAATTTTTGTGATTTCAATCAGTCTATTTTTAACCACAGAAGTCTAAAGCTGCCTACGGCTTGGGCGCCCGACGATTTCAAGAAAAATCGGGCGCTGACGTCATGCTGACATCAGCGCCCGATTTACATGCAAAACTATTTTAAACTGATTTTTCTCCTAAATTACCCATCCAAATCATTATCCGATTGCACCATTAAATTCGTTACAATTAAATCTTCAAAACAAGACCACACATGAATAAATTCGGACGAAAAAAATAGCTTATTATTTAATTATTTTTAAATGTTGCACGATGTTCCACCAGGCATATCGGAATTGTTTTACTAAGTAGATCGAAAATGTTTTACTCGTTTAAATTGGGTGTTGTTTCACCTTATATAAAAATAATGTTTCAACAAATAGCGAAAGAATGTTTCAGTTCACTACAACATTAGATCTATACATAGTGAAACATTGTGAGTACACTAGGTGAAACATTTTTTGGTGGAAAAAAAATAAACCAAATTCCCTTAATAGGGGGTTTCCAAAATATGTGGGTTTTTTGTTGCAATGGAATGTTTCGTTCACTGCAACATTAGATCTATGCATAGTGAAACATTGTGAGTACACTAGGTGAAACATTTTTCGGTGAAACAAAAAATAAACCAAATTCCCTTAATAGGGGGTTTCCAAAATATGTGGGTTTTTTGTTACAATAGATTATTTCAGTTCACTGCAACATTAGATCTATACATAGTGAAACATTACAAGTACACTTGGTGAAACATCTTTTGTGGAAAAGGAGAGGGATAAGTGGGTGGACCCATATGGGGAGAGGGGAGCGCGCGCATCGGGGGAGGGGAAGCGACCGATTTTTCCCACCTCCCCCCGGTCGCTCGATTATAATCAATTTCCGGCACATTCGGGTGGAGTTGCTTCCCTTGGGCAATGATTTTGCAGCAGCTGGCTAGCGGAGGAAGAGAATAGGAGTAAGTTGGCCAGCGTAACAGGGTGCCGACCGGCTGTACATTTAAAAGTTAACCCAGAGGTGCCTTGCTGCGCACAAACATATACTCTCTTCGTAAAAAGAATAAATCAAACTTTAGCTATGAATCCGACATGTGCTTATTCAGATTCATTTCTATAGTTTGATTTTTTTTTAAGACTGAGAGTGTAGATGTGGATGCTTCCACCATTGATGGGGAAGTGTGGAATCAGGAAACCAATTTAGCACATCTCTCGTTTTTCGCGTGCACGCTTTTCAAATTGCTAAACAGTGTGTTTTTTTACAAAAAGTTTCTATACAAAGGTTGCTTAAAAAAAATCATATTGATCTATTTTTGAAAAAAAAAAGCAAATACTTAATTAATCATGCGCTAATGTGGACCGCTTTGTTTTCCGTGCGAACAGCTTGGGTTGGGAACCCTGTGTTCTGAACACAGCCTTGTATTTGGTTCAATCTGACAAACAATACTTTCCAACGACTCTAGGAGGGTTGGAAAAAAAGGGGGCCTCTCATACTTGCTCGGATTTTGCCTAGTCCACCCACTCTTAGTATTCCCACTTAGGCTTATCGTGAGGTTGGTACCTAATCTCTCGTGAACGTAAAACAAAGTGACTTATTAGCACATGATTAATTAAGTATTAGCTTTTTTTTTCAAAAATGGATTAATATGATTTTAAGCAACTTTTCCATAGAAAACTTTTACAAAAAGAAAAACATACCGTTAAGCACTTTAAAAGCATGTGCGCGAAAAACGATAGAGATAAGTTAGGAAAGTTGGCTGCCGAACAAAGCCTTAGAATTGATTGATCAATTTAAGATATGTTTGATCATTCGTATTATTAATAAATTATATAATTATTATTTATTTTATTGCGACTTGATTTATCGTCAAATATTCTTTAAGCATGATTTTAATTTTTTATATTTACAAAACAAATTTAAATAAGACGAATGATCAAAATATTGTAAAAAAAAAAGTCAACGGCGTAGCATTATAAAAAATGGAGGTAGAATATTGTATCTTCGAGAGTATGCTTTAGGCAGCGAGGAAATGAAAAACGAAAAAGAAATAGGTAGATGAGTTGATACAATCACATAGTGAAGTGATCATGAGCAGTCAATTCTTTTCCTGGTTAAAACTGCCCAACTAGACACAGAGGTTACAAAATAGGCCATCGCTACTTAACTCTTTTTATGGCTTAAACTAACCACTGAAACCAGAGCAAACAATACTGTTCCTGGGCTTCCAAACTGAAAGAAATCACTAACGTCAAATCCACAACAAAGCTAACAGCAGCAGCAGCAGCGCGAGTGAGTTCATGGCAATGGATCAAAGTTGATACCACCGCGAGGAGTGTAGAAGCTCGTGTAAGGGAAGATGGTGTGGATGTCTTCCCTCCTGTACACCTTCTTGCCTCGTCGAGAGCTCACCTCAATGGTGAAGACGTCGCCATCGATCTCGGCGAAGATGACGCCGACGCCGTCGGCGAAGCCGACCAGATTAGGCGTGACGGAGTGGTGCTCACGTGGTCTCCGGATCAGCACGGTGAGCAGCGGCTCCAGGTTGATGCCTCGGAGCGGCGACCATGCCATGGCGCCGTCGCCGGTGGGCTCCCTCGACCAGAGGTGGAGCATGGACCGCCGCGCGAAAGCGAACCCCAGCCCGCCGCCGCCGCCGCTCTCCGCCGTCATGAGGAGGCCGTTGTCCGGCCATCCCCGGCCGGCCGCCGGCGAGTCGAACATCGCCAGCGTGTGGCCGCTCATGTCGCACTCGAGGATTTGGGCGCTCCGGACGCAGGGGAAGTAGATCGCGTTCCCCACTTGGACGCCGGGCTTCCCGACCTTGACGGCATCATCGGGATCGGGGTGCTCGCGCTCGAGCGCGATCGCGTCGCCCCAGGCGCCGGTCTCCGAGGAGTAGATGGCCGCGGAGGTGTTGCAGTAGCGGCCGGTGGACACGACCGCGACGAGGAAGGGGGCGCCGTGGCAGTGGCGGTGGTCGCAGCCGTCGGCGGCGCAGAGCACCGACGCGGACCAGTTGAAGTCCTCGAGGTAGCCCGGGAAGTCGAGCCGCCACCGGCGCCCCGTCATGGGGTCCCAGACGACGAGCTCGTGCTCCGCCGCGTCGCGCGAGAGCATGGTGCTGAAGAGGACGAGGCCGTGGCGGGCGTCGAGCGCGTACCAGTCGCAGTGGTGGGGGTGGGGGAGGCGGCGGAGGGACGAGGTGGGGGCGAACCAGGCGACGCCGGGATCTTCCCCGAGCTGGTTGAAGAGGAAGCCGAGGAGGGGGCGAGGCGTCCGGCGGCGGAGGTGGAACTCGCGGTGGCGGCGGAGGAAGACGGGGTCGGAGGAGAGGAGCCGCCGCCATGGCTTGCAGACGAGGGAGCAGCGGACGAGCAGCGCGGGGTCGCCAGGTGGGAGGCGGAGGAGGATCTCGCCGATGACGTCGTCGTTCAGCTCCGGCGGCAGCGAACAGCAGCGGCGGCGGCGCTTCGCCGCCGGCGGAGTCGTCATGCCGACGAGACGCGAGCGAGATGAGGACGAACGAGACGTGACCAATTTAATTTGAGTCTTGAGATGGCTCACTGACGTGTGGGCCCCGGTCCAGTGGGGTATGAAGATTCGAATTCAACCTGTATAAGATTTCCGTTAGTACAGCGTCTTTCTATCTGAATAATCCGAATGAACAAGCTCAGATCATATACCTCTGCAACTAAACAAGTTGATGCATCGCTCTTACAATCTTTTGAACAAGTATACAAATCTACTGAAGGACTTCATGTGGTACGAGACAAATCTTTTTAATCCTCGATGCAGATCACAATCACAAGTCACTATTGACTGCATTTTCCTCCGTAGTTTTTACTCGAGCCTTGTTTGAAGTTATATTCATTTAACTCGCTGTATGATCAATCTAAGCCTACAAGGAAAATAAACTGAACAGAGAATGGAATCATTTCATTTCCATGTATATGCCTGAAAATTCTGAAGCAACCTTGCTCAAAGACTGAAAACTGAAACTGAAAGTGTGTTTAATGTTTTAACTAAGATAAGCTTAGAAGAAAAAATGAAACATATGGTTCGGAAAATTATGATCACAAACAAATGGATGGGAAGAGCCCCAGTTGGAAAGGCTATTTTACTCTTTTGCTAACTAAAGTGCCCAACAGAAACAAAACACCGGTTTTCTTTGTAATACGCGTGAACTATATTCTGTAGTATATATAATAAATCATCTCTTCATTTACAGTAACACCTAAAAATCAAAGCAGGAAATGGCACCAAGTAATTAAGGTCAGCTAGCAAACAAAAAGGAAAACCAAAATGAGAACTGGATTATACCACGTCTAATCTACCAAACCCATGACAAGTATCCTCTCAACGTATAAGAATAACCAAAACCTACTTAACCAAATGGCAAAATTGGGATGCATCGCTTCCGTGCAGATTTCTGCATTCGTCGCTTTAAGTAATTCACCAACACCTCCAAGCTGAATACGAGACACTTCAGGCCTGCAAACATTAGCGCTTCAGGGTAGAAACAGTAATAGGCTCAATCTAGCATGACCTGAAAATCAAGATATAGAAAAAGTTAAAATCGTTTTACTGCTTAATATTTACCACGATTTTGAGACAGTGGAATTGTCCCTACTACCAAGAAATAGTACCAATAAGAAATATTATTCACACCCCCAAAAAAGGATAGCAGGAATTTAGATCCTTGAGCCAGCATCACAACCTACGTGCACGGTGCACCCAGCAATCATATATTGATATCCCTGAGCTTCTCTTGAATAGTACATATTCTGCCCTTGATGCCCCTAAATCCAGGCTATGTGCAACCTGAGCTAACATGGGTGGCACATCAAACAGGCAGTGTATGCTTCTGCTCATCAACCCCAAATTTTGTTCCAGCTGGTCTCTTCTTTTGATTTATCAGTATGCCTTCTTCAGTAATGGAGCAAGGTAATTAGGTAAACCAGGACATATGTTCCATGTTTAATGCCAAATCCTGTACAGACAGAAGCCAAAATAAATAAAAGGAAAGTAAAGGTGTAAAACATTAGGAAAGATATCCTTACAAACAACTGTCAGAAAAAAATATATTTGTGTCTAAACAAAAGAAATAATGATTTCCAACACACTCATTTCCCATTTAGCCATTTCTGTAACTGTTACCATTATGAGGGAGCTTGTTCTGACCCACCATGAATTCAATCCCTAGGATGACATAGTGTGTCTCATTTGTTTAGAATATGCACATGCATGTGTGTTCAACGGACAAGTTGGACCTTGGTTTCTTGGATGTCTGAGTTTCTCTGGAGTTTGTAGTAAAAGATGCATGTGTGTGCTGTGAGTGGGTGCGTGATTTGGTAGCTTCTAATTTCTACTGTAGAAATCAGATAACACAGTTATCATATTACTAACAAGACTTATACTCATTTGGAAGCTTATCAAAAGTTTCAAACTTTCAAGTTTCAACTAATACAGCAACTAAAGAAATCACATAAGAGAAAATATGCTGATATAACTATTGCACAGGAACAAAAATTGCATACCTTTTCCTTTTGGCTTTGAAGAAGTGTTTTTTTTTTCTTTTAGATAATATTCATCAATAGGCACATGGATAGAAGTCACCAATAATCTCCACATGAGCATTGGTATTGTTTGAAGTGATGAAACCTATTATTGTCCCTCACAATTATCTCTCTACCAACGATACCAGATATGAACTTGAATGCGCGATGACAATCCACACATATTCTCAGGTTCTTCATGATTCTTATAGGTACACCAGGTGGTATGCAAATAAGTCCAAAGGCCAGAGCAAGCTTCTCACTGTGTTGGAACACCTCTGATTCTTTCTCTTCTTCCTCAAGATCATAAAGGGAATATTGTGTGTCTGGCATGTATCCAGCAGCTTGCATTTGCTTTCTGAGCTTGCTTAGTAACGCCTGGATCTCATTATACATTTCATGTTTGGTGTCCTTTGCTCGGAAAACATGAACAACATTTTTCCAGGTAACCCAGCTGCAACCCGGGTCCTTCTTTATTCCAACATTCTTCATCTCCTTCCTTATATCTGTTGCTTCTGCCCACCTGGACAAGTTTGAAAGATACATTAAGTAAATAACAAAAGAGTAAAGTGTACGGGTGGTCCATAAACTTGTATTGGTGTGTCACCTAGGTCCCTGAACTATCAAAATGCATTTTTGGGTCCCTCAACTTGTCTCGGGTGTCATATAAGTCCAAACGGGCTCTAAACCGCTCCGTGTACTAACGTGGCATGCCATGGTGGTGCCTACGTGTCAGTAGAACCCATATGTCAGTCACATATAGAAAAAAATTAAGAACATATTTTTTTCTCCTCTCCTTTTTATTTATTTTTCAAAATTAAAAACTTCCTTTTCTCCTCAATCTCCCTTCTTTTTAAATTTTATTTTTTCAATGTGAGTGACATGTGGATCCCACGGACACATAAGCATTAGCGTGGCATGCCACGTCATCTCACAAAGCGGGTTAGAACTCGTTTGGACCTATATGACACCCGAGACAAGTTGAGGGACCTAAAAATGCAATTTGAGAGTTCAGGGACTTAAGTGACACACTTGCACAAGTTTAGGGACCGCCGGTGCACTTCACTCATAACAAAAATTATGAGCAACAAGTTTCAGGAATCAGCATTAGTCTACTTCAAGTTCTCAACAAGCACCTTCGAGATTATATTTTCACAGCTGATTGGAAGTATATGGATTATGGCATACAAATGCTCATCTAATCTGCATTGAATTCTGGCAGATATGCTGACAAATGTACCTTACAATTCTGCAATATAGTGCTTCAACTTAGCCTTTTATATTAGTTTACCGCTTGTCCATCAATGATGGAGATTATTTATAATCATTAAAAACTCAGGGACATTCCACATTCAGAAGAAGCCAAGAGACATCAAAATATACTTCGCTATGTCCTAGAGCTAAGTTCAATCAAATGACATCAGGAGTATGAAATTTACTGAGAAATCACCGGGAGTGGCTTTTTGTTTGTTTGTGTGTGTGTATCTGTGTTTGGACCTGAGATAGCCTGGAACCTGGAACTTTAACGTAAACATCAAAGTGAATAAGGTAATTTTACCTGCCAGCTGAAGCAAACATATTTGAGAGCAGTACATGATTGCCAGAGTCCTGGGGGTCAAGTTCAAACAACTTCTCAGCTGCAATCCTTCCCAATTCTGTCTTCCCATGCATTTTGCACGCCCCAAGTAGAGCTCCCCATACAGAAATGGAAGGTCTCATAGGCATCCCCTGTATGACCTCGTAAGCCTGTTCTTCCATTCCTGCACGACCAAGCAAGTCAACCACACAAGCATAATGCTCAGTCCGTGGCTCTATCCCGAACCTCTCCCTCATTGTCTCAAACAATTCATAGCCGTCCTTTGTTAAACCTCCTCTGCTGCATGAAGTGATCACATTGACAAGGGTGATGTAATTAGGTGCTGTCTCCCCACTCCTTATCATATCATCAAATACCAGAAGTGCATTCTGAGCATCACCAATGTGAGCATAACCACCGATCATTGCATTCCAAGTGACAAGATTCCTCTGTGGTGTCTCATAAAAAATCTGTTCGGCATCTTCAACACAGCCACACTTCCCATACATGTCAACCAATGCACTCGCAACAAAAATGTTTGCATCAATACAAGAACGGACAGCAACCGCATGCAGAGCGCGTCCAAGGTGAAGGCCTAGCAGCCCTGCACATGTAGTGAGCGCACTGGAAACCATGAAATCCGTTGGCTCTTCCCCAGAACGCCTTGCACCCAGGTATGCTGCAAAAGCCTCCTCTTCTGCGCCGTTCTGAGCATATGCAGCAACCATTGAACACCAGGACACGCTATTCCTAACTCCCATGCCATCAAATACCGCCCTTGCCTTCCCTGCACATCGGCACTTCCCATAGAAATCAACCATTGAATTCAACACAGAGACATCCATCTCAAACCCACACTTCACAACGAAGCCATGGAACTGCTCCCCGAGTGACAAGTACATCGCCCCAGCACACGCGTTGAAGAATGCACAGACCGAGACCACATTCGGAAGCCCACCAGCCTCCCGGAGCCCAAAATAAGCCTCAATTGTCTCCAGGGGCCTCCCGTCGAGCACAGCATTCGTCATGACAGCGTTCCACGCAACCACGTTCCTGTTCGGCATTTCACCAAACAGGTGGCGGGCCAGCTTGAGGCGTCCGGTCTTGAAGTACATGTCCAGCGCCGCGCAGGACACGAAGGGGTCGACGGGGAGGTAACCAAACCTGATGGCGAGGGAGTGTACCTGGGGCCCGATGGTGGAGCGCAGAGGCGCGGAAGCGGCGGCCTTGAAGGCCGACGGGAAGGTGAAGTCGTTGGGGCGCAGGCCGAGGCGGAGCATGCCGGCGAACGCGGAGAGCGCCGGGAGAGGGCGGCCGTGCTGCGCCGCGCCGGATATGAAAGCGGTGTACGAAACCACGGTGGGGTGTGGGTCGGAGGCGAGAGCCGCCGCCGCCGCCGCGGGGAGGTCGAGCTTGGAGTAGAGGTTGACGAGGTGCGCGCAGATGAAGGGCGGGAGTGCCGGGGCGATCAGCCTCAGCGCTCGCGCGTGCGCGGCCCGGCCGAGGCGCGGCGAGCGCGACGCGATGGCCGACTCGAACGCCGCCGCCAGCAGCTGCGGGTCGGCGGGCGCCACCGCCGCGGCGGCGGCGGCTCGGCGCATTTGGGGTTTGCAAATTCTTTTTGGCGCGTACTCCTATAGGCCTACTGGGCCCAAAGCCTCATATATTTTTAGAGACACGGACCAAATTAGTTGGCCACGTGTTCCGGTTTTCTTTTTCGCTTCACTGAAATTCTCCCAAATGTAGCAATGTTTTCATTTGTTTTGTCAATAGGACAATTTGGTTACATAATAAAAACTTGTGTAATAAAGTTTGTTCGCTACGTATTCCAGTCTTTTTTTTTTCTCTTCACTGAAAATTTCTCCCAAATGTTCCACTATTTTCATTTGTTTTGTCAATAGGACAATTTGGTTACACCAAAACTGTGTAATGAAGTTAGTTGGCCACGTGTTTATTCTCTTCAATGAAATTTTCTCCCAAATGTTGCAGTATTTTAACTTTTTTTTGTCAATAGGATAATTTGGAAACAGAAAAAACTTGTGTGATCAAGTACAAGTTCTGGGACCAATATTTTTTCTTTTAAAAAAAGAAACTAAATAAAACTCATACAGATACAGGAGTGGATGACAAAATTATTACATCGTTCTACGACCTGGTTATCTTCTAACGTGTCAACTTGTAACTTTCTCCCATTAAGATTCTTTAGCTGGATAACAATTCAAAGCATTGGGAGAATAGCTACTTTAGTCACTAAACTTTCTCTGTAGGATCAGTTTAGTCCCTAACATTTTAAATGGTCCAAAGAAATCCTTAACCTTTGTCATAAGGCCTAGAATAGTCCTTGGGTCCACCAAAATCATCCTATGGATATGCCATGTCATCATTCATGCAAAATCTATGATGAATTGTCCAATTTAGCCTTACGTATATCATAGAAAAATAAATATAAAGATGAATTAGACATAACCATAGGAAAAAAGTACTTCTTTTTTCACCCTTTTGAGGTATATTTTTGCTCTTACATATACCATATATTTTTTTTAACTTTTTTCTTTTATTTTTTATTTTCCTATGCATAAGGGTAAATTGGACAAATCATAAAGATTTTGCATAGGAATGTGACATGGCATGTCCATGTGGCGATTTTGGTGGGACCAAGGACTATATTAGCCTACATGACAAATTTAAAGGACTTGTTTGGACAATATGAAAGATTAAGGACTAAAATGACTCAGGAGCGAAACTTTAGGGACCATATTAGCTATTCTCCCCAAAGCGCTTAAGCTATGCGTTTTTGTGCCGCGTGGACTTCGATCAGTATTTGAGTTCGGATAAAATTCCTCCAAAAAGATGAGAAAACCTCTCATGCACGATCCAATGTCGCGTTCTCTTAAATTTCTCAAACTCTGGCGCTATAAATACACGTCGCGGACCATGCAAAAATCCAATCCAATTAATCAATCGATCGATCCCAGTATATATCCCACCATGGCGCGTTCCAAGCTTCCTCTCCTCCTCGTCCTCGCCGTGGTCACCGCGGCGGTGTCGTCGGCGTGGCTCCCGTCGCGGGCCTCGGCGGCCAGCGATGCCGCCGCCGGCGGCGAGTACTGCCGCGACTCCCTGAGCGGGCTGCTCGCGTGCAGGGACTTCATGTTCGGCGGCGCGGCGGTCGCGTCGCCGGCGTGCTGCGCGGCGTACAGCGCGGCGTTCGACGCCGACCCGTTCTGCCTCTGCTACATCGCCGACGGCGTCTACGGCCGCTCCACCGGCTACGACGTCAACGTCACCCACGCCCTCGAGATCCCCGTCAGCTGCGGCCTCGCCACGCCGCCCATCGAGCTCTGCAACAGTAAGCATACACCTCACCTCGCCGCCGGCGACCGGCGTGCCGGCGCCGGCGCGTCGCCGGATCGTGTCACTGACACTGACTGACTCTGCCGTTTAATTTAATTTCTTGGATCTTGCAGTGCAAGGTCTGGTGCTTCCTCCCTACGAGCCGTCGTCGCCGCAGCAGCCTCCATCAGCGGGGAAGCTAGCAGAGTCTCCGGCGGCCACGCCGGCGCAATCTCCAACGGCGGCGCCTTCGCTGCCACAGGCGCCCAAGCCGTCGTCCCCGCCGCCGTTCACTTCGCCGTCGCCACTGCCGCCACCGCCGCCGCCACCGACCTCTCATGGAGCGCGTGGTGCGACAATGGGGATCGGTACGGTGGCTGCTGCGGTGGCCATGACGACCTTGCTGGCCTTACTATCTTAGGAGATGTTTACTAATAGTAGTAGTATAAATTAGAGTGGTAGATGTTTACTAATAGTAATAGTAAACTACTACCTCCGTTTTTTAAGAGATGACACCGTTGACTTTTTCTCACATGTTTGACCATTCGTCTTATTCAAAAATTTTATGTAAATATATAAGATATAAATCACACTTAAAGTACTATGAGTGATAAAACAACTCATAACAAAATAAATTATAATTACGTAAATTTTTTGAATAAGACGAATGGTCAAACATGTGAGAAAAAGTTAACGGCGTCATCTATTAAAAAACGGAGGGAGTATAAATTAGAGTGGTAGATTAGTATGATCAATGTCGGTGAATTTTTAGTTAAATTAGACTATCAATGGGATATTAACAGATTGATTGTATATAATTAATCTAGTCAGATTTTATTAATGCAACTATGTTATTCCACCTTAATTTTCCATCCATTTTTTACGCATATATATGCAATTATGTTCTTATTTATTTATACCTTAATTTTTCATGTTTATATATACGGAGTATTGAGGGTTCTGGATTTTTCCATTGTCCTCCGCCAAATCAGCGTTAGAGCAAATCTTATCTTCCATGACATCGGCCGATGCTGCCGTTGCCCCCCCCCCCCCCCCCTCCAAACATTTTTTATCATAGACTCCTTCTGTTCCATTTTAAATACAGCCATGATTTTCTGTGTACAAATTTAACTGTCTGTCTTATTTAAAAAAATTAAAAAATATAAGTCACATATAAAGTACTATTTATAATTTATCATCTCATAACAATAAAAATTAAAAAATTTTCAAATAAGATGAACGATTAAAGTTGGACACCGAAACTTCCGGTTACGCTTAAAATGGGATGGAGGGAGTATCTTGAAAATCTACATGTACTAACTCATGCCAAAACCACTCAAAAACTATAATGGACGAGGGTTGTTTGTCTAGTGTGAAAAATTAAGGATGCCAAATGTTTAGAATTGTAGTTCATGACAGTAATTTGGACTGCACCAATAGTTTAGGGGTAGTTTAGAGGGAAAGTACAGAGGGTGGAGGTATATAGATAAAATAAATATAACTCTCTATTGTGTTAAAACAATAGAAAAAATCACTAAACTTGAAAGATTTTAGTAAACCATTTGACAAAGTAAAAAAAGATCATGAATATAAATATAACTTTGTATTGAGTTGAAAGGCATATTCAATTTCAAAAATATAAATATATACATATAAATGCAACTCTCTATTGAGTTCAAAAAAAATTCAAAATACTCTAGACCTGAGAGAATTGAGTGGAAAAGAAATACATGAATACGAGAAAGGGCTTAGAGCAGATACAATAGCGCTATTAAGCCTGCTCCAAAACTTGTTAATCAACTTAATCTGAGATTAAGGAAAGAAAATTATAGAGAAAGAAAAAGAAACAAGCGGGCGATTGTTTTGACGCCAGCGCTTGCACAGCTCCCAAACCGTAAGGCCTGCGTGCAGCCAGAAGAGGCGATAAAAATACGTTTATGTGGGTCTCACACAGAACCCTCTCCGATGTATCCATACAAGTATTTAATGATTTAATGTATGTATGCTTTAACCAAGATAGCTTATAGCTAACTTGTAGTTAGCTTATTATATGAGTTGACTTTTAAGTTACCACTACTTGACATGATAAAATTTTGGAACTTGCTGTTAGCTGCACTATTGGCCTTGCTATTAGGACCAGAAGGTTCGGTACTACGGCGTAGGCTCAGATATATGTAGCTTGATGTATTGATTCACACTGTAATAATGTTGACGAAGAGAGTTTTGCAGTATAAAATACTGTGGGAAGTTGATCGAGTAAAAATATACCCCCTCTATTTCATAATACAAGGTACAACTAATTTTCTTAAATGTTCCATAATATAAGGCATGCATGCAAGCATGTAATTAACTATGACATCTTCTCCATTAAATTATTATTATTTTAAATTCTCCACTCATGTTATCTAATCCTATTGGATGCATGCATTATCTTTATTAGGATGATCCAAACTACAAGATGATAATAATTATTTCTTAGTCTTTGAGTTAAAGGTGGTTGTGCCTTATAATATTTTGGAATGGAGGGAGTACTATTTTTTAATCAGTTGGCGTATAAATTTTAGTCGGTAGTCTATAATTAATTCATACCTAGAATTAATAATGAGTAAAGTGCACGGGCGGTCCTTAAACTTGTAGAGGTGTGCCATATATGTCCTTAATCTCTCAAAATACATATCCAGATCCCAAAACTTGTCATAGTGTGCCATCTATATCCCAAATCGCCACAACCCCTTTAGGATCCTACGTGGCGCTGATGTGGCATGTGACACAGATATAACATGGCGTAATTTTAACTGACAAATGGGACCCATTTAAAAATATTCTTTTTTCCTTCTATTGTATTTTCCTTTCTTCTCCTTGAGAAGAAAATGGAAAAGAAAAAGAAAAGAAAAAAAAAGACACGTCACGTCCATGTGGCAGGTTACATCAGCGCCACGTAGAATCTAAGTGGGGATGTGTTGATTTGGGATCTAGATGATACACTTTGACAAGTCCTGGGACCTAGATATGCATTTTGAGAGTTTGGGGACCTATATGACACACCGCTACAAGTTTAAGGACCACCCGTGCACTTTACTCATTAATAATTATCATTGAAATTCATTCGATAATTACGTACATTTCTTTATAATATATTGTTTTCTTAATAGGTTGACATCTAAATTTTAATTGGCCTGCATGAATAACAAATAAATCAATGTAACATTGTAGACCAGAAAAGTGATGTGTATAATTTTACCGGTCTATATTAAACAAGCTAGCTAATGGTTACAAGAGTCTCAGTAGCATCTTAGGTCCTGGGTTCGACTCTCCATGGGAGCGTATTTTTCAGGATTTAACGGCTTTTTACTTTCAGTGATAGGCGACGTATCCGTGGACAGCGAAGCGCCTATGGTGACTTCGTCAATCTCCAAGATGGATTTGCCGGCCCAGTTTTTAAAGATGCTCGTAGGGGTAGGGTTTGCGTACGTGCATTATGAGTGTCTACGTTGTACTGTGTAATTCTAAAAAAACATTGTAGAAAAAATAAAAAGAATGGGAGAGAGAGAACACACACTAAACAATAATAAGTGTAATTCTAAAAAAAAACATTGTAGAAAAAAAAGTCATGGGTTTGACTTTCTATGGGAGTGTATCTTGCGTATTTTTCAGGATTTACAGCTTTGTACTTTCAGTGGTAGGCGACGTATCCGTTGACAGTGAAGCGCCTGTGATGACTTCGTCAATCTCCAAGATGGATTTGCTGGTCCAGTCCTTGAAGATGCTCATAGGGGTAGGGTTTGCGTGCGTGCGTTATGAGTATCTGCGTTGTACTATGTAATTAAAAAAACATTGTAAAAAAATAAAAAAGAATGTGAGAAAGAGAACACACACTAAACAATAATAAGTGTAATTCTGAAAAAAAAATTGTAGAAAAAAAATAAAAAAGAATGGGAGAGAGAGAACTGTAGAAAAAATAAAAAAGAATGTGAGAGAGAGAACACACACTAAACAATAATAAGTGTAATTCTTAAAAAAAACATTGTAGAATAAAAATAAAAAAAGAATGGGAGAAGAATGTGAGAGAGAGAACACACACTAAACAATAATAAGTGTAATTCTTAAAAAAAGTATTGTAGAATAAAAATAAAAAAAGAATGGGAGAGAGAGAACACAGAGTGAACAAAAATAAGTCTTTAGACCAATGAAACTTCAATACTCAAATGCCTGATATCACTTGCAAACAAAAAACACGGTTCAATTTATAAGCAGTGCTGCTGTGGTTTGGTTAGCGAGGTGGGATTAAACACCGCACTCTTTGGGCCTTGAAAGTTGAAATGCAAGTGATAGGCCCACGTCTCATACATGCGCCCACAGCCCATCTGCTTCTGCTAAGATGTCACCGGCGCCGTGAGCTGCCATGGCGCTCGTGCACGCCGGCGGCGATACGCTCGCCAAGCCGGTGCGAGCCACGCTCGCCACCAAAACGGAGCCACCGGAGAAGAAGTATTGCGTTCCAGCCGCAAGAACGCTTCGAGAAGCTTCGAGCTTGCAGAGCTCGCCATCGAACACATGACGGCGCCGGAGAAGACGATGGCCTTCCGGGATGGTCGGTGGAAGGATCGAGACGATTCTTCCTCGATAAATACCACAACATTTCCTTCTCCATCTCCCCTCTCTCCCCATTCCCTCTTAAACAACCAAGAAATCGCCGTCATAATCATCTTCTTGCTCCACCTTCTCGCCAAGAATTCCCCAAATCACGCCCCCTCGTCGCCGCCAAGAACTCGCCGTCAAAATCATCTTCTCCCTCCACCACCATCTCGCCAGTAACTCCCGCAATTCCGCTCTCTTCTTGCCACCAAAAACTCGCGCTTCCATCTTCTTCCTCCACCAAGAACTCGCCAAGAACTCCGCCGCCAACACAGGAACCCGCCGCGGCGCCTCCGCTGTTTCTGCCTCGACGCGGCAAGAAGCAAGAAACGCCCGTGGGTTCCTCTCGCGGCTCGGCTGGTTCCTGCGCCGGCGACCGCGGGTCCACGCGCGCCCACCTTTCCCGCGGGCGACACGTGCGACGCCCGGAGCTCGGCTGAGCCAAGAACCGTCGGGGAAGACGACGCCGCCTCTGCCACCGGGAGCTCCCCTGGCCAAGAACCCGCCGGCGATCGCGGGTGCGCGCGTGCGCGCCAGCGCCAACCATCCCCGCGGGCTGACACCTCCGCCGCCGGGGCCCAGGAGCTTCGCCGGGAACGACACCGCTTCTGCCGCACCAAGAACTGTCGCGCCGGGCGACAAGCCCACCGGCGGACGCAGGTCCACGCGTGCCACCATCCCAGCGAGCGACACCTGCCGACCTGCGTCGCCGGGAGCTCCGCCGGGGACGACACCGCCTCTGCCGCCGGGAATTCCGCCACGCTCCGCCGCCGACCACCACCACCCGTGTTTCCCTTGTCGGCGAGGCAAGAACGCGTGCGCTGGGCGACGAGCCAAGAAATCGCTCCGCCCACCGCCGTCGTCAGCTCGCCGACCGGAGAGGAACCATGGGCAGAAGGAGGCGGCAGCGCGCGAGCCCGGACCAGCGCCGCGAGCGCTCGCCGGAGACCACCCAAGCAGCCCATGGCGAGGTCGCAGGCAAGGGCGCCAGAACTGGTCGAACATGCAACCAAGCCTGGATGCTCCAATCTGTTTGACGAAAGAAGGATGCCACTGCGTCTTCCACGTCTTCTGCGTCTTCTGCGATGCGTACACCAACATCCGGTGAACATAACACCAGTTCGCCTCAACCTCGCCGGCGAGCAGTGGTACATACAACACCCTCACCTCTTCTTCTTTCCCTTAACGGAATTGCTAAAAAAACTTTCTTTTATCCTTGAATTGTCTCTTGGGGCCGTTTTGGATTAAAGGCAAAACGTGCCATACCAAAATTTTGGTAGCTTAAATAGAAAATGTGCTAGTTTAGGTTGATGCCAAATAATTGGTAGTGTACATGTTCAATTTGGCTATATTCTAGAATCTTCTTCACCATCCTACTAAAATTTGGCTTTACATTGGTACCAAACCAAACATAGCTAGCTAACTTTGCTCTACCAAAAAAATTGGTAGTACCAAAATTTACTTAGATTTTAGCACTACCAATTAATTGGTAGGGTAGAGAATTAAATAGGCCCTTGATTCTTTTTTCCATTGCCAAGGAGTCGAACTCCTGATCATACAGTAAAAAGCTCAAAGCATTTAAATTTAGGGACAATTGCGTTCTTACCCTCACTTTCAATTCTAATTGTGATTTTACCTCTATTTTTGAGGGTTTGTGATTTTACCCTAGCTTTTTTAAACAAATCAGCCGTTTGCCCCTACTTTGGATGGCAGTTAGGTGGCCCATAATTATTGAGTAAAAATATAGAAAAGAGAGCAGAAAAAATTATTTATGAAATATGAAATGTCCTTCCTACCCCTGAGAAGTAATCATCTGGAGTCTGGCTAGCCGTCCGGCCCGTCCCAACTATTCCCCATCCCCAAACCTACGGGAGGCGAGCAGGCGGCGGCGGCGGCTGCCTGTAGCGACCGGAGGCGACGACGCTTATTGCGAGCGGAAGAGGTGCGACGCGAGCAGGCGACGACGACGCAGTGAGCTGGGAGGCAGCGACAAGCCGACGACTGCAGCAGGCGGAGGCGTCGGAGGCTCGGAGCGTCACGGTGATGCAAGCAGCCGGTGGCGGCTGAAGCGAGCGAAGGCGGCGTGGCCGCTTCAACGAGCAGCTGGTAACTGTGGTGTCCCCTGCCATGATTACTTCGTTAAACCAGTGGCAAATTTCCTCGTATAAATAAGTTCAGAGCAGATTATTCCCCCCCCCCCCCCCCCCCCCCCCGCTTCCTGTACACGGGGTCTTTTTGGTGAGTATTTTATCAATTGTGCATGTGAGCTTGGGTCCAAATGTCTAATGTAATTCCGTCAGTTTCGAGGATGATGTGATAGCGTTATTTCTTTGCTCCAATGATAAACAAATGTAGAGTTTCAGAAGCACAATTCTATATCGTGATTCGTAAAGATATCCAGATTTCCTTTGCAATGGTGATTGTTTGTGATGTTTGCTACAAATTATTGTTGAAATTTTGTCGAAATCCTGTCAATTTTTTTTTCTGAAATTCTATCGGAATTCTGTAAAAGTCATGGCTGAAGTCATGTCATATTTGTCAAACTTTCTGAAAGTTCGTAAAAAATTTAGGACGGATTTGAAATAAGCAAAATTCCATTTTGAAACATGTCCAGAGTCTATGCAAGCATGGCCCGTGTCGTAAAAGTAGTAGGCGCATATATGCAAGGGTATACTTGTCTTCTTATCACATATTTAACACCGTTAACCGAAGCTAACAGAACAGGGGCAATCGATTGGTTCATTTCAAAAAAGTAGGGGTAAAATCGCAAACCCTAAAAAATAAGGGTAAAATCACTATTAGAACTGAAAGTAGGGGTAAGAATGCAATTGCCCCTTAAATTTATGACCGTTGGATTGCATCAAGATTCGTATGAGGAGAGGGAAAAAAACTCAAAATTTTTAAATTTGTGACCCTTGGATTGCATCCAGATTCGTGTGAGGAAAATTTTTTTTGCACAGAGATGCACTAGTGGGGAATAGAACTCCCGATCACGTAGTCAAAAGCTAATGATGCTAGTCAATTAAACACAAATATATTTTTACACAATTGTATATGGGTAGTAGTTACAATATAATTACACTCCTTTTTTTTTTCGGGGACAATGTAATTACACTCCAACTATTATTGTAGTCACATTTGAAAGTTTCTCGCCCAAAAAACTTGTGGCAATTTTTAGGTAGTCCCATTTCTTAAACAGCATGCTCACTTTTCATTTGCACAATATATCATTGCATGAGATTCTAATCTAAATTACATGCATTTTAGATGGTTGGAGGTGAGCTGGTTTCTGCATTCTTAGTCGATCTGCACGCGGACTACTGCGAGAAATCAAGTTTGAGTGGCCAATTAGTTTGCCACTACTGCTACTTTCAAAATTATGTCACAAAAAATCTGTCTGCTAGAGAGGTATGGTGGTGCTTAAATTTTCCTTTAACATTACATTGCCGCATTTGTTTTCGGAAGAACTAATTATGCTTGCTGATTTGCATTTCAGATGTTGCTCCACTGGCATAGGAAGCACCCTAAAGCAGATCGGATCCCATGTAATCAGAGGAATTGCGGGGTGATAGTAAGCTCTCCCCGTGAGTTAGAGCTACACGTCCACTTCTCCCACGTCCAGCCTGCGGGTTGGTGGGTATTGTGATCAACTGAAAGTTCGGCATGTTTTTGGATTGGTTCCTTGCTAACTATTGGATTAGTTCCTTGCTTACTATTCTTATGTTAACACCGATATCTGTAACCCCTTAATCATAATATCATAATTTGATTTGATTGCGTACTCTAAATGTGTTGAATGACATGCGCGTGTGACTAAAGTGATTACTGATTAGTATCTCAGCATAAATATGTTTGCACATTCCAGTAGTAGCCTTAATATCTGTATGGGAATGGGATCCTCTGTCGTGAAGTCAGAGGACGTGGCGACTGACATGTGGGCCCCACTGCTCACAGGCCCACCTGTCAGTGACCGCGTCACGTGGCAGTTCACGTTTGAGGAACCGCCTCCATCTGTATGAGAAATAAAGCACCAACTAAGCATCATTTGGCAACAACCAAGATTGTAGCAACATGGCTGAATGGAAGTCACAGAACAGAATATAGAATATACACAATGTGTATATTACACACCATCAGAATTTATTTGAGTTTGAGTACCCCCGCCACGCCCTGCTTGTTCTGCTTGTTCAGAATTTTGGAGTTGGAGATGATAGGGCACACCCGCCCAGCTTGTTCTGTTCTGCCCTGGCACACAAGATCTTTTTTCTTTTGGACGACCATCGCATCAAATGCACGCAAGTAGCACTCGTCATGAATCGACTGTGTTGATCATTTTTCAGCATGGTGGGTTTCAATTGGCAAGGCAATTAACCTGTATTTTGTACAAATTCCATAGACTTCACGGAAGAATCTCAGCCCTCAAACACCCTTCTAGTCTTTGCAGTTGAAGCAAAACTTTCTCAACTGACCAGTCTAAATGAAAGGGGCAAGCTTCCCAATGAACAGCAGACGCCAGACAGCTTCTCTGATATTTTCCTTACACAAAACAAATCAGCCGAAGCATTGGTAACCTTAGGAGCATAGTCAAACACCTTTATTTTTGCAATTATCTCATCAAGCTTCAGAAGGATGCTATCATTTCCTGAATGTTTTCCACCTCCAGCTGCAAAATGGTGAACACTGCCATTCAGCTCCATCCAACTGCATCCTTTCTCCTTCAACGTCCCCTGGACTTACATTACTCTCCTCACCTCCTTAAGACCTTAACATAATTCTAGTTGCCATATTTGATAAGAGCACATGCGCTCTGCCACGATGAAACAAGAGCAAAATCATGCTTGATGAAACAAGCTAAGATGGTCCATCCTTAACTCCTTTCTGCAAAAAAGGACTTTCGCTCAGAGAACAGGAGAATAATCTGGGATGTGTTATTTAAACTGATAAACATGGAACAATGGGTGCACAATAACTGAAGTTATAAGCTGTTGCTGGTTCAATTTTAGCCAATACAGTGTAATGTGCATAAAACTTGTTTAGAAGTTTAGAAAATTACCTATGAAAACTGAAGCTTGAGCATAAGGTTTAGCCAATGGATAATATCTTATGCAGGCCCTAATTCTCAGTTAAGGAATGGGTCCATCTACAGTTAGCAAGGGCACACACTAGCACAAGCAGATATGATGCGTAGCACTAAACTAATACATCGATTGCATATGTGTACATGAGATGAGTTAGTGTTTGCACCTGAACATCATTGCAAGTAAATCGGAAGTGTATTAGTGCTAGGAAACAAAACTAGCCCCATTACAGATTTTTGCCTGTTAGCAGCATGTAAAGTTAAAACGTAATTTAGTCAAGATCAAATGGTGAAAAGAACACAAACTGGATCATGACGTGGAAAGACTATGAGAACCTACCTCCTTGAGGACTAGTGAATCTTAAAGATCACGAAACAACTTCTGTTCAAGCTTTTTTGTTTTCTCACTGTCCGCAAGCTCCAATTCCTTCTCATAATCCTTCCTAGACAGACCCTGCGATGGTTCTCTAGAATGAATTAAGTACGTTAACAGAAGGCTTGGTCTCTCATAATTCAAAATAAAAATAGATGGCAGCTAGAACACAGTCCATACCTCTCAATCTTCTATCCCTGTAGTTGTAAAATATGAAGTACATGGTGTCCTTCAAGATAGTAAAAAACATGCTTCCACAAGGCTTCTCCAAATTAGCCCAGGCATCCTGCCGATTGCAGTCAGAGTCTCAGAGTTAAGTTATTTTAGACTCTAAGAAGCACTTACAGCTTTGCCATTTTCTAATAACATTGGTCACATTAGCCTTGTATATTCCACTAATTCCCTAGAAAGTGGCTATCACACAAGACCTGCTGTTTGCTCTTAAGACGGTAGAAATTTAAATAAACATAAGAAAGGTCGGTACAAATAAACAAATATGGAGCAACCTAACCTTCTCATTCACCTTTCAGTTCTCCAATCATAATTTTACATATAAATTGTACAGAACAAGAAGAAATATACACAACTATTATATCCATAAACAAGAAAACTTAAAAGTGCTTCTTCTAGGCGAAGTTCAACTTTGTGAAACTAGGTGTAATCCAAACAGGAGCGGGAAAGTTGGACCAAAGCTGAGGAGACACGAGTTCCTCTCTGCTGTTATGTTTCAAATCAAATAATCCAATATCACGACGCTTATTCTTGAATCCAAATAACCAAGCTTCGTCATCATCAGTAAAATAGGTATAATTTTCCTTGAGATGAGGATATTGTTCCGTGCTGAGACAAAGTGATTGGTTATGACCAAGAAACAACACATGACCATCCAGGTTATTGATCTCTACATGTTTTTTCCCCATAGTATCAACACTATATATTTTAATTTCCCTAGTATACCGCACAAATGTTGCATGGTCAGCAGGCAAGTCAGCCTCGTAATCCTCCTCAATGTCCTCAACTGACCTCCAAACTAGCAGAAGACCACCCCATGGAGCTTGCACAATGTACCTACTGTAAGACAAACTTCCAATTATCGTCTTCATCGTGATCGTGGGGCCACTGAGATCAAGTGTATGGATTTCTCCCTGTGCAGTCAGTGCATACAGTAGACCATCCATGTAGATGCAGTCAGAATAGTGAGAGTGTGATGGATGCCATGTCCACTTATCATCCCCAACCCTTGCAAATGAAATTTGACCAGCTGGCTCGTGGATCAGAACCACGATGCATCCCCCTGTGAAAGTATCAGTAAACACAAAAGCCTTACTATATATGTAATCCCGGAGCTCGCCAAGGGCAAAAATTGATGGCTCTGCATAACTAACCCTCGTTGCAGTGTGCAGTGAGAACTCATACTTGTGGAGAGCACCAGACTCATTGAAGATGGGATTCACATGCTCCATTGTGGTAACAGAAGGGAGAGCTATCTGTTCCCCTGTGATCGGATTGACCAGGTGCATCTCGGATAAGTCATCAGCTGTAATCAACCAACCAAGTGAGGACCCAATCAGAAACCTACTGCGTATGGGTGGCTCCGGGAGAGTAATCATGTACTCCCTCTTCTCGACAAGACTATAGAGACACACGACGCTATCGCCAGCAGATTCAGAGGTGTATAGCAGGCACGGCGTCTGGGACAGTTTATAGATACCTAGGCTGCGCAATTCGTTGTAGGCCGAGCGCCAGGAGTTACAGACCGATCCTGCACGCACGAGGTCAGGGATCTCCAGGAGGGCAAATATCTCCATTAAGATGTCCTGAGACAGCTCTGGTAAATTTGCCACAACACTCTCTGCCATTGATGGCTGATCACCATCATCTTTTTGCACTTCCTTCAGTAAACTACTGTGAAGGGGCGCTAGGAGCTTGGATTGTACTACTCTGAAGAGTAGGTTGCACAAATTCTTGGGACATCTCGCTAGATCCCCTAAGTTCATAATCCTGGCTATAGTACTACAGGGCGCCATTGGATAATTGGAGCAGATCGAGCCCCTCTTGCAAGGTGAAATTCGTCGCCTGCTTGAATACTTGCAGAGTTGGAACATGTGATGAAGCAAGAGACGCAAGGTATATACCTGAAGTTACCCAAGGAAAACTGAAACGGAATTTTTTGTCCTGAAAAGAGAAATCCGACTCCGGATCAGACTTGTTCCCGGGAATCCACTCTGAATCATACTGGCTCACACGGATCCATATTCCGAATCGAGGTCAGCAAGGAAAACATGTGGAGAACTCACCGTCAAGCGCTGCCGCCGTGCATGGTGGGGGGCGGGAGTGGATTTGTGCGCGGAGGAGAAGCAGCCACCGCCAGGCCGCCGTGCGGTGGAGCACAGGAAATCCGGCGGTCGATTTTGGCCGCCGTAGCACAGCCACCGGGGGCCGCCACGCGCTGCCGTATCTCCGAGGACAGGACGGCCGGCGGTTGAAGCGGCGACGACTCCGGGCCAGCGTGCTCGTCGGCGGAGAGGATGCGGCTTCGCGCCGCCGTTGTCGGCGACGGCGGCGGGTGGGCAGCCACGCGAGTGTTTCCTTCTTTCTTTTTTTCTCAGGTTTTCTATTTTGCAAGCGCCTGCAAAATTTTAACAATTTTGCTATATATTTGGCGATAAATTTTCTCCAAAAAATTGACATATGTAAATTAAAGTATAATCGTAGTGTAATTATAATATAACTTGCATGTAACTTTTAAATATCTCTTCATAATCTCCGTAATATGTTATTTCGGTAAAATAAAGGTCATGGGAACAAATTCTCTCACATATATCTACTGTAATTTTTTTCTTTCTTACCAGAACAAATCTTGTAATAGATCTAACGATTCAAAATTACGTGAAACTTACATACAAGTTACACGGTACTTACATTTAAGTTATAATATAATTACACTACGATTATATTATAATTATATCTATTAAATTTTTAGGAGAAAATTTATCGATAAATATACAGGTGATCCCAATTTTAATCCATCAGTCGATTTTGTCAGCCGTTGGATTTGCTTGGCTGGTGGATGCACATTCTGGTAACTTGGTTGTATTTTGGCAGGCCCGTTAACCCGTGGGCTTGCATTGCTCCACATTTTGCCTTCTGTTAAAATGTGTGTATTCAGATGCAATTCGGCATAGGCTTCCTTGCCGAATCGTAGTTAGTCTGTCTGTCTTCTCATGTACTTGTATTACATATGGAGTGTTAGGACGCTAATAAAAAAATAATTACAGAATCCGTCAGTAAACCGTGAGATAAATTTATTAAGCCTAATTAATCCATCATTAGCAAATGTTTACTGTAGCACCATATTGTCAAATCAGGAGCAATTAGGCTTAAAAGATTCGTCTCGTAAATTAGTCGCAATCTGTGCAATTAGTTATTTTTTAACCTATATTTAATACTTCATGCATGTGTTCAAACATTCGATGTGACAGGGTGAAAAATTTTAGAATGAGATCTAAAAAGAGTCTAGGTTACCCTTATATTAGAACAGAAAGAGTGATGTATAGTTAGGGGTGGCCATCGCGATTCGCGAAAGAGGTGGACGGGGAGCTCGTCGAGTTGGCTGGAGAAGGCACTCTTGAATGTTTCCTAGCCAAACAGGTCGAGTGGTTGTATGTATGGTGTAGTTGAGCGATCTAAGCCGTCCAATCAGTTTTGAACGGTCCAGAATCGAGAATAATTCAAAGTTGTTTGATCAGTTTTTTTCAAGTACAAACACGGCTCTTCGGTGGCATCCAAATGCATTTGTTTCCAAAAATGAATCGGAAAAATTATAGGGGGCCTAAGATCTTGATATGCATGGGGTGGTCCGATCTTTCGGTGAGTTGAGATAACTACGATATGGGAGAAATGTTGACGATCTGACTACAACCGTACGAGAAGTTGTTGTGTTGCGCCTTAGCGATCAATACACCTCTCCGAGAGTTTGTTGATCTTGCTGGTGCAGATCAACCCTGTTCCTGCAAGCAATCGAGAACAAGCAAAAACAAGATAGAAAGCAACTGAATTGCTAGATAGACAAGACGCACAAAGATGAATTGATATACGATAAAGTGGGGTTCCGAACAAGCAGACGGACGGTCTAGCCGACACACGTGCTGCAAGCGAAGTAGCAATAGCTAAACTTACAATTAATCAAAACCCAACTAACCCTGAAGGGGTTACTAGCTATTTAAAGGATGGAGGAGGTCAGAAGGGCGTCCTCCCTCTGTTTGGGGCGCAACCCCTCTTGGACCAGGGTCCCAGACGAAGTTACAGACCCATAGGCCCATTACAGACAATGCAGCCCCTTGTTTTTTCAATTGCCGATAACTCAGATGGAATTTGACAATGAGGTTGGATTCGTTGGAAAGAGGATTCCGAGAGCTTTTCATAAAGTACTCGTGGGCCCAAAACGTAGGCCATATGGAGATTTGGCGACCGTTTGAATTCAGCACTATCTCAGGAGGCTGAATTGGATTCCAGAACGCGGCGGACTTCATCTCCATCTCTGCATGCACCATGGCCATCGTGTTTATCTTCCATATGTAGCCCCAAATAAGTGGATTGGTCATGAACATATAAACGCATACATTATGAGGTAGTGTCGTATTCTTGATTAGATTAATTTGGCACTTGTTATGAAACGAGACCACCTGTGGGTATATGACATGATCAATGGTTGTATCCGTCGTAGGCATGGTCACATTAGATCTTCAATATGCTGAGTTGATAGAAGGGAATCTAGTATGATAATTATGGATTGCTTCTTATATGAAATACAGATAAAACTTGATGAATGGATCAATCAGTTTGTTAGATAATAGAATAAAATCCTGACATTTAGTTTATAAGGAAGAATTAAATTTTTATATATTACTAGCATAAATGCCCGTGCGTTGCAACGGGTGAAAACAATTTTAATTGTGCATATTAAATGGTCCGTTTTTAAAGTTTTGTGCCCGTCAAAGAATTAAACAGCTAGTAAACACATAATAAAACAGGACCGACAAAAGATACTTTGGCAAATACGTACTGTCAACACAGATGAGTAGTAAGATATATTGGGTTCCATGCATGAGCTATATATTATATTATCAACAACTAATTAAGTTGGAAAGTCATGAAGTAATAAAGCTTCGCAAGCTCTTGGATCCAACCCATATATCGCATTTTTCTGTGACTAAACAGAAACAAATAATGTTTTATGCTGAAAGTTAATACAGAATCACGAGGATGTAACATGGATTGTTCGTATATAACCGCAAAAAGATAACTGTGAAACAAATCCTTCACATACTGCAATGGTATAAATACTAAAAAAAGGACGGTATAAGATCAGAAAGCGGCCGTCTCCTAGTTTCAGATCACAGATGCACAAAAGCATGAGAAGGCAAAAATATTTCTTAATCAAGCAATGAAATAAAAATTGATATATGGTTGGTAAAGGTCGATAAATACAATTGATATATGGTTGTAGACTAACGCACGCGGCCCCATGCTGGACCTGCAGCCGGAGCTTGGCGATCGAGGCCTGGCCCTAACATAACATGCGGAAGTTGAGCAGGAAAATAGATGATGTATAGCTAAAAAATTTTTTTGACCGGGTTCCTGGGCACCCCCAGTAAGATGATATATAGCTAAAAAATTTTGAAACAAGCGCGCGGACGTAGATATATCATACTCCCTCCGTTTTAAAATGTTTGACACCGTTGACTTTCTAGCACATGTTTGACCGTTTGTCTTATTAAAAAATTATAAAATATGTAAAACTATATGTGTACATGAAAGTATATTTAACAAATTTAACAATAAATAAAATGATATAAAAAGAATAAATAATTACTTAAATTTTTTGAATAAGACGAATGGCCAAACACATATGCGGCCTGCGGGACAGCGGGAGTTGAAGCAGCGCGCGCGGACGTGAAGGAGAGAGGTCGATCATCAAACCGCTCCAGCGGGTCGTCGAAGCCGTACTCGTTTGGCGCATGGAAAGCATCTCCGTCGTGTTCGCTGGCCCCCGCCACCGTATAGTGGTCGTCGTACGATGTGGCCTGGGTGACATCGATCGAGGACGGACGGCGATGATGACGTATGAGGCGTGTCGATCGGTCGCGTCGCGTCGCACCGGCACTGGCTGTGATGACGCGCTCGACTACCTTAATTTTGATCGATGCCGCTAGCCCACAGCCATTGTCTCTACCCACCAGATGCTAGCCTTCATATATATACACACACACACACACTAGGGGGTGCCCAAGAACCCGGTCAAGAAAATTTTTTAGCTATACATTATCTATTTTCACCATGTATGTACCCCCTCAATACAAACTTAGGCACCTGCATCAGCTCAAATTTGATCTAGAGTAGAATAATTTAAGTAAGTGGCACCACCATCCATTTCGTCCTAGCTCCGCCCCTGTTAATATATGCCATCGCAACCACAGAGCGTCAGCGTACATCCTACCACGCCTTCACCGACATGAACACCATCACCATCCACCAGCCATCGCTGCCGTTGCCTTCTTACCACACCCATCATGACCTTAATTCTCTCTGCTTCTCGATCTATATAGATCTATTCGTGGCAGCGGGTGCATACGTACGTACATACAGAGGAGATATTGTTGGTGGAGGTGGAGTTGGAAGAAAAAACGATCTGTGTTGGCTCGTCCTAGAATCACAACCGATGTGTGAGAGCGCGTGGCTCGCGGGAAATCGGGAACCGCTGCTCGTATCGGCTGTAAGCCTCACCTATACAGGCTGATGAAAGAAAGGGGAGAACGCGACCAAGTGGGCTTAGGGTCTGACGTGATTTATTCCGATAGATGAAAAAAAATTAAACTATATCGGCAAATTTGCGATTTTTGTGTCCGACACGATCTCGCGGTGACATACGAAAAGCCTCGGCAAAAACATCTTAAATTTTTATAATAGTAGAGATAAATAAGTGTTGTAAAAAATACTGACATAGCAACTTTTTTTTAGAGAAATTGTAATTATTTAAAAGTGTGGTAGGAATAATCCGCAATCTCCGCCCGATAATATTAGAATACAATATGGCTTTAATGCTTAATACCACAATGTAAAATATTTTATTTCTATTGACAGCGCATAGCACGACAGTAGCACGAGCTAGTACACGTTCCGTGTTACATAGTACTGCATTTGACAATGTGTATGTCCATGCATGTTGCAGAATATACATATACTAATATTAGCATGGATATATCAGTATATGCCAATAATCCAATATCTACTTGTCCTTTAACAACGTGATATATATGTTGGTCTTGTATACCAAAGTTACTCCATCTTGACTTTTAGATATGTTGAAATCCCTCCTTTGGTAACATTTATTCTTTTCTCATATATACTGCATGAATTAAAAAGCACTTGTCATTATAAACAAAACAGCTCCCCTAAAAAAAATATAAACAAAACAGCTGAATTATATGAGTAGTTACTGTAGAAATTTAACATGGTTATAGGCTCTTTTGTGGAAATAATTTTGTGGTTGACGACGGTTTACCTCAGGCAGATGGAGCCGGGCAAGAGTAGAGAGGCGGCACACCACCTACACACAAGTCAATCATGATATGTACATTAGTTAATTAGCACTACTCAACGTTGCACTTTTAAAACATATAAATCTATAAATAAACAAAGTCCTAGTTAGAACTGAGATTTTAAACTTGATCATTTGGACATTCGTTTGGCCCCGGGCTTTGTACTTCCAAAATGGACAAAAAAAAATCGGGTGTATCAAAATTCAGAAATTTCTCGAACGAAACATTTTGAAATTTAAACACATTTTGACTGAATTCAACTAATTTTAACCAGATTCATAAATATTTTTAAAAATCTAAAAATTTTGGATGAAATAGTTGCATGAGAGGGGAGGATCCTAAATTCCCAAATTTTGGAATTTTCGGAAGTTTTGGACCGAAATTTAAAACCCTGGATTGGGCCTATGCCTATCTCTTGGATTTTAAACAAGAGAGGGAGCCCAGCGCGCGGCAAAACAAAAATTCAGAAATTGAGAATTTAATTTACGGAGACGAGTGTTATATTATTACAGACGTAGAGTCAACTTAGATGATTCGAAAACCGTCTGCATTGGACTTCTGCACACGCCACGCCACGCCACGGCGCGGCGCGTTGATTGATTTTACCTTTCTCGTTGGCGCAGGTGGAGATGATGTCCGCCGGCGGCGAGAGGCGGCAGACGTCGCGGAGGAGGGCGAAGGCGCGGTCGACGGGGATGTCGACGCCGATGGCGCGCTCCAGGGTGTGGTTCACGATGTGGCACAGGCACACCGCCTCCCCCTTCACGATGGACGACAGCCCCGCGCAGCACCCCTCCGGCGCCGCCGTCGCCGCCTTGTCCTTGAAGAACGGCAGGCACGGGCTCAGCTCCAGCAGCGACGCCACGCACGTCGTCGCCGCCGCCTCTGCGCCGCCGCCCGCCGCCGCGACGAGCAGGACGAGGAGGACGCCGGCGGCGGCTGTGGACTTGGACGGCGCCATTCTAGCTAAATGTGGATTAGAGCTTGAGCTAGCTTAATTAGCTTTGGTTAATTGGAGTGATGGGAGTGTGTGTAGATGAGGCTAATTGCTTGTGTCTATTTATAATGGCTGTGATTAGGACTTTTGCTAGCTAAGAGTGTTCTAAGCTGTTGTAGTGAAGTTTGAGCTGGATCAAACATGAAAATGGTGTGAATGATCAGAAAAGTTTGTAATTAGCAATGCTTAATTTCCACTGTTTTTGTTTTGCTGTTATGTCTTCCTGTTTTTTTTCTGTGCCTGCCCTGACCAAATTTATTAAGATTGAGAGAAGGTAAAACATTTTCAACAAACATACTCCCTCCGTTTCTAAATATTTAATACCATTGACTTTTTAGTACATGTTTAACCGTTCGTCATATTCAAAAACTTTTGTGAAATATGTAAAACTATATGTATACATATAAGTATATTTAACAATAAATCAAATGATAGAAAAATAATTGATAATTACTTAAATTTTTTTAAATAAGACGAACATTCAAACATATTTAAAAAAAGTCAATGGCGTCAAATATTTAGAAACGGATGGAGTAGTTATTAATATTACATCTCTTCCTATGGATAAACAGCACTTTACATCGAACAAATGGAAGCATACACGCCGGGTTGGCTGCCGGCATTGCAATTAAAGTTATTTCTTCAGTTTGAGATATTTGTAAATGTTAATTTGCAGGAACTAATTAAATAAGTTTGTTGGAGCTTCTAGAATGTAGATTTATTGTGGCTATGTGATCGAAATATTCTCTACGAAATCGATCTAAAATGTGGTGCATGCATTGTGCGTGTGTGCTGATTTAAGGGATTGTATCGTGGGAGCACAAAACAAATGCCGTTCGTTGGTTTCGCTACAACCCAACTTAATTTGCATCTATTAAGATAGTGACCAACCTAAACTGATTAACTGCCATCATTGTTTTTATATGATACCTTTATTGTGGATTTTTATTTTTGCCGCGCCGGGACAAAGATGCAAGCGGAATTTTGTAAAAAGAAATTTGAACTGAACCAAGGCGGCACAACAATTATAATGTTATCGAAAGATGTATGTTCCCTCCGTTACAAAATAAGCTAACCTTGTACAGTGTAGGTAACATTAAAGATGTATTCACACTGTACGAGTTTGGTTTATTTTTGGACAAAGAGACGAGTAGGTAACAACATTTTAGAAATTTTAGTGACTGACCCGTAGTGTCACTCAGTGTATTTGGAACTCATTTGTGTGGCAAAAACATTTCCGAATGATTCAGGGTTTTAACCCTTGTGACCACTTTTCAATCCAAGTGTAAAGACAATAGAAAGGTGGCTGGTATGGGTGTACCTATTCAGTGATCGTCTGTCACCTTTATTTCTAGTGGACGACCCTTTCATTGGATGCCATGTGTCATGGCTAAAATATTGAACTGTCATTTAAATTATTAAGTATTAAACTTCCGTTAATTGGAAATATACTGAGGCCCCGTTTGGCTAATGGGAAAGGGAAATCATTTTCCACCCACTAAAAGACATATTTAAATCTTAACCATTTATTCTCCCTCTTCCATTTAATCCTAACCCTTCATTCATTTTCCAATCCCAATCTCACCCCACATTTCCCATTATCCAAATACAACCTGAGGGTTTTAACCAGAATTCACTTTGAACTGTGTAAAAAAAGAATTCACTTTGAACTTTGAGATTGTCAATCTCAACTTTTCAACTTGGAAATGAATCAAATGATTCGCGTTTCTACTCAAAATTGCAAACTTGACTTTTCAACTCAGAAAATGCTTCAACTTCCTACTCGAAATTGCAACCTTAACCTCAAAGCCCAGATGTGTCCAACGTGAAAACCCAACCATATTATTCTCAACACAAAAACCAAAAAATAGAACACCTAATCCAAGGGCCGACTCATCGTTGATAATCGTAATAAGTATACTTAAGGTTCCTCATCTTTCCATCAAGTTTAAATATCATATCCCTACACATAATACTAAAATCCTGACCCCAACTTACGAAACTGGACTAAATTAGGTCCCATGACACTATAGGTGGTTGGTTTTACTGACGTAGCATCCTAGTTAGCAAAATAAATAAAAAACCATGGGGCCCACGTGGCAATGCCTGCTTCATTCTTCTCTCTTGGTGATGGGGAGGCGGTCGGGAAGAAGCGCAAGACGTAGGGAGAGCGCATTCACGGAGGCGGGGACAGATGAGGCGGTCAAGGTGCGGGCTGTCGCCCTGAGGGGTGGCTGAGGAAGTCGGAGGCGGGAGAGGAATGGAGAGGTGGTCGGCGAGCCCATCCAAGCTCAAGCTCGCCCGGCCTCCATGCGAGGGAGGTGGACGGAGGAGCGTGAGAGGTAGTCGAGGCGCGAGCTACTACCGCGCTAGGCTGCCATAGAGGGTAGTCGAGGGAGGGGAAGGCGGTCAGCAAGCTCGTCTGAGCTCGTGCTAGCTTGGCCTCCGTGCAAGAGAGGTGGAAACGAGCAAGAGAGGGGGTTGCGCTTGCGCGGTTAAGGAGTGATCGGACGATGGAGGTATTGTGCCAGCGTGCATCCTGACCACGGCAACCGGTTGGGTCCCCGTCGGCTCTGCGCCCCCCCCCCCCCCCCCCTCTTCTCCCCTCCTCCTATCTCGAATCGACCGAGCCTATGACAATGTCGCCGGCTATCTCCCACATGGCGAAGATGAGGGAACGGAAGAGAAGAGAAGAGGAGAGGTGAAGTAGAAGACGGCGTGTCCACTTCAAGTTACCAGCCCTGATCCAACGGAGCACGTCGAAGCCCAGCGCAGCACACCAGATCAGTTACCAGCCAACAAATAAGGTCCATTTTGACCCAAGAAATAAAGCCCAATTTTGCCCGGCCCATGCATGCACCCCCAGCTTCCACGTAGACCCATGGCTGCCACCACACCCATATCCACGTGCATATATGCTTGCCAGCTCGTCCCTTCCCCGGCATCCAAATCCTCGTACACGCCATCCCCTCGCCATGGATGGCATGGCCAAGAAACCGACGAGCTCCACCTACTCCCCCCCGACCCGATCGGCGTCGCGCCCGCCGCTAGCAGTTGCACCGCGCGCCGCCACTACCCGCCAACTCACACCTACCACCCTCCCCCCTCCCCCGCGCGCGACGTGGGCTCGCTGCATGCGCCCATGGCGGACACGTCGCCTCGCCACCTCCCCCCCGCCGCCGCCCTCCGCCGAGCTTAAATGCACCCCCGCTTCCGCCTCCTCCAACGCCATTCCCCACCACCACCGGTCGACGGCGTACGACTACTATCTCGGTGCTTTGTTGCTAGCTTCTTCCAGCTAGCCATGGGTGTGAAGTGGAAAGGTGGTGGCGCGCTCCTCCTGCTCGCCGCCGGGCTGCTCCTGGTGGCCGTGGCGGCGGCGGCGGAGGAGGGCCGGCGGGACCCGAAGGAGGAGCTCCGGTGGTGCAAGAAGCAGTGCCGGTGGGAGGCCGGGCAGGACCAGCGGCAGCTGAGGGAGTGCGAGGAGCAGTGTCGCCAGCGGCAGCAGGAGGAGGAGGACGACGACGAGAACACGCACGGCGGCGGCGGCAAGGAGTGCCGCCGCGAGTGCCGTGGCTACCGCGACGAGCCGTGGCGGAAGCAGGAGTGCATGAGGCAGTGCGAGTGGCGCCGCCACGAGCAGCACCACCACGGCGGCGGCGGCGGCGGCGGCGGCCATGGCGGATCCAGGCCGGACTGCCGTGAGCAGTGCGAGCACCAGCAGGACTGGTGGGAGAAGCAGCGCTGCCTCATGGACTGCCGCCACCGGCGACAGGAGGTCGACGCCGACGACGACAACCACCATGGCAGAGACCCCTGCTACAAGCAGTGCCGCCACCACCACGACCAGTGGAAGAAGCAACAATGCATGGAGGAATGCAGATACCACCAGCGCCAACAAGACGCCGCCGTCGACGTCGACGAGGAAGACGACAACCACGGCGGCGATCGCTGCCGCAAGCAGTGCCAGCACCACCATGACCAGTGGAAGAAGCAGCAGTGCATCCAAGATTGCAGGTACCATCACCGCCAAGAAGACGACGTCGTCGAGGAAGAAGACGGCCATGGCGATCAGCAATGCCGCAAGCAGTGCCAACACCACCATGACCAATGGAAGAAGCAACAATGCATGCAAGACTGCAGGCAGCGGCGGCGCCAGGAGGAGGAAGAGGCCGCCGTCGACGAGGAAGAAGACCACAACTACGGCGGCGAGAGAGAGCAACACTGCCGCAAGCGATGCCAGCACCACCACGACCAATGGAAGAGGCAGCAATGCATGCAGGACTGCAGGTACAGGCGCCAGGAGGAAGACGACGTCGTCGACGATGACAACCACCACGGCGGCGGCGGCGGCCATGGCGGCGACCACTGCCGGAGGCAATGCCAGCACCACCGCGAGTGGCACGAGAGGCAGCGGTGCATGCGAGACTGCCACGAGCGCCGCCATGGATGGGCCACGGTGGCCGCCGAAGCCATCCTCCAGGCAGTGTAATTAAAGGTAACGTAATTAAGCTACTGCTTCGCCGGGTGTAGGGTAGCTAGCTAGGGTTTCCATGGTCGATCGACCTAGAGCTAGTGCTTTGCTGCTCGTGCGCGTGCACACACGAATGTGTACGCGAGGGAGGGGAGAGGAATAAATTGAGCAGGAGATAGATGGCCATGGCTCTCCGATAGGAGAGCTTCTATATATCTGGGGGAGACTTGGAAGCTATATATACTAGCTAGTGTCTACTATGTCTATGTATCCGGTTGTTGCAGTACACTTGTGCTTGGAAGAGGCTATGTAATGTTTATGTATGAGATAAATAAAGTGGCGTTCGCGAAAAAGAAGAGATAAATAAAGTGAGAGCCCTTTGAGTAAGGTATTTGTTTGATTTAGATTAGAAAGTGGATTTTGATCCCTAGAGTGGATATACTCTCGTTGTTTGTATGTCACTTAAATGGTTATGAAAAACAATTGAAAAAATTCGAGAAGATGTATTAACATGTAACATATCACTCCATAAACATGCAAGTAAAAATTCAACTTTCACATCTCGCAACGAAAAAAACAAATTTGACTCTGAATATACGTTAACTAGCTGCGGTTCAATTTGTTTTTTTCATTACGAAATGTAGAAGTTAAATTTGAACGAGGGGATATCCTCTCGAGAGATTAAAATAGTTTCCCTTTAGATTATTGAGCGAATTATTTTCGTAAATTATTACATATTTTGAAAATAACATATAGCTAAAAAAGAGTGGTCTAAGTGATGCGGTGGAATAAAGTAGTTTTAAAAAAGGGTTTGTTGGAATTATGCCACCCTAATATGTACTTTTTTTATACCGTGTAAAGCAAATAATTTGTTTTAAGAAAATGGTAGATAAGCTGTATAAAAATGATAGGGCTATGTGTAAGCTAGCGCTGGAGAGATGACGGAATGAATCTGGAATTTCCAATGTTGTGAGAAATTACTTTTACTCTGCTTGAGAAAATGCATTGCTTTGTTCTCCGCCAAGTTCCTGTTAATCCTGAATTATGATCATTCCAGAAGTCCAGATCAAGCTAGCGTGACAACATCACTGTACAGTATTATTAATTGGGGCTAGCAGCAGACATAAGATGTTGCATGATCTCTGTTGATTCTGATAATTTCCTGTCCTGCAAGGCTGCAACATGCTGAAACTGACGGCAATTTTACAGTAACTGCAACGGCACACATGTCCATGTAACCAGGAAAACGAAATTGTACAGGTAGATAATTAGTAGTATTAGAGTACTAATTAACTCGTCTGCTAACTAGAAGGCATCTCAAGTCAGCAATTTATCTTGGGAAAGCTCTATGCCTCTGTTAATGTTAACATAGAACAGAACAATACATTTGAAAGGTTTGTCAGTGTCAGTTTCAGGCCATATGATGCGGTAGTTTCTTACTGCTTAATGCAAAGAAATTAAATTACAGTAACTTTGGGTAAAGTGAGACATTTCATAGAACATATTTAGCCAATGTATCTATATTAATTAGAGGGGTGCTTGGAAGGGTTGACTTCTGCAGCAGCTGCAGCAGAATTTGTGCTGCTGGTGCATAGCTGCAGGCACAAGCGAGCAAGTTTATAACTCTATCCAGTTCTGTTACTGTATCAATCCGTTTAACACACCAGTAAAGATCCTTGCATGCATCAGTAATTCAGTATAACAGTAGTGAAGTTTTCTCCTATCAAACTGAACTGACTGAATGATGTAGGGATGCAGCATTGCATGTGGTGGAAGAAGATGCTCCTGTGAATCGAGTTAGTTTGGTTCTATGGAGTCATTGTGATGTATATGCAGGTCATGGCATGGACAGACATTTTTATTTTCAGAAAGAGAATGCATGAACTCAGAGACAAACCCAAGGCTGTAATAAAGTAACCAGTAAGAAGAAATTTACTATTACTCCGGTATTTAGTTCGACATCTAGTTCATTTCCATCCATCATCTCTACACATACTGACATACAGTTGGTTTATCCAGGAACTTATGCTGCTCAGCTAATCAGCTATCACCAACTCTGCTCACAGCTATGCACACAGTGTATGTAGTACATTACACATCAAGTTTTCTTCTTTTTTTTTTCCTTTTTCTTTTATACAACGTCCTTCCTGGAGACTGGAACGTGTCTTCTACAGGGATGTTTTATGAGGCTTCAGGATTCGTCATCGCTGTTGGAGCCCACCGAAGAGGATGATGACAGTGAACTTGGAGCCTGATACTGCACCTGAGCCTGAGACTGTTGCTGCGCCTGGTTCCTGAAGCTTTGAGGATGAAGCGGGGGACGATGTCGAGGCGGGTGCGAGGAGCTCTTCTGGTTGTGACTCATGTTGATGACTGCTGTTATGATGTCCATTATTGTGGGGAGAAACCCAGATGTAATAGTCAGAAGACCTGAGAGCTGCATATGAAAGAACATCCTTGAGATTTAGTTTGAATACATGCCGTGTAATTCAGTTGAACTGAAATGCACTAGATAGAAATTTAAGAGCAGTTTGGCTCTGTATATCCACTTGTGGATATAGAGGCCGGATTTTTATCCATTATCTAAAATAAAAATTAAGAGCAGAATTCTGCCTGATGAAACCAGCTAAGGTGATCCAGCCCCTTTACTCCTTTCTAGCAACAGCGACTTTGATAAAAAAGCACTGGGATGTAATTTATGCGAAACACGTTCTGTAGCATATTACCGTGCCATGGCGAAAATAGGCTGTGATGTCATATTGCAACCATGCAGCATAGGATACTACGAAGGCAACGAAGAGCCCCAGCAGATATAAAGGGTTCCTGTCCAAGAGTTCATAAACAGAGAGAAGATGCTGGTTAGTGGTTACATATGTTAACCGTCAAGTTCGGATTTCTCAGTTTATGCGTTTATAAGGATAAGAAAGCTACTTCATTGAGATGATTACCTTAGAAGGAATATAAATTCGTTGTAACCTAAAATTGCGAGAAGCAAAACAGTCCATGCAGGTGGCAGCCAATTATTGCTACGTCTGTGTGCTTCCTGGTGGAAGAAAATTTGGTAAGCACAGAGCACCAACAATCAGATAGAAATATCATAAATGGAGTTTCACATAATGGACAAAAAGAACATATTTCATGAAAAGCTTATCACTTCTTTTAGTATTTTTTTAAGGGCATTGAAGACCCGCCTCTGAAATTAGCAGGCCAGGGTTCATGGTTCACTCTTCATAATAAGAAAACAACAAATTCAGTTATGTTTTACCTATCCATTTGATAAAATAAATCAGTGTTATGCAATATACTGGATAAGCACTTGAGCAGAAATGGCCCACTTGAACAGAAATGGCCCAGAAATATACCTGCATAGAAATTGCTTGTGCAACAGCATACTCTGTCTCTGCATTGAATTGCCTCCAGATGGATTTACACTGCACTGGTGTGATCAGCGTATTCTTTTGTGACACCTGTACAGACTTAAAAATGTTACGACTTATTCATCACATTTGCCCTTCTAAATCATAAATTTCTAAATCTAAGTGTCAGCACCTCCTCCCATGTGCTTGAAGCAAGAGGATCAGATGTGAATTCAATACTCCTTTTCTGTGAAAGCGGTCCTCCATCTAAAAGAGCAGTCGTTAGAGCCCGATCTATTTTATCTGGTTTATCGTCCAAACGTACAGCTGCCATTACCGACATAAGTCTTAAAGCCTGCAGTGGGAAGGTGATACATAGATCATGTTTCTACAGCATAGATCAGGATAAATGAGTGCAATATTGATCAACAGGAAAGAATATACCGCTAAGCGTGCTTCTCTAGTGATTGCACGTATATCTTCATTTCCTTTCCATGTCCTAGGCATGGAATCCTTATCACGGCTCAACACAGTGGAAAACCTAGAGTCCAATTAAACAGGTAGAGATAAGATAAATGTTCCAAAAATGGTAAGTGTGATCCCTGAAAAGTCAAGATATGTTTGCTAAGTTTTCCTCCAAAAATAATAGTAGCGATTCTACCTTTCTTTCATACGCATCAGAACGTTCCCAGCTTCTTCTCTAGCTTTCTCTTCTACTATACTTCTTGCATGTTCTCTTAATTCCATGACCATCTTACGGATAGTTGTCTGGTCTAGTTCAAACTCGGAGAGGGAAGCTGAGAATGCCAAAATAGCACTTTCAGTCGCATGCCTGTAAAGTCTTCTAATACATGCCCAAGAGTCCTTTTCACCAGTTTCCAAGATTGACTGTACAGGTCCAGCAAGTGTATCCAAGAGTTTTTTCTGAACATTGCGGCAACAAAAGGTCCAAGCATGAGGATGGTTTTTTTAAAAATCCACCGTAAGAACTCATGAAATGGGGAATTCTAGGAACATGCTGAAATTGCAATAATAAACCGTGCACTGAGTATGAAAAATAACCTCATAATTAGCCTTTAGTTCAGCCAGTTTTGTACCCCGAACAGATGTTGCATGAGCTTCTATATGCTGCTCCAGTTTGCTCCTAACTTTTGTAGTGTCCCACTCTGCATGCTTAACCAAAGCATCTGCATGACAATGGAGGGACTTGATGTCATGTATCGTAAACCAAAGATTTAAGGAATGATGAGTTTCAAATCACATTACTTCAAACTACTAGGAATTTACTTATGTTGAACATTGCCGTATTTCTAGTATAATCTGAATGAATAAACTATTATTTGAAAAACATACACAATATGGTTGGCAGGAGCAAGCACAAGAGGCTTAAAACAAGATGAAGAAGCAAAGGCTCATAGTACTAGTCGACGTATGGTTTAGACATTCATTGACAATAAAACTATCAAATGAGCACCAAACTATGGAGATTTGGCTTTTGCAGCATTGGATTTGCAGGACAAAAAAATGACAGCAGAAAGAGGTCAGCATGCATGTCACATTTGACAAATGGCTAAATATTTTAGTCCCAATAAATCTTAGTCGTGGTTTGTTTACCTCTCAATCCAGCATCAAATTCCGCCATTGATGACTGCACACAATAACGAGCTGATGCTGCAAATCCCTCACCGCTCCTTAATGATTGTTCTAGATCACTTTTGAATTTGTTCAGAACCACATGATGCAGGTGTTCTAACATTTTCTTGAAAGCATCATATGTGTGCTGCAAAACCCAAGATTTATGAGACCAGTTGATCAAATAAGGACAAATAAAACAGTCGATTTACATTTTTCTGACAGATGTCATCCTCTCTAATTAGTAAGAGCCAATTTTTTATATTATAATAGTCATATATGCAATTATCACTGTAATTATCCAGAGTGCCTAAAATATTTATAGGACCTTTCTTCGAATGTATGTGTGCATATTAGCAATCCATTATTTGAAATGTCATGAACAAGCAAGAATTATTAAGAAAAACAAACATTTTCCTACATTGACTAGTGTAATCTTCATAACCAAACACCATCATCTGGTTAAACTACTTTCTCTAAGCCATAACTGGAATTAGTAACATAGAAATGAGTAACTCACTTTTAGGATTTCAGATTCTAACTGTTGGCGTTTAGCGGTTCTCACATCCTCATCAAAGTACATGGCTTCTGTGTCATACCTGCAGGAAAATGTTAAGTTAAGACTGTCAGAACTCCGAATAAAAATAAATGAACATTTGTTACATGTGCAATCTAAGAACTCTATATTTTTACTTTGTGGCATCCATGACCCCAAACATAGTCTATTTACTAGAAAAAGAAAACTCCAAAACCATTGGAAGAAGAAACATAAATAAGAACAACAAAGGAATATCCATTCTTTCAGATTACCATTAAAATATACATTGTCAATGGACATGCTGCAGATAGGATAATTAGTCATAGATAGCAGAAAATAAAACTAACAGGTCAATGGACATGTTAAGCAAGAACAGAAACACTTTAATACTTGAAAACATTGTAAGGATAATTAGTCATATCACTCACTCAGATAGATAAAAATCAAGAATAGCATTAAGCTTCTTTCCAAAGCCTGGTACTAGACCAGAATTTGCAGCTGTTTCTAGCTCCAACCAGCCCTGCAGAGATGAACAGTTAATTCTCATGGTACCAATTAAATAAAATAATGTATAGATACAACAATGAGAACACGCTACCTTATCAGATATGAAACTTTTGAGCTTTTCATCCGCAATCTCTTCACACCGAACAGTAGCAACCATGATCTACAGAATATATGGAACAGATAAAATATAATATATGATTTGCAACTAAGTTCATGGAGTGGTGAATTGGTAATGATTATAATGCAAGTATTTAGTTGTTCACAATCAAAAGCACCAAAAAGGCACAAAAAACCTTGTGAGCGGGAAGGTTGAGATCCTTGTTTTCCCGTATTACTTTCCAGATCTGGAGTGCACTAAGACAAAAACCTGAAGCAGGAATCACACCTCTTCTATCAGCTGCTAGACCACCTGGAGCGATTGAATGAATAAATCTCTGCCTGAGTTGCCCAACCTGTAGCAATAGAAGTAAGTAACAATACAATATGTCTCCATTGAAGTGACTCGCTTGCAAGTTGTAAGTTTCATTCTGCGGTGAATGCGATTATGCAATTAGTAGAAAGAACATTCTGTGGTACAGGATAAAAAATAAGTATTTTACCTGCTCCTTAAATAGATTTTCTTTCTCTTCGTAACTTGACAGAGCAGTAACCTCCACCTTTATATAACAATATATATATATAAATCAGTTTATATATGCAACTTCCACTTCAGAAAACCTAAGCACTGACATTGAAGAATTCACTTAGTGCAGCTTCCTTGTAAACTTCTGGTTTGCGAACAGCATTCCATATCTGTAAGAACAGAAGAAGTGGTAAAACCTTTAGTGTGGCAATGAGGAAAGGCAGCTGAGCAAAACATAAGACATAAACACCTTCTGGATATCCTCCTTCAGAGCTTGGGTTAGATACTCTAGTGGAGTCTGCAGAGACAATAAAAAAAAAAACTCATACCAGTTAAGGATGTCTGCCCAAGAAATGGGAGGAACATATTTTGTAAATTTTATTTGGTTTTCTCTGAGACTGTCCAAACCTTGGTTTTATCGCGAATAACAAGTAGCAACGTTGTTTTGCGTGGGCTGAATAAACGCATCAATACCTCAAATAGAAAGAGAAAAACGAATAGATTAAAATATGTAACTGAGACAAAAGTCATGATTAGTGTCACTGAGACGGATGCTACCTCAAATATTGTTTTCAACAGAGGCCTATTAGCTGCATGTTCTCGTCCTATATCATGACACCACCTATAAAAGGCATATTCACCAAGCCACATAAGAAGGTTGAGAAAAGCAAAATGAAGTTCTCCCGACTCATTAACGTTACATTCGCCAATAATGAAGTATCAAACGATATAGAAACTTACAAATTTATCATAACAATATCTGACACTGCCAGAGCAAAAAGGGCACTCTGCTTCTCGAAGGCTGTATCATCCTGCAAGCATAACAGATGGAATTTGGATGAGGACCGAATGCGATGTAGCTTCACAAATGAACGGTTCACAGAGATTGATAGACTGAAAGTGAAAGATATAGAGCATCACTTTAACAAAAGAGATGTCACAATTTACTGTAAAAATGACAGCGGCAGATATTCAGAGTTGATGCTAGAAATCACAGCTAAAAGTATTGAACAGGAATGCGTAGAGAATTAGTATGAATGCATGACTTCCTTGCATTTCTAATAGATGCTCCCATGAATCAGCTGTACAGGGTGATTAAGTAATTGTACTACAACAACAATAACAGCATTTACAGCTCATTGCAGGCCGAGTTCTAATGACACCCACTACATGGCAACTATTTTGGAAATAAGGCCCTAAGGTCCTAGCAAAAAACTTATTAAGGGAGACAACGCCACATGTGGATAAAGCAAGTACTAGAAAAGCAACCTTTTGTTTTCCACAGCCTAAATACTCAGGTACACAGGACTACTGCTACTAATTACCACAAGATAAAACATCAAATATTTTACGCAGTTAGAAATGGCATGGAAGAGTTGTACTCAGAATCTTACAAAAGGAAACATGGTATGGAAGGTTTTTTATTCGTATAAACATTATTATAATAAAAGCACATAACACTCAACCTCTCCTCTTTCCCTGCCGTCCGTGCCCTCCAAATCCATTACAACAGTAAACGGCTCAATGCCTACAGCCTTGGCAATCCAAATTCCCTTGGTAGTCTGGCTCCTGACAACAACCAAACAAACAAAACAGGAACAGAATCCATCATCTTAGCTCCAAATGTGAGACAACCGATTGAATGCAATCGAAGAGCAAACAAGAAAAGCAGCGCGCATGCATTTCGGTGGGCAGCAGCAATGTAAATGTTTACCTCCCTTTCAAGGCATCCATCTCCGTGAAGCTTGTCCCGAAGAGTTGGTTGAGCAGGGTGCTTTTCCCTAGCCAGAGTAACAAGGCAAAGCATCAGCATCAGAGATGTTCCCGACATCAATTTCAACTACCATATTATTATCCAAATCACCAAAACAAACATGTCCAGTAAAAAATCGGTGCAAAAAAAAAATAAAAACACTTCCGCAACAGAATATGCTACTAGCGTCATCCAATCTCGATATCCCATCAACCACACAACAAGCATCAAGTATTAACAGACTACTCTGCTCTCTACATGGAGATGGAGGGGTGGTGAACTGGTGATCGTGGGAGGAGGAGGAGGAGGAGGAGGAGGAGGGAGGGAGGGGGTAAGGTTCTCTCACCGCTGCCCTGGGGCCCGACGATGGAGACGACGGCGTAGGAGAGGCCACGGCCCAGGAGCCCCGCCCCCGCCGCGAACCGCGCCATCGCCTCCCCGTCCATCTCCCCGTCCGCCCCCACCACCTGCGCCGCGTGGCAGAACCTCTCCCCTCCGCCGCCGCCAGAGATGGGGACCTCCATGGCCACAGCCGCCGCGGGCGCGAGGAGGGAAGCCGACAGCTCGCGACGAACGCCTCCGCCGCGCGGCGAAGAGAGAGAGAGGAGGGAGAGCGATACGTGGCAGCGCGAGGGGGAGAGGGGGGGTTTTGTACGTGGGGGAGGAAGAAGCGAAGCGAAGCGAAGGGGGAGGAAAAGGATGGCGTGTCGAGGACGAGGTAACGGCTGGCGGAGTCGCGAGGGGGTTCCGTTCCAATCCAACGGTGGATCCACACGTGAGAGGGTTCTGTTTTTTTTTTTTTTTTTTTTTTTTTTTTTTTTTTTTTTTGTTGGCGAGGTGGCAAACCAACGGGGAAAGAAAATTGGTGAAGGTGACAAGAGAAATAAGATATTGCAGTTTTTTTTCCTTTCTTCAAGCGTTTCTTAGTCCAACTGTTTTAGGGTTTGTTTAGTAGAGCTCTAACTCCTAACTTTAGCTTTAGAAATTAGGTCTGTAGTGAAGTTATGGAGTTATCTAAATCCACCTTCACATCTCTCTAGTTTATTTTGTGAGAGAGCTTCACTCAGCTCCGCTTCCATTTTAGGTGGAGCTGAAACTGTTTAGCTGAGCTCCAGCTATGTGCTAAACAGGTCCTTAGCTCTACCTGAAATGAGGGAGGAGTTGGGTGGATCTCTCTCACAAAATGAACTAGAGAGGTGAAGCTGGATTTATGTTGCTCCACAACTCCACTCTAGTCCCAACTCTTGAACCTAAATTTAGGAGTTCAATCTCCACCAAACATTCCCTTCCTAAGGTATTGCGGTTTTGAGTGTGCTATTTATGTCTCCTCGTGGATGGTTGAGAGGGTTTTGGGTATTTTACTAGTTTAACTTTAAATGTTAATTGTGTTATATGCTTGAGAGGAGATAAAAGGAGAAAATTGACCAGTTAGGTAAAACAATGTGATCCATGAGCGCACATAATTAATTAAGTATTAATCATATTGAACTTAAAATATGGATTATATGATTGTTTAAAAAATGCTATATAAAAACCTTTTTACAAAAAACACACATTATTTATTAGATTAGAAAGCATCAATCTGCTATTGCCCCTTTTATCTAATAAGTTTAACGTGTAAGTGAAATAGGTGACCACATATACTTGGTTTATTTTGTATACTTGGATTAATTTTTTAAAGATTTAGGGGGTGTAAATACTACTCCCTCCGTCCTGGTCTATCCAAATTCGTTGTCTAGGATATATCACATCCACCCAAAATCTCTTATATTATAAGACGGAGGGAGTAAATAAGGAATGGTGCTACTGACTTACCGCACCACACATTTGTCCCCAAAACTATTGATCGAAAAACAATTATAGAGAGGACACTTAATTTCTTGGATACGATACCAATCAATTTTGAAATCTATGAGTTTTGCAACAACCTTATAGTATTTTAATTTATACTAAAATCATATTGCAATCCTACAAGGAAATACATGGACATGTTTTCGTTTTCGTGTTTCGTGGAGCACGAGCACATATAGGCTGTTTTCTTACCTAGGTTTTCCAACTCATCTAGCTCGTTTTTCACCCGTACGCTTTTCAAACTGCTAAACGATGTGTTTTTTTTACAAAAAGTTTCTGTACAAAAGTTCCTTAAAAAAATTATATTGATCCATTCTTAAAAAAAATTAGCTAATACTTAATTAATCACGCGCTGCTAATGAACCGTTCCGTTTTCCGTGCGCATTGTTCTAGTTGGGAACATGCTACAGCGAACACAGCCATAATCCTCCACATAACACACACATATGCGTGGACTACACAAGGAATAAACCAAATAACATATTTGCAAACGAAACATAATTTGTAAATAAAACATTCATATACGTGTTTTTAGCGACCTAAAAGCAAAGGCTGAAAAATAAACTTCGATGAAAAAAATCAAAATCAGCTCCAAATTTAATGTTAAAAATTTAAATTTTAGCTAATAAGCATAAGCATAAGTGAAAAGATGAGGCGCTTGTCACCATGATCTAAACATCGGAGGTCAACATTTAATTTTCCGTTTTAAGTTTTGGTAAGCATTCTTTATTTCCTTAATTTCTTCAGTGATGAAGTGTACGTAGGTACGGTATTGAAGAGAGGGAATTAGCATATCGCCATTTAAAATTACGGCCCATTACTAATTTTGGGCTCTGACAGACGGCCTGCGATCGTGCCATATATATGGGCTGTTATACGGATCGCCATAATTAAGGAGGTCTCGCCAATTTCTACTCTCTAATTAATATAATAAAACCCCTAATTACACAATGAAGTGCATGTTTAATCAGCGTAAATGATCTTTTCAGCGGTATGTAAATTAAATGACAATCAAGTCGATATCAGTACGTACTCTTATCTGTGTGACTGTGTGCACTGTGCACCGTGTTTAATGAATTAATTCTTGGTTTAACAGTAAATCATACTATACCTCCATCTCAAAAATATAATGAGTTTTGATCGTATATCTTATGTCCAAAATCATAACTAAAGTTGTTATATTAATTTTGAGAAAGAGGTAGTACAATTTTAACTTCTGTCCAAAATTTTCATGTGCTTTTGTACTGACTTGCATTGTCTACGCATAGATTCATTTCATATTGATGTGGTGGCCTAATAGGCCAAGTAAACATTTAATTTTGAGACTCTGAATGAATCAGCTCGGCCATTATATCTTAGATAATCTATTGCTCAAAACCTTGAAGCTTTCACATCGATCCATCGAGAGTTTACACGGAAGTTCACATATCTCAGCATCATAAATCCATAAGATGCCAATTAGATATGAGACAGTGACATGGCGATGGAGACCCAATGGTCCATGGTTAGGACAAATAACGAAACCACCGAGTAATTAACTGCAGTTAGCCTATACCACTAGTACAAGAGCCATGATAGATGCCGGTTGGGAACCGCCTATAGGTGCCGGTTTTCCAACCGACACCTATTGGTCGGCACGAATAAAAACAACCGGCACCTATACTAAAATAGAGCCGGCACCTATAGGTTTGCACGAGCCAAAAAAAAAGAGCTGGCTCGAATCAAGCCGGAACTCACAATCGTAGTCATTGCGCCATCCCCAAACCCTCACAAATCACAGATCGAAACATATTCAGAAACAAAATCATCCACAGATCACAAAAACACCTAAAAGAACTACAAAATCATCCAAAAATCCATCGGGTGCTACTGGCGCCACCGCCTCCGCCGGACCGCCGCCCGACCGTCCCCGACGTCCATCGCCTCCCTTCCATCCGGATCCAGCGGAGGGGAGGGCGCGGCCGCCGCCAGCCACTGCTGCCGCCTCCGCTGAGCTCCGCTGCCAGCCGCTGTGCCGCCTCCGTCGCCTCCTCTCCGGCTGGATCTAGCGGAGGGGAGGGCGCGGCCACCGCCACCGCCTCCACCGGACCGCCGCCCGGCCGTCCCCAAGGTCCACCACCTCCCCTCCGACCGGATCCAGCGGAGGGGAGGGCGCGCCGCCGCCAGCCACCGCCGCGCTTACCTCGATGGGGCTGCCGCCTCCCCCGGGCCACCGCCGTGCCTACCTCGACGGGCCACCGCCATTGCTGCCTCCATCGGGCCGCCGGTGCCACACACACAGAGAGAGAGAGAGAGAGAGCGATGGAGGGAGGCGAGAGAGCAAGAGCGAGAGAGAGACGGGAGCGACCGAGCGACTAATAAAAGGACAGGCGGATGGATAAGGCCGGCTCGCCGGCTCGGCTCGGCTCCATATAGGTGCCGGTTTTTTATACAAAACCGCCATCTATAATAAATTCTAGGTGGCGGTTTTGAATAAAAAACCGATACCTATAATATAGGTGTTGGTTTTTCTTTAAAACCGACACCTATAATTACCTCAAGGTGTCGGTTTTATCTGTTTTTAGCCTGTAGGGAAGGGAAAAGCATTATAGGTGCCGGTTTTAACTGCTCCGGCACCTATAGTGCCGATCTCTATGAGCTTTTTTTTAGTGTACTCACTCAGTCTTAAAAAATAAATTGTTTCTTTTTTATTTTTATGTATGAAAGTTGATATGTCCATGTTCGTGCATAAGAGTTACTACCGAAGTAATTTATTTTAGGATAGAGGCACATAGAGTGATAGATATATCAGATTGAGTATAGGGTCAACTGCAAATGGATGAAGAAAAAAAAATATTCCCTTCATCTCAAAATATAGCAACCTATGATCATATTAGATATATTAGATTGAGTCATTGAGTGATCTAAAATTTTAGAGACCATTTGAGCTTGTCAAATTTATTTTAGAGGCCATTTGAATTTGGCTCTAAGGAGTGGAATGTCTTTTTTTTAAGAACTCATTATATTATATTATATTATATTATATTATATTACTCCTTCCGTCCCATAATATAGCAACCTAGGATGGGATGAGACCTATCCTAGTACTACGAATCTGGACATGAGGTCCCATCCTAGGTTGCTATATTATGGGACGGAGGGAGTATAGATGAAAGACAGGGTTCAGAGGATATGAAATCCCCGATACAACGTCTACAACCAAAGATGTTAGGGTGCGTTTGGTTGCAAGGATGGGATGGGATGAGATGGGACGAACCCACTTTTGGGGTTGTTTGGTTGAGGGGTGAGTGGGATGGGTTGGTCCCTGGAGAGGAATATCCCTCTCAGATCCAGGACCAACCGATCCGGGAAAATCTGGCGGACGAACTCGTCCCAGTTGGGACGAACGAACGGCGTGACGACGCGTTGCTCGAGCTCAGGGCCGGCCTGCGCGCTCGCCCTACTCGCCCTCAGGAGCAGCGGCAGACACCGGCGGGCTCAGCGACGGCGACCGTGGCAGGCTCAGCGACGGCGACCACGACTGCGGCCACGGGGGCTCGGCGACGGCGGCCGCGGGGGGCTCGTCGACGACGACAGCGGGAGGCTCAACGACGGCGACCGTGGGGGGCTCAGCGACGGCGGGGAACTCGGCAACGGCGGATTTAGTGGTGGGGATGGCAGTGGAGGCGGATCCGCGTCCTCTGCCTGCTCGCCGCCATCTTGCTCCTTCGCCCGCGCGACAGCCGTCGCGCTCCTCCGCCTGCTTGGCCATCGTCGTGCTCCTCCAACTGCACCCCTGCTCGCCCATCCGTGCTCCTCCTCTGTCTGTCCGCCAGCTCGCAATCTTGCGCCGCTCCTTCTCGCTGCCAGCCATCGTCGCACTCATCCGCCCACCCGCCGAGCTCCCACAAGGCTGTCGTCACACATCTCTGCTCACTCTCCTCTTTCTCGCTGATGGTGATAGCAAACGGCGCCCATCCCATCTCTCGCTCATCCCTTCAACCAAACAAAAAATTAGAATTATCCTATCCTACAAACCAAACAAGTAAATGGAATCATCCCAACCCCAAAATCAGGGATGGTTTTATCCCATCCCACCTAGTCCTGAAAACAAACACATGCTTACAGAACAAAACCATCCCTTTAGAAGAAAGTAAGGGTGGTAGAACTAAGAAAACAATCCTGCAAATGAAATCATACAACATTAATGGATGAGATCGATGGCATTGCCACAACGACAACATCCACATGGCTCTACTACTGACGTGCACGCCGCTTGACATACCAGTAACCCCTTCGACTGTCTCCATGGGAATGACACTGTGCCTCCACGGGAATGACACTATACTGGCTGTACAACATCATAAATCTATTATTAACATCAATTCATCAAAATTTCATGCGAAATAATAATATTTGAAAACGATGGTAGTAATGAGAGAAACACTTAATCCAAAAACATATATATGTGTTACTTAATAGTTAAACACTTAAACATAATTCAAATCGACTAAAGCCATATTCGGTAGAAGGATCACTTATTGTAGAACAACAAGTCGTATACCGGTATGTCAATTTCGATCTCACTCCGGTCAGTACCGGCCCAATATATGGCATAGACAAAAATAACTTCGTAGCTAAACATAGTTAAGGAATTGATTAAACCATAGTTCTAAAAAACTGATTAAACCAAATTCGACGGACGGAATCCTATCTTACTATAAAGTTATCCCCCACTAACTCCTTAAGCTTAACATGTAAAGATGCTACATCATCATCCACTAACAAGATGCCACATCATCATCCACTAACAATCATCACATTTAAACATCATGCAAACATGCTATATCTTTATAGTTTTTATAATTTAAGAGCTTTTCAAATATAAACATGTTAAATTATCATCCAATATAATTCACATAATGTTTCAATGTATATCTTTATTATGTTTTATGATATCCTATATATTTATATAGTTCATCCTCACTTAGTTAGTGCTTAAATAATTAATCTATGGTCCAAATTATCTTTATCCTTTTTTCCTCTAATTAAGTCATATCACATTAATTGTTTTTAGCCTTTAGATGATTAATCTACGGTCCAAACTATCTCACTACTTTTCTTCTTTCATAAAGTCATACCACCTTACTTTTTACGTTTGAATCACCATTCTACATACTATTTAAATTTAAATTATCATAAACCACATTAATTTACTTAATCTGATGTTATCTAGCTATTTTACACGTTATTTTTTTATTGCTATCATACTAAATTTCCGCAGCAATACGCGGGGTTTCACCTGGTTGGTTAGAACAATGGTACCAGATCGATCAAGTGACATCAATTTCAGCCATTCCGGTCAATAGACTTGATTGGAACAACCGAAATTAATCGGGAACCAGCCGATACCATACATAAGTAAGAAGAGTCTCACCGGTTACCTGTATTCCCTAATAAGTACTCCCTCCGCTTTAAAATATTTGGCACCGTTGACTTTTTAAGTACGTGTGTTTGACCATTCGTCTTATTCAAAAAATTTAAGTAATTATTTATTATTTTCATATCATTTGATTCATTGTTAAATATACTTTTATATACACATATAATTTTACATATTTCACAAATTTTTTTAATAAGACGAACAGCCAAACATATGCTAAAAAGTTAACGGTGTCAAATATTTTGAAACGGAGAGAGTACAATTTATAGGTAAAACTTTTATGTATTTGTTCGTAACAACTCAAAAGTTAATGTTAAAAAAAATTACGTTAAAAATTTCTTAGAATCAACATTCAAATTTTTTTATACTTTTACTTTAACTAGTTATGCCAACCGAGAAGGCCCCCTTGATTTAACGGAAAATCATAGGAATTTTAGAGAATTTCATTTCTATAGAATTTTTTTTACATAACCCTTTGAATCAAAGGAATGAAACCTATGAAATTCTTATGGAATGTCTCTTCCCGGCTTCTTCATGCAAGTTGTCCCCAAATAGTACCCCCGGCGGCTACACACTAACATAAGTTAGAACCTCATGAAAATAATTATTTGAAAATCTTTATCTCTCCTCAAATCCTTTTGTTTTTCTTGTGGTTTAATCAAACAATCATTCCTATATTTTTTTTCTCCTGTGTTTGCAATTATATTACTATACAAATCTTATGTTTCTTTTATTCTTTTTTTTTCTCGTTCCTATTATTCAAAGTCCTGAACCTCTGACTCGGTATTATCAACGTCACGATATCATCGATTGATAAGGCCATGACGATGTCCATCCAATGTGCATATATATCGGTTTCGCCTTTCTTTTTTCTTTTTCTTTTTTTTTTCATGCGCTCTCGGAATTTTCTGGAGAAGCTGCTGCGAAGCATCCGTGACACTATGTGGCTTGACCGTTTTGCCCCTTTGGAAACAGGGTGCCAAGTATCTCGTGATACTTCTAGATGAAAAGAAGCTGGTTTTCTGGAATCCGTTGCTTTAGCTGGGCATATCGGAATCTCTCTTTATTCTTTTCCTTTTTTTGAAACCGAATGTCTTAAACTCTTTATAGTGTTACTCCCGATGTTAGGACCTATTCAAATTATAGCTAAAATAAATTTTAACAAATAATTTTGGTGTAGCCAAAATTTTGACAATTTAACGGTATCACCAAGCTTTTGTAGGATTTCTTATGTATTTATTAGAGTTCGGTGAGGAACTAAATAGATGCATATATTTGACAACTTCACCAAAAATGGTATGGTTTAAAATGGCATTAATCCGAACAACCCCTTAGATGTTGGTTGACATCTTAGATAAAATTTTGAAGGTATGGTGTTAAGATATGCTCTGAGAAACGTAGATACATAACTTATCGACTCATATAAATACAATATAAGACATGTTTTGAAGGGTTTCTTAAGGTAAACTAATTAATACAAAGACGATTCTTCACTCACAATGGAAATGAGGGTACAATTATTAGTACACCAGAAGCATAAACGATCTCCGTATCTAGTGAGATTTGATAGCTTGTGGTTAATTCTATTATGTGAACTGCGAAGACTTCTCAACATATTTTTTTCATTTATTTTCAGTCATAAGAAACTTGTCTCTTTAACCAAGAAAGCTAGCCCTGATTTATCTACCTTCTTCAATAGTTGTTACTTGCAAGTAATGACACTACTACAACCTGTTTCAACTAGAGGGAAACTTATCTACTATATGGCTCGACGCAAACGGTTCTATTTTCATGACGTCATCGTTTCAAAAGAAAAAAAACTCTAAATATGTTCACTTATTTAATCACTCAAACGACCGCTTAGATCTATACCGCTATGCAACGGTTTTGTCCTACATACATTCAATATTGGCGGAAAAAGCAACTTTGCACGCAACTACCGTACCCCTACAGTTTTCCGTTAACTACTCTATTTGTATGCGCTGATACGTCAAGTTAACCAGCTAGCCAATCCAAAACCCGTTCTCGTCACCGGATATAATTTATATCACCCAATCATCCATACCAACAAAAACACCATCTCACCTAAGACACCAAACATAGATTCAAAATATTAAAAAAAAAAACATGTATAAGCTACTAGCAACAAACCTATGCATGGATGGATAATCATGGAGGATATATCATGCCAAGGGCGAAAAGGTAATTTCACCACCCCAACCTCAAGGTCCCCAAGTAACCCTGCTGCTTCCTAGCAGCTTCCAAGACCCCACGTCACGTCGTCGTCGTCTTTCTCGTCGCCGTCGCGGAATTTCCTCCGCCATCGCGCGCCCTCGGTATAAATCGCCGGGAGAAATTTCTCCGAGCTCTCTCCCACCCACCAACCCCCCATCGAGGAGACGACGACGAGGAGGAGATGCTTCCGGGGGTGGAGCTGGCGAGGCGGCGGCGGGTGCACTACCACGGCGACGGGGCGGCGGCGGGGGCGGGGTTTGGGGAGCACCACCACGGGCACTACAACTACTTCCACCAGCAGCACCACCGTCAGGCGGTGGCGAGCGCGGAGGCGGGGGCGGGCGCAGGGGGCGAGGTGAGCCCCGCGGTGGCGGCGCGCATCCGGCTCGAGGAGAAGCTGCGGGGCGCCGCGGCCGCGCCCTCGTCGTCTCTCTCGAGGTGAATGAATCCTCCTCATCCGTGCCCTCTTTTCCCTGTTCATTTCTGTTCCCCTTTTCTTTGTGTTGAGATCCAGTCATGGACTCGTGGAAAAAAAGATCGCGTTCTACATGGCTAATATATTTTACTTCTGCTCGAATTGGGGGAGAGGATCGGTTGGTTCTTGAATTCGATGGCAAGAAGGGAGCCAAGATCTGATTGTTTCATCAACCAGTTTCTTGGATTCAACTAGAAGCTATATATTATCACATAGGAGTAATTCCATATGAACAGTGTATCAGGCTTTGCTTAATTTCAGCATTCAGCTATTCCACAATACTTCAGACATAGAATACTTTTAATTCCATGTGTACTAGCAAAATTCAGACATAGAATACTTTTAGTTCCTTAAAAAAAAGATATAGGAACACCTTTGTTTTTTTTTTTCCCAAGACAAGATACGAGGCTATTGAGAATCACCTAGTTTTTTTAAGCTTCCTGCAAACCCACTGATAACGACGTCTTTTATGATTAATCCATGTGGGTGATCTTATTTTGTATAGCCATAAGCCAAACTAGTTGGATGGCAGCATCTGATGTCTCTGCTTTCTGAAAACTACCACATGTTAGATCAAGCCACACAATGATATGCGCAGGGAATTTGCCGATGTATGCCTTACGCCATCACTGTTTCAGTTTGATTGTTTTGGGTACTATCCAGAAATTAGGCCAACGGCTGCACACGCATGCGAAAGGCGTGTGCCCTTTTTCCCGCGTATTTGTGATTTAGACGTCACAGCGTCTGCATGGGTTCTGGATTGTTCAGTAAATAGAATCATCCTTCAGTACATCATGGCTTCTTGCTTGTGCAGCTTGGCTTAAAATTGACAAAACTACCAGTGAAAGATCCGACATGGTCTTCATTAACCAAACAACCAATTATGGGTATAGTCACAAATTATAGTAATCAATTCAGCATATAAAATGTAGTAACTATCTTGTTACTAGTTTTTGGGATTACCACTGGCATGAATGGTAAACCTGTCACAAGTGATTGGTTTTGGTTAATTGATTTGGGTAGCTTTTGTTATCAGATGTTTGAAATTGAAAATGCATATAGAATAATATAGCTGTTATCAGATTTGGGTAGCATTGGTTCTCAATTGATTTGGTTAATTCCGCATATACTTTTTACCTAAATAAGAACACTAACCAGACATCTCCATTTTCCAGAGGAGGGTTCAGGGATTTTTTTGCAATACCCTTTTTTTTACTACTTGCCTGAATTCTTTTTGAAAGATTTGGCATTTTCTCATCCATCATCAATGTGTTCTCTTCATAAACATCTTCCTGCTTCGATATGGAGTAGCAAAACGACAAAAACTGAATATCGATATTCCTGTGAGCTAACAATCAGTTACGTACGCAGGTGGGGCAGGCGATTTCACGAACGAGATGGGAGCACAACCTCCAGACAACAGAACAACCAGCAAGAGCAGCAGATTCAGCTGCCCACTGAACCCAGGCCTACTCCCAAACCTTCGATGACCATGCTGGAGGCGCCATCAACAAGAAAAGCCCCCCGCCGCGAGATGAGGAGGACACTTTCCAAGGCCGATCTCTGCGCTGTGTGCCTCGACGAAGTGCGGGAGCGACACCAGCGGGTCACCAGGCTACCCTGCTCCCACAAGTACCACTCGGAGTGCGTCCTCCCCTGGCTGGCCATCCAACCAGACTGCCCCTGCTGCAGGACGCAGGTCCCTTCGGTGGACTCCCTCTTTGTAGCTTGATCAGTTTGCTGGAAGATTTGGCATCTTCTTCCTCTGCACAGTTCCGAAAGAAAGGAACAAAAAGAAAGGGTTTTCATTGTCTTCAGCAGAACATGAACTGACATAGACACCATGACAAAGTTTTGTTCTTCAGTTTTCTCTTCTTTTAGGTTCTGTGATATTGTGTGTTTTATCCCGGTTTGTTTATATGGGCTGCGGGAGCTGAAATATGTTGGGAAGTTTGTTGTAGGGGATTGGTGATAAAATGCAATTGCAAATGATATGGTTTTGAAAAAAAAAAGGTATTGTTTCTTTTTTCCAACTTTAAGGGAAAGATGGGTCCGGACAACTGACACATCTGAATGTATTTTTTTGGTGTACTTGAGACTATGCAGCCTGGGCTTGGTCTGTAGTTGGTCATCTGGTTATGGCTTGGTCTGTAGTCACACTTGTGGCAACTGACAAGATTCCTTGTTCATCATGCAAGTCTTTATTAATTTTGTTAGCCAAATTTTAGACAAGTTTAGAACATAATAACTACACCCAAATGTTCTGTTCGGTACCCTACACACAGCCGAGGCCGACATGTGAGAAAGAGAATCTAAGGAATTTATTTATTTTAAAAAAACTACTAAACCTTACTATTTCCCGATCTAAATCTTTTACTCCCTCCGTTCCACAATGGGATTTTCAGTTTTTGTTTATAATGTTTGACCACTCGTCTTATTCAAATTTTTTTTTGCAAATCTAAAAAACAAAAAGTTGTACTTAAAATAATGTAGATAATAAAGTAAGTCACAAATAAAATAATTAATAATTTCAAAAAAAATTGAATCAGACGAGTGATCAAACGTTGCAAGCAAAAATTAAAATATTTCAAAAAAGAGTTTAGATTTTGGAATTAGGTTTTGAAGGGTTTGTTTTCAAAATAAAAATTAAAATATTTCAAAAATAAATAAAAATTCGAAGCTAAGCCTCGGTGAAAAGCCCAACACTGAAAATACTGTTTTATCATATACTCGTACAATCATAATACGGAAAAAAAGATTTAAAGTTTTTTTTAGACATGATTTAGTAGGTGCATGAAAAAGTCCCTACACAAAGGTTGACTCTAAGCTTCAAGCCGTTCAACCTTCGAGAAGCAAAGAACACACGCCACATCATTGCACCAGCAACAGCATCAACAGCCGCCAGGTATTATATTTCAGCAAGCACCAAGCCACCAAATGTTGGTCCATTCAATGAACCAGAAAAAGAAAAGTTAAGTTATCTGTATTTCTCGGTCATTATTTCCACACGGAAGAAAGAAATTCCAGGCCGGCACTGGCCTGGAGTGAATGCAAAACTAGAGCAATTAATAATTAATCAAGTATGGACATCAATTGACCTAAGACAGTTTCATCCATACATTTCACACAGATTATTGCTCCTACGTCTCCATGTTCTGGAAGAAACAAGCAAGGAGAGGACGCATATGTTGCCCAATTAATTAGGGTGATGACCATTTTTTTTCTCTGTCAAATCTGACGGTATAACTTGAGGTGCAGTCTTAGTCTTAATTTAGTTCCAAGCGCCATTGCGATCGACATCACGCCAAAAATATATAAGTCGCCACTACATCCTCCTATCTTCCTGCAAACAAAGCTTACCTTCCTTCTCTCTCTCTCTCTCTCTCTGAACTCTCTGAAATTAGAGACGATGAAGTGCAGCAGAGTCAGATTAGTTCTTGTGATGGTTTCTCTGCAGGCCATGATCGCCATGCTGCCAGATGGAGCAGGAGCACAAAGTGAGCAGCTGAATGCCTGATCGATGGGTGCAAGCTAGCTAATTGAGTGCATGATCGATGGGTGTTCCTCTCTCCTTTTCTTGTCTGAATTTTTTGGTGGTTGAATTGCTGCTTGGTTGCATGGTTGGTTGCAGATGGAGATGGGAGTAGGTGCAGCAAGGTGAGGTGCGGGATGGGGAGCTGCAGCGAGTCGAGCGACTACGTGTTCGGGTTCGCGTGCAGGTGCAACCCCGGGTGGAGCCGCTACCACCTCGGCAACCTGCAGTTCCCCTTCCTCCCCTGTGTCATACCCAACTGTAATTTCATTTCATCTCTTCTCAAGATTTACTTACCTATGTTTGTTTATTTCCCAATTAATCTCTTTGATGATTTGTTTGTGCGATGGTGTTGGGCTGAAAAAAAGTTTCTTTTATTTTTTTTCCGAAACGACCCGCACCATAGTGCGAAGTTTTATATCAGGGGAAAAATGTTATAACACTGAAGATTATAACCAGGAAAATATTTGGTTAATTAACTGAATTTCGTGGTAACGGTTGGTTCGGGATTTAGGTCATATTTGAATAGTTAACCACGTGAACATCGATTGTGCAGAGGTGTTCTCTTAGGTTTAATGCAAACACCACGGCCATCGGCTACTAAAAACTGTCCATATAATACTAGGTTTTGTCAAGTTACATTTTGTTTGGACGTAGAGGTCACGTGGTTTTAATTAATCCATTATCTGAAATTAATAAAAACCTACTGATAGCTAATAAAAGCTCATCATAGCTTAACGTTGTCATTAGCTTCTCCACCATCGACTATCCTAGCTTTACAATTAACGCTCCTTTTATAGGCATCGATGTTTCAGACATAGCACCTTTTTATGTCCCAAGTGACAGAATAGAATGTACCTAATTTTTTTAAAGTAAATTGCACTTACGGTTCTTAAACTTGTAAGCAGGTTTCATTTAGATCCACAAACTTACAAAGCATGTATCGAGGTCCCTAAACTTGATTTATTATATCATCCCGGTCCAAAGTCTCATTTGACCGTGGTCTTGTCCATGTGACATGACATGTAGATGGCGACATGGCACATTATTATTATTATTCCTTTTTTTTCTCCCTTCTTCCTCTTTCATTTCTCTCTTCTTCGGCCTCTTCGGCGCGGGAGAGCTCGAGGTAGCTCTAGTGGAGGAAGAAGATAAAAGAATAGGAGGAAAAAGAAAAGGAGAAAGAAAAAAAACACCATGTCATCGTCCACGTGGCGTGCCACGTAGGTAAGACCACTGTCAAACGACGCTTTGGATCGAAATGATACAATAAACCAAGTTTAGAGATCTCGATGTGCGCTTTACAAGTTTGTGGATCTAAGTGAAACCTCATATCAAGTTTAAGGATCGCCATTTTACTCTCTGTTTTTTTTTTCATAAACACTAGTTTGAGCACTCGATCCATAGGAGATGGTCTAATGGTGTTTCCAAACCGAGATGTTGGGAGATTCCTCTAACAGAGTCAAACCATCTTGCTAACTTAATTAATTGATGAATACTCCTACTTGTTCAATGGTTATTTTTGCCAAATCCCCGTGTTGGAATGGTTATTTTTGCATAAGCGCACCACTCTAATTGTTTCGGCTTATATAATTTGTAATTTGATAGTTTTAAGCCTCAAGTTCAATGGTGTAGTTCTACGTGTACTTCAAATAGGAAATAATAAGATGCTTAAACTTTTAGCTTAAATGTGTATGATTAACTTATGGCTTTTAAAAAACAAATATAAAAATGTTAGCTTGCTAAGTACTAGGAGTATGTGGGAAGATTCCTCTAACATACGGCTTGTTTAGTTGGCGAAAATAAAATTTATGTGTGTCACATCAGACGTTTGACCGAATGTCGGAAGGGGTTGCAGACACGAATGAAAAAACTAGTTTCATAACTCGTCTGGAAACCACGAGATAAATTTATTAAGCCTAATTAATCCGTCATTAGCAAATGTAAGTTACCGTATCACTTATGGCTAATCATGAACTAATTAGGTTTAAAAGATTCGTCTCACGATTTCCTTTCAAACTTGCAATTAATTTTTTTAATTTATATTTAATGTTCTATGCATGTGTTTAAAGATTCGATTTGATGTTTTTGGGAAAAATATTTTGGGAAGTAAACGAGGCCATAGTCAAACCCATTGAATGGACACTTCAACTTGTGTTGTTATTGGTCAAACGGCGTGCAACAAAGGTCCAAACTGCATCTGTGGACTTTCCCACCACATGTTTGGATTAAGTTGCTCATGAAACATGAGTTAAATTTCACCTTTTTTCTTGAAAGAACAAACGAGTTACTCCCTCCGTTTCACAATGTAAGTCATTCTAGCATTGTCTATATTTATATTGATATTAATGAATCTAGATATGGATTTATTAACATTAATATGAATGTGACTAATACTAGAATAACTTACATCGTGTAACGGAGGAAGTAGTAAGTTGTAACGTTATTATAGTACGTGCCTACGCTAATCTTATCGTGTCAACAAGTCCAAATTCCAGAAGCAGAGTACAAGCTGTTAATTGCTTTACTGCTCGGTTAACCCCAAAGTCAAAGTGAAAGTCACAAAGAGTTGCCACGTGTACATAGTTACGCACGCTGGACTGACTTGTAGTGCCACGTAGGGAGAACAGTGATTACCCAGAGAAGAGTTTGACCGTTGACTCTTCCTCCTCGCAGGCACCATCAACTACTCGTGCCAGAACGGGTCGTCGTCGCCGTCGCCGTCGCCGCCACCGCCACCGCCTCCGCCGCCGGCGATGCCGTCGCTGACGAACCTCTCCATCTACGACCGTAATAATCTCTCAACTACTGCACTCAAAACCCACAATATTAATCACCACCATCATGTCGTCAAATTAAACTGTTCTTAGCTTTAGCTGATCATGGCGTTAATTAATTCTCGCCGTCGTTGATTGTTGCCTGAATGAATGCAGCTTGCCTCCTCCAGTACTGCGGCGACGGCGGCAGCTGCGAGAGGTCGTCGGAGTTCGGCCACCGCTGCGCCTGCCACGACGGCTTCCAGAACCTTCTCAACGACACCTCCTACCCTTGCTACCAGCAGTGTAAGCATCAGCTTTAATTTGCAATACTTCCTTCGTTTTGGGAGTAGATGATATATATTTTTGACTCACGTTTCATCGTTCATCTTATTTTAAGAAAATGATGTAAATGTATAAGATATAAATCATACTTAAAATAATTTTAACAATAAAACATTTCGCAACGAAATAAATGCTAATTGCACAAATCTTTAGTACTCTCTTCGTCTCTAAATATTTAACGCCGTTTACTTTTTAAACATGTTTGATTGTTTGCCTTATTCAAAAACTTTTATAAATCTTATCCTGCGGCCGGCCGGCTGGATGAATGCCGGGCCTAGCTCGTCGCCGGCGACTGATGTTTTTCTTCTTCTCCGGTGGCAGGTTCGCTTGGGTCGGACTGCTCCGGCCTAGGGATCAGCATGTTCAACGGGTCGCAGCCGGGGACGGCGCCGCCGGCGCCGTTCTCGTTCACCGTCAAGAAGTCCGGCGCCGCCGCCTCCTCCCTTCTGCCGGCCGGCGGCGGCGTGCTGCTCCACCTCCTCCTCGTGCTGGTCTCCTCCTTCATGATAGGATGAACAGCAGAGCACAGCTAGTAGCAATAATACAGAGACAGGCAGAGATTTCTTTTCCCATATTGAGGAGACGTTTTCTTTTTCCTATTTACACCCCTTTTTCAGTAGGAATTTTGTTTCATTCATGTGATCATCAGTGTATGTTAATAATTTCATAGAAATAAAATATTTAGCAGTAGAAGATCTTGTGCACATCAGTAGATAATAATGCTGCGCTAACTATCACACCAGGCACCAGCCATACTCTTCAAAAGATCTGACCACCATCAGCAGCAGCAAGCCAGTAACAGCTTCAGAAGTTCTGTCCACAGACCACAGTGATGCATCATGCAAAGACTGATTGGCAAGATGCAAGAGCAACAAGCACACCAACAAAACATGATAGATGCTTGCTTGATCATGGCCCAGATTAAATCAAGTGATTTGTGAGAAATTAACATCTCCATTGAAGTTTTTCGCTCCACTGATTAGATCTAAACCGATGTAGTGCAGATCACTGCAAACATGTCTCAAAGGTACCAGAATATATCTATCGTGCTATCAGCGCAACGACAGTGCAACATAGCTAGAGATGATTAAGTAATTACAGGTCCAGAGTCTCCAGCTCTGCAAGACTTCTCGCTGCATATGTAGTAGTGTAGGATATGGTAGGTAAGGTAAATGTAACTAAGTTTCTTCAGCTGTAAGAACCACCATGTACTGGACAACCGTTGAAGGGCGTAAGAACAGGCGTGCCACTTAGATGGAGAACGAGAGCTGAGCCATGAAGAGGTTGATGACGTCGAGGTACAGCGAGATGGCGGCGATGACGTACTCGTTGTAGGTGTGGCGCTTGATCAGCTGATTGGTGTCGAAGACGATGAAGGCGGAGAACAGCACGGTGGCGAGGCAGCCGTAGATCGTCATGCCAGCCCTCCCCAGAGGGAAACAGATCTGCCGGGTCACGGTGAATTGCACAATGAGTTAGACAGCACTTGAGAAGAAAAGAAAAACGGAGCAGGTTGAGCAGGGAAGAAGAAGATAACCTGAATGATGAGGTATGCCAGAAGCACCAGAAGGCTGGCGGCCAGGAAGGGATACATGAAGGTGAAATCATGGCCCCTGTGGGCTGCCCAGAATGTGAAAATGGTGAGGCCGATGACAGAAGCCGCCGTTAGGATTGCTGCTTGCAGAACCACTTTACCTGTTAGCATTGAGCAAAGAAATGTGAACTTCAATTGAGGATACACAAATCATTCTGAAGGAGTATTTGAATCTTGTTTGCAAGTAACAGGAAGTAACAAGAAACTCTCTGAGGTGTCAAGGAAATCATCCATGTAATCTAGCTCAGATCTAAAGAACAAGTTCTGTGTTTTGGGGGTTGCAGTCTTTGAAATCTACAATCACTCAAAATGAGAAGCCATGTGTTGTGCCCAGGGTTTACATTACCGTCGGTAACTGCGTGGTTACCGGCCTTACCGCGGGGGTACGGTAATAGAAAAACCGCGGTAACCTCCTTAAATTTAAAAAATAATTTGATTTTTTGATAAATTTTGCACGGTTTCGTAAGGTTTTTCACGGTTACCGCGCGGTAACCGTGCTTACCGCCCAGGGCGCAGTAACCTCGGCCCCGGCGGTTTGGGAAACCCTGGTTGTGCCATAACAAAAATGGTGTTCAATTGCCAATAAAGACAGAAGATAGAAAAGGTTGGCAGTTCAATCTCAATAGATGATATAAAACATAGAGACCAAGTACTCAACGCAGTGAAGCCCAGCGGAGGTTTCTGCAAGTAGATCTGGAGGAGCCACTTGCTCCATCACAAACACAGAGTAAAAAAAAAAAACAGAGATGATGCAAAAGGGGTCAGGGGACTTAATCTTGACAAAGGAAACTTAGCATCCTACTAGTGCTACCACAACAAATTTGTTGACTGAATAGTAGCACACTAATTAGCCAGAATTTTCAAGGCATGGAAGCATTTAAACAGGGAAGGGTATACAGACCATCCTTTAATAATATAGTATGAATATGAAACATGTGATGGCTAAATGATACAACAGACAAGAAAGAAAACAGTAATTGAAAATAAATTCAGCACACAATATGTAGTTCCAACAGTTACATGCAAAACTTGTAGAGGTTGTCCAAAAAAAAAAACAAAATTGAGAATTCCGCTTAACAAACACTTTTGTATGGTATTTTGGAGGGAAAAAGCATCTTGTATGGTGTTGGCACATCAGGGTTTGTTTTTTATCCCAAAAAAAGCTGACCCTAAGATCATCCCCACCACCGCCAACACTATCATTATCTAATCAGGACCTCGGTCAGTCAGTCACAGCAACCAAAATATGCAACATAGTTAAGATTCCTGACACCTAACAGCAACATAGTCATATATCATAATCTCCCAGGTAATAGGAACTAGGAAGTGGTCCAGGTCATAATGGTCCTACCCATACAACAATATGCAACACTACAACCAATATATACTCCACATCAGAATAACCTCAAAAGTCAAATGTTTCCTTCCCACCAGAAAACACAACACAAATCTGCTTTGTTCAATAATGTACTACCAACTACTCCCTCCGTCCCAAAATAAGCGCAGCTATAAGTTTCCGTGTCCAACTTTAATCGTTCGTCTTATTTGAATTTGTTTGAAAAAACTAAAAAACATAAGTCACGCGTAAAGTACTTTTCATGTTTTATAACCTAATAACAATAAAAATACTAATCATAAAATAATTTCAAATAAGACGGACGGTCAAAATTGGACACGGAAACTCATGGTTGCGCTTATTTTGGGACGGAGGAAGTACATCCCCTGCAAGGCTGCAACCATGCAAGAGAGAGAGCAACAAATTTGTTGACTGAACAGTAGTACACTGATTAGCCAGAATCTAAGAAATGGAAGTGTATAAACTGGTTAGTGCATACAGAATTACAGACTAACCTTTAATAATACATAGTGTGTATGAAAATGTGATGGTTAAGTGATACAGCAGACAAGAAAGAAAACAGTAATTGAAAATGTACTTAGAATTCAACAGGTAGTTGCAAGCAGTTAGATGGGCAGCTTGTAGAGGTTGTCCAGAAAAACCAAGATAGAAAATTCTTCTTAACAAACTGAACACTATAGATATCCAAGAATGGTGATCTTGTAAGGTAGTATTTTATATGGGAAAAGGCATCGTGTATGGTGTTTCCAAGCAGTGCGTGCGTTTTATAATAAAGAAAGTTGACCACCAAGATCATCCCCACCCCCACCACTAACCCCACTTATAAAACATGTGTCAAGACTATAAAAATCTAATCAGGGTCTCGATCAGAAACAACCACAATATAATGCACAGCCAACATTCTGGAGTAGTCAACAGCCAACATTCATAATTAAAATTCTGACACCTGATAGCAACAAATATCATAATCTCCCAGGTAATAGGAACAGCAAGTGGTCCAGATCCTGATGGTCCTACCCATACAACAGTACGCAACACTACAACCAAATACACTCCACAGCAGAACAACCTCGAACTTTTCCATCTAATCACAAAACACGACATCTGATCTGTTCAATAATGCACGAGCAGCTACATCCCTGCAACAATGCTACTGAGAGAGAAAAAGAAAGAACAATCGCCAATCCCACCAAAAGTCCAGAACCAAATCACACGGAGACAATCAATTGGCCCAAGAACCAGCCATAAAATTTACCCATCCGAACCCAACTGCATCTCAAATCAGTCAATCACCCACGTTTAGAGCATCACAATTCCCCCCCCCCCCCCCCCAAAAAAAAAAAAAACGGAGACCTTTTTCTTCGGAGAAAGAAAAATGGAGACATTTTGGGGAGTAGAGAAATGGAGAGCGCATTTGGCGTGTATACCGAGGAAGGTCGAGGAGCAGACGGCGATGGTGAGGCTCTCGCAGAGCGTGAAGAGGCCCAGCAGCAGCAGGTTCACGGGGTGCTTCTCCCTGTACTTGAGCATCGGCCACAGCACTGCGCAAACCCCAAAACCCCAATCAGATACCACCATGGAAGAAAGAAAGAGAGATCGAGGAACCAAGCAAGGGAAGGGAGGAGGAGGAGGAGGAGGCCGCAGAGACCGATGAAGGGGCAGAGGAGGATGGCGAGGTAGACGAGCCACGAGGCGAGGGAGCCCGCCGCGAAGAAGCGCGGGATGGGGCGGACGGCCCACGCCACGACGGCGATCGCCGCCGTGACGGCGAACTGCAGCGCCAGGATGCAGTACACCTTCCGCACGAACGCCCACCGCAGCCGCGGGTCCTCCTCCTCCGCCGCTACCTTCCTCCTCGCCGGCGCCTTCTCCGCAACCACCTCCTTCTCCCCCGCGACTCCCATCTCCGGGTCGGGCTTGGCGGCGTCGCCGGCGGCGGCGGCCTCGGCCTTCGACATTCCGGTGACGGCTAGGGTTTTCGTCGTCGCGGGTTTTGGGGGGAAAACGGCGGCGAGAGGTAGACGAAGCAAAAGCAACTGCACAGCGGAAGCCATGGCGCGGATATATCGAGCAAGGCCCAGTCACTGACATGTGGGGCCAATTTGTCAGTGTAATGGAGAGTCTTCGACTGATCGGTTAGAGATTCTCTGGACACGTGTCTAGGGGTGGTTGGAGGATTGTGGCGAGTTGGGCTCACGCTCATTTTTGGGCACGCGGAGTTGGAGTACCTATTTATTTTTCGAAAGATTTTTATAAAAATTTTTATAATTATATTATACAGAGTTTTAATTTTTAAATTAAAATCTAATAAATACAGTAAAATATAAAAAGCAATTATAAAACACCATAATAGACACTAAATTACCATATCTTCAAGAAAAAGACCATATCCAATATAAATTTCAAAACTTACATGCGAAGATTAAAAAATTACACTGTAACTTACAAAAGTTACTGTAACTTACACTGTAACTTACAAGAAAACACACTGTAAATTTGAGTGAGAGATAAGAAAAAATCTTTCGAGTGAGATATAGCAAAATCGTTGGGCATATATGCTGGTTGGTGGCTTTGTAATAATAAACTCAATATAAAATTGTTACTGTGCTGTATGTGTGGGTTAATTTTGTTGATGAAATACCTCTAATAAATATCCTTATACCCTCCTTCTCTGAAATAAAAAAAAATCAACCTTTTAGGATATATCTGAACAAGTGTTTGTCCAAATTCACCTTAGAAATTGTGCTTGTTCAAATTCACTTTACAATCGAAGCAAGACACTGTATTATTATAGAATATATGCCTCGTGGCTAACACGTATTACCAACTACTTATTACTCCACAAGTAAAGTGGATCCGCTACAATAACTTATGTAGTTATTGGAGCGAATCCTCATAGGAAGTACCCTGTATGCTCTCTTGTGAACCGCTCTTACACCTATTTTTAATGCATCTTAAGTTACGATTAGCATGACAAATTTTAGCTCAATTCATCTTATATTTCACATGCTTAGCCAACATTTTAGCCTGGAATTCATTCATCAAGAATTTTAGACCTACAACGCCTCTATTGTTTGGGGAAAGGTAATAATTTGTTCAAGATACCAATAAGTAGTACTAGTACCAGGGAATTTTACAATGTGAGATCAATTACTACTGGTTTATATTTAAGTGATGACATTTCTCTATTTTTTTTTTAAAAAAAATTATACGCGAGAATCATGATTTGTTGGGGTGTTTTTGGAAAAGCTGGGGTCAGCCGATCCCATAGATTAAGCATGAATCCGCCACTGACTAATGCTACTTATATATACTATACTTAGGCCCTCTTTGTTTAGGTTTATAGGTTTGTTGGCTTAAACTTTTAAGTCAGCTTATTGGCTTATATGATTTATGCCGGTGGATTTATTGTCCTAAGTCAAATAAGCCAAAAAAGCTTCTCCAACCTAGCTTTTGGCTTAAAAGTGTTAGATTGGCTTATGGCTTCAAAAAAGCCAAATGAAAAAAGCCACTTGTTTGTTTAGGTCTTAGACTTTTCGGATTATAAGTTGGCTTATAAACCTAAATAAAGAGGGCCTTAATAGAGGAAGTATGTGCAGGTGTAAGAAATAAAACAATAGCAAATTGTGCAGATATTTAGGGTGTGTTTTGAAAGGAGGTGAAAAAGAGAATATTATGAAGATATGCAAGATAAGGTGTAACCATTAGCGGATGATTAATTGATATTAAGCATTCTAAACTTGTAAATGGATCGATATAATTATTTTTAAATTAACATTTCTATGAAAAACGTACGCATAAAAAATGAGCTATATTTATTCTATTGTGCTTCAAACGGACGCATCCTCACTCCTCAGTACTAACAACTTTGTTTTGTGTCATCCTTGTTGTATGCCACATTGCCATGACCTCACCATGCAAGGCCAAAGTGTAGTATTTATGCTTTTTCCTCATTTGCTCAAAGTTTTCCCATCTGCCCACCTCCAATCACCTCTTCTTCAACATCTTCCCCTAGTCTTGAGCTACATGGTTCCTGATTTACGCGGTGAACCCAACTAACCTCTCGCTCTCACCGCTGACTCATATCCAATGATCATTCAACAACCAAAAAAAAAAAAAACTCCGAGATCACACACAAACTTGAAAGGAACTGGTACAAGAAAACAAGAAGGAAAATGAATTAAATTTTCCATAACCCTAAATCTAGGTAGGCAGAGGGTGGTTTAACTTGTTCAAAAATTTTGCCGTGCACATTGCTGTGTAACATTGCACGGAATTTCCCCTGCCGTGTCATGTCACTCCCCCCAAATTTGGGTGCAACAATTTTGCAAACTTTTCTTCCTCTCCGGTGTAACTGCGTGCAATCTCGTTCAACTCGTTTTCCCATTTTTATGGTATAAATATACATGCAGGTGTTGTAACTAGCTTTTGTTCACTTTTTTGCTTTGACCAGGAAAGCTAGCTTGGCCACTTCACACGGCAGCATCCTCTGCCTTTGCAGATCACGTCTTGCCACTTTCATACTCCGGCGCAGGTTCACAGTTCCGACGAAAACCGGTCGAATTTTGTGAAATTTCGACGTTTCGACATGGCTCGGAATTAAGTTTTGATCAAAATTTCGAAGGTTAAACAGTAGATTTAGTTAAAATTTATCAAAAACTATAATACCGATAGGACTCGAAATTTAGTAGTCAACTGGTAATGTAAACCCTCCTCCGGCGACGGCGATGTCACCGGCGATGGTGGACTCCTCCGCTGCAGCCACCGTGCAAGCCAGCCACGTACGTCCCGATGCTGGGCCACGTGGCAAGGGCTTTTCGTGAGGGAGTTCAGAGAAGAAAACAAAAGCCCATGAAGCTCTTTTTATACTCCCTCCGTTTTACAATATAAGTTATTTTAGCATTTCTCATATTCATATTGATGTTAATAAATTTAGACATATATATCTATTTAGATTTATTAACATCAATATAAATGTGAAAAATTTTAGAATGACTTACATTGTGAAACGGAGGAAGTATGTTCTTTTAAAACAGGATAAAATTTTGAACTAAATTCATCTCACCTCTACACGTTGCAAGTTTGGACTAATTTCATCTCACGAAGAACCAACCAAACATTGACACAAAAGAATCAATCGAACACATACTGATACTGAAAAGAGAGCGGATAAATTAAGGAGAAGGAATTGGAATTCAACTTCTCAATTAACGAACCAGATGGTTCTCAAAAAAAAAAAAACAATTAACGAACCAGATGATGATCACACACACTCGTGGCAAGGAGAAGTATGCGGAGGTCGGCGACGTCGTGATCAGAGGCATCTCTACACTGCACAGACGAGAGAAATAATATGGGACTGCCTATTCAATTGTCGGGCCGGCTAGCCCATTCATGTTCGTCTGTTACAAGAAACAGCCCATAGATTGGCCCATTTGACCGTGCAAAAATAAGGACAGTTTTCAGAGGCCTCTCTCCATTTCTGTGATGTAGGCTTGCCTTGCCACTGCAGCTTTAAACTTCTGGCAAATTGTCCAACCAAATATTCAAAACTGAAAGTCGAGAAAGTTAATCTTCGATGTTTCAGACGGGGAGACATATGCCCTTTATTTTACAGAAAATTTAACGATCTGCCACTCCCTAGATCGTCCTTTGCCACCCCATGAGAAATAACACCAAAGATCATTTCAGTTAGTGAGACGTGAGTCAGGATAACAAATTATCACGTCTTTTTTGTTTACCAGAAACTTCAGTCTCCACTCAGTACCATCAGAGATTTGACTGCCAAAATTCACTGTGCATTCACATTCTACTCTCTCCGCTCCAAAATAAATTAACATCTAGAGTTTAAATTTTGTCCTCCAAACTATACTACCTTTTCTATCTATTATTGGTCTGCAGATCGATAAATTTTATGCTTTCAATATCCCCACCTACTCATTCATGAATACAACCTTCCTACTTAAGGGTATTTTATTTATTTTCTTATATACTCATTGTGATGTTATGATTTAATTTTTATTAGGATGGATGGAGCATGTTTATAGGAAACATAAATTTAGCTAGATAACAAAGTTTTTTTCTTACAGATGCGCCATTGACTAATTAACTAGCACCAATAATTTAGATATATAGGATCGAATTGGCGTTCACCGCGTCCGTAGTTTATATGTAAGGATTGGCGACAGATACCAGCTGATGGCACGTGTTGATCGATTGATCTCCATACATGCAAGCAGCCATTGAACTTATTTTTCTTTGAATCCTGGCATTATTTATCACTCGCATGTTCAGGAATTGAGCTAATCTATTGAACCACTCCGTATCGAGCCCTACTCTATTTACATGTTCAGTAGCGCATCTAATTCGGTTAAACGATGGTGGTGACTGAACTGATCAAATAAAATTCAATTAGTTAGCAGTTGAGATCGAACTACTAATTAACCGAATTTTTCGGTTTTGATCTTTTCAGTCTATTTAACCGTTCTTTTCTCATTAAGATACAAACTTTACCTCAATTTTCATTAGCAAGTTTTTCAAACTACTAAACGGTGTGTTTGTACGAAAACTTTTTATATAGAAGTTAGTTTTAGCGTTTGTACGAAAACTTTTTATATAGAAGTTAGTTTAAAATATAAAATATATCCATTTAATCACGTGCTAATAGCTTTCTCGTTTTACGTGCGCAAAAAATCTTTCATCTTCATCAGTTTCATCATGTGCCAAAAAATATGTCTTGATCTTTTAGTTTCAGCCCATTTTGCCTGTTAAATATGTTATCTGAATTTTGGGCCCATAATATATTCGGATTAGTTTTCTAATAGGACTCTGCATTATAGGATTAATTGCCTATTAGTACTGCTAGATTTCTCCGATATATATTTCTTGTAAGCTGCACGAAAAAAGTGCGACAACCCAATGTATCCGCTGCGGTATCCATCTGTATCTCTTTGTCTCGTGTGTCTGTGAGAAAGCTAGTAGTGGCACACAGTATCTCTCACAAGTATCAATATGCACAGTATCTCACAAGTATCAATATGCATGTGTGTGCCTCCTTTTCACAAGGACGGTACGGCTGCAGGGCAAGTACCCTGTACCCTTGAACCTCACATGACAAACAACAAAAAGATATACTGTACTCCTTTACTTGTAGTAGTATGGAGAAGAAAATGTAGAATACAAATATACTTCCTCCGTTTCACAATGTAAGTCATTCTAGCATTGCCCACATTTATATAGATGTTAATGAATCTAGACACACATATATATCTAGATTCATTAATATTAATATGAATGTGGAAAATGTTAAAATGACTTATATTGTGAAACTGAGGGAGTACACTGGTACTTCAGAAATGACAAAACTATTTTGATATTTTTTTCCAAAGATGCTGCTAGCCAAACAACCCCCTCGATCTTGTTGGAGTCTGTGGGGTTGGGTTGCTGACCTATGCTATGCCATGGGCGAACACTATTTTTCAGCCCATATAATCCTCTCCTTATGATATTACTCCTATCTGAATAGTGAATGATCTTTCATTCAGAAAGACAGGAGTACCATGATGATGATCAGATGCATGCCATCTTATATTACTACTAGTATTGCAGTAACATGGAGCAGCTGATCATCGGACAGCTCCTGCCTCCTGTTTTGGCAGTGACCATTTTGGAATCAGTGTGAGACATAGCCAGTCTACCAGGTTGAAATGGGATGTTGTAAAGCTAGCTGGTAGTATATCTGTTCAAGGATGTTGAGGTTTTCGACACTGCATGCAGTTCAGCAGTTTCAGGTTAGAGCAAGTATAATAATAGGCTATAAGCCAGCTAAATGCTGATGTGGAGGAGAGAAGAGAGGAGAGAGAGGAGAAACGGGCTGTAAATTTACAGCCGGCTCAGACACAAGAACCAAAAAACTCTATGAGAGAGGCAAGTGGGCCCTGTATTAATTGTAAAGAGCTAACTATTATATGGTAGGCTGAGAGAATGCTACAAAGAACCTTATAGCCAACAGGTCGGTTGTATTATTAACCTTGCTCTTAGGGAGGAGTATTGCAGGGTACAGTTGACAGGTTGTTATTATGTGCATCCTGCAGCATCATTCCATCCCTTCTTACAGTTGATAGCGAGTGTTCGCATTAATTCAGATGGTAGAATATATGCAGAATTCCAAATATAATATCTAGCGGCTATCTTATAATCTTGTACACATGCCTATTCAGCAACCTCTAGAAAATAGCTTAGTTTTGTATTCAAGTGCCTTCTATGAAATTCTCTATCGTCTATATATAATAACAAATATGTTACTGTTACTTAACTCTTTTTCTGTGTTCTGGCAACCAATTAAAGCGTCACACAAGAGTCTTCGATAGTATTATAACAAATGTGTTGAATTTTCGTGCGGTTACTTAAACAATTCTATGTGTTATAGCAACCAACTAGAGTGTCGCCCAAGAGCCAATTTTCGACAAATTATTTGGTGTGCGTGTATGCGTATATAGCCTATTATATTATGCTACCAGTAGAGAGTATCGTAGCGAGACTATACTATATATGCACTGCTCACATATAATTGATGAATCTCACAGGAGATATCCTAAAGTTGTACACCTATAGCACTTTCACATTCGAAGCAAACCCCACATGAGTGCACGGTTTTTATGGATAGCGTGTTGTGTTTGCATCGGCCGATCATACATATGCACGCATGCATGAAATGGGAGGAGAAATCGATCTGCACGCCTTGTCTCTTCTTTGCTCAAGAATTTAGAGTTTTTTTTTTTTTGATCAGTACACCCATCTCCTGTTTCAGTTTACTCGTCTACAGGGGTGTGTATAGTGTGTGACACTGTGGATATATAGCTAGCTATAGCTATAGCTGCCACAACAAGCCTCTTGCATATAAAATCTCTGAGATTATTTATATCTGTGCAAACATGGATGGAACAGAAAGGCCAAAAAGATATAGCCATTGGAGCAGCTAGGCACAGATCAGAGAGACTCATGGGATGGCAACATGATAAGTAATATAGTCAGCTGCTTTCATCATGTTTGTCTTGAAATGTGTAATTTGGATACGACCCATCATAAGAGTCCTCTGAAACATAGTTTTTTTTAATTAGATTTTAATTATGTTTTTGAATTTGTTATGTAATCTCCTGCTATCCAAAAAAAGTCCTTAGTTTTATAGCCAAAAGGTGTTAGCCATACTGTGGTTACTCTTGCAGTTTGTGTGCTCTATAACTTCAATTTTAACTTCATCATTTTCTGTTAGCACGCTATTCAAACTGTTAACAGAAAATTCAAATAAATTCATTTTTTTGATTTTATAATAATTAATACGTAATTAAATTATTTTTTAATACGTAATTCTTCATCCTTTTATAAATGGTTTCTATGTAGAAGCCATTTAAAAAATTCAAATAAATTCATTTTTTTGATTTTATAATAATTAATACGTAATTAAATTATTTGCTAATAAGCTTTCTCGTTTTACGTGCGTTGAAAACCTCTCTCAAGTATAGAAATCGAACGGGCCTGAGACATCAGAATTTCATAGGATATGGATTGGCCGCAGAAATCTAAGTCATAAAACTTATTTTTCGATGGGAGGGGAGCGATGGTTTGTTTGTTGGAGTCTATTTTTTAGCTTTGTCTTTTAATATCTAGTAGTAGTAGTATAAAGGTTTTACTCCCTCCATTCCAAAATATAACGCTCAACCACCCTTAACCCAAATATCAACAAATAATTATTATCACCTCATAATTTTGATCACCCAAATAAATATAATGTATACACAATAGAATTAACGATCTTAAGTATGGAGGATTTAAAAAATAAATTTAGTGGGAAAAAAGTTCTAGTTAATAATATACATTCATGCATACCTTATATTATGAAACATTAAAAAATAGTTGTGTTTTATATTATGGAACGGAGAGAGTACATGTTAATTATTTTGTATAACTTTGCTTATTTTTCATGTCTCGTTAGCGGTAGCTCAATCAATTAGAGTCATTACTGTGTAATTTTATAAAATTAATCCGGTGTATAACAAGGATGCAAGGAAGCAGGTGTTGAACATTATATTTGGTCGGTGAGTGAGAGTAGTGAAAGAAGATAGAAAAGTAAGAAAAGGAAGAGAGGAATAAAGTGTAGAGATGTGGCTTGGACTGGGGAGGAGTACTCTTGCAGGGTTACAGGGGCCAGCATTGAACCCGGGTCCCGGTCCTGGCCATGCATAGACGTCAAATCCTGGAGAAGACTATGGAGTTCATTCCAAGCCAAAATTTTTAATCATGAGCAAACAGACAAGCTTTTGTATTTTCCTTGCTTGGTTGTTTCTCCATTTACCAGTCAAACAGCGCGGGGTAACAATTGTAACCAAACCATTGATATTATTGCCCTCTCTATCATATATAATATAGAATATTCGTACCAAAATATAAGAAATACTGGTCATATATTTGGACCAAGAACTAGACAAGTACAATAAAGTAGAATGTACATGGTACTGTATTTGACCAAACTATGCTATGCATTGGATTGGCGGATCCACCGCCCAGCGACCCTATTGTCGTCTGAGCTCGTTAGAAAGATACTCCATCCGTCCCTAAATATAAAGAATTTTAGTTACTAAGATACATTACATCCAACCAAAATCCCTTATATTTAGGGATGGAAGGAGTATACAATAGAATTTGAATGTTTTCGGAAGATTTGGAGACAAAATTTTCATTGCAAATACTCCCTCCGTCCTATAATATAAGGGATTTTGACTTTTTACTTACAATGTTTGACCATTCGTCTTATTTAAAAAAATTTAGAATTATTATTTATTTTATTTGTGACTTACTTTATTATCCAAAGTACTTTGCACAACTTTTCGTTTTTTTTATATTTGCACAAATTTTTTAAATAAGATGAGTGGGCAAAGCAGTGTTAAAAAAAGTCAAAATCCCTAATATTATGGGACGGAGGGAGCACTTGATGTAACAAGATTTGCTCAGACTCCGAAAGACTGAGGCTGTGTTTAGATGCAAAGTTTGGATCCAAACTTCAGTCCTTTTCCATCACATCAACCTGTCATACACACACAACTTTTCAATCACATCATCTCTAATTTCAACCAAAATCCAAACTTTAGATCCAACTAAACAGAGCCTGAAACTCTGTTGGATTCGCCGCTAATGCAAGCTGAACTTCATAATGACCATGTATCGATCTATGCATAGAAAATGAAAAAAAGAAAGTCTATGCATATACTTTCTCCGTAACTAAATATAAAATTTTTTATTAGATGTGACACATCCTAGTATAATAAATCTGAATATAAAGCCTATTCAAATTTGTTGTATATAGAGACAGAGAGAGTTCTATGCATTATCGATGCTGAAGTACGGGTAGTAGGCACTGTACTCCTAGTATCATGGGGTTATGTAGCCTGAAGTTTCAGGATAACATCGTCCTGACATTTTAGTACTCCGTGCATCCATGTGATGATGTGATCTATCAGAGTGAGTGACCTCACCAGACTTCTAACAGCTGAGAATTGCTTTCACGTTGTCAGTCGAAATAGACTTGTAACTACGCCCTCAGTTCTATAATATAAAGGATTTTAAATATTTGCTTGTACTAATTGATCACTCGTTTTATCTAAAAAAATTTAGAATTATTATTTATTTTTTTTGACTTACTTTATTATCTAAAGTACTTTAAGCACAACTTCTCATTTTTTATATTTGCACAAATTTTTTAAATAAGACGAGTGGTCAAACAGTAAAAAAAACTTAAAATCCCTTATATTATGGGACGGAGGAAGTAGATCGTATAATATTCTACTTCCTCCTTTTTTATATTAATTATAAGTCTTTTTATTATTTTTCTAATTAAACCTTTTTGAGTTCGACAAAGTTATAAGAAATATAGTAGTTTTTTCGAAACAAAACAAACATAATATTAAAATATATTGAATGCTAGATTTAATAAAACTAATTTGGTATTTTAGCTCTATGATGAGCTCCTGCAACATGTTAATGTAATACTCCCTCCGTCCCATAAAAAACAAACCCACGATAGGATGTGACACATCCTAACATTACGAATCTCGACATCCTATAATAATTTACTAAAACTAATTTGGTGTTTTAGCTAAAATCTTTTTTACTAGAAAAAAACAAAGTGATTTATAATATGATGAAATGGAGGGAGTATACTGTAAATTTAGCTAGGTTGGTTTATTTGTTAATAAAATCTCAGTGTATATATATTTTGTAATACTTGTTATTCGTCGAACTATTCTGTTTTTTTAAGTACCGCTGTCAATTTAGGACGGCTTAGGCTGTGTTTAGTTCACATTGAAGTTTGGAAGTTTGGTTGAAATTGGTACGATGTGATAGAAGAGTTATATGTATATGAAAGGTTTAATGTGATGGAAAGTTGAAAGTTTGGAAAAAAAACTTTGAAACTAAACATGGCTTTATATGCTTTAAGATTCGTGTTGAACCCCTAGTTAATTATTCTCTCTTCAATTCCCACCCGCTTTTAGACGGCTAGGAAACTCTTGCCTAGTCCAATATCATGAGAAAATCGCGTGATGTAATAGCACAAGACAGATAATTGTCCATCTTAATTTGCAATTACAATGACACAGTATAACCCCTACAACCTGAAGAATGCAAAGTGAAAAATTACCTAAGCAAAAGAACTAGTCGAAAAAGGGAAATCAGATAAATCAAAAGAAGAACATACACGGTAAAATCCAGATCTTAAATTTCACATTTACAGACATTACCGGCATCATCAACTCGATCAGTACACCATCTTAAGATTAAGATCGACCTAGTTGATTAATTAACTAGTTTATAATCACCACAAAATAACCTTTTAACTTAAATTACTTTCTCCTCCCCCTCTTTTACACACTACTACACCCCTTTCAAAACTATGCTACTGATCGATCGATCCACGCAGCCATGGCTGGCGCCGCCGCCGCCGCCACGCTACGTGGTTCGCCGGCGGCGAGACGGCGGCGGTCACGGCATGAAGAGCTTATCGCCGCACTTGCAGCGCCACACCTCCGGGTAGTACTCCCACTGGGCGCCGACGCCCGGCTGGATCGCCACGTGCACCGGCCGGCACGGCGCGCACCGCCCGCACCGCGCCCGGCACGTCGGCGGCGACGACCCGGGCCCGATCAGCCGCCGCCGCCGGACGTCGCTGTTGTCGCCGCCGCCGGCCGCCGCGTTGGTCCTCCTCGCTAGCATCAGCGACGACGACGAGTCTAGTCTCCTCACGTGCGCCGCTGCTGCTGCTGGTCTCCGTAGTACACGGATTGGCCTCCTTGCAGCAGCGGCAACTGTAGCATGCATACATGTATATATGGTTAATTGTTAGTATAAACTTTACTGAAAGCATATATAACTATATTGATATATTTTTTTAATGTTCTTTTTTACAATGAACAGTGGATCATCGATGAATCCGTACGTAGAAAACCAACCTATGAATTTTTTTTTGCTCCATCAGTTTGTACTATTTAATCTATAAAAAATATAACCATATATAAAATAGTTATATTTTTTAAATAGTACCTACTAATATAATACACGACCTACTAATATAATGCAAGTACGTTCTTTTCAACTACTTCACCACCAGATTATTACCTCGAATTATTAGCTCCACGCCTAAAAATACGACTCTTTTTACGGCATGAATGATATCCGGTCATATCACTTATCTCAACTAGCAAAGCTCTAGACTTTGTGTTTTAGTATTTTTATAGGATGTATAAATGTATCGATGTATATATATATGTTATTTCCAGATTTAATAAATAATAAATACTTCAGAATTAATACAACAAGAGACATCTGCCTCTCAATACAGCAAAAAGAACCCTTGAAAAATCTCCTAATTACATACTCTACATTAATCATTCGTGGTGACCATTGCTAATTAGAATGGGTGGTTAGCTAGCTAGGATCTCAAGGAGATTGGAGCATATGGTCGGCGTCCTAAACGTTAAGCAGGTGAGACCAAAAATGTATTTGTGGCTAGCTAGCTGATTAATTGGGCTGTGGATTGTACGTGTATTGGCCTTGCATGGGCTGTTCTCTTGCAGAATCTTTCTTCTTCTTCTCTCCCTGTACTAAAGCTGATGTCGTGTATTATATTAGTAGGTCGATCGTTTTATATATTATTTTCTGGACCAGAGCGTGCAGTGCCATCGTGTGGGCACCAGCACACTACACTGCTGGGAGAAAAAGGCTCTAGTTGGTGAAGACCAAATGAGAATATGAGACTATGAGAGAGAGAGAGAGAGAGAGAGAGAGAGAGAGAGTGTGTGTGTGTGTGTGTGTGTGTTAAGAAGCAAATTAATATAGGTTTGCATCTTGAAAATGTGTGGAGATATGATTGAGTGTACAGCTTAATGAGAAAGTTAAGAGATCCTGACCTTGGTGGCTTTCTTTCACTAGCTAGCTAGGATGTTGCAAGTGTGAGGAAACTAAAGATCAATGGCATGCAACAAGGAAATTGAAATTGTTAATTATATTGCAATTTAAAATTAGCTTTTGGGCTAATTACACTTTAGTCTCTGAGGAGGTGCCTTATATTAGTGTATTTGCTAGGTGATGGGACGAAAAGTAATTAGCAGAGAGAAGGGTGTAGAATGTATATATGGACCTTAAATTTGCAAGCATGCAAGAACTACACCAAAACTTTTCATCAAGAGAGAAGGGAAGCAAATAAAAATGTTACCATTTGAGAGATAAGCCTCTCGATATTTGTATTCGGTACATGAAGAGAGTAGAGACGGCATGCTAATCAACCACAAGAATTTCTAAGAAAAAAAACTAACCACTAGAGAAGAACACTTAATTTAATTAATGTTCAGTTTTTAAGATTGTTTAAGGTAGTTTCCTTGAGAGAGAAGACCTGGCCAGAGATAGCTACCACTCTAATGTTATATGTAAAGTAGTAAAACATTGTAGCTAGATTAATTAATCAACCTGCATGCAGTTAACAAGCTTCTGATGAACCTAATCAAAGATCCGGTTAATTTGGTCTTCAGACAAAAAGAAAAGCACCAAAAAGGTGAAGGAAAAAGAGAGAGCTAGAGCAAGTAATCACTGATTATATGCAGAAGATCAAAAGACTAGACGCTCAGATTAAAAAGTGCACGCATGAAAAGAAGAGCTGGCAAGAGAGCTAGCTCGCCTCTGCCATCTCTGCACTCACCAGCTGCCGCGGCGAAGACGACGACGACGGCGAGGGCGAGGGCGGCGGCGCGTCGCCGCCAACTCCCTCTCCGGCAGCAGCTCACGGCGCCCACCACCACCATCTCGCCGGCGGACAAGAGAGGAAGACTGGCCAGCTAGCAGCTAGCAGCAGCCAAGCACACGCCGGAGAAGTCTAGCTACGCTAGAGAGCTTGAGCAGACAGCAATGGCGAGCTCTCCTCACTCCAGGAGCTAGAGGAAGCAAGGAGGCAGCTGCAGCCGGCCAGGGGGCTCGATCTGGTCTCTGATTTGCAGGTCGGAGCACACACGCACAGGCGCCCGCTCGTGCGTGCCAGCAGACAGTCCGTCGTCAGTCACAGGCTCACAGGCACACACGCTTTTGAAAGAGAGAGATAGAGAGAGAGGATGTGATTGCTGGGAGTAGTAGTAGTCTAGTAGTAGTGTGACTGTGTGAGAGTGAGTCTGGCTGCTATGCTGCAGCTGCAGCTGGCTGCAGTGTGTGGGAGTGAGTGAGTGAGTGAGTGAATGAGGTAGCTACAAATAGGTGGAAGCAATGGTGTGATGGTGTCCCAATTGACTATACCCAATGTATAGCAAGCACCTGTTGTAATTTTGTTTCTGTCTTTTTTTTTCTTTTCAATGTAGGAGTAGTTATAATGTGTAGATAAAACATATACTCCCTCCGTTTCAAAATATTTGACACCGTTGACTTTTTAGCACGTGTTTGACCGTTCGTCTTATTAAAAAAATTTGTGAAATATGTAAAACTATATGTGTACATGAAAGTATATTTAACAATGAATCAAATGATATGAAAAGAATAAATAATTAATTAAATTTTTTGAATAAGATGAATGGTCAAATACGTACTAAAAAGTCAACGGTGTCAAACATTTTGAAACGGAGGGAGTAATGTGGCCTTGTGGTTTTATTGGTTGCCTGCATGACTGTGTTCATGGCTGTATATATTGACCAAGAGGGCAAAGGGATGAGGAAAACATTAATGAAGATATGTCCCCGTTAAAAGAATTTCAAAATACACCTTATAGGATGAACAGAGTGGAGTAAGTACTAGTGATGGTTGTTCTTCTCATACATCCCATAGTAGCAGGGTCTGCATGGTTGGCCATTGTTATATGGTCGATAATTTTCCGTGTTTGTCTATATTACAAATCATATATATTCAACTACGAAGATTTTCTCTAGTGTTGAGCTTTATATGTTTCACAACTTACATATTAGCAGCAGATCGAATTTAGTTTACGGTAAAAATACATTGATATATATATATATATATATATATATATATATATATATATATATATATATATTAAATTTGTTTGGTGCTCCATGGTGCCCGGGCACCATTGTTGAAATTGAGTATATACCCAATTCAAATGAGTATGAAACTTTTTCAATTACTTAGATATTAACATTAACTACTTTACTAACTAGTTCAAAGCAAGTTTGAACTGAATTTGAACTTGTTTTTGTTAGATTTTGATTATAGGTATATAGCATCCATACATATAATTAGTTAGGTATGTAATCATGGATTGTGAAATAAAGTTAAATTTGAGTTGTTTTGTTGATAGGTATAGGTATGAATCGAATTATTATAACTAGGTATATACTCACAATTTGAAAATTTTGAAAAATTTGAGTGATTTTGTTCATTTGATGCCATGGTGCCCAGGCACCATGGTGCCCCATATGAGTGTCCTATATATATATATATAGCACACTGTAGTCTTTGCGAAACTTAAAGCATTGTCAATTGACCCAATGGGTTATATGGGTTTATAGAAATATAATATTGGGGAGTTTCTATAAAGCTACATGAATTACACTATTACAAAATAGGCTCAGTGAATGGCTGGTGCGTGATGTTGGATTTGATCTAACGGCTTTAAAAAAGCTTACGATAGTAAGGTAACCTTTTTCGAAAAGAAAAAAAAATAGGGCCTGACAGTGTTTGGCAACATGTGGCAACAAACCAATTAGTTGCCAAAATACTTTTTAATGTAAACATAAATAGGTAAAAGTGTTCTAGGTGAGACTCTTCACCAAACTTAATTACTTTGAAACGACCAGTGAGTGCTACCTATCCCTGCCCTAAAACCTAGAGTTTGGAAGCTATATATGTACTATATACTTGGTTCCAACATGATCGACCAAATCGATGTACGTTTCATCAACCAAAAATTAACTTGCTATCGAGACTGATCCTACCTATCAATCGATCACAGATATCAAACATTGTATCCTATCTTACTATAAAGTTATAACCCACTAACTCCTTAAACTTAACATGCAAAAATACCATATCATCATCCACTAACAATCATCACATTTAAACATCATGCAAACATGCTATATTATCTATAATTTTATAGTTTTTTAATTTAAGAGCTTTTAAAATGCAAGAATGTTAAATTATCATCCCACATAATTTACATAATATTTCAATGTATATCTTTATTATGTTTTATGATATCCTATATACTTATATAGTTCATCATCACTTACTTAGTGCTTAAATGATTAATCTATGGTTCAAATTATCTTTCTCTTTTTTCTCTAATTAAGCCATACCACCTTAATTGTTTTTGTCTTTAGATGATTAATATACGGTTCAAACTATCTCCCTACTTTTCTTCTTTAATAAAGTCATACCACTTTACTTTTTTACATTTAAATCACCATTCTACATACTATTTAAATTTAAATTATCATGAACCACATTAACTTACTTAATCTGATGTTATCATCTTACACGTATTTTTTTATTGTTATCATACTAAATTTTCGTAGCAATGCGCAGGATTTCAGTTAGTTATATTAACGATCGATCACATCGATCTCTCAGTACTATTGCCGTCGCCGGCTGATTTAATTAATTGCTTTTTGCCCGGATTTGTTGCAGTAGTGATCATCACTTGGAGTAGTTCAATAATGGAAACGACCAGTCGATGGATTGAGCTTGAGTAGCTAGCTAGGTATCTAGATTGCTAGGGTTTTATGGTTCATGCAAATGTCGAGTAGCTGAGAGGTCGCTTTTGAGCATTGCTTCGTACTCCCACCGTCCTTAAAAAAAAATCCAATTCTGAATTTAAATCTGAACACATATGTGTATCCAGTTCAAACGCAAGTACGTAAGAAGTAGTCCACTAAGAGTAACCACAATGTGGGAATAAAGCAGGTAATAAACAATCAATGCTGGAGTAGTTTCTTACCTGGTAAGCCAATACAACTTTAACAACATGGGTGACGGTAGGGAAGGAACGACGGCGAACTCACTGGAGAAGAAATCTAAGGCTGTGTTCGGACGCCCCCTTTTCCAACCCTTCTCTCTCGTTTTCCGCGCGCACGTTTTTTAAACTGCTAAACGGTGTGCTTTTTTCAAAAAGTTTCTATACGAAAGTTGCTTTAAAAAATCAAATTAATCCATATTTTTTTAAAAAAATTAGCAAATACTTAATTAATCACGCGCTAACCGTGATCACTGTTCCTGATGGGAACTTCTTCTAGCTAACACAGCCTAACATGCATGACACGAATCTTGGAGCAAAATCGAAAGGTAATAGCATGTTTTTTCTCCCCTTAATAGTTGAATGGCTGAATGATCGAATGATTTTGTGATAACTATTTGAGGATATAGACGAATGAGTTTACTATTATAAAGTTGAAATTTTGATTTAATGCAGTTTTCTAAGAAATTGATATATACAAAGTTTTTGTAAAAATCATACTGTTTACAAGTATGGATAGTGTGCATTTCTTAGAAAAGAACACAAAGAAATTGAGTTCAAATGCAGATTGATTTTTAAGTTGAGAACGCACAAATTTCATCCAAGTGGTGTCAATTAGCTAGTAGAGCTGTAGAGGTTAATTTATTCTCATCTTCTTAATTAGTTAGTACTGTACATGCAAGCATACATTGTTTCAGCTGGAAAACAACATCTCTCTCCCCGGGAACATGCATGGATATGATACACATACAAAGCAGGGGTCATCGTCGTCGTTTTGCTACCTCGATCAAATGATGACGCGTGCAGAGACAATTCCATGAAAAGCATACGCATTTGGATCCATCTATGCATGTTGTGTCGTAGAATATATTATGGTTTTTACTCCCTACTCCCTCAAATATTTTATATTTTGGGACAGAGATATAGCTACCAGGGTTTGAAATTTCGGTAATTTCGCCCCCACCGGCATGCTCACATCTCGCCCGAAATTTTTCCTTTTTTTTACTTTTTTTATGAATTTGGTCAAATTTTATTCAAATTAATTCAAAATCAGTCAAAATTTCAAATAATTTCGGCCAAAAATTTCCGAAATTACCGAAATTTTGGCCCCCTAGCAAATAATCCAATTTCAAAATTAAAAACCCTGGTAGCTACTATATGTATAGTGTTTGCATCATACAAGATTCCCGTGCTTTTTTGTTAATATTTTGTTTCTATAATTCTTCTTAATTGATAATTTGATATCTCGCCTTAATTTGAGCATTTTGCGCGGCTTTTTCATAATTAGTAAGCCATCTTAATTAGATCCTTGAATAATTTAGCACACCGTATCGCATGGCTAAATCCTCTTTTAATTTTTGGTCATGTAATTAATAAAAAACTAAACCAACTAATGATTTATATTTTTACAACGTCTTAATAATAATCGCATCACAAAATCCACATGGTAATTACCACTAGCTAGTTCGATTAAAATCCAAAAATGTATCTGGCGCATAAACCAATTGTGCAAGGGGGAATTGATTTTGCCAACACCAAACTCTGAACTCATGCATTAATTGCAAGAGGTGTGTAAATCTGAGTGTAATATTATCCAAGGAATTAGACCATGCGTTCTTATCCTTATTGGAAGGACATACTGACGGTGCTATATGATCCCTTAAACTATACTGCATGGATCATATGAGATTTAATTTTTAATACACTTATGAATGAATGCATGCATGCAATCGTATCATTTCTTCTACATCATGCATGCATGCATGCATGCAGTGTTCTTTGCTGTACATACACTTGTACAAGTACACGTCTAGTCATCTCTACTACTAACTCAATTGAAAAGATTATCATTTCTTCTCCTCACACCTGCTCCTCCCCTCCTCTACAATGGCATTTCTCCTGCCTCTCTTCCTCCAGACACATGGGGGCCATACATCTCACTGATTGTGCCCATGGTCTAAGGTGAGAGAAGATGATCATGCACAAAGAGGAGCTATAGCTAGGAAGAAAGGAATCTTACAAATGAAAAATTCTTGGTCATCAAAATCAGCTACACTACACCTTTCTTTACTGGAGGACCCTACCACATGGGTGTAGTCCTCCTGAGTTTTGTTAACTTGTGTCTACAGTGAATTTCAGGGGTAGGGCCCATGCATATACTATATGGAACATGGTCATGGTGGTTGGCCAACACATTGCCCTAGCTAGTGTTAGGAATTATACTGGCCATAGCTTTTGTGTAGCTTCACTGTTCATGTCAAAAAGCCAATTTAGAGTCAGGCTAATAATACAGCCAGCTGCTGATTGTATAGATCTTTATAGTATATCTCTCAGCTCACTCATATAGTGGTTAGCTCTTCACTATAAATATATGGTCCACCTGTCTGTTTTATAGATTTTCTTAGTTCCTGTGTCTAAGCCGGCTGTAAGCTTACAACCTACTTCTCATCTCTCTCCTCTCCTCTCCTCTCTTATCCACCTCATCATTTACTCGTTTAGTCTTCTTATAGCTTGCTATTATTCTTGCTCTAATTAAGCTATCCTTTATTTGCACATTGCCATTCTATAGCTGCAGATAGATAGATGCAGCTTTATATTTAGGGTGTTAGCTCAAGGGTCCATGTAAGATGAGCACCTCATGTTTGACAGGCCAGATCAATGAACAGCTAGCATCATATTAACCTGTACTATATAATGTAGCAGGTATTGGATCAATTTAATTTTTGGATTATATACTATTTATTTAATTAATTAAACAGTAGTTTTTACTGTGGCCGCAGCATGCATGAAGCAATTGGGGGCGAAGGGCGCCTTTGACCGTGTAATAACTAGAGCAAGATTTTGTTCATGTGGTGTGAATCTGTACGTGGGCCATGCATGACCTGTACGCGAACATTATATGCAGGACACGTTTCTGAAAATCATTCAGTGCTACATGGATTACGTGATCGATCGAGCTGCATAAATATCCTATTGCTGCAAATTGCAAAAAATGAAGTATAAATAAATTCGTCTTATATTGCAATGTACAGACAGTACAGTAACCAACACGACAGGAAATATATGTAGTACATGTCATGCATCTAGTCGGCATTTTGTGCAGATATGTTCGTACTACTGTCTCCGTTTCAGGTTATATAACGTTTTGATTTTGGTCAAAGTTAAATTGTTTCATAACTAAGTTTGTAGAAAAAATAATAATGTTTTTAACCCAAAATAAACTTATTATAAAAATATATTCAATTATTTATTTAATTAAATTAATTTGGTATTATAAGTATTATTATATTTATTTATAAACTTAGTCATACTTGAAGTGACTTGACTTTGACCAAAATCAAAACGTCTTTATAACCTGAAACGGAGGAAGTACCAAACTAGCTACCTAGAATATTGGTACTCCCTCCGTCCTATAATATAAGAGATTTTGACTTTTTGTTTGTACTGTTTGATCACTCGTTTTATTAAAAAATTGTGTAAATATTAAAAACGAAGTGCTTAAAATACTTTGAATAATAAAGTAAGTCACAAATAAAATAAATAAAAATTCCAGACAAATTTTAATAAGACAAATGGTCAAACAGTACAAACAAAAAGTTAAAATCCCTTATATTATGGAACGGAGGGAGTAGCTAGGTAGAGCTAGCAATGCTACGTATATATATATATGCTACCATCAAACATCGTACATGATGCATTTCTGTTAGATAATTAAGTAGCTAGTGAAAGCAACTATGGGAAAAGGATGACATGGATGGGTCTAGCATCTTAATTAGAGCATCTCCAACAATCTCTTCAAATATCTATTTAGCTAACTCTCCATTTAATTTAGTAAGTCAAATTCATTGTTTTCTCTAACAGCCTCTCCATTCATCCTCTCTATTCTGAGTCTATGACAGCGGGACTCATATGTCAGCCTCTATACCACTTTCTTTCTTATTATCCTGCTCCCTCTCTTCCCCAATCCCCTTTTTGCTTGCGGCAGTGTGGCCGCGCGTGGCGACGGCGGGGTAGCAGTCTTCGGGCGCAGCGACGGTTACCGTGCGCAGCGACGACGGGGCGGCAGCGGCTAGCGACGGTGGCGGCAGCGGCTCGCGACGACGACCACGCGAGACGGGCGTGTTTTCTTTCCCCTTCTCGAGCTTTCTTCTTCCTTCCCCTCTCTCCAATCCTCTCCCTCGTCGAGGCCGGTGGCGGACGGAGTGATGAGGCGAGGCTGGTGGCAGATCGAGATGTGGATGGCATCGGCGCTCATTGGCTCAGGGGATGATGGCCGCGGAGGAAGGAGGGGGAAGACGGCGGCGCTCCTCCCTATGGATGGTGGCCGCGATGCAAGGAGACGACGATGACGCTCCTTCCACAGGCGACGATGGCAACATGGAGAGACGGCACAACGATGCCGTTGACGGAGAGGCGGCGCCGCGGTGACCCTGACGACAAAAATGTGGCGTGGCAGCGGAGCTGGAGGGAGAGGAGAGAAGCACGAGTAGAGGAGAGCTGGAGAGGAGATAGCTAGACTAGGAGGCTGGCCAATATTGGCCAGTGGGTGGGCTTGGATGGAGAGGCAGTTGGCTTGGAGAGTTGAATGGAGAGTCTGTTGAAGGAGTGTATTTGGTTTATTTGCCAAATTTTTAGCTTGGAGAGTTGAGTAGATAGTGTTGGAATATAAAGTGGATTGCCAGCCTTAGTTAAGCTTTTGGGTTGAACTGGTCGGTGCATGCAACTTAATAAAGAGGCTGTTGGAGATGCTGTTATGTGCATGTTCATGTGGGTAGCCAGGGGTATAAGCACGAGTACATACACAAAGTAAATTTGGAGAAATTTTTGGAGGAAAATAGATGAGGGAAGGAGCTAACCGCGTTGGTGATGACCTCCCCCCCCCTCCCCCCCAAAAAAAAAAGAAAACATCCTCACAGCTCTGTCGCTACTGCCATGAGGAGAAGGAATTGGGGCTGTGTTTAGTTCACACTAAAATTGGAAGTTTAGTTGAAATTAGAATGATGTGACGGAGAAGTTGCAAGTTTGTGTTTGTAGGAAAGTTTTGATGTGATGAAAAAGTTGGAAGTTTGAAGAATTATTTTGGAACTAAACATGGCCTGGGTGTAGGAATCTTCAAGCAATTAATCACTTTCGATTTAGCCCTATTTAGTGGGGTATGCATGTGTTCTAGAGTATGTAGTGAATCCCATGCAGTAGCCATATACGATCGAATGCCTTGGCTCGAGCCAACATGACGCGCATGCATGAATGCTACAACATCATTATTTTGGTGGTGTTGCCGTGTATTTACAATATATTTTGACCGTGTACGTCCGTTTCGTGAATACGGAGACCGGATTTGGAAAAATAATTTACAATGTGTTTTACGTGATCAAGCTCTAAAGTGAACAAAGCGTTGTGGGCACAGTATTTTTAAGGGTTTGTTGGAATCATGCCACCCTATATTTGTAAAATTTGAGATATGCCACCCGTATCTCAATAACATGTAGGACCCACATGAGTCAATGACATGTGGATCAGGTGGCATATCACAAATTTTATAAAATTTGTGTGGCATGGTTTAAATTGTCCTTATTTTTAATGCCAAAGGGGAATGATTTTCCTGCCCAAAAAAGAAGTAGGAGCAATTAACTTTGAATCGTTATCATTTTTTTGTTTTTTTTTCTGCCTCCTCATTTCATCTTTAACCTGTTGATCATTTTCCATACTACTCCTACGTACTCCCCCCGTTTTACAAACACAAACATGTACCTAACACCGAATATAACGGATGTAACATTACAAGGAATCTGAACAAACTCCTATCCAAATTCGTTGTACTATAATGTATCACGTTATATCACATCTAGTTTTAGGTTTATTTTTTCTGGGACGGATGGAGTATCCTAACTGATAGCGACCAAACTGTGAGTACGTGTCGTCGCTCCCTGGTGCGTGTGGACAACGTACAGATGTGCGAGGTCCGGCCATCGTCGTGCGTGGGTAGCGCGCGGTCATAGCGACAGTGGAGTCGTCGCAATGAGTGCGCGCGCGGTACGGCCGGTGCAGTCGCAGTGCCAGTCGCTGCCTGCCTGCTGCTACCCGCTCGTGCGTGCAGGTGCCTTCTCTCTCTCTCTCTCTCTCACTCGGACACTATAGCTACTGTCTTTTGTAGCCGAGTGGACCTCTTTATATGGGACTAAAACTTTTAAATCTCTATCATATCGGATGTTTAGACATTGATAATAAATATTAAATATAGACTATTAATAAAACCCATCCATAATCTTGGACTAATTCACGTTACGAATCTATTAAGCCTAATTAATCCATAATTAGCCTAAGTAATGCTACAGTAAACATTATCTAATTATGGATTAATTAGGCTTAAAAAATTTGTCTCACGAATTAGCTTTCATTTATCTAATTAGTTTTGTAAGTAGTCTATATTTAATACTCTAAATTAGTGTCTAAATACAGGGACTAAAGTTAAGTCCCTGGATCTAAACACCACCTGATCGATCGAGAGCAGCTGAGCTGAGCTAGCCCAAAGGCAGCCGGCCAGGTGTACTTAATTCGTGGGGTTGTACACACGCATATGGAAGGGATCGATGGCAATGCGACTCCATGGGCTGGCTATATCGTGGCCGGCGATGTGTTTAGGAGTGTAGGGTGTGTTTGCTCTTGCTTGCTCGTAGTTCATTTCTCTAATCTAGGTCGAGTTTGATCCAACAAAGGATATATACATGTAGTTGTTTGTATAGAAGATGATGGATGTATAGAAAACTTTGTTTGGCTGGTGGTATGTATGAATTCTAAGGGCGTTTTCATTCGCTAGAGATTGAGAGAAGATTTATGTTGTTTTTCGTGCGCACGAATTTCAAACTCCTAAAAATGTCTTGTTTGCAAAAAAAAAATCTATAGGAAAGTTACTTTTAGAAAAATCATATTAATCTAATATTCAGGTTAAAAATAATTAGTACTACCTCCGTTTCGTATTATAAGTTAGAAGGTTGCATCGGCTAATTAAGATTGGTAAAGCAGTATCGGCTGGAGTACATCAGTTGCAAGCTAGATTACGGAGGTAGCTGATGGAAGATGAACAATGGTCAGAAGTCGATTTCTAGTCAGACTTGGTTGGGGAAAGTTTGTCGATATTGTGTCAAGGAGAGGCTGAGTTCGAGGAGAATATGGCAAGGTGATTTATCTATTAATTAGGTGGAGTGAGTTATTTTTCTTTTTTTTTTTTATAGTTCGACTGTGCTTGTAATTTTTGCTTTATCCTTAAGGGAAGTTTGAGTCGTGTTGGTAAGGATTTTTCTCGATGAGTTCTTGTCTTCGAGTTGGGCTGCATCAATTAAGTTCGATCTCTGACAAGAGATGAGTTCCGTCTGTAGTTGCTTGTATCGGCAGGGCTAGGGTTTCCATCGATTAAGTTCGACACTCTAAACCGGTCGATACAAGTGCTAATTTATCATATACGCTATTTAATCTAAGTTAAATAGTGTTATTTATCCTTATCGGTTGATTCGCGTTGAATAAGCCGATATCGTTTAGATTGCTCTTTGTTAGATTGTTTAGTGTATCTATCACCTAAAAAACAATCTGTTGACAGAAAACACGAGGCCTGGGAGATCTGCTTAACTCCAGTGCAGGTCCAAAACTTGCCTTCGGATGTATGAGCGTGCCAGTTGATTTGATCCTGCAATCAACAAGAAATAAAGACAAAAGAACCGTAGTTAAACCTATAAATGATAGCCGATCGGTTAGGTACCGATGACATATCATTTATATCTGAGCCGATGTCATCTGTGCATCGATCGACAATCGTGAATAAATAAGGAAGAAAACTAAACCTACTTGATCGGCTGTAGATGTTAGCGATATATACTCCTTATATCGATATATACTTAAATCAAGTGACTGGGATAGATCGGTCGCCATGCCGAGACAGTATGAATCACTTAGACCGAAATATATATTAATAACAAGACTATATAAGCTTACAGCATAGCCGATCATATAGATTTAGCATGTATCAGCAAATACCCCGATACTACCTTATGTCAGGATATTAAAACAGGCATAGAATATCAAGCAAACGCCTAATATATTCAAATACAACAATATCTTGGCATAAAGGGCAGATTTAACATATCAGTGAAGCAAATAGAAATAATTATAGTTAAATCAGATACGATCGGCTGAAACTCCGATGCTATTCTAATCGACAACTAGGTGGTAGGCTAGAGATCAATATTCTAAGCATGACTCAATAGATCAAACTCAATTGATGCAGCATTAAGTATGAAAAGAAGAATGATATCTAGACAATCAAGCCACTAGAAGATTCATAGAATGGTAGATATCTTATATAATCTAGATCAATGTCAACATTTAACCCAATTGGCTGCCGTCTGTTAATAGATGTTAGCCGATTGTGGGTTAGATGGCGATATTGCTAGAGATTATATAAGATATATGATAACTCGGCGAATTATATAAACGAGATTAGAGTGTCATGAAGATGGAAGCACTAATCCCTAAGAACATAATTCGTCACGACGAGTTTTACCTCTTGTTGAAGATCGAAACCGGTGCAGCTCAACCCGAAAGCAAGAACTCGTCGAAATAAAACTAAAGCAAAAGGTGGCGATGCGCCGGAATTGTATTGGATGTGTGTTGTGTTTTTTTTTACATAGGGCTCGGGGTCTATTTATACCCGAGGAATACAAGATATATCCATATTGAACACGACTCTTATCTCTAACAAACTCTAAGATACTGTAAGTCTTTGCGGCAGACTTTTACCCGAACATATCTCTAAGGAATTTATATAAAATATCCTAATTAATAGATACAATTGCCTTCTCAGGACTCTATCCATGCGTGGCAATCATCTTGAAGCACATCAACTCAAACCCAATGTCGCACACGGGTCATATTGTCGGAATCGGCTGTATCACTTAACCAGACCAACTCAGATTAGCCGATCCCAGTCGTAGCCGATCCGAACTCCAGCCGATTCTTACTCTGTTTCTGGAAAAACCCCTATCTTCGATTCTGCTTCGATTTCATCTTCATCTCTGATACTGATATTACCAAATTTGGTCGTTAACACAATCAAAAGCATGTTTGGACCTTATAATTTCAATTATAACTTGGTTTTGCATCAATTAAGTTTGACCTACTAATTTGTAGTCGAAGTTGTAAGAATTAACATGCTCATTGATTGTCGGTAGGGGTAATATCGAGTTTCAGCTGATTTTACCTGTATAATTGTTTTGCTTTAAGATTGCAAGTTGTCTTTCGCTTAATGTGTTATATCTGTCATCTTATATAAGTTTATCAAACCTTTAAATCTATTAAACTTGCCATCAATTCCGTGCGGTCTCAGTTAGGTCTGATCTATTGGGATTACAGCTTGTTAAATAGATTTAACCTAAATTTTATATTCTTTAATCTAAATTTGATTATCTTCAATCACCTAAGTTACTTCACCGGCTATGATATAAATCCATATGATTATTAATTTGTCTGATCTTGGCTATCAGCAATTAATATTGTCTCGATTATGTCCGATCTATCATAGTTGCTTGTATTTAAGAGAAAGATTAAATTAGTAATTACAAGTCATTTATCTCTACAGTCGATTGTAGTTATGTTGGGCCTAGTTTATAAATATATGTCCATCGGCTAGCTATTTAGGTTATATAATTGTATAATAAATGACTTCAATCTTATGCTACATCGATTAGGTTCGACCTATGAGATTGGTCCTGTTAAAGAAAAGCTGTTTACAGTTATATTCAATCTAAAGCTAGTCTATGAGTAGCATCCTATTCACCTATACCCGATTCATTCGTGCATCGGCTGATACGATACTGTAACAGCCCTAAATTTTGACTACTTTTTGAAACTGATTTAATTTGCATTGGTTCTCTAAAATTATAACCGTCGAGTTAGTAGTTTATTTAAAATATTATTTTCCATGTTTGTTTCTAGTGTTTATTTCTTGTTTAATTCGGTTGCAATGTGCATCTCACTTTCCGAACAATTCTTTTTGATCCAAATTCAATTCTATCCCGAGTAGAAAACCATTTAAAGCCTACAACAATTCAAATACTATTTATTTTAATTTTCCCCATATTTTCTTTTTCTCTATTTTTACCTTAATTCTCTTTTCCATCTATTTTTTTTCTTTTCTATTCTTTCCTTTTTCTTTCCCCTCTCTCTCTGTTTTCTTTTCCTTCTTCTCTTCTCCTGCTGCCTCGCGCCAAACCCGTGCCGCCTTGCGCCCAGCTCGTGCCAGCCCGCGCATGATGCCACATGCTCGCACGCGCACACACGAGGACGAACGACAGAAGAATGCCACCGTGACACCTCAAGTTTCCCGCCTCCGTATCTCCTTCGTCCCTCCACTAAAAGGCTCAAGACCGGAGGCAAAAGAACCGCAATTTCAACCTCTTTCACCTCCTCGAATCCGCCCCAACTCCCGCGGACTCAATCGTCGTCACTGGGGGGAAAAATCCCCGAAACCCTAATCCGGCGCCATTAAAAGAATCTCCGAAATTCGTCGCATACATCGCCAACCCTCTGAAATTGATGGTAAAAATGGAATCTCCATGATGAGTTCTCCCTTTCCCCTCTCTTTTCCCCCTCAGCCCGTCGCCGGAGTGCCGCCGGCGCCGCCTCCCGGAGTCACCGCCCTGTTCGGCCGCCGCCGGCTGCATTGCTCGCGCTGCTCCAGGCCGCCCTAGCTTCGGCCGTCGCCACCCTGAGACTCATCTCACTCCACTGATGCTCACCAGGCCCGCCGCCCACCCCGGAGTTCGCCGGAGTCGCCGCCGCCGCCTCCAACTCCTGGCCGCCATCGCCAGCTTCGCCACCGCCGACCACGAGAACAGAGTCGCCGCACCTTGGAGACCGCAAAACCGGCGCCCCCTTGTCCAAAACCGGTCATCTTCACCGCCGGCGCCAGGGAGATGCCGGCCAGTTCCTGTGCAGAGCGAGATAAGAAAAGAAAAATAGATTATCCTATTGAAAAATAAATCAGAAAATACCCTTTTTCTTTTCCTATTATGTTGACCATCCGTTTGACCTCAAAATCAAAATCCGAGACCTATTTTAAACTCATAGAATTATCCCGAATCCATCCGTGTCAGTTTCGTTGCAATCCGAGCAACCGTTGACGCGACCCTAATTTTAGTCTTAGGGTTCGTCGTTCACCGAAATTCCAAAAATCCCTAAAATTAAATCTTTAAAATCCTTTCCACCCATCGTTGCACTTTATGATACCATTTGTTATGTTTAACTTTGTTTTTCTATTATTTATTGTGATGGTGATTGTTGCATAAATAGAAAACGCTAACATTGGTCCTACGACTACATCGAGCCCGAAGGTTGCAAGACATGCACCCTCCCTTGAACAATTTAATCCCAGTAGTTAGTGAGTTATTTTGGTACCGTACTTGTCCTTTGGAGTATGATAGACTGCATGAATGCTTTTAAATTATATTGCTATTATTGCATTATATTTTCTGTTGCTATTATGGACACATTAAAGAGCCTTAGAGTCTAAAACACTTAGGATAAAATTTGAGGAGCACTTAACAAACTGTTAATTATTTAGCATGCTATTGGTTTAATATGGATATTATTATCGCATATGAAAACATGCTTTTGGAATTGTTAATAGCTATATGCTAAGAACTGTTGACACCGCTTGTGAGTGGGTGGTACACATGATAGAGTTCATGTGTTTGGTTTTATGGACCTGTTTATGGTCGTGTTGAATATATGGATATATTTATGGTTATTTCTTATTTAAAATTGATATAATAATCAGCCCCCTTGTGTCAATAAGAATGACATAGTTTTGCCCATCCACACGATCGATTTGTCGAACCTAACCGTATGTTGCTCCAATTGATTGAACTTCTGCAGGCCTTTCAGTGTACTGGCCATTAGATTTCAAGTGTGAAGCAAAGTGACATGGTTTATGTTTATATGATTTATATATGTGGGCTTGATGGGCCCGAGAGTTTAGAACTGCCCTATGGGCCCATGAAGTTCTGGGCTGTCCACCCAGTAACGAACAATGGTAAGTGGATGCGGAAGTAGTTTGGTACACACCTCGGACCGGATCACTCCGAGTAACGACCCGAGCATCCTTTAACTTACTAAGCAGAAAAGAGAGATATATGGAGCAATATTACACCTTGTTACTTTTCAGCCTGTGGATATCGTGTGGGTAAAGCTGGGCAGACGCTGCAGAGTCGTAGAGTATTCGAATACGCCGTGCTCCCAGTTAATGGAGATGTGTCTATGGGTATACCAGATTGTGGCCACAAGTTAAACTAAATGGCTATTAATTAATATGGTCAACTTATTTATTACTTGATGTTCTATTCAAGTTATTTATAAGTAACATTTATATTTTTATGCCCGTTATTATTTTTAAGATTAAATGTTCAATAGTGTTGTTTATATCAAATGATAATTAAGATAGGCTCTATGAAATAATTGTTAAGGTTAGGGTTTAAACCTTCCCGCTCTTAATATGGCATGTTTTATATTGCAATTATTGTATTTGCTATCATAAGCATGTCTTGTTGAGTACCTTTTGTATTCATAAATGGGTTCAGATCATGAGGAGGAAGATGCTTGTGGAGATCCCGTTGACTTGTTAGATGGGACAGCTATGGTTTCTAGGTCATTCTACGATCAGGCAGTTCCTGTGGTGGAGTCTAGCAGTTTATCTGTTTGTAGAAATAAGGATTTATAGGCCATATATGTAATGGTTTGTATTTATGTTGTGTTATGAACTAAGTGACTTAAGTAATGTATAATCGAAGTTTATGCTTTTATATCATTTCATGCATAACTGAACATCCTGGGCGGTTACGTATTCGTGGGGGCACCTTGACTTTATCGGGTGTCCCCACAGATACAACATCAGCCGATCGGCTATCATCTTCTAATGTTTGCTATAGTCTATCTTATTGGTTGCAGCATCAAATCAACTGGCATGCCCTGAACCTGAAGCTTTGGACCTACACTGAAGTTAAGCAAATCTTCGAGGCCATCGTGTTTTCGCATCAACAGATACTCATGATTCAAGATAGGTCTGAAAGGTTGAAAGCTAACCTTCCAAAGAGTGGATGGAAACATTTAAATACTTGACCTACCGCGAAATTAGTCATTACTCACATATTTGAATATCATAGGTTTTGATTAGATTGATCAGAACTTTTAATCCACACTTGGCATATTGTGAGAAAGGGGATTGAAACTTCCGATCAATCCTCTGTCCTGGCGAGGAGCACTGATCAGAACTTCCAATGATCTCCATCGGGACTTTCCATCGTCCCTCCACAACAGGCATAGAGCTATGATTGGAGATTCCAATTTCAACTATCAGAAGTTCCAAAATGGAAGCTATAAGAACCCCATCTTTCCCATGTGGGTGTTGCGCAACGTCTCTCTCTAAAGATCAAAGTAACATTGAGCACTTGGAGACACAAAAGTCAGCGTTGACTCGAACACCTCTTCATAGTGTGGCATTTCCTATGACTCGAATTCAAAATAAAAAATAATGTAAATGCCTTAGAGTTTTAACCTTGCTTTCATTTGTAGGGGTCGTCATGCATTATCAATATCACAATAGGGACTAATACAATCCAAAACTCATTAGAGACTTAGATATACTTTCACTCATATCTTTTAGTATACTACATAATCCATAACACAACTATCTCAGTGTGCTACACATGCACTAGAACAATCTTCAAAGATATTTAAGAATAATAAAAGTCTAAAACCTCCCAAAAATATCATACAACCTATAAGCTAGTATAAATATATCCAATAGGTAGCAACATATGCATTATTTTAGCCGGTGTGGTTATAACATAGCTATATCATACTACATTAAAAGATGCAAGTGGGGTGGGCAAGCTCATTTTTTTTCGCTTATCACAATTCTATAAATTAGCAAGTGGGAATAAATGTGGTTTTTATACGTGTAGCGGGATTTCCCACTTATATCGCTACTACTAGAGCTAGTGTGATAAATCAGTGACAATCAATTGATATTTAGATAGATTGACGCTAAATACATGCATAAATCATTTGAGCGGAATGTCAGGTAGACAAAAAGCCTACATAATACAAATATCTGACACTGCTAACAATGATCCTGAAAAAAACGACCTTAATCATATATTAGCAATACAACCCCACCGGTCACACCTATAAATGTAACTCGATGGCTAATCCAAGCATGACGAACAATACGATGTTAATTTTTAATTTTGCTTTCATTTGTAGGTGTCGTTATACATTATCAGAATCACAATAGGGACTAATACATTCACTTATCCTCAATAAACCTGTCAATCCATTAATTGGTCTTGTCGTCAACAATCCAAAACTCATTAGAAACCTAGATGTACTTTTACTCATATCTCTTAGTGTACTCCATTAATCCATAACACAACTAAGATATACTCCTCAGTGTGCTAGACATGCTCTCTAGAACCCTTTTCAAAGATAGTTAAGAATAATATAAGTCTAGAACCTCCTAAAAATATCATGCAACCTATAAGCCAGTACAAATATATCCAGTAGATAGCGGCATATGCATTTTTTTTAACCGGTGTGGTTATAACATAGCTATACCATACTACATTAAAAGATGCAAGTGGGTGGGCAAGCTTATTTTTTCCGCTTATCACAATTCTATAAATTAGCAAGTGGGAATAAATATGGATTTTATGCGTGTAGCGGAATTTCCCACTTATATTGCTACTACTAGGGCAGTGTGATAAATCACTGACAATCAAGTGATACTTAGATAGATTGACGCTAAATACATGTCTAAATCATTTGAGCGGAATGTCAGGTAGACAAAAAGTCAATACATCGTGTCTACATAATAGAAACATCTAGTGACACTGCCATAATAGAAACATCTAGTGACACTGCTAACAATAGTCATGAAAAAAAATGACCTTAATCATAGATTAGCAACACAACCCCACCAGCCACACCTAGAAATGTAATTCGGCGGCTAATCCAAACATGATGAACAATACAATGTTAATTTTTATGATAAAGAAACTCAGGGCCTCTTTGATTTGAAGGAAAAACATAGGAATTTTAGAGGATTTGAATCCTATAGGAAAATTTCCATTTGAAACAAAGGATTGAATCCTATCATATCCTTTAAAATTCCTATGGAATGGGCAATCCTATTGAGATTTTGTGGACGAAAATTAGCAAGAGCTTCAACCTCTTGAAAACATTCCTCTATCTCTCTCATCCGAATTCCTGTGTTTTTCCTGCGGTTTAATCAAACGGTCATTTCTGTTTTTCCTGCGTTTTGCAATCCTCTGTTTTGCATTTACATTCTTGTTAGAATCCTACGTTTTTCCTATTCCTCTATTTTTTCATTCATACGATTCAAAGGGGCCATAAAGGTGTGCTAGAATACAATGTAACGTATTAATAGCAATTCTCTTATTTATTTAGCACTTGCTTGGGTAATTTTGTTAAAGAAAATATAGTAATAGGTACTTTTCAACATAGACATAAGACAATGCAGAATTTAGGAAAATGCAGCTAGAGGGAAACAAAACTTCAACCTGAACAAAGATAGAAAAAAAAACATAACGGCACAATGCTAGAAAAGGCCAGAAAACGAAATCCTACCTAATCGTCTTCTTGTTTTCTGCATAATAGTCATTATGGCATGGTACGTATAGAAAATCAAAACTACTATTAAAGAGAGCACTTAAGACATGTCGACTTAAGTATTCTGGCATGTCATGGCATGTTCCCACGGCACGAACACGTCGACTTATGTAGGAAAATGCAAGATGAATAGATAGAACACGTCGACTTATGCAGGAAAATACAAGATGAATAGACAGAATAGCACAATTTTGCAGAAAAAAAAGGCAAGAAAATACAACAATAGTTGTATTCGATCCTGCAAGTGGTATCAGAGCTCGTTTTCTTCTTTAGATTTTTACCGATCTAAAGTTTTTGCAATGGCTAATAAGTTTATAAGTAAGCCCCATGTTTTCGATGGAACGGATTTTTGTTATTGGTGTAGTAAGATGCAATCGTACATTATGGCTGAGGATCTTAATATTTGGAGAAAAGTTTCTAATCCTTATGTGATTCCTAATCAAATTAATACTGTTGTTTTAAAAAATGAATTTGAAAATAATTGCAAAGCTCACAATTTTCTTTTGAGTGGGATGAATCTGATAGTAATGTAAATTAATGTGGATGGATCTAATTGTGATAGTGAAGAAAAGCTTAGCTATGATCAATTAGAACATGCTGCTTTCAAATTTGCTGAGAAACTTAAAACATGTTCTAATATGCTTGATGAGAGGGATTGCACTATTGAGATTCTGAATGCTGACATTGATAGATTAAAATCTTCGATTCCGAATGATGATGATTGCAAATCTTGTGAAGTTTTATTTTCTGAAATTAATGCATTGCGAGATGTCAATTCTATTAATCGCAAGAAATTGGAATATAAAATTGAAAAATCTAAAAAAAAATGGAGTCTTCTTTTGGTCTTGGATTTGCTTTGCATGCTCGTGTTGTTGATGAATTGGTTTTGACAAAGAACATTTTGACAAAATACAAAGTTACTTTTTCTGCAAGTTCTTTGTTCAATGTTTTAGGTGCAAAAAGGACTAAACAAAACAAAGATGTTTTGGTTTGTCAAAATTGTTCAAAGTGTTTTTTGAATGAGATGAAATTGAAAGATGTTTTAGGACTGGTTGAGCATATGGAAAATATTGTGAAATCTGATAAAGTGTTTTCTTGCCCCAAATGTTGTAAAAGCAAAAGTGTTATGGTAGATTGTGAAAATTGTGCTAATTTGGAAAAAGAAGTTTCTTATTTGAAAAGTTCTTTGCAAAGATTTTCTGACGGTAAGAAACAGCTCAATATGATTTTGGATCAATCTAAGGTGACTAGTTACAATAGGGGTGTTGGTTTTGATGTTCATAACTATTTCACCAAAAATCATCCCAATGTTTTGAGTGTGACTGAACATGGTGAAATTTTGAGAAAAACCAAATGCTAAGAAAACAATTTTTAAGTCTGCTGGAATTTTGCCCTCTCTTTCTGGAACTTTAAAAGAAACAAAAACAAATCTTTCAAAACCATCTACTTTACAAACTTGTTGTGAGAATTATACTTGTTCTTTTTGTGGAAAAGATGCACATTTGGTTAGTTTTTGTTTTCGACTTGCCTGTAAACAGAAAAAGGAATGAGAAATTGCTTTTGCAAAACGACGATGGCAAAAATCGGGTTTTGGTTCGAGGAGCATGGTTAGACCGACACTGACTAGTCGGTCAGACCGGCCAGCGGTCAGATCGCAGTTGAACCGGTGGTCAGACCAGATGCCAGGCCCGATCAGACCGGCCAGCGGTCAGATCGCAGTTGAACCGGTGGTCAGACCAGATGCCAGGCCCGGTCAGACCGCAGGGACAACGGCGGTCAGACCGGCTTCCAGGCGATTTTGCACGTAATTCAAATCGGACTTTTGTGAAACGACAAGGTAAGTTTTCAGGTAAGTCTAGTTCTGATTTTGTTAGTGCATATGTACCTACTGGTTCTACTGGTCGTGTGACTCAGTGTTGGATTCCAAAATTTCTTATTTCTAACTCCAACATGGAGGCCTCGACATTTTCTTGTTCGTAGGTATTTTGGTGGCATACTCCCCATGTGCGTTCAACGTTGAGATGGTGAGTGCTTTTCAAGGTAATATCAAGATAATTTTGGATTGACATAATTTTGTTCTACTTTCTTGATTATTAGGTTTTCATATGCTAGTGTTTGAGATAGTAGTTTTTGTTAATACAAGTGGATACATGTCAATTCATGAGAACCTTGGTGATATCATTGGCAATTGGATGTCTTTTTCAAAATCTTTGATTTCTTCTTGATTTTTCTTCGGGGAGAATTAGAGGTTAATTTGAGGGGGAGTTTATGCTTTTTCGTGCATTCATGTTTATTTTTATGCATTGGTTTTAATTCTGAAAATAAATAAAAATAAAAAAAAGAAGAGCTTTGTTCTATACCTCTAGTATATTCTTGTGCATGCTAGCAAAATAATTGAGGTATATTTGTTGCAATGTTAGCTTGTATGCGTTTTAGTCTTTATATAAGGCTTAGATATTGCTTTTAAGTGAGATGATGCATGATACTAATTCTTTTACTTGAATTAATAAAATATGCAATATTGATGATAGCATATGGTTTGATTTATAAATGCTTATGTATATGCTTTATTGAATTGTTATTCCTCAAATAGCTTTTATTTGCTTATTGTGAAAGAGAATAAAAAATATCTATGAAAGAAAAAAAAAGAATACCGAATCCTTGGAAATAGTCATGACGATAAATACGTATTCGATGTGAGCAAAAATAATGAGTGCCGAATCCTTGGAAACAGTCTTGATGACAATGACATACCCGGAATAATTGAGAGAAAAAAAGTGAGCAAAAAGGCTAAAAAAAAGTTAAAAAATTCTCTTTATTTTTTGTGCTAAAGCTAATTTGAGAAAAAGTGATAAATGCAATAGGTATATATGTATAGTGTTTATTTTTCAATCTACGTGCTTGTGAATATATTGCATTATAAATCATTTGAAATTATGAATCCTTATTGCTAATTTAAGCTTAATTGTAATATCTTTGATTCATGTTTATATTATGATGCATGCTTGCTAACTGGCTAATGAATTTATCTTCTTTGTCTTGCAACACACGATCATGGATTGCTTTTGGTGCACTTCAAAGCTCTCGAAAAAAATTAGAAAATAGAAAAGAAAAAATTGGTTATTTCAAGTGACAATCATGACATCATTGCATTTGTACTTTATTGTTTATTATTTTTTTTTCTTTTGCATTCTTGAATTGTCAAAGGGGGAGAAATATACAAAATGAATGCTTTTTGAAAGGGGGAGAATTGAATTGTTTTGATTGTAAAAATAGTCGATTTTGTGCTTTGATTGTAAATTGATGGGAGAAATTCTTTCTTTTAAAAAGGGGGAGAGTTTTTCTTTTCACTTTTGTGATTTTTGTTTTTATTTTTCAAAATTACAAAATTGCATTTTGGTGATGTTGCCAATATGTTCATCAAGGGGGAGATTGTGAAATCATTGTCATGTTTAATATTTTATGATGAATAAATTGGCTTTACAAATGATTTAATCAATGAATTGATTTTGAAAAGATGTGTGGATGTTGGTGTGAGTGCGTGTGACTAATGTGGGTCAGGTTGTGATATCTGTATCCAGTAATGATTGTTTTATCTGATTATGTGCACGTGACTTGAGGTCAGCCTTGGTCAATGGTGAGGACCGGGACTATGCTCAGAGAGGAGTAGAGGTCTAGTGCGGTCGGAATACCATGTGAGAAGGTGACTAGAGTCAGGATTCTTAGAGGTCGATCAACTTCGGTCAACGGTGGGGATCAGGACTAAACTCAGGGAGGAGTTGAGGTTGAGGTCCAGACGGTCAAGGATACCGGATGACGAAGTTGGATACGATATAGTATACGGTGGATGGACACCTTGTGGGAGAGATCTTCGTAATGGGCTTCACGAGGTGTGCATGCAAGTGTCGGTGTTCGCGAAGGAAATTGGTTGAGGAAAGTCGGAGCATATGGTTGCTACAGTACTCATGGTACTGTAGCATGGTGCATATGCATGTCTCGTTATGTGTTGCGTACTTGCGTGTGCTATACTGTTGTGTTGGCGTCGGCTTGTGCTGGAACAACCGACCCAGGAGGAGGCCCAGACGAGCGACGGCCTGCTTGGTGATTTGCTGGCCCATTGGAAGAAGGGTCAGCGCGTGGAGGAGATGGCCCATGCGTGAAGCTTCAGTAGAGGAGGCGCACGTGTATTGACAGGAAACGGAGATCGACGGGCAGTCGGTTTCGCGCAGGAGTTTGATTGGTTTAAGCAGTCCGGCTGTAGTTTCGGAAAATGTATAGGTTTGGAAATTAAGGGATTGACTCATATTGTTAATAAAAGTTTTACAAGTTTTTATATAAATAGATGAGGGGTTGAGACGAAGAAAAAAAAGTTAGGGTTTACTTCGAGGTTTCAATCATAGTTGAAGAAAAAAAAGTTAGGGTTTACTTCGAGGTTTCAATTATAGTTTGTTAGTTGAGAGGGATTACTTCGAGGTTTCAATCATAGTTCGTTAGTTGAGAGAGGAGTGCTTTAGGTGCACTTTGTTTCGTCGATACGTGTTTTCTGGATCCCGATGGTTTGACCAGAATATTTCACACCCTAAACTTTTAAAACCGGATCCCGACGGTTTGACCAGATATTTCACACCCTAAACTTTTAAAACCACTTTTAAAACCGGACGAATTACCCCCTACTCAATATAGAATGGTTTTCATCCTACGTGTACACGTGGCAGATCGGAACGGTTTTGTCCTACATGGTATACATGTACACGTGGCAGATTGGAACGGTTTTGTCCTACATGGTATACATGTGGCGCTAACATGGCAATCCAATCAAAAAAATAAAAAAATTGAAAATTAACATGGGCCCCACATGTCATATGGAGTAGTACTAAACTCTCTCTCCTTCCCTCCGGCATCGTGGGCGCGGCGTGGCGCGGAGCCAAACGTGGCGGAGACGACAGGGATGGCAGGTGGAGCCGTGCTCACTGGCGAACACCAAGGAGGAGCTGTGCGCCGGCGGATGTGGAGGAGGAGCCATGCGCGCCGCACGGAATCGAGGACTCCTCGCCACGTCGCCATAGCCCCCTGCCTTGGCAGTTGGCAGTTGGCAGCGTCTGCCGCCTCCACCGTCCTCAGCGCGGCCCACCGTTGTGAGTTCGGGTTGAATCTAAGCTTCCTGCAATTCTGCATGCTCTTGCACAAATCCTACGAATTCCAGAATCTCGTTGCTCAAATCCAAGGCTTAAGGGAGAAATTTGATTAAACCTGTTGTTCCATGAGAATTTTCAGATTATACCACCTAGTACGCACTGCTTTTAGGATTTATCACCCAATTTGCACTACTTTCAGAATGCACCAATGGAGTGCGAATCTTCTTCGTTTTGGGCCACTCCATCCCCTAGCGTCAGTCACGCCATCGTCCTCCGTCCTCCCGGCGTCACCGTCGTCAGTCCGCCACCGCTCGCGCTTGCGTTAGCCGCGCCGTCGCCCGTCCGTCGCATCAGCCTTGCCATTGCCCGTCCGTCGCCGCCCGCGTCAGCCGCGCCGTCGCCGATTCGTCACCGTCATCGGCGTACGTGGTGGTGGGCCGGAGGAGAGGGGAGCAGCAGTGGAGGGCAGAGGCCAGAGGGCGTCGAGCTCCGGTGGCAAAGCTCTATACGAGCTCGAGGCTGCGGTGGCGGAGGTTGGACCGGCGACGGCTCAGGGCGTGGTGGCGGCAGCCCGGTGCGGCAGCGGTTGATCTTAGGGACGATACGAGCGAGCTCGCCGGAGGTCACCCTCGTGCTGCTACTTCGTGCCGTCCACACGCATATATGGCGCCGTCCGCATGGGGGAGGAGGAGCTTTGCCAGTGTGGGGAGGACGAGCTCGCCGACAGCCAAACAGCGCGTGCGTGGGGGAGGAGGAGCTCGCCAGTGTGAGAGAGGACGAGCTCGCCGGCGGCCAGATGCGTGCGGGCAACGGCGCGAGTGGGATGAACTGACGACGTGTAGCTTTGGTTAGACGGAGTGGCCCGGAATGAAGAAAATTCACACTCCAGTAGTGTATTCTGAAAGTAGTGTGAATTGGGTGATAAATCCGGAAAGCAGTGCGTATTGGGTGGTATATCCTGAAAATTCTAAAATTCTAGTTGTTCCATATAATCACAATTCTGTTTATTCCTGGTACAGAGGCAAGAAATCTCACCGGAGAAGCAGACAAGCTACCAGTGCCAGTGCTCGTTTCTTGAGGTGAGTACTGAGTACTGACTCATCTGCGTGTTCTTAATTGAACTGAAAAGTGCATCTAGATGTGGATTTTTTTTCTGAATTTAGTTAATTTAACAAGGTTTCTATATCTGACATGATGCAAATTTTGCTCAATGCTTTCCAGGTATATAATGAGTAGATTAATGACCTGTTGGATCCATCTCAGCGTAACTTTAGGTATATTCTAATCCTGTATTTGGTGTTTGCTAATGGATTGCATTAAACTTATTCAGCTCCATTATTCTAGATAAGAGAGAATGCTTGCAATGGTGTCCATGTTGAGAACTTGACCGATGAGTATGTGTCAACGGTTGAGGACGTCAATCAGATCTTGATGAAGGTATAATCAAAATGACCTTCAATTCATTGCATTGTCAGTGTACTTTGTAGCCTGTGATGCTTTACAGCTTTGGTCAGGAAGTGGCTGCACTAATCTGCAAGTTTCTGTCAGAAAATAGCAAGGAGAGTTCGCAAAACAATAAATAAATAAAGCAAACATAGCAAGGCATTTGTCAAGTTGTTCAGAAAATCTTCTTTATCCTTTTATGGCACGGAGTAATCCAACAAAACCAGCCCGAAAATTTTTTTTTCCTCTATAGGCACATCAGTGGGACAATTTTGATCAATAAGAGTAGCAGAAAGAAATTGTCCTTTCGGTTTTGCTTTTAAAACTAGGGTTTCTTTGCTTTTCAATTTCACCTCTGCATGAATGAGGATCACAACCAGGACCTCTGCTTGATCTACCCTGTAGTCACAAAGACCTTTGTCTTGATAACAAGCTGTATTTTTGTTAAGATCGCATATATTACTACTTGTATCATGCTCTTTCGAAACTATTTGTTTCATGTTGTCCTTCTAATAACTGAGTCGCTGCCTCCTCCTCTATAGAGATTAAAATCTGAATTGAAGCCTACCATTGCTCAAGCGTTATTGATAGCTTGCCTGAGCTTGTTTTTCTTACAGGGCCTTCCAAACAGAAAAGTTGGCACCACCAGTATGAACTTGAAAAGTTCACGTTCTCATATAATATTCACTTGTGTCATTGAAGCATGGAGCAAGGTAAATTAAACCTCTGGTATTTCTTCTGTTGTTTGGAGACCTCATAACCAGCTATATTTAACTTCTCTTATTGCAATAGTTATGTCAGTATTATCATTTAAAAAATCAGTATGCTCTTTAGTCAATTCAATTATATTAGTTTCCACTAACTGATCAGCAAATATATATACATGCTGTCATTATTTTGTGAATTTACTTTGTTCAACCAAATTACAGGGTTGCTCATCAAATGGCTTCAGCAGCTCACAGACTAGCAGAATTACCTTTGTTGATCTTGTTGGTCCTGATAATGATGAACTTGATGGTGGCAGCAAGCACTGTACAAGAGAATAAAGATAAGAAGCAGTCAAAATCTTGGGTATGTAAATTTATATGATGGCTTGTTTGGGCAGAAATTTTTATGATGTCATGAAAATTCATCACTAAAAGAAAAAGTACGAATTAAACTATTACGACAGTACGAATTACTCCCCTGAACCACAAAACCGGACATATTAAACCTCAAACTATTGATACCGGACGAATTACCCCCCCCCCCCCCCCGATACAATCCTGAGCAGTTTTTATCCTACGTGGCGCCGACGTGGAAATCCAATCAGAAAAAGAAATTAAAAAAATAGGGCCCACATGTCATTACCCCTTTTCCCCTCTAAACCCCCCCCCCCCCCCCCCCTCTCTCCAGCGCACGTGGATAGGCAGTGGGCGGCGGCAACGACGACGCACCTGGAGCAGACGGGTGGTCGGCGTGCGGGGGTCGGCAGCAGAGTGCGAGGATGGCGCGGCGCCGGCGCCGAAGAAGGCGTTGGAGGAGGCGGGCTAGGTCGTCCCTCCCTCTCTCGCTCTCTGTGTCTCTTTCCTTCTCAGCTCAGGCAGGCGGCGGGAGACGAGTTCTCCACGGGGAGGGCGCGGCGGCACCGCACGCGGCGCGCGCGGTGAGGAGGCGAGGCAGCCAGCGGGCTATGTCGTCCCTCTTTCTCTCTCTGTGTGTATCTCTCTGTCTCTCTCCTTCTCGGCTCAGGTGAGACCCCGAGGCCGGCGGCGGGCATGGCAGGGGCGTTGAGGGTGTACGCGTAGCCCACAACGGATCTCGCGGGAAGGAATCGACGATCCCGCTGCCGTGTCGAGCTCCCTCGGCGACCCTCCTTCGTCTCGCGCCGCCTCCGTTTCCGGCGCCGGAGCCAACCGCCCCAGCTCGGCCTCCGCGCGGCGGCGCCCTCCACCGCCGACACCTTCATCGACGGCGAGGCTGTCTTCCGGGGAGGCGACGCATCGACGAGGCTGCGGCGGGCGCGCAGACCTGCTTCGTGTTCGTTGGTGACGACGGTGGCGCCGACGGCGTGGCCGCGTGGGCGACGGAGCGCGCCGCGGCGAGGTTTCTGTTGGTGGCGGCGCGGCCGCACGGCGAGGCCGCCTCCTCCTCATCTCGCGCCGCCGTCTCCTCACCTCGTGCTGCCTTGGCCTCCGCGGCGGCACCCTCCACCGCCGACACCACCGCCGGCAGGTGCCGGCGCTACACCTCCTCCAGCCCACCGCCCGTCCCTGCATCGCCGCCCACCTCCTCACCCCTGCGCGCTGCCCTGTAAGAGAGAAAGAAGAGAGAGAGGAGAGAGGAAGAGGGGAAGAGTATGACAGGTGGGACCCACATTTTTTAATTAAATAAAATACTGACTGGATTGCCACGCGTACGCCACGTAGGACAAAACCGCTCTGGATTGGGCCGAGGGGGGGTAATTCGTCCGGTATTGAAAGTTCGTTGTGAGTAATGTCTGGTTTTCGAGTTTAGGGGGTAATTCGGCTGACCACGATAGTTTAGGGCCGACCACGATAGTTTAGGGGGTAATTCGGCCGACCAAGATATCTTCAACGTTTATTTTTCATGTTAACCGGTTTCTCTTTCTTAATCTGTTAGCACTACAGTTAACTGCTTTCTTTGGAGTAATATATTAAATATCTAGCGATAAGAGTTAAAATGTGTATTAAAGCAGAAAACTGATTTCCACATTGTTACTTCAGGAAACTCGTTGATAGAACCTCGTCAATATTCCATCAGAAGCACCAGAGAGGCAGAGACCAAGAAAGATGACTCCCCACGACTTCACATATAAGGACTAAATTGTATTACATGTCACATCGAATGTTTGATCTTCATTAAAAGTATTAAATATAGGCTAATAATAAAACTAATTACATAAATGATAGCTAATTTACGAGATGAATCTATTGAGCCTAATTAATCCATAATTAACACATGTTTACTACAGCATCATATAGGCTAATCATGGATTAATTAGGCTTAATAGATTCGTCTCGCGAATTAGTTCAAGATTATAAAATAGGTTTTATCATTAGTCTATATTTAATACTTCTAATTAGTGTCCAAACATCCGATGTGACAGGGATTTATTAAATTTTAGGTTGTGTTTAGATCAAGTAGTATAAAGTTTTGGCATGTCACATCGGGTATATCGGCACACATTCAAAGTATTAAACGTAGACTAATAACAAAACAAATTACAGATTCCGCTTGCAAACTGCAAGACGAATTTATTAAGCCTAATTAATCCGTCATTAGTAAATGTTTACTGTAGCACCACATTATTAAATCATGGATTAATTAGGTTTAAAAAATTACACCCAATTTGTGTAATTTAGTACTGCCAGCCATGGGAGAAGTGGGTCGATAATGTTTCGAAAAAGTCCTTCGATTTTCTGTAATTATATATAGGCCATTACAAACAGTATTTGGGGGCGAAAAGGGAACGCTCTGCAAAATGAGAAAAGAGTAGGGGTTTTTTGGCAAAATAACACCCACTAACCCAAACCTTATCCGCCGCCGCTCGCACCCTCTCGCTCTGCCCGCTCCCTCTCCCTCTCCGGCGCCGCCACCGAGCGCCGCCGCCTCTGCCACCCCTCGCGCCGCCACCTCCGCCTCCCCCTTACGCCGTCCCCGTTGTCGGGCGCCGCCGCAATATCTCCCTCTATCGTTCGCCTCCCTCTTCTTGTGTTGTGGTGGTGCGGTGCGACTTGCGAGTGAGCGGCATATACCCTACGAATCGAATCGAATTCGAAGCCCGCCGCCGGCGATGGCCGTCGCTGGCCTGCTACTCCGACCTCCTCCGTGCGTCGCCATGTGCACTCCTTCCCCTTCCCCTTTCCCTTCCTCACAGAGGAGGAGGAGGAGGAGGCTCACGCTCGCTCAGCCCTACTGCACGCTCGGCCTATCCTTCGTCTCCGGCCGCCACCACCGCTTCCTCCTCCGCCGCCGCCGCCGTACGGGTACTCTCCCACAACCAACAGACGATTCATTGATTGATTTGATTGTTTGGATTCATTTAGTAGTAGTATCTAATTACCTTTTAGTTGTACTCCTTATTCTTTGTATTACTATCCGTCAAAAGTATTCATCATATCTTGGATGGAAATAGCAACTCTTGTCACAAGCTCTATACAGTGCACAAATTGGGCGGCATTCAACATTTTTTGTCATTGTGCTGCTCAGGCTCAGCTGCTGCCCACCATATGCTCGGGAAAATGCCTGGGATCACCTGGCTGCTCGCCACTTCTTCCTTCGTTTCCATAACTACCGTTCCTAACCTCATCTACAAATTTTCTCTTGGGCTGGAATTAGACGTCAACACACTACCATCTTTGTATGAAAAACAGGAAAGCTAAAGACTAGGAAAGGAGGAGATCAGGATTTCTTATACCCATCTAATTTGTCTTCGCCGCTATAACTGCCCATCTACCTTCCTGCTTTATATAGCTGGATGAAGGATATTCCCTTTACTATATTTACTATGCCTGTATTCGTATCGTGCTGTTCCATAATTCTTTGCCAAATTAGGCATCTCACAGCGTTTGTGTTTCTTTGACTTCTTCAATGTAGAGAGCAAAAGAACAAGTCGTGGAATGGGTGTTTACGCTTCTTTATTTGGAGTTGGAGCTCCCGAAGCTCTGGTCATTGGAGTGGTTGCTCTGTTAGTCTTTGGTCCCAAAGGACTAGCAGAGGTAAACTCTTTCCCAACAAACCTGGACATCATATTTTTGCTGTTGTCCGGCTTCCTATTCTAGCTAATTCTTCACTAAACCCTCAGCATTAGCACCATATTCTAATCGCCTATAGTTTCTTAACCTGTTGCATGTACTGCCAGATCGTGGTAGGTGTTCTGCAAAGGTTTGAAAGCACACACTACATACAGAAAAGAAAAAGCCTTACAGGAAATATTTTATGTTGTGTGTTTTCTTCACTTTAAATATGTCATGTTGTTGTTCTGCTTTATTTTACTTGTGAATGAAAATGAGCATGTACTTCCTGCCAACCTTTCTATCATTACGAACTGTTAGGTCTCACTTGCTTGCTTGTATGCAGGTAGCCAGGAATTTGGGGAAGACTTTGCGTGCTTTCCAGCCAACCATTAGAGAGCTACAGGTTGGTTCGTGACTTGTCTGATGTGATTCCTTGATACATATGTAACGTGTCTCGTTTTTCCGCATATAGGATGTTTCAAGGGAGTTCAGGAGCACTCTTGAACGAGAAATTGGACTTGATGAAGTTCCCCCATCAACGAACTACAGGCCCCCGACCATGAATAATAGTCAGCAACCTGCTATTGACCAAAGTTAGTTGATTTAACTGCTCCTAAAGTTATTCAGGGGGAAGTCATACCCAATTAGTTTAAAGCTTGAAGTCCACATTAGAAATTCATTCATGTCAGTAAAAAATCACAATTGCACCTTGATACATTTGCAGTGTTCTGACCGCTGGGTTGTTACTGGTTAGCCCCACTTATGTATTTACCATTTCCTTCCATCCTAGACTCATATCCTGCTTGTCATTCAATGCTGTTAAAAACTAAGGTGGCATTCAAACAAGGGTCTTGACATTTTCCTAGCCTTGAGCAAGCACACATTTTTTTCCCTGTGATTTAAGCTTAAGACCGTGAATGTAATTCTCTTGTTTTTTTTGTTCCTTGAAACACAAAAGGCTCGGATGATAAGCCTGAGGCTGCACCTTACACCAGCGAAGAACTCATCAAAGTAACTGAAGAACAACTAGCTGCGTCTGCAGCTGCTGCTTGGAATACTCAAGAACCTCCTCCATCACAGCAAAAAGGTTTTGACATTTTCTTTGTGCCATTTCTTCAATTAGGTACACATGTTCAGTATTCATAAGATAAATTGTGCAGATTGTCTTATGTTGCATGACATTTTCCAACTGTGTAAAATCTGGTTCATCTTTGCCAAGTTATCAGGACTCTATGCTCCTGTAAGCATGTAGTAGTCCTAGAACAAAATGGAAGCAACACTGCCAGTGGCTTATGTGAGCATGTGTTGATTGCTGGGGCAGTTGTTAAAGGTCCTAGTGACTGCACTTGTTTTTGCACTGAATTTGTGTAAATCGTAAGCCTGCTTCAGGGGACACTCCCTTGTATCGGTTTTACTTACGTTGTATCTGAATTCTGAAAGTAATCGCTTACGAATTTCTGGTCAAGCTAATTAACTTGATTCTGCTGAATCATATTTCAGAAGCAGCAGCTACTTCTGAAAGTAATGACGGTGCTATATCAAGAGGGAGTGATGGTGCTGGTGCTGCAATGAGTGAGTCCAATCGGAACATTTCTGAGAAGACTGAAACCGAGAGATGAAGCATAACGATGTAGAGTACTACTGTATTAAGACTGACGCAAGAACACGCTGTGGAGGTTGGAAAGAGCGGATTATGATTTTTAATTTGGTGAGCTGGGTATGCCTGGGTTTGGGTAGGGAGGAGTGATTTGAGGATCTGGTCAGCTGTGATGCATATGTGTAGTGTTGCTTTGCTGTGTAGTAGATCGACTGTAATAGAATGGACGGACAGACTGAAAGGTGATCGTCCCTCTCTTCCTCCGACCTCTTGTTTTGCTATGGATGATACTAGAGCGAGATTGTACAGTTCACGATGGATAGAAGCTGGGACCAATGCGTAATTATTTAATTAACTGGAAGTTCGGGGACTTTTTTTAAATATTTGCTGATGTGGCGCTCTAATTCTCCAGCATTCCCACGGTGTTCAGAGAATTTAATATTATTAATTTGTCATAGGAGTAGCTGTCTGTTTGTGCCCATGGGCTGTCACCACTCCCTAGTACTATGTGTTTGATCAGTTGTCATCTGCATGTCACTTGATGAGCTTGATCTGTAAGGTGAAGAGGATAGTAGAGAATATAAAGGGTGGCGGAAGGGGTGAGTGCTGGGAGATGCCACGTCGGATTGCTCTGGGTGGTAATTTTACAAAAAAAGTCCTTCAGGTTTCTGTAATTATATATAGGCCATTAGGGACTGCTCTGTAAAATGAGAAGCATAGGGGCTTTTTCACAAAATGGTGCCCACTAACCTAACTCCCCAGACCTTATCCACCACCGCCCGCACCGTCTCCCTATACTCGCTCCCTTTCCCTCTCCCTCTCCGACGCTGCCACCCCTCGTGTCGCCGCGTCCACCCCCCCCCCCCCCCACCACCACCGCCGCCGCCTCCCCATCGCACTGCCACCTCCTCCTCCCCATCGCACTCATCGTCGGCTGCCTCCACCTCCCCCTTCCTCTCGTGCCGCCTCCACCTCCTCCGTCGTCGCGTCGCCATCTTCGGGCGCCTCCGCCTCTACCTCCCTCGAGCCACCTTCGCCTCCCACCTCCGCCTCCGCATCACATCGCCGCTCTCGGCCGCCTCCGATGGTCGACGTCTGGATCTGGCCTCCATGTGGTCGAGGCACGCGGACCTGACCGCCCGTGTCCCCTCCTCGCCTCACCCTCTCACTCTCCCTCTGATCGCCCTCGTCTGGATCCCACTTCGCCACTGCTCTCCCACTACACCATGACCCATTTTCGCCAACTAACTTGTATTGGCAAAAAGGTAGACTACACAACATATAATGTGTAAGAAAATCTATGTAGCACTGCCAACACATTATGTGTCGGCGATTTCAATTTTTGTAGACAAATAATCTGTCGGCGATTCATTGGCAACACATAATGACATAATGTGTAGGCGATGCTATTATTTTCACCGTTAGTGTCGGCAAAGGTGTACATAAGGTTTTTACTTCCCTTTGCGTGTGAAGGAATCGAAAAAAATTGAAGTACGTGGGAGGAATTGGGGTGCGGAACCAAAATAAAAAAAATTGAAGTGGAGCACCCAACCTTTTCTGCTCCTAAACCCTATCTCCTCCTCTCCTCTCCCAAATCCGTCGCCACCACCGTATCTCGCCGCATCCTCCGCCCCATCGCCACTCAGAGCCACCTCCTCTCGCGTCTCCCGCCTCCCACATCCTGCCGCTGCCGCCTCTTCTCGCCACCCCCCAGCGCCTCCCTCCGCCACCTCCTCTCACCCCTCCTGCCTCCCGCCGCCGCCACTCTTCTCACCTCCCAAGCGCCTCCCTCCACCACATCCTAGTGCTACAGATTGAGGGACGGCTCAAGACGGCGAGTTTCGTGGTGGCACACATCGGCGCCGCGCGCTGGGAGGAGCCACGTTAGCTTTTTACTACAGTAAAACAATACTCGGGTGGAAATTTTACGAAAAATCCCTTCAGTTTTTTGTAATTATATATAGGCCCTTACGAACAGTCTCTAGAGAACAAAAATCGCGGAGACTGCGATGTAAAAAGTGGAAAGATTAGAAATTTTTTTCGTAAAATGATGCCCACTAACCTAACTGCCCCAAGCACTAGCTGTCGCCGCCCCTTCTCCCTCTCGTCACTCCCTCACCTCCCCCCCTCTCCCGCCGTCACCGCCACGTGCCGCCGCCTCCGCCTCTGCCTTTCGCTCGCGCCGCCGCGTCCACCACTGCCACCCGCATCCCCTCCTCCCTCTCGTCCCACCCACGCTCTCCCTCTCCCTCTCATGGCGCTACCGCCTCCCCCTCGTGCCGCAGCCGTCCCCGACCCTCCACCTCCGCCTCCCCTCGCGCCTGGGAACATGGATATTTTGGGAAGTCGGGATGCATTTGGAAGGGAGGGTAGGTGGAGGCTGGGAATGGATATAATGTCATGTGTAGCTTACAGGTGGGCCAAGGCTGTGAATGTAAATTTTTCTTATGCTAGAGCTATTTTGCATTTTTATTTAGGAAGAGTATATTTTAGCAAAGTTTATAGACTGATTTAAAAAATACAAAGGGCTAAAATGTTAAATCATCATGTCCCATCCAAAGCAACTCTGCAATGTAGAGTAGTACTACCTCTATCCCAAAATAAGTGCAGTCATGGATATCCATGTCCAACGTTTCACCGTCCGTCTTATTTGAAAAAATTGAGAAATTTTTTTTAAAAAAATAGTCACACATAATGTACTATTCATGTCTTATCATCTAATAACAATAAAAATACTAATCATACAAAATTTTCAAATAAGACGAACGGTCAAACGATGGACATGAACAGTGTAAAACTCTACCTATTTTGGGACGAAGGGAGTATCTCTCTAAGGCCTTGTTTAGTTGGGGGAAGTTTTTGGGTTTGGTTTTTACATCGGATATATGGACACACATTTGAAGTATTAAACATAGTCTAATAACAAAAAAAAATTATAGATTCCGCTAGGAAACCGCAAGACACATTTATTAAGCCTAATTAATCCATCATTAGTAAATATTTACTGTAGCACCACATTATCAAATCATAGCATAATTAAGCTTAAAATATTCATCTCGCAATTTACACGTAATCTGTGTAATTGGTTTTTTCTTACATTTAATACTCTATGCATGTGTTCAAACATTCGATGTGACAGCGTGAAATTTTTTGTTTTGGAAACTAAACAGCCTGGAAAGTTGTAGAGTGGTATCTCTCTAAGCAACAAGTGCTCTAGTCTCAATTCCTCATGCCATTAGGCAGCATTCATCACCGTCTCGAAACTCATGCTTACAGTTTCAGGCCTTCTATCGTCAAAGTTTGGGTTGATTAGGTTTGATTGTGTCGACAAGACCGTGTCCCACTCGGCCACGCCACCCACAGTTCATGTCAAGTTTTGATTTAAAAATATATTCCGATTTAAGACACGTAGGATTTGATTCATCGTTTTTTCCACGTTTAATTCTGATTGTGTTCTACTCGGCCCTCTACTCCACTCTTGTCTCTCTACCTAACCTTTGAAAATGTCGCGATATCCCTCCAGCATTGAGCGACCACCCCCTCTTTTTTTTACGCCATCGCCTTACTCGACCATTATACCGACCATGCTAGCTCTATATCTTGAATTAACTTTCTCGCTTTTTCTTTCCTTACTTTCTTTGGTTTTAATATACCCTTTCTGGTTTTAATATATGACACTGCTATAAATAAATTTATAACAAAATAAATGACAATTACATGTTTTTTAAATAAGACAAAGGGTTGAATCTCTACTATTATAAAAATTAAAGATGTTTTTGTCGGTATTTTGGTACGTCATCCGTATTTAAGTCGGTTTTTAAGTTCGTTCGCTTTTGAAAATATAGATTCGTGTTTGAGTTGGATTTTAAGCTTATTTCTTTTGGAAGTATAAAAAGAGTCGTATAAGAGATCTTTTGATAAAACTCGCATGCTAACTTGAGATGAAATACGAACTCCTAATTGCTGCTTATGATTTTTTGAAAATAAATATCCAAGTGAATTCCCACAGCAAATTTTACCCTAACTAAACCGTATAACAATAATAAAATTAAAATAGCATTTATCCGTTGCAACGCACGAGCACTTTTCTATTATATATAAAAAGTCAATAACGTCATATATTAGAAGGGATTATCTACTTAAAAAAACATATATTTTTTCAATCGTCACATATGCGCTTTCTATCTTGGTTGTTCGTGTATTTTGTTTTTGTTATTTCTTGGTACGTCGTTCAATTCTGCCTTGCTCAATTTTTACTGACCGTTTCACTTTTCACACTGCTCCCTCGCTCTGCTTTTATTGACAGCGCCCTCTTTCTCTTTCATCAACCTTTTACCCAGTGCAAAGTATGGGTATTTTTCTAGTCTCTCTTAAAGGTTAAAACGATGGAGGATTTAATATACACTAGTTGAGAAATAGAGTACGAACCAAACTCAGTCCGAGAGACAACAATAAAGTGGACTTTCCGGATGATGAAATTGCCCTTCCACCTTCTGGGCTTTGTTGGGCCGCTATCAGAAAAGAGGGGAGATCGACACGGCAGAAGTAGCAATGCCCAAGAGGCGTCGCCGTCGCGGTCGCGGGGTTGCTCCTCCTCCCGATCCTTCTCCGGCGACAATCGACTACTACTGTTCTTTGAAGGAGATAGCCGCCAGCGGGGCTCCAGGTGAGCCGTCCGTCATCTCTCAATTTCACATGCCTTTAGGTAGGATATTGACAATGGAATTGGAAACCCTAAACTACACCGTGAATTGGAATATGATTACGGTTTTGAGCCTTAGATCAAGCCGTGGTTTCGCTTTTTTAATTTGTTATCTGGATGAATGATTGGTTTACGTGCTTTTTTTTCCTTGGTAATCCAGCTTGTTTACTTAGGCACTGTTTGGGAAGCTTGTCCCAGCTGCAGCTTTTTCCAAAAGCTGCTTCTGCTAGAAGCTGCCCCAAACAGTCCACGGCTTCTGAGAATCTATAGTTACATATTCTGAAAAATGAACTAAGAAGTTAGAAGCTGGAGAAGCTGGGTTTCAGAGCTTTTACAGATTCTTAGAAGCAGTTGCTTCTCAGAATCTAAAGCTCCCTAAAATAGGCCCTTAATTTGCTCGACTTCTGTGAACGTTCACAGGTGCTGAGGACTTTGTGAGGAACCATGGTTTGCACTTGCTGCTTTTTGAGACGCCCTCTGGCTTCGCAATTTTCTCTCTTTGTGGGGCTGAAATCCACATACCAGATGCATTAGAAGTAGGAGTACTGTTGTGATCTTCCTTTCTTTTTGGTTCAACAATATGCTCACTCTTGTCGTTATGATACCTGAGTCCTATGTATTATACTTGTATATCCAGAGTATTTGGGTGAAGTTTGCTTCTTTCAGGCCGGCAAGTACTGTGAGTGTCCCTTCTTTCCTTACCTTCTCATTATTATATTTATTTGCTTGTTGCCAAATCAATTAGTAGCAATATTGCATCATTTATGATTCATACATTCTTTTTCTTTTTTTTTTTCTGTTTGTGTCGAGGGAGGAATGTAAACGCATTGTTGTTTACTAATAGAAGAAGTGTCAAAACACAGCCCCCTGGCACCGCAAATCTGCTTGTAAATCATGTAACATGTGCAAGATGCTGATATGCCCAAAAATCAGTTTTGCTTACCTGCTAATTGCTAGTAGCATCAAACGATCAAGAAAGCACTGTATTAATATGTTCAATTTTTCAAATGCACCGCGCCACCTTAGCATATGAAACTTTTCTGAATTACGCCGCAAAGATGTGATAAACAAGGACTTGAATGAGGGTATCTTTGCATTCAATCTACCCACTGAACTGAGACTGATTGAGACACTGCATGATAGTAATTGGTTAATTATTTCTTTTTGCCTCTCAACATGCTCATATTTGTTTATTCCTTTATCAGATTATCTGGCTGAAGGAATTTCAGAAATTCGATGACAATTCCAGTGCCATTAACGTTGGTAACGGTGTTAACAAGCAGCTTACTGACATGATCATGCAGTGGCGTCGCCCTGGGCAGAAATTGGTTGTTGGAAAGCCGGAATACAAATCAACCATCGAAACATTCTTGGTGAGTATAAGCTCCTTGTGAAGAACAACAACTTTGAGCGCCATTATTTTTGCTGAGTACTACTTTTTTTCAGGGAATACCCTGCCTGCATGATGAAGTTGTGATGGAGGTAATGTGGGGCATGCAGCGTTTCATGAGCAATTTTGTGCCCGCTGAAGAATCCAAGCTGCCTAAAGAGGACAGCCTCCCTATGAGTCAAGGACTGCTGATGTTTCTAAGTCGCTATGGCTTTGATGTCAAACCAGAGATGGTGAGTCGTTTACTGGTTGCCATTCTCTGCTTTATACTTCCTCCATCTTAAAATGTTTGATGCCGTTGACTTTTTAAAAAATGTTTGACCGTTCGTCTTATTAAAAAAATTAAATAATTATTAATTCTTTTCATATCATTTGATTTATTGTTAAATATATTTTTATGTATACATATAGTTTTACACATTTCACAAAAAAATTTGAATAAGACGAACGGTCAAACATGTTTAAAAAAATTAACGGTGTCAAACATTTAGGGAATGAGGGAGTAGCTCCCTGTCATTTAGTGTTACATATTTAACAATGGCTAGCTTGTGAGCACACTTGGAACCCTTCATTTTTCACAAGCTTTGGATGCAATGTTTTGCAGACAAAAATGCCTTTGCTTCTTCTTTTTTTTTAGTAATGAAGCAACCTATTTCTATCCAACAGGTCAACGAGGATATTGTTAGGGCTGCAGCTACCTTGTTTCATTGTGATATTATTGAGAAGAAATGTTGTAGGGCATTGCTTGATGTTGGTCACTACCTCAAGCGTGAGTCTGGCATCGACTATGAGAATTGGGACACTTTAAAACTCGCGACAGCTTTTAAAATCATATGCAGCCGTAAAATTGGCGGTTCTGATGAGGTAAAGTCATACTCCCTCCGTCCCATAATATAATATAAGAGATTTTGAGTATTTACTTGCGTTGTTTGACCGCTCGTCTTATTCAAAAAAATTTGGAATTATTATTTATTTTTTGGTGACTTACTTTATTATCCGAATTATTTTAAGCATAACTTTGCGTTTTTTATATTTGCACAATTTTTTTAATAAGACGAGTGGTCAAACAGTACAAGCAAAAACTCAAAATCCCTTATATTATGGGACGGAGGGAGTATATATATACTGAGCATGTAAATGTAATATCGGCTGCTCTCTGTGTATTCATGTACATATGCCTCCACCAATGTTGGCTGTGCGTTGTGTCTCTTGCAGATGTTTTCAGACGACGTGCAATCAAAGTTGCTGGATGCATGATGCAGATAAATACAAAGATCTTGTATATGCACGAGATTGCCTTAGACTCTATGAAAACCTCGTGGCTGCCTATAATGTCAGGGCTGTTAAAAAGGATGAATTGGCCTTGTTGGTTAAGAGAGCTAATGCAGATGAAGCCGAACAAGCGAGGTCTATCACTACAATAATTTAGATGGATGAACCTCTTGAAGGCTAAATAATTTTTAGTTTGACATCATCAGTTGGGATAAGTGTATATATGGTATGCATGTAACTTAATGCAGATTCTTTTCAGTGTTGAGGTTGTGATCTCGGTTGGCTTAAACATTGTGCATCTTTTGTAAAGCTAAGTCTCTGGTATCTGACAAGGTCCCTGCTATCCACAGCTTTGCGTCGTTCAGCTGTCAAAAAAAATGACGTGCTCACTGTGATTAACGTGCTCGGTGATGATTGTGGACGATCTTTTTACCGTCCTTAATTGAATTTTGCATGATATATGTGATGCTTAATGTGTTCGACACAATATATAAGAACGTAGCTGCCCACTCGATTTTGCTTGTGGCTGGAGTATATCCGATCCAATTCGCGCAAACTCCAACCAAAGACGATTGGCACTATCTATATTAGATAGAATTATACTATTGCAATCAAATATTCTCAAGATTAATATAGATAGAAAGCTTATTATTTAAATTAAAATATTTTATTTTTATCTAATTATTGTGGTATTTATATATCTTTTCAACTTCTACGATGAATCTGGACAAAAGATCAGTGTCCACTGCAATGCTTCTACAATGAATCTGGACAGAAGATCAGCGTCCACTGCAATGCGCTCTTGCCGTGTTTTATACCCTCCGTCACAGTTCACAAGGGTAGTACATGTACATGGGAATAAGTACCAGATTCATTATACTAGAATGTATCACATCCATCCAAAATCTTTTATATTATAGGATAGAGAAGGCAAACACTTTTATATTATGGGACGGAGAAAGCATGTTTGCCGTGTTTCATGTCCTCCGTCACAGTTCACAGGGGATAGTACCTAGGAATAAGTACCAGATTCATTGTATTAGAATGTATCACATCCACCCAAAATCTCTTATATTATGGGACGGAGAAAGCATGTTCTAATACCGTTGAGAACACCACCCCAAGCATCTGGCAACACTACTGGCATGTGCCGCAAGCCTTAAGCTAAAGCTTGAGGCCACAAGCTAGGGGCCTAGATAGGCAAATTTTGCTACAGAACATCGCGTCTTCGTGGTTTTAGACATTGTGCGAAGTCACTTTTAGGGAAGACATTAACAAAAGTTGGATATTTATTGGTGGACACTATACCATTAAAGTCCACCCATTAAAATAATAATTTCCGGTTGGAGAGCGGAGAGAAATCATGTAAAATGTTAGAAATACCCCTGGACCCATATGTCAGCTCTCCATCTCTCTTCACTCTCTGTCCTCTCTTCCTCATTGCTTGGATGTAGAGCCGGTGCGGCGTATGCTCCAACGGCGTCAAGACCGGCGCCACCACGGTGTTCACGGTGGAGTGCAAGGCGATGACGAGAACGAGAGGGACGACGGCGATTTCTTGGGCGGCGGAGGTCGGTGGATCCAACGGCATATATAGGTGTAAATGGCGGTGGGTGATGGGACGAGACAACAGTGCATGCGTCCTTGTTGGCGAGATACTCCCTCCATCCCAAAATATTTGACGCCGTTGAATTTTTTTAAACATATTTGACCGTTCGTTTTATTTAAAAAATTTAAGTAATTATTAATTCTTTTCCTATCATTTGATTCATTATTAAATATTTTTAACACTTTAATGTATACATATAGTTTTACATATTTCACAAAAGTTTTTTTAATAAGACGAACTGTTAAACATATTTTAAAAAGTCAACGGTGTTAAACGTTTAGGAAACGAGGGGGTATATCTCGTGCTCGGCTAGCTTCTGACCAGAGAGCGAGCGGCAAGCAGCGGAGCATGATTTGAGCCGGGCCGTCAGGGAGCGGGTCCCGTCCCGTGAATACGGCCTGGTGCCTTACCTTCTTGCCGGGGAAGTGACAAGACGAGAGCGAGAGGATTCGAGAGAAGAGAGAGAGAGATGGCGGCGATGGAGGAAGAAGACGACGAAAACAAGAGAGGGAGCTGACAAATGCGGGTCCGCATGAGGAACGGCCTGGCCGTCACCGGAGCGCCGGGGTGCCCTCGCCTCCTCTGCCGCCGCATGACACATCTGTATAATGTTTAGTCTACTGTTTCCATGTTCGTCTTAATTTCTCCCCGACGAGCGCGACGGCTTCGCCACCATGGTGGACGTGATCGCCGCGGCGCCGAGGCCGAGCTACCTGTTCGGTATATTGGTGAAGACGGAGACCAGGCCGGTCGAGCTCAAGCTGCCTGAGCTCGGTCAAGAGCGACCTCATCAAGCTGGGGCTCTCGCTGTCGTTCTCGCCGGAGGCGGCCGACCTGCGTGGGATGTACGTACGAGGACGACGGCGACAGCGGCGGCTGGCCGACGTTCCTGACCAAGGTTGCCCAGAGGGCGATCGTCAAGGTGAATGAGAAGGGGACCGAGGCGGGTGCGGCCACCTTGCGCCTGCGCGGCGGTGGCGGGCCACCGCCGGACATGGTCGAGTTCGTCGCTGATCACCCGTTCACATTCTTCATCATGGAGGAGCGGTCCGGGGTGATCGTCTTCGACGGACTCGTTCTCGATCCTACCAAGTGATCAGCATTAGTCTCGCATTTGGTGCTGTTCGAGTTACTATCTGAATTACTTTATGATATGTTATTATGTCCTCTTGGTTTTCGGTATCATTTGTTTTTGAAAGTTTGGAGGGATTGAGTTGATATGTTATTATGTCCTCTTGGTTTTCGGTAATATTTGTTTTTGAAAGTTTGGAGGGATTGAGTTGATATGTTATTTTGTCCTCTTGGTTTTCAGTATCATTTGTTTTTGAAAGTTTGGAGGGATTGAGTACCTGGTAACACACTTGTGAGTAGTGATCAAGTGTTCCTTCTGCGAAACTAGCTAGTACAATCTTAACCTCATTTTTCAGGACATGGTCTGCAATAGGTTGTTTTGAAAGAACACGACGGGACATGATCCTACGTTTCTGTGGAACATGCCAAAGGCTGGCATGGATCAGGTGCGGACTGCCGAACTGCACAAACATGTAAGATCTATTCGCTTGATCATAGGATTGCTCCGAATTTTTCCAAAACATAATTTCGGCAACCAAATCCTTAAAGAAAATTTGATAAAGCAGAATAAGTGAATAACTGTGACAAAATTGTCTCACATAAAAGAGTAATGATACCATAATTATCAGAAGCAGCTAGTACTTATCGTCATTTCAATAAACAAGCAAGTGCAACCAGCTAGTAGTATATAATCTCTCCATCTAATTTTGGTAGTCATATTTCCAAATCAACCGTAGGGGACCGAGGCGGCCGCAGTCACCGTGCGCCTGCGTGGCGGACATGGTCGAGTTCGTCGCCGACCACCCGTTCACCTTCTTCATCATGGAGGAGCGGTCCGGGGTGATCGTCTTTGCGGGGCATGTCCTTGATCCCACGGTGTGATCGTAAGTGACATTGTTTAGTGAAGAGATAGCTGCTTGTCTAGTTATATCTATCGTTACTGTTTAATTTGAGACGATTCTGGCTCAATTATTCTGCTGATCAATTTTTTTCTCTTTAAGGATTTGGTTTAAACTTCATTTTTAATCAGAGTGGTCCTACTTTTGTTTTGGAAAATTTCGAAGTAATCCTGCTGAACATACTCTCTGAAGTCTGAAGACTGATGGTGGTTCTACATGAATAACATTCAGTATCAATAACCTTGTAAGGCTGTCCTTCGAATGGTTTTCAGCATCAATGTTTTATATCGGCTAGGTTATGTCCATTGAAAGATTGCACAATATCTTGATATGTCACGATTCAGGAAACACAACATAGGCAGCAAAAACCATTTCCAATTGATTACTTAGAATGTACGAAAAAAAAAAACTAGAGTTGCATACAGGGCATTGCAGAAACAAAATAGCAGTCAAGTGAATACACAACAAATGGTTACACATATCAGCACAGCGATGCAACAGTTGATTACTATATATAAGCACAGCACAAGATAAAAATGGTAAACATAACCAAGTTTTTTTTGCTGTCATACAAGATAATGACTGCAAAATAATGAAGCCAAGCTACCACTGAACTGTGGTAGAACCAATACAACAAACTAAACATTGAGACACTGATTGTAGCCATCCAGACATCAAGTAGGCACAAGGCCGACATAATCATCATAACTTTCTATCCGAATTAACACGGCGATTATTGCTAGAACGATCATGACTATGCTCAAAAGAAAACTGAATACTGCCTTGTACTTCCTGGACTTTCCCATGCTTCTTGTGACACAGATATCTTGCTCTTTGCACTCACCTTCAGAGGATGCCTTGCAGGATGCGTCCTCAACTTCTGGAGTGCAGAGTACTGATTTATCTTCGTTGGAGAGAATTTGAGTCGTATCATCAGCACTCTGTGCGTCTATGGTCTCGTTATCATATTTTGCCTCCTCAATCTTGCTGTCAGAAAGCTGAGACTGCATCTCTTCAGATGATTCCTCTAGTTCATTACTTTCCTCACTTGGTGATGATGAGCTGTTCAGCTTGGCAATGGATCGTTCCTCATTGCGAGCAGAGTCAAAGTCATATGAGCTCTGGAGTGATCTGAGAAGCTTCCTTGGCGTTGTGTATATCTTCACGTCATCAATGCTTATTGGCCTTTCAGAAGCCTAAAATGACAAATCGCATAGCAAGGTTAGTAAAACAATAAAACCAGAAGGTTATAAACTGAGGCACACAATGTAGCATTCTTTGAGAAACTTAAACAGTCAAATGCACTGATGTATACCTGAGGGCTTGGTGTCTTGTCTCTTGATGTAGCACCATTGGGGCTAGCTGACACAAATCCACTGAATGAGTTTGTGCACTCAAAATTGGTATCAGTTACTTCACTGTCACAGACTTCATCCAAATCATCCTCAAGGTACTTCCCATCCGAGCAAAGTCTGAAGAAGAGGCCATCCTTCAGAGAAACATCAACACCATCATTGCTCCACAATCTCCTGTTGGTGCGCCGGTTCTGATCGAAATTGCAAGAGGACTGCCCAATCGAGACCGGCGATTCGGTGATTGTGCTTTCACACATGATGGATGAATCTACAACATGTGATTCGGGTGATTGGAACTGAACTGGAGAGGCTGCCATGCCTTTGGCATTCCACAGGCTCCTGCATGGGCTCTTCTCTCTTCTCCTCTGGAAGTTGGAGCCGACCATCGGGCTCGTGCTCACCTCATGCCTCGATCCCTTCTGTGCAGCAATGCTCTTCGCCGTCTGCGATGCCTCAAACGCAGCGCCTCTGACAAACGGCATTCGGTCATTCTGGCATTGCTCCATGATATCAACCACCTTGCTAAGCTCAGAGGATATGCTCCTAGGATCAACAAACTTCATGAAGAAATTGATCATCTGGATCGCCGAAAGCCGCTTCTGGGAGCTGCTCTCTGCAGTGTCACCATCAAGAATCTGCAGAGCAGACCTCACAAGAGACCTCGCATAAGCCTCCGCAATCAGGCCATTGTGCTTCACCAGCGCCATTGCCAGGGCCATGTGAGCATTGGACTGTGTCGACTTGTCATGCATAGCTCCGGCAACCTTCAGGCAAACCTCGTTAACCGTCTCGCTGGCCGCGAACCTCCAATTGCTCGATTCAACGAGTGCCTTCAGGCACAGCGCCGCGCCAGACGCTGCGCCGTCCTGGTTCCCCATCAGCGCGCCGCAGAGCGGCTTGCAGAGGGACGCGATGATGCCGGCCTTCTCCTCGTCGGGCGTCGAGGGGTCGATGCCGTAGCGGGCGATGGCCGGCACCACCTTGGAGCACGCCTGGTGCAGCGGGAACGAGCCGCCGCTGGAGGAGAGCGTGCACATGATGGTGGACATGATGTTGCCGACCTGCGGCACGATGTTCCGGCCGTGGACCCTGGCGAGGACCTCGTAGAGCGAGATGGTGAACTCGCCGGAGGGCAGCCCCGGCGCCGCCTTGTTGTCGGAGACCTCGGCGAGGAAATGCGGGATGGACTTGGAGTCCAGGTGCTTGGCGTACGACTTGAGCGCCTTCATGGCGTTGCGGCGGCTGTCGGCGTCCTTGTCGAGGTTGTCCAGCTCCTGACGGAGCAGCGGGCTCAGGCTGCGCCCCATCGCTCGCTGCCGCGAACCAAGAACGGCAGCGTCCTTGTCTCCTCTAGATCAAACACCCTGCTCCTGCAAGCCAAAAGAGAAAAAAAAAAAGAAATCATCTTTTAGAAGGGGAAAAGAAGGGCGAACCTTTAAGCATCAAGAATCACTAGTAAAACAAGATTAATCTTTGGAGGTCGCATCAGATTTGAGCTATATGAAATGGAGATTTCACTCCTCCAAACCATGCGAGCGCAACTATCAAAAATTTTTCGGATGGGACGAACTAAATTTCAATCACTGATGAAGGTCTGAAGCGGCAAGAACAGAACGGGAACCAAGAACAGAGGACAAAATCAACCCAACACGGAATCACTTCCTACCTCTGTTCATCCGCAAGATCTGACATGCTAAGAACAACCCGAAAGAAATCAGCATGGCTCTGCCGCATTGAACACAAGCAAACTACTAACCTGGAATCAAGAACAGCGAAAGCCCTCGCAAAATCACAATCTCCACCGAATCAAGCCCCTCTCTCTCTCTCCCTCCCTCTCCTCCTCTCACTCTCTTCTCTCTCTCATATAAGGATTTGAACGCGAAGTTTGAATCAGCAGCAGCTCATTCTCATCTCATTTCACACATGAGAGAATCTGAATCAGATCCGGGGCGAGGAGGCTAAAATGGGGAAGGGTTTTACGGCTGGTCTGCTTGGGTTCCCCGAAGCGGAAAAAACGGGCAAAAACTTTTCTCACCCGCACCCTTCCAGACGCAGCGGGAGACGCGTACCCTGGGGGCCGCCTGTCAGCGAGGGGGTAGGTGTGTGTGAGGTGGGTGAGGTTAGAATGGGGAGGCGCGTCTCGGGACGGAAGTGGCGGAGCGGCCGCGGAGTTTGAAATTTGGGTGCGTGGAAATTACGAGGGTGCCCCTGCAATTGGGCTTTGTGGGTTTACTGGTGTGGCGGGCCGAGCTGGGTTTTTGGGTCGAGCGTTGATGGGCCGGGCTTCAGGGCAGGTCTTTTAGCCCAAGCACAAATTCAAGTCCAATGAGGTGTGGACTTGGGCCTGTAGCATGTAATTGCCCTCTGTTTTTTGTGATGGCTAGCTAACTTCCTTCTTGTTTGGAACATAAGATTTAGGCCCCCCAAAAAATTTTCCTAATTAAAAACATCACATCGAATCTTTTGATATATGTATGAAGTATTAAATATAGATTAAGAAAAACTAAATGCACAGTTAGGGTGGAAATCGCGAGACGAATCTTTTGAGCCTAATTAATATTCGTCTCGCGGTTTCCAGGCAAGTTATAAAATTAGTTTTTTTCATTCGTGTCCGAAAATCCCTACCGACATCTGGTCAAGCATCCGATGTGATACCCAAAAATTTTCTTTCACGAACTAAACAGGCCCTTAATGAAAAAGAAGTTTTGTAGTTTAACCATATGTGCGATTTGAGCTTCTCCATACATATCAAAAAAGGTACCTATGTTGTTGACCATTAATGACTAGTTCGAAGACCTAGAGTAGGAGCACATGTCCTAAAGGAAAAGGGGAAAAAGTCAATTTTGACTCCCTCAACTGTCACCTTAATTTGATTCGCATAGCCCCTCCCCCCCCCCCCCCCCCTAAAATTATTAAAACCAGCTTAAATTACCTCCTTGAGCGGTTTTGTCCTATATGGCATCTACTTGAAGATTGACCCGGTCTTCATATGATATGGCTATGATGTGGCATTGCATTCGTCGTCTAAAAATAAATAAATAATGCAGTGGGAACCCACTGTTAGTGACATCGCTGCTGATCCTGTCAAGCACACAGCGGCGCCAAGCCAGAGAGGAGCTCGACGAGGAGCACGGGGTCCATCGATGCTCAAGCTCATCCTCCACTACTATTAAAGGCTCCTCCACATGCCACCGCCCTCGCTGTCATGCCGCAGGCACAACAACATCTGGCAACATCGAGAGACTCCTCGTAGAGGAAGCACGGAGTGGTGAATATCAGTTGGCATGGAAGAGGCTCCTCTCTCGTCGATGGGCCAAATGGACTCTTCTTGTTGGCCTCTACAACCAGATGCGGCATCTTCGCTGCCTCACGTGAGGCTAGGACATTTGCCGAGGAGGGGGGATCGACGGTTGTGTAACTTGAGCTCGAGCTTCTCTTCGCCGGAGCTCACGAAGAGGAGCAAGGTGGCGGCGGTAGAACCAGCTCACGTCCGGGGTCAGATTCACGTGATCCCTTGGCTAGGTGGCCCCTAGTCCCGCGTGCGAAGGAGGACATCGTGCTGAAGACGAGGGTGGAGCATATGCATGCTGCCATCTTCACCAAGCCAGTATCACCGCATCGTTGGTCTTTGCGGCTTTCTCTCCATGCCACAGTCGTTGGCCCCTTCATTCAGCGCCCTTCTTAGCATCGAAGAGAGGGAGGGAGTAGAGGAGACAGAGGAGAAGGGATGAAGAAGAGAGAGGACATTGACATGTGGGTCCCATGCTAGCCTATTTATTTTTTTAATATAAAACCAACTGACAGGTGGGTCTCGTTGGTTTTTTTATTTTTCTGCTTTTCTTTTAGTGTCACGTAGACGTCACATTAGTTGAAACCATGTAGACGCCACATCAGCTGACCACTCTCAGAAACCGTCAAGGGAGTTATTTTGAGTGGTTTTAATATGTGAGGGAGACGATAAACACAAATTTTCTGTTGAGGGATACAAATCAAATTGACTTATATTTGACGGAATCAAACCGAACTTTTTCCTGTCAAGAAAGATTTGTTACTTTCCTTATGGTTTTCGAACATTTTCAAGAAATATTTCACAATTTTTTTGGTAATATAATATTAGTAGATGATATTTGAGCCCTTCCTTTTATTACGATCAGAATTATTATTCTTATTATTATATAATTATTATTTTCATCTATACGCGTCAGACATAATCAATGATCTATATTATGATATAGTCTACCACTAGTATTTATATTATGATCTATAATATGATAGCTCATGAAACTCTTTTTTTGAAATTCTATTTGTAAGCTGTTAATAAAAAAACATATTTGATCCATTTTTAAGTATTTTAAGCTAGCACTTGATTAATTATACGTTAACGAGCCATTCTGGTTTTTAAGATAACACTTAATTAATTAATTGTGCGGGGATACGTTCCCAACCGCTACTTCCCAACAAATTTCCAATCACCACGGTCTCTGAGCGGGTACAATAGCAGTCTATAAGCCAGCTATAAATATATTTTAAAGAGATAAAGGAAGAGAGAGAAGAGCAACGGGCTACAGATCTGTAGCCAGCTGCAGCACGGACTCTAAGATGTAATGTGTGTATGACATATGGGATCAGGTATTAATAGTTTAGTAAGCAACTATGTATGAATTAGCTAATATTGACTATAGATGATTTGAAGTTAGCAGTAGGCTATACTATTAAACTTGCTCTCATCAGCTCACGAACAGGTGAAAGAAACAAAAGAAAGCATCATCATCACCGGCAGCTTTGGGAAGCCAAAGCCACCATTCGAGACTACTACAGCTGCACATAGATCCATTCAACACGAAGCAACTTGACCAAGCATGGAAATTCTTACTGTTCAAAATATAAGAAATTTTTATTAGATGTAACGTATTATAGTACTACACATCTAAATAGAAAATATATCCATATTCATAATATTAGGATATGTTTTATCCAATCAAATTTTTTTATATTTCAGGAAAAAGGAGTACCTGCCGGTATCACCAAACCGGCAAAGGATAAAAACGGCACAGGCCCAGCAGCCAAGCATCAGGAGGGAAACGCGGCAGTAGCCAGACAGTAGGGGCGTGGTCACATGGATGTCTGGAACTCAAAAATTTCATACTAGGAGGTTCATGTCATTTGTAGAGTGTGTGCCTCGTACATTGGGGCTCTACGGACTACGGTTTCGTCGAAAATATATTGAGTAGGCTTATTTAGAACGTGAAAATTTCCTTGTAGTACCCTTGTTAGGATGTAAATGTTGGAATTCCTTATATCTCTATATCTATATATTATTATAAAAAAGTTGAAGATAAAAATCAAATATGATTTCACCCTAACCTTAGTACGTGGGCTGGTGGGCGTCATCGTTACATCAGCCAAAGTCTGTTTCGCCCGATTGTGTCAGTAGTTGCGCACGTGCGGCGATTTTGTTCGAGACGCGTGCGCCGTTTAGCCGCAGATAGCGTCCGAGTCTATTTTAGCCATGAGATTAGTACGTCATTCAACTCTGAATCCTTTGGCTCGCCTTCGCGACAATGACCTATTGTAAAATAAATTTGTTTAAAAAGAACCAAAATATGAATATTTTTCTTATAAATAGGTCGTTGGCATCAAAGAGGTTTACGCTAAGAGCTTACTTGTAAGAAAAAATATTTACATTTTAACCCTTTTTTAAAAAAATATGTTACAAATAGGTTCTTGCCAACAACCCCTTCCCATGAGTGACTTAATTATCACAGGGGACGAGAGTGTTAGCGCCAGTGTCTATGTGACCCTAGCACCGAGAAAAATAGTCCATTCATAAAATAAGTTTTTCTAAAGAACTATTTAAAAAATGTTTTTTTAGAAACCTAAAATGCAAAAAAAAAATCTAGGTCAAATAGAGATAGCAGTGGCACTGTCTTGCTCATGTATTGACCGTTCTGTTTGGAGTTGAAGAGTTAAACAAGATTAAAACAAAATTACAGGTTGATACAAAAGTTATGCAAACTCGTTATATTTGGAGCATGTACTATAACGGAGTAGCAGATTAGCATATAATTAATTAAGTTTTAGCTAAAAGTTTTTAAAATAAATTAATATGATTTTAATGCAACTTTTCTATAGAGTTTTTTTATTAAAAAAAGAACTCTGTTTACTAATTTGAGTTACGTGTATGTGAAAAACGAGGATGTGGAAGTTAGAAAAGGGGAGAAAAGAACACAACCTAGGCCATGTTTAGTTCAACGCTAAAATTGGAACATTGTGACGGAAAAGTTGAAAGTTTGTGCGTGTAGGAAAGTTCGATGTAACGGAAAAGTTAGAAGTTTAAAGAAAAAAAGTTGGAATCTAAATAGGGTCCTAATACATAATACTAAAATCAACGTGACTCTTCATCAGGTGACAGTTCTATTATCACTTGTAATACTAAAATCCACATGACTCTTAGGTGACATAGTTCTATTATCTCCAAGAAATGTGTGTGTACTGGTGAAAGAGACCCACAACCAGATTTCACACTCACACCACACCGGAGGGATAATACCATGACACACAAGGCAATTGGTCAGGGAGGCCAAATCAGGCCCAACCTATCATGGTGTGCGATGATATTGTGGTCTGTCCCTTTGTTGACCCTTCGCTTTTGCAGTAATGGACTCGGATTCCATGAGAGTACACCACCACATCTCTTTTCTCCACCACCGCAAGTAACCGATGCGAGTAGCAGTAGTAGAAGGAGAATAGAAGCTTCATGGCCACTTCCTTAGTCCTGTTCATGCTAAAGGCAGCATAGTATATGGTCAAGGTCTAACCTGTAAGTTGTGACCACATTCTGTATCAGAAGAGATAATTTACCGGACTGAAGTAGTGGTGTTTGGATCTAGGGACTTAACTTTAGTCTCTGTATTTAGACACTAATTTAGAGTATTAAGTATAGACTACTTACAAAACTAATTATATAAATGAAAGCTAATTTGCGAGACAAATTTTTTAAGCCTAATTAATCTATAATTAGAGAATGTTTACTGTAGCATCACATAGGCTAATCATGGATTAATTAGGCTCAATAGATTCGTCTCGTGAATTAGTCCAAGATTATGGATGGGTTTTATTAATAGTCTATATTTAATATTTATAATTAGTGTCCAAACATCTGATGTGATAGGGAGTTAAAAGTTTTAGTCCCATCTAAACAGGGGACTGATGTTCCTTGTGCCAAACCGGTCATCAGCTGGAGGAAAAAAACAACTCTAATTAGTGATTATTATATTAAGATGTCCGACGGTGTTTAACTAAGGTCTTGTTAAGCGGAGTTTTTAGTGGTTGAAATTAATTTCTCTCAGAATCTTTAGCTCCTCCCAAGAATCCATTCTTATTTCTGAGAATATGTAACTATATAAAATACTAGATGAATATCCCGTCGCGTTGCTATGGAAAGTTAAGTTACATAATATGTACACATATGATGCAATATGTTTATTAAATTAAAACAAATTGATACTTATGAATTTTGAGCCTATAAATAATTAAGATTGTATGGTGTTATGAGAGAGGAAAGAAGAGATAATTTGAACAATAAATCTATCATCCAAAGGTTAGAAATAATCGGGGTGATGTGCCTTAATGTGAGAAGAGAGAAATAGCAATACACTTAGTGGGGATGAACTATATAAGTATATAATATTAGATTTATCTGATATTTTAAAGAAAATCCTATATAACAAGTTTTTAATAAAATGTTTTTTTAACAGTTTGAAAATATGTTAATGAAAACCGAGATAAAATATGTATGTTAATCAGAAAAGAAAAAGACCATCATCAAGCTTTGATCTATTCTGAACTTTTCAAGTTTTGGCTCCACAGGCTTTTAGTACTCGTGACTGATCGGTGGTGGGAAGGTACTGAAAATGGTTGAATCTATCCACACACGTTGTCATGAATCAAACTCTAAAAACTAATGTGAATATGTTAAATTATCTTGTGCAGGACGCATATGGGAGCTGAAATTCCTCCAGGACTAGGTTAAACCCCACGCATTGCTGCGGGAATTCAGTATGATAACAATAAAAAAAATAACGTGTAAGATAGTTAGATAACACCAGATTAAGTAAATTAATATGGTTTATGATAATTTAAATTTAAATAGTATGTAGAATGGTGATTTAAACGTAAAAAATAAGGTGGTATGACTTTATGGAAGAAGAAAAGTAGGGAGATAGTTTGGACCGTAGATTAATCATCTAAAGGCCAAAAACAATTGATGTAATATGACTTAATTAGAGGAAAAAAGGAGAAAGATAATTTGGACCATAGATTAATTATTTAAGCACTAAGTGAGGATGAACTATATAAGTATATAGGATATCATAAACCATAATAAAGATACACATTAAAACATTATGTGAATTATGGTGGATGATAATTTAACATGTTTGTATTTGAAAAGCTCTTAAATTATAAAAACTATAAAGATATAGCATGTTTACATGATGTTTAAATGTGATGATTGTTAGTGGGGGATAACTTTATAGTAAGATATGATTAATTTTGAGGGGAAATGAATTTTGTGAGATCGATTGGTTGGTTTAGAAAGAGTGTTTTTATTCCAAGCTTTTGTTCTACATGCACACTTTTATTTTTGTGATTTACATATGTAGACATAGTATTATAGGAGTATTATCCCTCTCAATAGAGTATTTAGGGCATGTTTGGCAAAGTTTCAACTTCAAACTCCATCTCTCCTGAAGCTAAAGTCTAACTAAATAATTTTAGCTCTACTTAAAAAATTAGAGTAGGCTAAAGTGATTTAACTGGAGAGATAAAGTTATGTTTAGTTTCTCACAATTTTATTCCATACCCATACCAAACAGGCTCATAGTATTGCATAGTTTTCCTTCATCGGAGCTCACACATGGTCAGAACCCAAATTAAACGACATGAAAAACAAGTTGGACAAGAAAAAAATGTTTGCTTATTTGTTTCTGAGGAAAAAAAGGTCAAACCGTTCTATCGGTTGTCTGTTCCTTTTGCTCATCATCATCAAAACAAAAGGTTCCTTTTACTGAATTGTACTGTACTACTACTTGGAGGGCCCAGATCAAGGCATGTGGACACGTGGCGCTCATCCGGCCATCGACACGTCACCTCCAACAGCATCTTCCGAACTTTCTGTCAGCACCCATGCTCTCAAGTTCAGCTAATACTCCTCCCGTCCCGTAATACAAGTGATTTTGAGTTTTTGTTTGTACTGTTTAATCACTCGTCTTATTTAAAAAATTTATGCAAATATAAAAAGTGAAAAGTTATACTTAAAATACTTTGGATAATAAAGTAAGTCACAAAAAACAAATAATAATTCTAAATTTTTTTAATAAAACGACTTGTCAAACAGTGTAAACAAAAACTCAAAATCTCTTATATTATGGGACGGAAGGAGTAGTAATCTACTACAATTAGTTAGATTAGATAATGTTGTTATCTATTGCTAATACTATGTATCATTCGAATAATCTCCATCAGCACATGATGTGATTTTGTTTAATCATGCCGTGCGAGGCTTCAAACCTCGTTGTACTTTGGGTGGGGTAGTCCAAAAGCGCATGCCGCATAGAATCAAGGGTCAATGAAAAGCATGGTGAGGTCAATTTGAGGGCATAAACAATATAATTGCTTGAGGCACCTAGGAATGCACCCCAAAAGTTCTTCTAGTAGTCATTTTTTCTAAAAAAACAAAAATCCCTTCATAGGGTTAACCCAATGATAGCATTTCATTTTGCAAGTTGAGGTGTACCCAAATGCGACAACTTTTTACGCATTTAAGCAAATTGTACCATAGGAAAGATCATCTCAGTCTATTCTTTATAAAAGTTGAGGTTCTAATTATTTCTTTCCGTGTTCATCGTAATTCTGTTCAGCATTCAGTGCGTAACTCTGATCGTATGAACCACAATAACAAGAAGAGTAATATTTGAAAATATCTTTCTATCAAACATATATATAGATTATAAAATAGTATAATAATAAGACATCGTCATGAACAATCAAAAGATGCTTACCAAGTCGATTTCACATTACACACCTTAATCATATATATCATGACACACACTTTCTCTACCTGTAACACATCTTTCTATACATGTGTGAGTACAAGCAACATGTAATCTACACCCACACACAATCCAAAGCCCCCCCAATTATGAAGAAATAACACCCTCTTTTTTTAGGTGGTTAACTTAATTACAAAGAAATCCCGATTTGCAAGGAGGGAGGTGTGAAATTACAACGAAATCCCGATTTACAAAGAAATTATCCATGCATGCATGCATGAATGAGCGTGGTGGTGGGCCCCACTCTCTCTCTCTCTCTACACATCCGTTTTCCCCTCTTTCTCTCCCATCCACACCACACACCATCACTACTTCATCACACCTCCGAATATAAAGAGAGGAAGGTGAGAAGGAGAGAGAATGAAGAAGAAGAGTCCATCTTGCTAGAGAGAGAAAGAGAAGAAGCTAGAGAGAGAAAGTAGCAAAAGAGAGAGAGAGTTGAAGGCGAGCAAAGAGGAGTCCAAAGGAGAGAGAGAGAGAGAGTGCCCACCTGAAGAAGAGAGAAACGCCCCTCTTCTTCTTTTTTTTTTACTCTTCTTCTCATCCAAGCCACCACCCGTGAAAATCTTGGGAGATAAATCCATCTCCAACCTCCACCACCCCCGATTCTTCGCGATTAGTTGTTTCCTTCTTCTTCGCAGGATTCCTCCCTCCTGCGAATTCTGCATCGCCATCATCCACTCCTGAAGGTTGTCTCTCTGAATCTTTTTTTTTTTTACTGCTGTTCTTTCTTTTACACTGATGATGAAGTTTGGTCATCCCTCTTTTGGGGATCTTCGATCGGGTTGGATCGATTGGAGGGCTGTTTCGATCGGGTTTGTTGGGTTTGTTTCGCCGAAGGATTGGGTTTTTGGGAGGTGGGTTTTGTTCGTTTCGTGTTCTTGGGGGTGGGGGGGATCGTGTCTGATCGGAGGGGTTTTTCTGGGGGTTTTGCGGCCTTCGATCATTTGGGAGGTTGATGCGATGCGGCGATGGGTGGATTATCGGTGCATGATTCCCCTGCATTCCGCATGGATTTTCCTCTTGATCTTGGTGGTGTAATCTGACTGTTGGACTGTGTGATAAGTAGTAGTAGTAGTTTACTTGCACTTTTGATCCCCCTCACATTTACTTGTTCTTGTTATGATTTTGGTATTAGTCTGCATTGTCTTGAGATGTGTTTGTGTGGATGAGGGGATCAGAATTTTGGCCTTCTCTTTTGTTTGATTTGTTTAAACCTGTCACCATCTGGTGATCTGCAGAATGTTGGCTCGTAGTTTTTAACTGTAGAATACAATTGTGTGGATGCTTGTCTTGATCCCGATTGTTCGTCCAAATCATCATCTTGTTTGGTGAAGACTTGCTGTCATGTGTAGCTAAAGCCCTCTGTTCTGTTTCCCAGTGGTGTTTGTCTTGTCTCTGCTTTTCTGCCTGCACATTTTCTACTCGAAGTATCTGAAAAGATGATACTTTATGCCTGTTTCATATAGGATTGATGAGTTCTGATTTAACATGGAATTCCTGGTGTTGCAGGTCCAGTGACTTTACCTGCATTGTGTGATTGAGGCCTCACCGTCTTGTTTGCGGCAATGGAGGATTCACAGGGTGGTCAGGATTGTTCCAAGTTTGGGGGTTTTGTTGACAAGAATTCCGGTGCTTCATCGAGTGGTGCTCCTGACATTGAGCTTCAGAACATGTGTGGTACTTCTGTGGCAAGGACTGCTTCTTTGAGCACGGGAAGGGCATCGCCTTCTCAATTCGCACCGACTGTTGGAAGATATCATCGTGCTGCCGGCTCCTGCCAAAGTGATATTCTACCTGATGAGCAGTCTCTTGCATCAGCTTTTGACATGGCTCTGAGTTTCAAAAATAACCCGGTTGATTATCCTTCCAATCCCTGCAATGTTGTGCCAACTAATGGACTATATGTATCAGGCCCTATGAGGGCTACTTCAGTTCAGAGCTTTGATCCACTGCTTGTTCAGGATGAATCCATGCGTCCACAGTTTGGTGCTGGACATGGCAAGCTAAAGACTGATGAGTTCACTGTTGACCAACAAGAACAAGCACACATGCTCTCACAGTACTTTGGGAATTGGCCACAGAACTATGGGATGAATAATATGGGTGGAGTTGCCAGTACTCTATACAAGCCATCAGCTTCACTCTACCAGCAACCATTTTATATGGATGAGCAATCTCAAATGTATGCACCTTATCAGCAGATTCCTTCAAACTTCTTGTTGCAGCATGATATGGATGTACAGAACCACTCTTCTATGCAACCACACTATGTTTATCCACAAATGCAACATGCTGCTGGGTCAAATGTTAGGAGCAATCAACAGGCTGCAGCTTGCACTTCTGCAAGGGGCAGATCAACATATGGACATCAACTGTTGCTGGATGGTGCTGTTTTTCATAACGGAAATAACCAGATGAACAGTTTGTATATGGATGGTTTTCCTGGTATGTATACTGACAGTTCATTTGACTCTGGTGATTTTCACCGTCTGCTGGAAGCTGAAAAGTTTGCCCATCCGTATGAACTAAACTCTTCATCCAAAGGTTTCTTGCAACCTCAAATCCAAGATGATCTCAGCACAATGAAGATGCTGATGAATTCTGCTGGGGTAAATAGAGTAAGAGCTATCAAGTTCCCTCCTACAGTAAATGGCTATAGTGGTGTGGGTCGAAGAACCAATGGTTATGGCCATAACCATCTGGATGTTAAAAGTGATGAAACCTTGCACCTCAACGGGTTGAATTCCCAGTTTATGTCCTTAAAATCTGAGTATGATTTGGCGATGAAATCAACACAGCTGAATTATGGTTCAGTTGATGAAGTTGCTGGAAGGATTTATATGTTAGCGAAGGATCAAAACGGCTGCCGCTTTCTGCAAAAAGTATTCACTGAAGGCACCAAAGAGGACTTCGAAAAAGTCTTAGCTGAAATTATTGATCATTTTGGAGAACTTATGATTGATCCATTCGGCAATTATTTGGTTCAGAAGTTGCTTGAAGAGTGCAGTGATGATCAGAGGACGCGTATAATTTGTGAAATTACCAGAGTGCCTGGAGAGCTTATTACAGTTGCTTGCAACATGCATGGGTATGAACAATGATCTCTTCATAATTTTTAATCTTTAATATTCTTGCCTTTTGTTCTTATCTATTAGAAAAAAATATTCAGGACTCGCACAGTTCAAAAGGTCATAGATACAATAAATACTCCGGAACAAATTTCGAAGGTTGTATCTGCATTGAGTCCTGGAGCAATGCGTTTGATGACAGATACTAATGGAAGTCATGTTGCACAACGGTGCTTGAAGAAATTGTTACCTGAGTATAAAGCGGTAAAGCATCTGCCAGTCATGTGATTTACATAGTCTTTCTGTATTGTCATACTTCTTGATGCATCTTAATATCCTGTAGGGTTACAGATCATAACAACCCACGACTGTTTCCACCTAAAAAATTATAATATAGACATATTGTAAAATTTTCAATTTATCTATAGTCTGTACATAACTCCAACTAGTTCTTCACTGGAAAACCGTCATATGCGCATGTTTTCATTCACAGTGCAGCAACAATGGCACTACAGGATAACAATGAAAATAATCTTACATTATGAATTTGATTGTTTGATATGCATATTAATCTTCTTGGCCTCCATTGTTTTTGCACTGACCTGTGGATGCCTGTATTACTTGTTACAGTTCCTTCTTGATGTTGCCGCATTGCGTTTTCTTAGATTAGCAAAAGATCAACATGGCTGTTGTATCATTCAAAAGTGTATTGAACATTCAAATGATGAGCAGAAGTACAACTTGTTGTGCAAGATCACATCCAGTGCCCTTAGCCTTTCAGAGGATCAGTATGGGTATGGCATTATCTTTGCATTCCACTTGATAGGTATTTTAAGTGTTCTAAGTAATATTACAGTAATGTTTTTTAATAACATATGATTTTTCTTTTTTGCAGAAACTATGTCATTCAGTTTGTTGTCAACCTAGGAATTGAATGGGCCACAAGCAAAATAGTAAAAGAACTAAAGGGTCACTTTGGATATCTATCAATGCAGAAGTGTGGTAGCCATGTCGTCGAAAATTGTCTGAAGCAAGCATCGGAGCTCGACCGGGAAATGATTATCCACGAACTTATGGCTGATCCCAAGTTACCGCATATCATGGCAGATCCATTTGGGAATTTTGTGATTCAAACAGCACTTAAAGAGTGCAAGGTAAATGTAGCGATGCATCCTCACCCAAATGAATTCTCTCCTCAATTCTTGTATAAATGTTGTTTAAATAATTGTGCAAAATGAATTCTCTCCTCAATTCTTGTATAAATGTTGTTTAAATAATTGTGCAGGGTGAACTACATAGCTCCTTTGTCGAAGCTATTAGGCCGCATGCTCCTGCGCTGCAGAACGATGTGTATGCGAAAAGGGTTTTATCGAAGACATATTTGAAGAACAAGCAATACCGACTTGGCATTTTTTAGCCTGTCATCTGGGTGATTGCAGGAAGGGAGGTGCAAGTTCAGGCAGCATGTATCAGAACAGGACTTTTAGTGTACAATGGTGTGATAAAGAAAACAGTTCTTAGAGAAAAGGATCTTTTTGTCTCAAGGTAGTCTTGGCGAAGGAAAGCTTTTGGTTGGACCATTTCAGTATATTTACGTTTGTAGAATTAATATAGCCAAAATAACTGTCAGTTGTGTTGTTGGATCGGTCGTTAATCATGTAGTACGTCCTGTATCTGCAAAAACTGTAGTTTATCAGTAACATCTTGTAATCACTAGTCTGATCAGATGAGCTGTATCATCTGCAAGGGTTTATATTCCGGTTGTGTCCTTAGTAAAATTTTAGGGTTTTTACTGAACAAGCTCTCTGATTATCGTGTGGGAGCCAATGCCAGGAGAGAATCCATCTGAAATCGACTTCGTATCGATTTCATTATCAAGGCCTGGAAAACGTATTGCTGGGAAATATATTGGTTGGTAGAGTAGACCTTCAAAAGGAAAATACATTGGTCGGTACCCTGGATCGTGTTGATTCAGCTTAGGAATTATTTATCTGTAGGAACCATTTTGTGTGTAATGTACTCCCTCTGTTTCACTATATTACTATTTACTTTAGGTTTGTCCAAATAACATGTCCAATACAAAATAAATGTACAATTAAAAAAGATATTCAATGAGACTTACTGAAACCAATTTGATGTGGTGTCGTAGATGATAATTTTCTTATAAACTTGGTTAAACTTAAAATATGTAATATGAAACGAAGTACTTCATTCCAGTAAGACCATTCCAACATTGTCTCACTTTAGTAATTTGTGGGTAAAGATTCGTAGTATAACATCCAGTAGAAGTAGCAAGCAATAGAGAGTCAGAATCAAGCATTCGGTAAATTTGAAGATTAACTGTAAATGCATAACTTGTACTGAAGAGAAATGAAAACTTTGTTCCATAGAGATCCAACTTCCACACATGAAGAGCTGGAAGCCCTCTGCTAACTTAATATCAGGCTACAAGAACATGAATGTTTTCAATTGAGCAGAGGGCATGTAGGGTATGATGTTTTAACAAACACCATGTCTTAAGCTAAGAAACTAGAATCTGCCTCGCCCTCTGAAACCACGACCTCCACCCCTAGGTCCACCACGTCCCCTTGGTGCACCTCTTCCACGGAAGCCACCACCACCACGGCCACGGCCACCACCTCTTCCACCACCGCCACGGCCACCACCTCTGCCCCCTCCTTGACTTTGGCCCCTGCAGAGAAGGCGAACATATTTAAGCAACTCTTTGATGTTAATCAGATAGATAAATATTTCATTATTTGTTTAGTTTTTTATATGCATTCCTCATGCCTTACTTATAACATTTCTTATAGTCTCAAGTATATATGCTGGCCAAACATTAAATTTCATTAATATATACAATTCCTATAAGGACCTACACATATAGGACAGAGAAGCTGCACTATTTCTGTAGTCAGTACTCCAGTAGATTTGTCAATTAATTCCAAACAGTGCAGACAACAATAGTGGAACCTTTGGGCTTAATAGGCATACATTAGAATTTGAATATATTTCTTAAAGCTGCTAGTATTTCTAACACTTATTAGCTTTCTTGAGAATTATCAATGTTCAATTGAGTTTTAGAAAAACTTGTTGGGAGAAAGATAGCAGTTGGCATGACATGGTGGTACCAATTCAGGTTTCATGTGAACGCAAATTTACAGGCATTTATATTTCAAAGTTCAACTGTACAAGCAAATAGAACACCGGAAACAGCAAGCTATAAAGCTAGCAACATACTTTGGCTGTGGCAAGAAGCGTGAGAGAGGCAGAAGTTTCATGGGGTCGATGTAGAACTTATCGCCTTCACTGTATGAAGTTGCAATGATCCCCTCCAGCATCTTAATGGAGAAAAGCTGCAAGCACAACACAAACTTTTAAGACACGCGATTCAAATTCAGACTCAAAATAAGGCGATTTCAGTACAAAACCGTTGACCTTACAAGTAACAACCCCAGAACTAAAATATCCACAAGGTTGACCAGGCACCTCCCGGGTTGCATCTATTCATTCACAAGCTGATTTGTAAGCTCAGTAGTACAATACAATGAGCTTACAACCCAGAGATAAAGAAACCATGGCTAGCGCCGCAACTAAACACTAGCTATGATGAACATTTCTAAATTCACTACTATAGTCGCAACTGCAATAAACCCAATTTGCTATCTCCAAAAACAAAAGCGTCAACCTGTGGAGTCCCTAAATCAGGTAACTACACTACACAAGTTTACTAACCCACATCTATCTGAACTCAACGAGCCATGGTCCGCTGTTTCGTCGCAAAACCCGAAGCAGGAAAAAGGTTGGGAGGAGAGGAGCTCACGGATTCGTTGATGGGGCCGAAGATCTCGTCGACCTTGCCGATCTGGGTCTTGTTCTGGAGGTAGATGGGCGCGTTGAAGTAGGGCACCTTCTCGTTCGTCAGCTTCGTCACCGCGTCCCCCTCGCACGCGTGCATGAACGTCGACACCTCTGCCCACGCACGCACGCATCAGAAACCAACCGAATCTCGCCGGAAAAACCCACAAACAGAGAGAGAATCCAGGGAGGGGAGGAGGAGGAGGAGACGCGCTCACCGACAACCTCGGCCGGGGGGCCCTCGTCGCGGAACCCGCCGCCGCCGCCGCGGCCCCCCCTGCCGCCGCCACCGAAGCGGCCGCCCCTGCCGCCGCCGCCTCCGAAGCGCCCGCCGCCTCCGCCTCCGAAGCGCCCGCCGCCGCCGCCCCTCGGTGGCCGCATGGTGTGGAGGATTCTTGGGGGAAGAAGAGGAGGAGGAGGATTTGAGGGTTTCGGCGCGGGGAGGCGGCGGGAGGGGGGGGAGGAGGAGGAGGGGGGGTTTATTAGGGTTTTAGGAGGGGGATGGGTTGGGGTTTTGGTTGGGTGGAGTGTGAGGCTGACAGGTGGGCCACTGGGGGTTCTCGAATGGCTTGGCCGTTGGATCGTTGCTTCTGCTTGGCATGGTTCCATCCAACGGCATGGGCTTGACGAAGGAGTAGACTCCTTTTCTTTTTGCCTTTTTGGCAGAGACCCTTTACACAGACAAACCTACGATTTAATCGTATGCCAACTGCTATCCCTAAAAATTAACACATAATCTATACCTACTCTAATAGCCTACTCATATGATAGGTTATATAAATATATATTGCAACATTAATACTTAGCATATCTCTTATACACATGCGATATTTTAGAGTCTGTGTTAATTCGTAGACCTTTTTATTCTCTCTTCTACACATGTGTTGGTAGCTAATCTATAATCTGCTAGTGTACTTGTACTAATAGATCCATATAGTTTAAATTCAGAAAAATGCTGTGTTGCTAACTTCTCTGATCTAAAAGAAAAAGGAAAGGAGTTTCCTCGACAGCAAACATAAATGAATTTGACTCGAAAGAGTCACACTAACCATCAAGTTACACTAGAAAATCAGAATATAAATAACCAATTACTCGTTAAAGGTCTAACAATATAAGTATTATAGGAGGACTAAAACTTGTAGGTTGGCTCGTGACTAGAGAAGCTCACATATAAATGTTCAACTTTTAGCTTGACATGCGCCATATTAATTAGTACGTTATTGCATTGTTAGAGAGTTATATGTCGATATTTTTTTAAAATTTTAAATCAATGGTGCATTAGTTTGTTTAGTTATTAAAAACATATTACAATTCTCAAGTCTCATCATGTATTTTAGAATAGAAAGATAATTTGGTTATATATGTTTCTTTACTTCTAGGGTTCTACATTTCGCATCGGGGTCTCAAATTTATAGAGATGGTCTTGTTTACACTCTTTCCCTTGACTATTTTAGGGCTAAGTTTAGCCTATATCAAAATGGTTATACGTATATGTGTGGTTTAGTGAGTTTGTGCTCCTAGCTATAGCTATGGGAGGTCCAAACCACTTCCAAACATATATATGGAGTCATGGACCATACATGCCCACACAAATAATGAATAACTTGGGTGTAATATATGACCTTATAACTATATATATCAAATCAAGTTTAGTGAATACGTGATTGACAACGCCAATGAGTGGCCCCTATGCATGCCTATAATCGAGTGTAAGCCACTCAAGAATTGCTAGGATTTTTAGTGATATTAGGTTGGATTTGGGTGAGATACAGAAAATAAAGTGGTGAATAATCATATAACCGAAATTTATTTGACCGCAACCTTGTCTACATTATCAATAGTTAGACCCAAAATCAAAACAATTGGATTACATCACTTGTCAGATGATACTTTACATGTTATATCCTATGGAGACCATAGCGATTTTTAGGGCGATAGCAGTGCAAGCCTCTATCCTCTTTATGTAGCAAAATCAACCCAAAATCATCTATATGCCATACACTCTACAATGCCCGTGATCCTTTTTGAATGGCTTGAATGCGCAAGGGTGATGGGAACACGACATGGGGACATGTCCCATGAAGGCCCGAGCATCTCAATTGAGGCGTGCAGGTGATCGACATGTGTCATAGAATCTACGAGTCGATACGTTTAAGATACTTTAACACACAGTCGCACTAAGAACAAGTTTATTAGTACAACCTAATACTTGCTCCAAAAATTACCACATCAACAAAGATCACTGTTTAATAAATGCATTGTTATTTAAACTATTATTTTCCTCCTTGTTCTATGCGCTCTCTCCTAGATCCTAACACAAGTGAGGTGCATGGTAGTGAATTGGTTGAATTGCACAAACTTGTGTTGGGGCGCGGGTGCAACTAACGCTCGAATAGTCGTATGATGCTATACTCTCGCCTCTGACTCACTGCTAAAACTGACGTGGCAGGCTTATATAGGGCCCTCAGCTTGACATGGACCGGACCGTGCACATTTATACTCCTTGCAACGTGCATGCGACATGTCATCCCTACTCCAGCTCGGATTCCGCTCCACAGTGACTGACAATGGGGTCCCACATGCAGGTCACACGCAACGCACCTTCCGAGTCCGACTCCGATCCTCTCTCCCGCAAGTCGTCTTCTCCTTCCTCCTTTCCCCCGTCTTTCTCCACCCCCAAATCCAATCCGACGCCCCAGAAACCCTAGCAATCTTCCGCCATGAAATCCGCCGCCACCTCCAAGCCCAAGCCGCGGCCCAAGCCTCCGCCGCCGCCGCCGGAGGCTTCCTCCAAGGCCTCCTCCTCCTCCTCCTCCGCCGCCGATCCCAACTCCAAGCGCTCCGGCCCCACCCCCACCCCCACCCCCGCCGCCGCCGCTAACCCCACGAACAGCGCTAACCCCAACTCCGCCCCGCTCCTCCCCTCCCCGCACCCGCGCATCCCCTCGCCGCACCACCACCTCCCGCCGCCGCAGCCGCAGCAGCAGCAGCCTCCGCCGCTGCCACCGTCTCGGCCGCTGCTGACGGTGGCGGCGGTGGAGGCGGCCATGGCGTCCATCCCGCCCCCGCCGCAGTACGGCCTCGAGAGCCTCGACCGGCGGAACGTGGTGCTCTCCGACGGCACCGTGCGCACCTACTTCGCGCTCCCGCTCGAGCCGCCGCCGCAGCTCCGGCAGCCTCTGCCGCTGCCGCTGCCGCCGTTCCCCGCGCGCCAGCTTGGCCCTCCGGTCGGTCTCCCGCCACCTACCGCCGAGAGATGGGCCCCGATGCGGCCGCCCGCGGCCTTGCTGCCAATGCCGGCGCCCAAGCGGAAGTGGGAGGGTCAGGCCAATGGTAGTGTCCCCGGGGAGTCCTCGGGTCGCCAGCAGCAGCAGAAGCCGGAGGAGAAGCGCGTCGCGAAGCAGGTGAAGGTGGAGACGCCAGACGTGGATGCGAAGCAGCTGAAGAGCTCCTTCCTTAAGATGGTTAAATTAATGAACGAGAATGCGGAGCAGAAGAAGAATTACAGGGCCAACGGGAAGATTTCGCAGCTGAAATGCACCGTGTGTGGAAGGTATGCTCTTCACACGCTTATGAAAGTCTTTCCTGTTTGATTTATGCTATGCTTGGATGTAGATGACTGAATGGCATTTGGAATTAAAGTATCACGGAGCAACACTACCTCAAGCAATAACATCGAACACAACTTTCATTTGTAGTATTTATTTACTACTAGGATATTGGCAATTACCAAAGCTTTCAGGTTGATGAAAACCTGTAAATTCTAGATGTGGCGCATTCCTTTTAAGCAGGAGTAGAGGACAAGGATGTTCATTTTAGCGTTTGGCTTCATGAGAAGGTGGTAGGCAGATCACAGCAAGCTGAGATTGCATCAGTGTTAGCTAACTGACATAGTTCCAAAAATAGTTATTGTATTCCTTAGGCCCATTTGGAATACAGTGATTTCATAGGAGACAGCCAGCATCCTCAGGAATGTTGAAACCCCTGCTTTGGGCATGCTTCTGCCTACAGTATACGTTGTGTCCATGGCTGATTTTCCTTTTGAGCTTGCTTTGTTAAGTGCAGTGGACTTACTAGTTAGGTTTAATTATCTGTAGAGAAGCATTTCACCATTTAATTATTATGTTGTATTGATCAGTGATATAAAGGAAAAACTTAGGTATAAGGGTACCCTAGAGTTGCATGTTTACAAAATGTTTGTGCTGTTATAAACTTGCAGGTTTTTGAAATATGCCATTATACATCAATCTGTACCAGAATACCTGTCTTTATTTTATTCCATCCCCACCGCTCCCTCCTTTACCTCTGGCAAAGGCAGCTCCCCCTTGCATCTCCATCAATGCCGCTCCCCTCCATTTCCAGTGAAGGTGCTCCCATCCATCTCTGGCCACGGCACTTCTCCTTCCATGTCTTGCGACGTTGCTCAATTCCTTCCTCCTCACCCAGACACCCACCCTGTTTTGCAATGCCTTGCCCATCACACTTTCCAACCTGCGGAGGCTTTTGCCTGTTTTGCAGAGGCTTTTTTCTGGGACCAGGTGCTGACAGCTTCTGCACCCGTGTTAGTAATTCTGGATGCCACGCATGCGGCACTGACTGTCACCATCCCACAGAAGAGCTGGTGGGGAAGGAGGCTGTTGGCATCAGCGCGGGTGGGGAGGTGGGCTGGAATCATTACTGTGGGTGCATGTAGTAACTTGTAGGCTTGGGCTGCGCCATGAGAGCCGAGGTGACTAGGTGAGGGAAGAGGGAAGAGGAGAGATAGAGGGATATGGGGCCAAATTGGTCTAATAGAGCTCAGAGTTGCATATATCTGACAGCAGCACCTTTGGAATGGCATAAAGCCAAAATCCCAAAACTTTATAATGGCATATTTCTATCCCCGCAACTTTAGGATGGCACGGCAAGTCAGCATGTGCCTAATTTTCCTGCAATAAACATAAGCTAACTATGTTTTTTGAGACCTCTAGAACCTATATTTCCATGTTTAATATGTTAAAATTACTATGGTGTAACGTTTTCACCAGGTAGTTTATGTGCTCATGCTTCTTCCCACCGTTCAAATTTATGTGAACAGCCATTTGGCTTTCTTGAATTTACTTTGTGAGTTTCAGTCTTCATTTTTGATAAGAGAGAACTTATCCTTTGTTTTATTCTTGCGTGATCTTTTTTGGATGGTTTATTTCTTATCCTGTGTTGGAAACAAACTACTGTATACTGTGTTTTTCTTTTTATACTATCTATAATCTATTGTGGGTCCCTGGTTGACTCATGGACCTATGCCTTTGGTTTTTAATCCTCAAGTCCATTGTCTGGAATTTTGATGTTGAATTTCAATAGCAGAACCTATGCCTTTGTTTTTTTATTTCAAGTCCATTGTCTGGAATTTTGATGTTGAATTTCAGTAGCAGAATCTGTGTTGCAATTTGTTGAACTGTCACTAAAATTTATAAATACATATTGATTTTTCGGTTTTGCTATATCTCACTCGAAAGATTTTTTTTCTTATCTCTCACTCGATTTTCTCACTCAAATTTACAGTGTATTTTCTTGTAAGTTGCAGTGTAATTTATGAAACTTACACTGTAACTTTTGTAAGTTACAGTGTAATTTTTGAATCTTCGCATGTAAGTTTTGAAATTTATATTGGATTTGGTCTTTTTCTTGAAGATATGGTAACTGGTGTCCATTATGGTGTTTCTTAGTTGATTTTTGCCTTTTACTATATCTATTGGATTTTAATCCAAAGATTAAAAATCTGTGTGATATGATCATAAAAAATCTTTCGAAAGATGCATAGATACTCCCTTGTTTTTTTTGTTATTATGTTTCTTGATTGTTGTTCTTAGAATTTCTTTCCCGTACAAACTTTGCTAATCGTGCATTGTCTTTTAAGGCAGCTATATGCATGATTTTTTTTAAGACAATTTTATGCATAATTTCCTTTTCTTAAGAGGCTGTGCACATGATTTTATTACAGGGATTCCATAGATTTGCATTCACTCCTCAATCATTCATACTATGCGAAGAGTGCAGAGCTTCGTGCTGATCATCTTGGGTTGCACAAAGCTTTGTGTGTTCTTATGGGTTGGAATTACTCCGTAGATCCTGTGCACAAAAAGGCTTACCAAACATTATCTACTGTTGATGCTGAAGCCAATCAAGGAGATCTTATTTTATGGCCACCAACAGTCATAATTGAGAACACATACAAGTCAAAGAATGATGGACAAAAGGATGGCATGAGTAATAAAGAGATGGAGGGCAAGCTCAGAGGTATTCCTCAAATGTTTGCTCTGTCCCTGTGACTTCCTTAGTTAAGATCGGTTAATTTGTTAATGAGCAGAGGTGATGTTTGCTGTCATTGTGTTTGCTTGGAGGGATTCGTGGGCTGAAAATAACTGGCTTGGATTAAATCAATGAAATTAATTTCCTTAAATATGAGCAATAGTCTTGGCAGTTGGCATTTTTGTGTTATGCATGAGTGCGGATGCTTTTCTTTGACCTTGTTTTTGTGCCTGCATTGGGCGCAATCAATTTCTGTTCTGGTTGGTCGGATGTCCAGTGAAAATGTTCTAGTCCATTTTCGTACACCTTCTTTAGAAGAGAGACTAATATGGCTACCAATCAGAATGACTTTCCAGTTTCCAAATGTGCATTCGTCCATGCTTATACATGCTTTATTGCCATCCTGAATATGCTTGAGTTTGCAAACTTTCAAAATCAAATCAACTGACCATCTTCTATTTTATTTTCCTTGCTCAAATCTTGAGGAATTTTGGGTGGGTAGGAAGCATGTGCCTTATATGCAGAGGTGGCCAATTAGGCTTACAGCGTATCAACTGTCCAGTTACTGAAGTTCAAATTGTATTTTATAATTTCTAGTCTTTTAGCCAATCAATAATCCTTTATACTACTTTGGAAGAACCTTTTTTTGTGGCCTTTCCCCAGTTAAAATTCAGCTGCTACTAATATTTAGGTCTTTACAAGTTATACTTGATATTGATACTGCTGCTAAGGTTGGGCGCTATTTAGATCTCAGTTAGTTCAGCTTACCTTTGGCTCTATGTTGAGGCTTCAAACATTGTTTTACCTCAGCAATGGGCTCATGTTCTGTTAATTATTGATTGCTATTGACCCAATTGTTTATATGCGGCTCTGTTTATCCCCTAAATTATATAATTTTCCAAAAGATAAAAATATACTGTCAATGATTTACTAAATGAGTCAGATTCCTTTGCTATTAAGGAGTTTGATCTGCCTGATATTGTTCCCTTGCTGAAGTCATCTCAGGTTGCAATTGAGTTGACCTTAGGATTTCTAAGCAGGTTTAGACCAAGAGCCCACTAGGTGCTCTGCGCATTTTAGCATATGGTTTTGATACTGTGTACACAAAAGGCAGAAGCTCAAACGGGTTCAGACCTCAGTAGGCCCTGCTTTTGTTCACACTTTATTTGTGAATTGTATTTGTATATGCATACTCTTACTTCCACATTTCATACAAGACTACAAAGCCATATGGCTTATGCTAATCAGCCAGTTTTATTAGGTCATAGATTGTGGACGAACTATGATTTGATCCTTAATATGCTTGTGCTTCTGACACTCCATAAAGCATTTGGATCTTATACCATGTCTTTTCTCATGTGACCATATTAGCTTCGGAGTTTGCTCAAGTGTTTACTTAGGCACATCATCCCTCAAGAATATGCTCTACTTTAAATCTGTCACTCTTTCGAATTTACAGATCTGCATCTGGTTTGCGTGTGTAATGTCATACAAACGTTCTTTTGAAGTACAATGTTCCATTAACACATGAATTAAATATTGACATGAATTCCCACTGTTGTCTGTTATGCAGAAATGGGCTTTGCTGGTGCAAGCGTGAAGCCACTCTCTGGAAAGGATGGACAGAGATCCATGCTGGTGAAATTTGCTAGTAGCCTCGCTGGTCTCAACGAGGCCGAGAGGCTTGCTCAGTCCTTGGAGAAACAAGGCCATGGACGCGCTGAATGGTATCGCGTCCGTAGTGTTCCCCCTGGTGCTGATGGGGGCAGCAACCCGCTGCTTGTGAAAGTGGGCGCGAAGGGGGAACGGACATGGGTCCTATATGGCTACTTGGCGACCGCATGGGACCTGGATGCACTCGACCTGGAATCGAAGCAAAATGCTGTAATAAAGAGCAGAAAAGAGCTCGATTTGTCAGAATAGGATCAACCCTGCTAGAGCTGTGTGTGTTGGAAATCAGTGATTCAGTTCTTGTAATTTATATAGACAGCAACTGGATGGCGGGAGCAGGAGCATGATTTAAGAGGTTTACCTGACTAGGTCGAAGAGTTGAATTGTCAGGATTTTTTCTATGGAATAGCCGATTTCAATACATAATCCCAAGAACTGATAACTGATTTGGTTGCAAAGAAGTGTTGGAACTCGAAACAGATAGGAGATGCTCACTGTCCGCATGACATGCCAGTTCTGGACGTGTCATGTTGAAATTTTAAAAGTTGAGCAACTGTATTTTAAATGAATGCATGAACATTCTATGTATATATATTCGTCTTCAGAAGTATAACAGTATTTGTCTTGAGAAATGTCTGCATTGCAACCATGATAACTCTATACTGTTCCACGTTCTAGCGATCCAGCTACCGAGGGAATAATATTTGCAGCTGAAACAAGAAATTGCGGTAATTCATATGGAATATATGACGAAGCATCCAAGAACAGAAGAAACTAAATTTATTATCACGAAAATCTGATAAATGCTGTAGTCGGACAAACTCATGCTATATACATCAATTCATTCATCAGAATTATAATAAATCTTGAGCACATTATCCATATATGTTTGAACACCAGAGTACACTGTCTCTGTCTCTGTCGCCGTCCCATCACCGATTCTCGGCTGGCTGGGGCACTGGTCGTGGTCGTGGCTTTCCTTTGTCTCTGTTTCCGGCTCCTTACTTCATCTGGGAGCTTCTCCGCCATGACATTGTGAGAAGATAGAGTTGGAGTTAACTCTATATTTCTTTCAGTTGGTTGGTTCTTCTGAAATAAAAGAAATATGTACGCTGACACACAGGTAATTTAGCAAGGTTTTGCTCTGATTTGCAATATCAATTCTGCTATATACAGTATGTATCCTAAATTGTTGCCATGGTTTTATAACTAGCTAGCAGATGAAATATATTTTTGGTCACAAGAGCTAGACGTACGGAAGTAGGACTTGCTACAATCTTTACATGATACTCTGTTGTGCTGAGCTGATACACTATTTGCTCCAGCATTGCATTGGTCCCTTACTCCCTTGTTCTCCTGTTCATCTTATATTAGCAGGTAAAACGATCGTTCATTTTGCCTTTTTTGAAACAGTGAAACTATTCAATCTAATTTAAGTCATTGATTGGGTCGGCAGTGTTAACATTTGGTACCTCCTACCGTGCAAAACTGCAATTAAACGTCAAATGTCCAAGGCATCACCTTTGTTTATCTTCATACTCAAATTTGCGTCTGTCTGGTCAGTAGTTCATTTAGCCAAAATTTCTGGATGCATTTAAATTTGTATTCAGTGCTCGGTGTTCGCCACATTGTGCACTAAGCCACAGTAATGTTCTGCTATCCAATATGGCATGATAGCGGGTATTATAGGTAGGGGGCTCCTGTTAATAAATTAAATGGTCTTTCTTAATAGTGGCTTGAACAATGACTTTTTCAGGTTGTACTTCTACAGCAGTGAAAAGAAGGAACAGTAAGAAGGTGGCGGTCATTTAACACTGTACTTTGTTTTGATTTCGACTTAATATTGATACAACCACTAATGCATTTACATGAAAACAGAATGCCCAAGCAAGGTCCAGACTGCCTGATGAAAGACTTCTTTCTGATCAGTATTCCCGATTCCCTCTGGAAAGCCAGCAGGTAGTTCTAGTTCTAATAAGTGACATCTTGCCATCTTGTTGTAACAGAGAGATTAAACCTTGGATCAATTAATGATGTGTGGTTCACAAAGTTTTTGTGTGCCATAAGTATTTGATGCTTTTTTTTAACAATGTGCAGCAGTCTGATCCATTCGAAGGAGGAAGTTTTGATATGGATCTTTTGTTTAAAGAATTTGACAATGATGAAAAAGATGATGTGACACTTTGTTATGCTCGCTACTGCGCTCTTCGAGCTCAAGCTCGCTTATCGGACAAGGACAAAGATATTTGCTACATTTGTCACTTCAAACACAATAAGGTTACTCCGCTTCCAAAGCAACGGGTTAGTTTCTCAAACCTTTTTTACTCCGATCCCTATACGTTATTTTAAGCTTCCGTAAAAAAATATTTCTATTAGTTATATATAACTATTATATTAAATCTAAATTGTTATAATCTAGATCTACTATGATCCAATTGTTATTTTTTCTCTTTTTCTTGATTAACATTGGAATTTCTAGAGCTTCATAGTGAACATGGTGTCTTCTTTATTACAACTTTTTTCCCACTTGTTTGGACATGATGATTATATTTTAAATGTTGCATATCTCTAAAATATTTTATGGAGTGAATTAAAATAATTTTCTATAAGTGATGAAACAATGTTTGACTTTCTTAATTACTAGAAAAAAATATCCATACATTGCAACGGGTGAAGTGCTATTTTAATATTATTATTGTTGTTCGCTTGGATTTTTTTTTACAAAATCATAAGTTGCAATTAGAAGTCCAATCGTCTCAAGTTAGCATGTGTTTTTTTAAAGAGATTTCTTATGCGACTCCTTATATATTTCTAAATAAGAGCGAACTTAAAAACCGACTTAAACACGGGTCTGTATTTCCAAAAGCAAATGAACTTAAGAACCGACTCAAACACGGATGATGTACAAAAAATACCGGTAAAAACATCTTTAATTTTTATAATAGTAGAGAAAAGATAATTGTGTTAGATCTTGTTATAAAAATTTAACTGCAAGGAATATAATGATGTAATTGGATCATTGATCGAAAATTATTTAGAAAAGGAAAATCCCAGCGTGCTTGTTAATGATCGCGGCGATATGTTTTTTGGCTTCTTATTTGTTGGTGAAGCCTACTGCAGCGAGAAGATTTATGATTTGCAGTTATTTTGTGTTTTGCTATAAGCATGTACTAGGTGATACCCCGCGCTTTGTTGTGGGATTCATGAGAGTATATATTAAATATTGTCGAAATGATGAAAGTTGAAATTTTAAGAAAATAATGTGAGGAAGATGATTTGACACATACTTGTCGATCTCTATAATATAATATTATAGATGACATGCCATGTTTGCATAGGGTTTTAAATAGACTAGAATAGTAATTGCTAGTGGGTGATGATGTGGCATCCTTACATGTTAAGCTTTAGCTTCTAATAAATGTTAGTAAGTACCAACTATATAGAAAGTATATATTTATTGACATGGTAAGTACTGATTGATTACGTTTGGTTTATATCTCTCAATTTACCCGTATTTCAAAGACCTTATTCGTTTCCACTGTTTTCATTTCTATTTAATTCTAGTCTCCTTCGATTTTTCTATCTTTCTTATTTTCTTTCAATTAATGTGAGAATTTTTAGACCATATGATCAAATGTGGAGACTATTTTTATGCTCTATTAAGTTGATAGGCTATTTTTTATGTCCTTTAGTTGATTTCTTAATTATACATTAACTATATGATCTTATTATTATTATTAGATCAAGGGCCACGTATTATCCAAGCACAAGATAGATGGATTCTTGTGTCCGTCACGTGGTTGCTTAGTTAGAGCTTCCACACTATCAGAGATAGGTCTTCATCACCTGTATTGTCATGAAAAAAGCAAGGGTATGCACTTCTTCATATTATTATTTGTTAGTATAAAAGTTCTATTGCATTAATTTCTAAGTCTCAATTACTTTATTTTTCATTTTGAAGAGTGGTGGGTCCCATTCCTATATGAAAGTGGTGGGGACTCAGAATTCCTGATATGAAAGTGTTGGAGACTCAGAGACGTTTCAATGAGAACTAGGATATGCTAGATAGAGTGTAATTCTCGGTTAACTGCTGTCGGATGGATAATACTACTGCCACTGAGGCTCCTGTTGGATACTACTATTGACATTGATTCTCCTGTTGGAACTGAGGCTCCTGTTGGATACTACTATTGACATTGATTCTCCTGTTGGACAGATGGATGTAATATGGTTAACCTCTGCTTGGGTTCTTATGTATATAATACTATTGATTCATTTTTGTCTGAGTAATACAGAAAAGAAAAGGGAGAGGATGCTTCAATGAGAACTGAAGTACATGTTAAAATGTCTCGAGCAACTTTCCTTGTCACTATTCTTTCATTAACAAATTATTACTCAAAGTAGTGTCACTATTCTTTCATTAACAAATTATTACTCAAAGTAGAATAAGTATTAGGTATATTGTTTAGAGAGAATATATCTCAAGTACACTTTCTACACAACACGTCAGGACAATATAGATGATCACCAATTCATCTAGAGTGGAAGCATCCTCTACCTGATAATTGTCAACTAACAGATAGACTCGAAGAAAACTATTGAGATGGATCATTTATGCAGAAACCAATATGCCATTAGCAAATAATTTGTGAACACGAGACTAAACTAAAGCACAGCCCCATACCACAAAAGAAGGGAATTGGAGAGTTTATATTCATAAATCTCAAAGAGGTCTTGAATTAATGGCGGTGATTAGACAAACATTGATCTCAAAAAGATCAAGCGGCATGCTCCAAATTGTATCACAGACCATAATCATTAAAGAAGCACACGATCACCAGCAAATGGTGAAGTATTGCATTACTACTATGGACAATTGAACAATCACTTGTGTCACTACCACTGGAAGAATCCAACTATTAAGTGTTACTCTCCTTTTGACATTTGCCATCCACGACTTCACACATACAAAATTACCTTGCAACAAAACTAAATGGATTTGGTGCAATGGAAAAAGAAGTATAAAATACCCAGAGGGAAACGTCTTGTGTATCTACTAATGCGATGCCAATTTCATCCTCCTGGGATTCGGAATCAGCCAAATAGGGGGTGGCCAGTTGGACCAAATCTGCGGGGACACAATTTCTTCACGGCGGAAATTTTCCAAGTCCAACACTCCAATATCACGATGGTTGTCCTTGTATTCAAAAAGATACAGTTCGTTATTATCAGTGAAGTAAACATGATTTGCCTTCAGCTGCAGGTACTCTTCAGCGTGGAGGCAAAGCGTTTGGCCGTGCCCAAGAAACAACAAGTTCTCGTCCAAGCTACTTATTTCCACAATCTTTCCTTCTGTCAAACTCACTTTATGTACCTTGATCGTGTTAGTATCATGCACATAGGACTGAGAGTCGAACTCAGATTCTGGATCAAACGAGTGATCATCATCATCTTCATCCCCCTCCGGTGCATCCCCCTTCGGTAGATCATTGGACCGCCAAATTTGCAGTAGGTTACCGCACGAAGCTTCAACGATATAAATATTCTCATACAGAAAGTCCTTCACCTTACCCATAACTATCTTTGGCGCAACATTTGGGTCGGTAAGATCAAACATGTGTATTTCTCCTAACAAAGTCGCAGCATAGAGCAACCCATCTTTAAAAAAACAGTCCTCATAGTCGGAATACGGGGGCAGCCATGTCCACTTATCATCACCAGCCCTTGCGAACGAGAGCTGGCAATACGGATTGTGGATGAGCACCACAGTATATCCTCCTCCCATGGATGGATCACAAGACACAAATGCCTTGTAATAGAGGATCGAGGACGAGTCGGAAACCGTGACCTCTCCCGTGTGCCACAAGTATTTGTACCTTTTGGCAGCAGCAACATCGTCGTCATAGATGGGCTTCACCTGCTTAATGGTGGTGACCGATGGCAGGGCTATCTGCTCGCCAGTGATGGGATTGACAAGGTGCAACTCTGATCTCTCATCGGCGGTGACAATCCAGCCATAGCAGGACCCTATGATATGCCTATTAGGTAGATCCTGGAGCGGCAAAACGTAAGCCTTCTTCTCCACGAGGCTGTAGAGGCCCGTCGACTTGGTGCCGTCAGAATCAAATGTGTACAGCAAGCATGGTGTCTGCTGTGGCTTGCAATGTCCAAGGCTGCATATGCTTGTGTACGCGGATCGCCAAGAGGAGCAGACGGAACCAGCCCGGACGAGGTCAGGGACCTCCAAGGTGGCAAATATGCTCATCAAAACATCCTGTGGAAGCTCCATCAGTGCTGGATCTGGATGGATGGAGAGATTTATCAAGCAAACTACTTGCACAGCTACAATTAACTTGTCCTGCTGTTCCTTCAGCAGTTCTAGGATTCAGAATTGAATCCGAATCGCTTGTTGGCAGAAACCCCAAAATTTACTTGCCCAAACTTCTCACACTGTCAGTATCATGAATCTGAACTGCTGAAGGCAGCAGCAACACCCCCAATTCAGAGTTCCTCCTTGTTTTCCCCCCTCTAAATCCCCAGTTGACAAGCAGTGATTCTTGCGACAAATAATTCTTCCAGGTGCACATATATAACTCGTAAAGCAATCAATCTCTATCCGAATAGGAGACTGAAGAGTTAATCCCCAACTACTCCCTTTCTTCGATTGAGCGACGGATTCGGGCAAAAAAGAATTTCCAACTCTTTGCCAAAATATGGCATCACATCACATCAGATCTCAGCCGCCATTGTCAATTTCACATGCCCTGATTAACAAGCAGAGTGGGATTGATTTGTTACTGACCATATGGAAAATTGGAAACCTCCGGCTGCGAGAAGGCCTCCGATTTCTCGGACTCGTACCGCCAGCCGCCAGGTTCTTCTTCTTCCCTCCGCCGCCGGCCGTCGTCCACACCGACGGAAGGCGGCGCGGCCGCCACGCCGGCGGGGAGAGAAGGTGGCTGCCGCCGGGACACCAGAGGAGACGAGATGCGGCGGCGGCGGCGGCCGGGACAACCTCGACGAGTTACACAGGGCAATTTATATTTGTATTTTGGCCCAGCCTATCAAACTCCAAACTTATATACGTAGAAATTTGATATACTCGCTCCATCCCAAAATGTTAGACGCCGTTGATATTTTTTTTAAAAAATATTTGACCGTTTCTCTTATTTAAAAATTTTAAGTAATTATTAATTCTTTTCCTATCATTTGATTTATTGTTAAATATACTTTTATGTATACATATAGTTTTACACATTTTACAAAAATTATTTTTTTAATAAGACGGACGGTCAAACATATTTAAAAAAGTCAACGGTATCAAACATTTAAGGAATGAGGGAGTTCATTTTTTTATGTAGAAACATTCTATGTATAAACTATTCGTGTAGAAATTTTGTGCATACGGATTCGATAGTACGTCTTAGATGTACAAACGTTTTACGAATATGAAATCCCAATTTTATGCATAGAAACTATCGACATATAGACTTTATATATTCAAATAAATTTAAAGGGTTAATTGGATCAGTGCCACTATAAATATGTTGATTAAAAAAATACCACTATTATTCGTGATATCGGCTACGTGACACTGAAATTTCATAAAATTGAAACCATGCCACTCCGTCACATTTTCTCCGTCTCCGGCACTTATGCGCCAACCACCACCACCACCAGCAACGGCGGTGGCAGCACCCCTTTTCATCGGACCTCGCCACCAAGCCACCCCTTTGCGCTGACCGCATGCCGCCACTGCCCCAACCACCATACAGGCACACATCGCACCGTCGACCTCCTCTACGGCGGGAGGGCTCGGGCGTCTCCGCCTCCCTCGCGATGATGTTACCGATGCCACAGATGGGGTCAAAGACGGCGGCGGTGGCCGATATGGTCGAAGACAAAGGTGGCGATGGCGGTGGCTCCCAAGCCCTCCCGCCGTGAAGGAGGTAGATGACAGCCCGTCATGATAGTCTCCCTCACCATCGTCGACCTCCTCTGCGGTGGGACAGCTCAGGCGCTTTCGCTTCCCTCGCCGATGATGTCACCGATACTGCGGATGGGGTCAAAGACGGCGGCGGAGGTCGATGGGGTCGAAGACAACGGTGGCGACGATGGTGGTTCCCGAGCCCTCTTGTCGTGAAGGAGGTCGAAAGACAGCCCGCCACGAAGGAGGTCGATGGCGGCGTGATGGCGGTGGCTTCCGAGTCCTCTCGCCATGGAGGTTGACGACGGCCGCGGCAGTGGCTCCCAAGTCCTCACGCCATGGATGGGATCGACGATGGCGGCGGCTCCAAGCCCTCCCAGTGGTGGAGGATGATGACCGTACCTAGGTCCCATATACTGTTGGGGTTAACGGAGAATTTTGACGGAAAACGTGATGGAGTGGTATGGTTCTAATTTTTCCGAAATCCCAGTTGTACGCAGCCAATATCATGAATAGTAGTGACTTTTTTTTTTGAATCAGCATATTAGTGGCATGGATCGCCATGAAGCGTGATCAGCTAGGCACATGGGCCGATCAACAGGCGGCCCAAGTAGGGTATGGGAGGGTGGGGCGATGCGGGCTGTAGCTGGGCCGGTCGACCCACCATGCCCATTGAGCGCTGCTATACATACGAACTTCTGTTTACGAGATGGTTGTACGATGAAACCTTGCACTACGTAGCGCTGGCGATGACGACGACATGCATCAGAACGAGGCAAGTCCGCGTTAGCCGTCCGTCTGATCGTAGAAAGATCGTACTCAAAATGTGGTACGTATAGCAATTTTCATACCCAATGGGTGGTTCCGCCACTGGATCCAATTAACCCAAATTTTAAAAGCCAAGGTTCAAAAGACATAAACAAAGCCCATATCGAGAAAAGGTCCACTTCACCACAAGGACAGGTACACAACCATGCAAAAGCAGGCTGAAAAAAAAAAAGCATGAATGCTAATTCGTGTATACGCACGACAAGCGCCAAGTTAGGGTTAGGGTTAGGGTTTTAGAGGGATGGCCTAGGGAGGCGGTGGGCGGCGGCGATGCCGAAGCGGCGAGGTCAGCAGCAGGTGGTGGGCCAGTGTTGGTGACGGGGGCAAAACGAGGTGAAGAGGAGGGCTGGTGTTTTCCTCGTTTTCCGTCGGTTGCCGATGCCTGAAGAATTCAAGAGCAAATAACTGAATATACCTCCTCAAGACTCAAAGTTAAGATCGTATGGTAGACTAGTCTTATGATATGTATCTGAAGTTCTGAACTTCCCCATCGAAAAAAATCGAACAAGTTTCTGAGCTTCTTCTTGACAGAGTTCTGATTTCTGAACCTCTGAAGCCTGAACACTTGTATGAAATGATCCACCGGTGATGTTCTTTTCACTTTTCAGACTTGATAGTTGGAAGCTAGCTGGCTGCAAACCTGTGTCATACGTAGTCTAAAACTGAAAGAAAGGCAATCACATACTCACACGTAGTCTGAACTTCTGATCGATTATGCAAAATGAAGGTAACTGGGGAAGTTCAATGCCAGTCTGAACTCCGAACCAAAGCAAAGTAAATCATGTGGAAGATGGATAATGATATTTCACTCACCCCTACAAATGATCTCGCACACAACAGGTAAAAATGAACCAAGAATCACAGATATGCACATTTACATTCAATCCTATATGCAGCGTATAATATATCAATGGTGTGCAAATACCAGCAGCTATGGTAGCTAGTTTACTCTGCAAAACGATTGTAAGTACCCCCTCTGACTTTTGAACATTCATCTTACTAAAAATATTACATAAATATCACTTATTTAGTTGTGTTTCGGTTTATGAGTAAACACACTTTAAGTATGACTTATATTTTTCATATTTGCACATTTTCTTTAATTTGGACAAATGGTCAAACATATATCAAAAAATCAATGGAATCATCTATTAAAAACCGAAGTAAAGTACATTTTATCCAAAAAAAAAATTGGTAGTCTACTTTCATCGCATTTTCAGATTTGCCTGAACATTCATTGAGGAACCTGATCAGTAACCAAGCAGGCAGCAAGCTGGTGAAGTTTCAGTATTCTAGTTTGATTTCACCACAACATGAGAGCTAGTTACTATTCAGAGCGAAATGAAGTACTAGAAAGTAACATCAATACTTGGCTGAAATATAGGAACATGCACATTGACTGATGGTCAGACACATAAGTACATTAATGTTATGTATCATAAATACATAATTCAAACTTGAGAAGAATACATATTCTTCTTAGTTTCTTCAGACAGCAAAGCAACAGATCAGCATTGTAGATCAGTTTCACCAGAAAGCGTGAAATTCAACAGAAATTAGTCATGATTATGAAACATGAATACTTTTCTAACATAATTGAGCGCGCCCTGTACAGAAACTCAGATACATATCATAATGCTAGATGACTCTATCATGAGATATCTTCACTCTTAATTTCTAAGATTACTCCTTTTTTGTGGGAGTTCTTTTCCTTCAATTCTTGTGTAGAAAAACATCAGGAACAGCAGCTGGGTCGAGCTCATAGCAGTCATGGAGCTTTCCACCTTTCTCTTTTGTCAGACAAAACGATGGTATTCGATGAGAAAACCTCAGGTTCTCTTTCACAGGAATCTTCAGAATTCCCCTTCGTACATCAGGCTTGAACACAGAGATGTAACCATCAACTTTAGTCAGATAACCAAATAATGTGAAAGCTTCAGTGGAGTCGACGATCTTGCCAATAGCATACTTAGTACCACGAGTGCTGCGGGAAGGAACCCACTTATTTGACCAGTTCTTGTAGATGGCCCAGACCTCACCTATCTTTGGATGAATTTGAACCTTGCACTTTGCTCCAATTTGTTTGGTTTCTATTAAATGAGAGAATGCACAATTTCCATTAAACTTTGTTTCCATGTTTTGGATTTCAAATGTACCACAGCTCACAGGTACATCATGCTCCAACCACAGCTTCTCCTGCGCTCGTTGAGGGCAAGCCTCAAGCCAGGCCAAATCCACGCTGAACGGTTCCATCTCAACTTTGCTTACCCAACCATAGAAGTTGGGAAATTTATCAGTATCACTGTAAAGAGCCCAAATCTGGCCAGCTTCAAACTTATCATGCGAGCGGTCTTGTTCGAAGTTGTAGAATTCTGAATCAGGGCATACATAACTGATTAATTCGATATTTGTTTTGTTGTCAAGAGCCATGTAGGATTCAAGAGTAATGGAAGTAAATGCCGAATCCAAGTCACTTGGAAGAGCTGCAGTGTCTAGTTCCAGGAACCCTTCTGCAACACCTACCCTTTCATTTCCGTTCGTTCTATAGAAGGGGATACTGTGAGAAAAACGAAGTACCTCACATGATGATATCGAAAAACATGACTCATTCTTCGCTTTCGCAAATAGACTGACAAACCCTGCAATCCTGACCAGCGGTGAAACCGTGACACCATCATCCATTGAGCCACTGGAAAGGACTTGCACAATATCATACCCATATGATTGATATCTATCTGCATCAGAGCTCAACTGCATGCTCCATCCTTTATAAAGAGCCCACACCTCACCCTTGTTAGGATTTATATCACAGGAGTTCCCATTTTTGCCTGTCGACGAAACACTGTGGAATAAGTACCTCGATGGATTGTGCAATACATCTGTTTCTCCTAAGCAGAAGTTCCCACAAGCAAATGGCAGTTTTTCATTGGTCGATTTGGAATTTTGTTCATTTACTGTGTTGTGCACCAGCCAAGTGAACTGCACTTTGAGGTTGGAAGGATCGACATGATTTATTCGGGCATAAGCTCTAGGCATGCAATCATGACCATAATATACTGCCCAGATCTGATCAACCGCAATTTGGGAGACATCTCTGGACTTGTCAAAATCAAAGAAGTCTGGAGAAGAGTAGGCAATCACAGGATTGGCAGAATTCTGAGAAGAAGTATCAGTATCATCTTTCCTATGACTTTGTTGATTGTCTCCATGTTTTTCATTTCCTTCCTCTTCACTGTCCACTTTGGTGGGGACATGTTGTTTGGCAAATTGATTCTCAGTAACAGCAACATCATCATTACATGTTTGCTCAGTACTCCAATCAGCATCAGATGGAGAATTATACTTCATTTTCCTCTCAATATTAGAGTTCATAGCACGGTTGCTGTCAGAGCTATCACAGAGCTTTCTCCGACCCAATATCTGAAGACTGGATGATCCTGGAGCATTTGTCTCTGCTGATACACTTTCTTCAGTCAAATTCTGCACAGCGGTGGAGTTTGGATCAGGACTCCTTGGTACCAAAGTTCCGGGTATATCGTTGTCAGCAGGAGGCACATGAGATTTAGCTTGGCTAATTTCTGAAAATTGAACTCTGTCACTTCTTGTCACCAGGCCTTTACCTGCCATGTCACCAGCCCAGCCATATTGTTTTATGGATTCATCAGTTTCTTCAGCATCTCTGGACTTGCAAAAATCAAAGTCTGGATAAGGGTAGGCAATCACCGAATTGACAGACTTCTGAGAAGCAGTATCAGTAACATTTTTCTTACAAGTTTGTTGGTTGCCTCCATGTCTTGCATTTCTTTCCTCTTCACTGTCCACTTCGATGGGAACATTCTGTCCAGTAGATTGATTATCAGGAACAGCAACATCATCATTACATATCTGCTCATTACTCGAATCAGAATCGGATGGACAAGTATACTTCCTTTGCCTCTTAATATTGGAGTTCATACCATGGCTGCTGTCAGAGGTAACATAAAGCTTTCTCTTACCCAATATCTGAAGACTGGATGATTCTGCAGCATTTTCCTCTGCAGGTGCACTTTCTCTAGTCAAATTCTTAACAGAGATGGACTTAAGATCAGAACTCTTTGGTACCAAAGTTCCAGGCTTATCATTGTCAAAAGCGCAGATGTGAGATTTAGTTTGCTTCATTGCTGAAAATTGAATGGCCTCGCTTCTTGTAACCAAGCATTTACCTTGTTGATGCTGATTGGGGACACTACTTCGTTGAAATGATAACATTTCTGACGTTGAAAGCTGAGACTTTTTTGCAGCAGTTGATAGGATTCTCGAGGGAACAGACTGCTCATGCAGTTTGATTGTGAAGAACCTCTTACCACAATCACTGCAGCGGGCCAAAAAGTTCCGTTGGTAGTACAGAGATCGCTTCTGACAATGCGGACATATTGTCCAGAATACAAGCACAGAAGCAGATGGTGTCATGGATCCAGCCACATTGCTTATGTTTGAATCAGTCTTGTTTGGTGGCTGTGTAGCCTCCTTGGCCACTTCTCTTGAAGCACACTGTCTTTTGGTGTCATACAGAGACCTCTTCACATGATCACTCAATATTGCATGAGCTTCTGAAACAAACCTGAATGCGGCTTCGGCACCAAACAGAGTATTATTATCAGGATGAAGCCGATACGAAAGTATGTTGTATTGCCTTCTTATTACTGTTTCGTCTGCCATTTTATCCACCTGAAGAACACCATACCAATCCAACTCTCCAGAGATCTTTGCCTCAGCTGAAGAAAGAACTTCACAGATAATTAACAGCTGGGAGATGTTCTCAAGCTCAGGAAAAAGCCTTTGAGCTTTAATCGCGATCTTGCGGGCGCCGACAAAGTCTCTATTTTCCAGCTTCTTTACAGCAATTTCTCTGGCCCTGAAGGCCTCCTCTCTGTTGCATTCCATCAAAGTATTCCAGAAATTTGACCAAGAAACCCTTCACATATACTTGTTCCAGAATGGCATTAACATGCTCTACCTATCATGTTATCAAGAACAATAAAATGTGAGAAGAACTTTCAGTGCATCAGGCCCTGCATGCATACAAAAGGACATTTTTATTAACAGAAGAAATATATATGGCAAAATTATGAATACTCTGGGAAAAAAAGAAATCACATTTGGGTATACTCTTGTAGTCTTATTCACTTGAGAAAATTGTAATTTGGAAAATTGACATACAGTTCCTTCAAAACAAAAGGCATCCATTTTGAAATGTTTTTTTTTTTTAAAAAAAAACTGGATGGCATCTTTCCAAACCACCACATTTTGAAGTGGCATACATGCATAAAAATCTTTTAAAAAAATTGCAGAAAAAGAAAGAGGGGAAATATTTCGATCCTACTCGATGTCTACTACCCTAGCCTCCTAGGGCACCCAAATCAAGAGCTCTGCACGATCAAATCTCTGGCCATTATCCTCGCAAAGAACACACTAACCCCCGAAACGCAAAACCAAACCTCCGATCCAAAAAAAAACCCTAACACGCACGCATAACCCGGCTTCAGCCAACCTACCCAAGAAGGGGAAGACCGAAAGAACAAGGGGGCAATGGACCGCAAATGCGTGAACGGATGGTACCTCCGAGCTGAGCTGGGGCTGGAACGTGATCCGCGGCGGCCGGCGCCGGCGAGCCACCGTGGTGGGCGGTGGGCGTGGTTAGGTTCTTGGAGGAAGAGCAGAGGCAGAGGTGAGGTGAGTGAGTAGGAGACTGGTCGAGTTGGACACGTGTCATGCTGGGAAGTGAAGTCCTTGAGATCAAGGACAGGTGTCTTTTTCTAATAGGAGTATATATTTTTTTCATTGGCCGTACTTGTGAGTGTACTGACTGCCTGCCTGACGTTTTCTATGATTACTTGTGGATTTAATAGTTGGGTTTCTTCTGCAATAATTTGTATTGTGAATTCGTGATGTATAATTAAGAAAAGAAAAGAATGTGACTGAGAGAAAAAAAACAAATATAATTGAGAGAAAAAAAATGAAGAACTCCCTCCGTCCCAAAATATAAGTATTTTTAATTTTGACAAAGTTTTTGAGATGGTATGTTAAACAACAATATCTATAAAAGTAAGATATTTTAAATAAAAAGAGTTGTATATTATGATAGTTTGTTGAATGATAAATCTAATAACATCAAACTTACATGATTGATGTTTTTTTGCTATTAATAATCAAAGCTAAAAATGTTTGACTTGGCACTATTCTAAAAATGATTATATTTTGAAATGGAGGGAGAAGTGTTTACTCATATTCTTCCTTATACTTAACATGTATATGTTATAATGGATCAGTACCACATGTACGTTGTAACAGGTTAGGATAACAGAAGTAGGAATGTGCTATAGGGTGATTTGAGACACAAACATTGATCCGATGGTTGTCTACGTTGTAACAGGCTATGCCCATATATGTAGGGATAGGTTATAGGGTGATTTGGTATAGAACATTGATCCGATGGTTATGGGAGGCAGTGCGCACGGGTCAGTACCACATGTACATTGTAACGGGTCGGGATAACAGAACTAGGAATGTGCTATGGGGTGATTTGAGATAAAAACATTGATTCAGTGGTTGCCTACATTGTAACAGGCTATGCCCATATAAGTAGGGATAGGTTATAGGGTGATTTGACATAAAACATTGATCCGGTAGTTATGGGAGGCGGTGCGCGCGGTTGGAGGATAGGAGGACAATTTCGCTATTAAGGTAGTAGCAATATTGGACGAATATAAGCCATCTAGAGAAAGGGAATTGTCCATGCTAAATGCTAATACTTATCTCTTTCTTGCCGATTAAATAGGCCACGTATATGGACGAGTGGGTCTAATGGACGAATGTTCACGCGCGAACACTTTCGGCCCAGCGCAGATGTGTCTAGTCCAACATAAAAAGCTATTTCAGAAAATTTTGATATGCACAAACTTTTAATTAAAAAATGAATGCAAATCGAACATATAAACTTCTGTAATAAATTTACTTAAAAATAGAAACTGTGCGGTGCCAAAACAATAAAGGAAAAAACAGGTGTTTGGAGCGTCGTCTAAGCCGCACGCAAACATTTATTCCCTCCGCCCCAACATATAAGCATTTCTAGAGTTTGGACACGGTTCTTAAGAAAGTATGTAGAATTAAATAGGGAAAGGTTGTGATTGGATGAAATGTAGAGGTATGTAGAAAAATTAAATGGTGAAGGGTTCTGATTAGTTGAGAAGAGAAGGTTGGTGTAGAAGTTATTATATTTTGGGACAAATTCTAGAGACTAGAAATTGTTATATTTTGGGACGGGGGGAATACATGATAGTATTTCCGGACCGCACACTACACGTGCTCAAGAAATAAAGAGAATGCTCTTTGTTTATGTGTAGCAGAAACTCCTATATATAAAATTTAATATTCCATATTTCATTTGTATAGACCTGTGGTCATTGTCTGTCTCACTGTCTGCATGAGGAAACTCCTTACTGAATATTGAATCACCAGTTCACCACCATATGGCACTAACACTGAGACCTCATCAGGTAGTAGCACTATAGTTTTCTCTGTGTAAACATGAATGATGAATTGCACAAAAAGTTAGCATGACCAGACGAATCTATATTTGGGTAAATTCAGATAAATCAGGTGTTTGAACAGCTGAAATTTGGGTGGTAATCCTCCATTCCTTCTGCAGAAAAACGTCAGGAACAGAAGCAGACTCGAGCTCATACAAGTCACTGAACTTCAAACCCTTTTCTTTTTTTTTGGGGGGAAGGGTGGGGGGGGGGGGGGGGGGGGGGGAAGAACCTTCGGTCCCTCGCGTCGCTCTCGCGCGGGCGGCTCGGGGGGTGAAAAACCCTAGCCGCCCACGCCTCCACTCCCTCCCCACCGCCTCACCGCCGCCGGAGCTCACCGGCGGCAAAGCCGGCAGCGAGCAGGGAAGGCGGCGGCAAGGCCCTTCCTTCCTGGCGACTCCTCCCTGGCGCGACGTGGACGGGACGACGCCGGCGAAGTCCCTCCACCACGGTCGGAGGTGGCGACGGCGGCGCGATGCGGGGAGGCAGCAGATCCGGCGCCTCCAAGGCCGGATCCGGCCACCCCGTGCCTGGATCTGGTGCGACGGCGGCGTGAGGTGGCTGGGGGGCGGCGGCGGCGGCTCAGCGGCGGCGTGGCCGGCCCGGTGCGGCAGCGTGGGCGCGGTGGCGGCGGCTCGACGGCTGGGACGGTGGCAGCCTGGAGGCGGTGGCGGCTGGGAGCGGCGGCGGCAGCACGGGCGGCCCGGTGCGGCTGCCCGGGCGCGGCGGCTGGGAGGCGGCAGCTCAGCGTGCGGCCGGTTCGGGCTGCCCGGGCTCGCGCAGCTCGGTAGTGCGGCCGTCCGAACGGCAGCCCATGGCGCGGCTCGGCGGTGCGGCCGCGAGCCCCCATGGCGCGGGCAGGCCTCGGTAGCCGGGCAGCCAGGGTGCCGCCGCAGTGCCTTCCTCGGCCGAGTGGGCTGTGCGGCGCGGCTAGATGGGGTGCGGCGACCGGGTGACGGGGCGCCGGTGGGTTGTGCCGGAGCCGAAGCAGCAGTAGCTTCACTGGCGTCGGCGCAAGCCCAGATGGCAGTGTAAAGGGTGCTGGTGGCGGTTGGTCGTCTTCTCCATTGCCGGTCGGCACCCTCGCCCTTCCTGGAGCTCCTCCCCTTCTCTATGGGGAGTTTCTGGGTTGGATTGAGGCGGCAACTCGTCAGCGGGGGAAGCCCAGGCTGCCAAAGCAATGCCATCCAGTCCCGGGTTCTCCTTTCGTCCAAAGTTGGCGAGGAGGCCGGAGGGTGGTGGAACGGAGGGGTCCTGGGCCAGCTCTCAGGGGCGGTGGTTGATGTCGGCTGACGAAGGGGCGTCAGTGCAGTGTGGTTCGATGAAGTCAGCCGACAGAGGAGCGTTGGTGCAGTATGGCGGAAGCTACGTGCTGCCATTTGTCTATGTGGTGGTTCTGAGTTGGTGGACAGTGATCTGTAGTCAAGGTTGTAGGGTCCCAGGCGAAAGCCTAGTCCGGTGGTGCACCGGGCTGGCAGCGGCTACGTCTTCGGGCGTCGTAACCTTCTTGGGGCATTGTCGAGGGGTACCCTCTTCCTTTCTTGATGAGCTTCTCTGGGTGAAAACCACATCTTTTTTAGATAGGCGATGGCGGCATCCTGGATGTCGTGACCACCGTGGTGGCATCGTTTTCGGAGTCTTGTCTCTGTGGTGTTGCCATAGGCCTAGCGGCGTTCGGCCACGCTTAGCGGGGGTCGTTTGGTGCTAGGCTTCACCCTCAGCGGTTTGTGCTTGGGTGGTAGCGCGTGGTGTGTTGTCATGCACCTTGGTGCATTGTGATGTTTTTTCTTATAATTTTTACTCTTCTTTAATATATTCGGATGGCCTCCTTCGGCCTTCCCGGCGAAAAAAAGAACCCTTTTCTTTTGCCAGAGAGAACGAAGGTATCTGCTGCGAAAACCTGAGGTTCTCTTTCTCAGGTATCTCCAGTATCTCCTTCCCAATGTGAGGCTTGAACACAAGCTATGTCCATCTAGTCATCTACTTTACTCAGAGGAGAAAACAGTGTGCTGCCTTCAGAGCACCTGATGATCTTGCCAATGGCATACTCAAGACACAGCTACTGATTGTGGGAGGAGCCCAATCAGGTGAACCAGTTCTTGTAGATGGCTCAAATCTCACCTACCTTTGGGAAAAAAAATAATTTGCCGATTTGAATCGCACATGGATTTGCAGTTTCCAATTTTAAAGATGCCACAACTGATCATGGTGTATCCTGCTCCAACCATTGCTTCTCCTGTTCGGGTTCAGGGCAAACCTCTAGCTATATCAAATGCAATCTGAGTGGCTCCAGCTTTGATTTCGGCTATCCAGAGATAGAGATTGGGGAACTTATCATGGTCACTGTGCAATGCCCAAATTTGTTCATGTTCAAACTTATCACATGACCGGACTTGTGGAATTCAGAAACAGGATACACGCAACTAGTGAATTCAGTGTTCTGTCTCGTGTCGAGAGAAATGTAATGGATGAGAGCAATAGAAGGAAATGTTGAATCCAACTCACTTGGAAGAGCTGCAGTATCTAGTTCCAGTAACCCTTCTACAATGCATGTTTCTCCGAAGCAAAAGCTTCGGCGAGCAACAGGCAATTCTTGATCAGTCCATTTCGCCTCTTGCGCATTCATAGCTTTGTGCTCCAGCCAGCCAAGTGAACTGAACTTTGAGGCTGGATGTATCAATGTGATCTATTCGAGCATAGACTCTTGGCATGAAATCGTGGTCATCATACAGTGCCCAGATCTGATCAACTTCAATCCAGTTGACATCTCTAAACTTGCCAAAATCACAGAGGTCTGGATCGTGGTAGGCAATCACAGGATTGTTCAGTCCTGACTTTTTTGGGAATACGCGAGGAGCGCATCATTGTATTAAGAAGGAATATAAGTATGTACAAAGTGGGTCAGAAATAAAAAACGAAAGGGACAAGATATAGGAGGGGAAACGAAGAACAAAAGCCTAATCTCCAACTAAATTTGGCGACCCTTCTCCATTCACAATGACTACCACAACAGGGATTGCGGCTCTAGCCAGCCGCCAAAGCTCCGCTTCACCCGTCATAACCCTTGCAATCTCCGCCCATGTTCTGCTCTTCTGGTTGAAGACCCGATTGTTTCTTTCCTTCCAAATCGTCCACGCTACCAGTGTTGCGATGGTGTCGAATCCCCGGCGATGTTCCTTGACCATCTTCTTATGGCTGTCACACAACCAAGAATGAAAAGAGGGCTCATTGAGCGGTAAACACTGGGAATGCCCAATAGCTCTAAGAGCAGTCCACCAAAGTTGCCGAAGAAGCAGTATCACCAGCTTCTTTTTGGTAATTCTGTTGATATCCTATTCTCCTTCATGTTCTGCATTTCTTTCCCCATGGATGTCCAATTTGATGGGGACATGATGTTCAGTAGATAGACTTACAGCTGAATTATCAATATTTGCACATAATTAGAACCAGCACTAGGAGCTCAAGCTGCAGCTGGTGAAGGCACCATGATCTGCTCAACATTTGAACTTGTTTCTGTATCCATGTGTTCCCTCGGTTGAAGAAAGCTTAATGTACTGGGTCTGCTGTGATATCAGCGCCAAAACGCTTCTGACGAAGTTCGGTAATCGCTTGCTGAAGCTAAAAGGAATCTCGACGGCACAGCCTGCTCATGCAGCTTGAATGCAAAGAAGTTCTTACTCCCTTTTGTTTGAGAGATGTTTAGATTTGTGTGCTGCTTTCATGGAAGCATACTCCCTTTTGCTGTCATACTACAAAGATCTCTTCATATGATCACACAGTATTAGATGAGCTTCTGAAACCAAGTTGAGAGCAGATTCAGCACCAGAAAAGAGTGTTTTTATCAGGATAAAAGCCACAGGGCAAAGTTTGTCATGTTGATATTTTAATGTGGTGTCATCTGCTGTTGCCTCCACTTGAAGAACACCATACCAGTCCAAAGTCTCAGTAGGTTTTCGCCTCTGCTGAAGAATGAACTTCGCAGACAGTTAGCAGCTGATAAATGTTGTCAAGATCTGGAAAAGGCCTTTGGCACAAAAATTGTCCTTGTTTTCCAACTTCTTCACTGCAATTTATCTGGCCCTTACATAAAAAAAATAAAATTTAGTGCATCAGTTCCTGCATACATACAAAAAAAATCACTAATAGAGAAATGTCAACTGTGTGACACATGCACCCAAAAAACAAGGCAAAATTTCTTGTGCACAAACACCACCTCCTATTTCAAAGATTGACTAGGAAACAATCTTACAATACTACATGGATACCAATATCGCATACATGTAGTAGTGTAGCTTGGAAACAATCTTAATAAAAAAATCACTAATTATCTTGATATGTTCTGGGTTATTAGTAATTTATGAGTCATTCCATTTATCATTCTCTGCCAAACCTAGCAAGTAGGATGTGTTCCAAGTCAATGGTATTGGAGTCGACACAGAAAAAGAAAAAGGTGTATTTTCTGGACGAGTAACAGAATGACAGAACTACAGAAAGCCAAAAATGAGTAGCGTGCATCTTCGATGTTCTTACGTTTCCAATTAAATCACTGAACACACTAAAAACTGTGTAGAGTACTACAGTTCCTGGCCTTATCTTTTTCTGGCAAAATTGGGTACACTAATTTATTGATTACAATGTACTGAAAGAAAGAAAAAAGATACTGACTGTAAGTTTGCAACCCTTCCATGGGCATCGTTCAGTAATCAGTAGCAGAGGCCTCTGCAATGGAATGTCAGGATGGGTTTTGAACATAACTTATCCCTGGGTAAAACATTGATGGTATTAAGGTTAATACAGAAAGTACAGGTTCATACATACAGGAGCATGCTGCCAGACAACACTATATGCTGACAACAGTTCCAACAGGAGTCAGGGCTCAGGAGCCAAACACAACTTATGTCATTTTGACAGGATTTCACAATAGCATTTGAAATTAGGAAAATCACTGAACACATAAAACACTTGTAGAAAAGTTGTACTGATTGCAGTGCAGCCCCTTCCACAGGGTGGCAGCCAGCAGAGGCAACTGTAATAGAATGCATGTTATGATGGTTTTGAACAGGGCTTATCCTTGGCAAAACATGGCATTTGACAAGTAAGAGAGGCCACATAATTAGAATGTTAGTAACAGGTTTCTGAATAGATTACAGGTAAGGCATATATGTACACAGAAAATGAGTAGAACCATACATCAAGATATATCATAATTAAGACCGAATTTCAGTTCTACTGTCTCAAGAGTCTGCTATGGCATTCGTAAGTCATGGAGTGTCTGTTATGGGTGGAATTAAAGTGCTTGGTGAGGTTGCGAAGGAGTGGTGGATGGGTGGCTGAGGCCCTAGCACTCATGGATACCAGAGCGTCAGCCGCCACTGCTGCCTTTGTGCCTGGCACACCTCTCATGCCACGCCGGTAACGCTGGTACGTTATCCAGCCCATAACAGTGTTCCTATACAGGAAAACATCAGGAACAGAAGCTGGATCGAGCTCATAGAAGCCACGGAGCCTGCCACCTCTTTCTTCTGTCAAAAGGAAGGAGGGGATTCGGTGAGAAAACCTCAAACGATCTCTTGTAGGTATCTCCATAACTGCACTTTGCTTGTCGGGCATGAACACCGCTCTGAAGCCATTAAGTTGGGTCAGAAGATAGATTATTATACTTGCTTCCGTGCGCCCAACAATCTCACCAATGACAAACTCGCAAGTATCTACTCTGGGAGGAGTCCACTCAGATGTCCAGTTCTTGTAGATGCACCAAATTTCACCTACTTGCGGAAGAATTTCAATCCGCCGGTTTGAGCCATTCTGTCCTGTATGTACTAAATGAGAAAGAATAATTTCTCTCATACTTGGTTTTCCAGTCCCGAATTTTAAATTTACCACAAGAGACTGGTAAGTCCTGCTCCAACCACCGTTTCTCCTGCTCATATTCAGGAGAAGCCTCAAGCCAGATCAAATGCACTATGAATGGTTGTCGCTCGACTTTGCTTATCCAACCATAGAACTTGGGGAATTTATCAACATCACTGTATAAAGCCCAAATCTGCCCAGGTTCAAACTTCTCACATGTGCGGTCATCTTCGAAGTTATGGAATTCTGGATCAGGATATGAAAAAATAGTTGGGGTTGGGGAAGGGCAGCCTGGCCCAGAATTATTGCCAAAACCATTGGCAACGTGGCCATTTTTGGGCAAGGATGAGTTTTTTTCAGAAGAAAGACTCTCCTTTTGTGCTTCAGAAAGATTCTCCGTTTGTTCATTTCCAGGATCCTTTCTACTACTTCTACTGTCAGTCGTCAAATCAATGAGTGTACTGCCCTTTTTCTTGCCAAGGGAGATGTAAGAGTCCAGGGTGACAGAAGGAAATATCATATCCATGTCAATGGGGAGACAAGAAGTGTCAAGTTCCATAAACCCTGCCGGGGCACCTACTTTTTCATTTCCAGTTGTCCTGTAACAGGGGATATTATGAGAAAATCGAAGCAACTCACTCGATGCTATCACAACTGTAGATTTGTCTTTAGCCGCTGCAAATAAACTCACAAAGCCTTTAATCCTGACTAATGGGACAACAGTGATACCATCATTAACTGAGAAATCTGACAAAGATTTCAACAACTTCATACTCATAAGACCGATGGCTGTCTGCACCTGAATTCCACTGCATGCTCCAATCCTTATAAAGAGCCCATACCTCACCCTTATTAGGATATACTTCATAGGCAATCCTCTTTTTGCCTTTTGTCCATGAAACAATGTGAGAGAACATGAGTCTGTCATGTGATACCTCTGTTGACCCTAAGCAAAACTTACCACAAGCAACAGGTAGTTCTTCATCAGTCCATTTTTTCTCTTCTTCACTTGCTGCATTGTACTCCAACCATGTGAGATGAGCTTTGAAGTTGGATGCATCGAAATGTTTAATTCGAGCATAAAATCTTGGCATGCCATCAAGTTCATCATAAAGGGCCCATATCTGACCAACTGCGAACATATTAATATCCCTGAGCTTCTCAAAATCATAGAAATCTGGATATGGGGATGGAAGTTCTAAAGAACAGGAATGCTCATTCTGACGAACAGTATTAGTAGCTTCAGCATTGGCATTGTGCTTATCATCTGTGTCTGAAGTTTTTCCTTTACCTTGAATGTCTACTTTGCTTGTCACAGGAGATGGATTAGATTGTCTGTCAGCTCTATGGGCAGTATCACCGAACGTTTTCTTAAAATTCAAGTGAACAGAAAATGGAAGATCATTCTTCTTTTGTTTCCTTTTACCATTGGAGTTCAGTCTACTGTTGCCATCAACATCTTTCTTTCTGTTGGTTGGTCTGGAGACACCCGAGGAGGCCGCATTTATACTGTGGGAGAGACAGATTGGCTGAGAGGAATCACCAAACCTGTTGGAACTATCACCATTCTTCTGAAAGGATACCTTTTTTTGCAAAGAAAGATCTTCACGATGTTCTGCAGACAGCGGGCGACAAACACGTGCTTCAGACCGATTCACCTTTAGCCGAATAGCTAGACGATTTACCATTCTTTCCTCATGGCTGTCCACTTTGCTGGTGACTTCATGTCCAGCGGGGGATGATTGTGGCACATGAAACTTGCGAGCTTTTTTTGTCTTTGGACCTTGTGAATGATCACCAACTGAGACAACCCTTTGCAACCATCATTGTTATTTTCTTCCCTGTTGAGGAAAATGTCAGGAACAGAACCAGGATCAAGCTCTAAGAAGCCACGAAGCTCACCACCTCTTTCCTCTGTCAAACGGAAGGAGAGTATTCGATGAGAAAACCTCAAACGATCTCTTATAGGTATCTTCAGAACTCCCCTACGTTGGTCAGGCTTGAACACCGCTCTGTAGCCATTAACTTGGGTCAGAAGGGAAACTTTTATACTTGCTTCTGTGCGCTCAACGATCTCACCGATGGTGAACTCGCAAGTAGCTATGCTGGAAGGAGTCCAGTCAGATGTCCAGTTCATATAGATGGACCAAATTTCACCTACTTGTGGAAGGATTTCAATCCGCCAATTTGAGTCAATATGTCCTGTATTTACTAAATGAGAGAAAACATCATTTCCGTGATACTTGGTTTTCCAGTTCCGAATTTTAAATTTACCACAGCTGATAGGTATATCCTGCTCTAACCACCGCTTCTCCTGCTCCTGTTGAGGACAAGGCTCAAGCCAGGTCAAATGCACTGTGAATGGCTGTAGCTTGACTTTTCTTATCCAACCATATAACTTGAAGAACCTATTGCTTTTGCAGCGGAGCGCTTCTTCCCAAGTGCTTCTTTTCGTCTATGAGGTGCCTCATCGGTGGATGCTTGGATCTTCCATTGATAAAAAAAAGCTAATTTCAGTAACAATAAACAGAAGACAAATTCCAAATGGGCAGGGAAAATAATTTCCCTGCATTAAATATACTATGACACAGTCAGTTAAACCCACCTTTTTGTGACAAGTCTTCTCTTCAGTGAAAGCAAGTTCCTGTGTGGTCAAGCAAATTGTAGTGAAAACTAAATGAAATAGCTAAGTGCAACAACCAGAAAACTTATGCATCACCTCTTCCTCGTCCTTGTGAAGATCTGGATACAGCGTCAAAATTAAAGCATCAAAATTAGGATCAACCTTCAAGGAATGACTACTTGCAGGGGTGCGGCATGCTGGGCATTCATCATTTCTGTAAAAACAATGTGCCACTCAGATTATCATAAAAAGTAAGTACCACATTCTATTTCAAAACCCCAGTCAGGTCTATTCTTTCAAAATGACATTGACAGAATTTTAGATGAATAATGTTAGGGACCATACCCAAGCCGCATGGATTTTTCTATGCAGTCCCTACAGAACCGGTGCAAACACTCCATAATTATCCTTGCCTTCTGGATAATACCTGCAATAGGGCCGTAATGCACTCAGATGATCAGCTATGCACAGTTTGTGCAGAGATGCTAGTTAAAATTTCACAGATGAGAAGCTTACTCAACCTAGCGTAATAAACTCTGTCTAGTTGTGCTTCTCTAAAATATGTAGAACATGAGCATAGTGATGTAGCTTTTACCAAAGTAAAACAGGTATGTTCTCTAGTCATCTTGTTATTTATCAGTGGACAGCAATTATACACAATATTTTTTTATGCGAACTATATACATACTTGGATAACAGAAATATGTGGACTACTAACTTTGCTGCTTCACTTTTATAAAAAATAGTGATTAAAAAATCTTACATCTACAGAACAATATCCAACATGCCAATGACAATATGAAGTGAAACTGTAAAGAGGGAATTGTGCAAAGTAAAGAGGGTTTTTATCTCTACATCTGGAAGCAAGTTAGGGAAAGCATATTCTTACCTAAGCATATAGGGCACTGCACTTCCTTCCGTATATCCATTAACTTCACTAGTATAAACCTGTATGAGAAACAATATTTAGATACCAACTTAGCCCGCGCGAATGCGCGGGCATACATCGTAGATTTGTTTGATACACTTATAAAATGAAAACATTTGTTGCACATCAAAAATATGATTTCTCCATATGTTTTTGATCAGTATTGCTTGCGTGAATAATTCTCAGCAATTATTTATAATCTTCTTCATCGTCTTTTTTAGACTTTTTTTCGTTGGAAAACATATATGCCATTTTTTTGCGAGGAACATATATACCAAATCAAGTGTAACATAAAAGTGGTGTTTTCCTTTTTTAAAAAAAATTGGATTACTGATATAATGTTGTCAATTTTTTATTAATGGATGGATTGGGTGGGACATGAGGCTCTTTGTAGTCTACATGAATACGCTAGGATGGCTAAATATAATTGGACAATATTATTTTTGGAATGTGATATATCATCAATACATGCTAGAATAAAATAAATAGCGGAAGGTGGAGAGGAGGGAATTTGTTTTCTTATATATATAAATCTACTATTATAAAAATTTAAGATGGTTTTGCCGAACAAAATTTCGTACGTTGCTCCTACTCCGATTTCAATTGCCCGTGTCGTGTGTCTTCCTTTCCGAAAACATTAAAAACGAAATCTGCTCTCAAACTTTTTCGTTGGTGCATCTCGAAAGTCGTATGTCAAGTCCGCCTGCGCGTCACTCGGATCTCCCCAGCACGTGCCCGCGCATGACGTGCCCAATGTCGTGTTCTTGTTCCCAGACCCAGCCGTGTGCCTGTGTCCAGTGTGGTTTGACAGGAAGATAAACAACTTAGTGTGTCCGTATGTAATTTGGATTAAGGCTGTGTTCATTTGGTTTTGTTCGAAACAAATCTCCCGTTCATGAAAAATAGAGTGGTCCATTAGAGTGTGATTAATTAAGTATTTATTATTTTTTTTAAAAAATTGGATCTGCCGATACTTTGGTACGTCATCTGTGTATGAGTCAGTTTTTAAGTTAGTTCCTTACATATTCGTATTTGAGTTAATTTTTAATTTTTAAGTTCGTTCGCTTTTGAAAATTTAGAAGGAGTCGTATAAGAAATTTCTTAGAAAAACTCGCATACTAACTTGAGACGATCAGATTCCTAATTGCAGCTCATAATTTTCTAAAAACAGAATATATATCCAAGCGAATTCTCACAGAATTAAAATAATGTTCACCCGTTGCAACGCACGGGCATTTGTTTTAGTATATATAAAGTACATCTAATGGTGAGAAATAATGGGTCCATCGGTTTATATGATAAGGATGGCAAGATGTTTTTTTTTTCTTGGAAATCTTAGGATATTCTCTAATTTATATAGTGTTATGCAGTGTTTGTAAAGGTAACATATGCTGGCTTTATACTGAAAGGAATCATCATCTAAAGTCGATTAGATACTATGTAGAATATAGAAGATCATTTGGCTTGTTTGGATTATTTGAACATGCTATTTTTTTAAAGAAAAGGACAATTGCTTATTTTACCCTACTTTTATAAGCCCAAAATACCAATCTAACCATATTTTTATAAGTTTTCTCACTTGAAATCAGAGTCAGATGGTAACTCTAATTTTGAAAAGCACAGTAAAATGAGCTTGAAAAAATTGGGGTCATAGTTAGGTTTCTAAACACGCACGGATAAAAGAGCATTTGCCCCTTTTTAAAAAAAACAAAGTAATCAGACCGTTTTCTCTAACCAAGGCATCATATTATTTTTATAAAATAGCAACTCTTCATCTTCATATTTGAGACAATTCTTTTTCATATTTTTTTAGGCAATTCAGATAAAATGTAAAAGAACAGCGGTTTGTTTGACCATCCAAATTATTTTTTAATGTAGTGTCTTAGACTATTCATATTTTTACTATTTTTTAATGTCTAGTTTAGTTATACATGTTTGCAAAACAATATATAATGGCGCAACATGTGTTGTTGAATTATTTCTTAGTTTTTATGGCAAGTCCGATAGTATGTAAAATGGCAACGTTGTTGTCCATCAATAAAAACATTGATTGAAACATGAAATTACAATGTTTCTTTGGATAATATTGATTTAATATAGATATCCATGTTTGTAGATTGATGTATAATGACAAAATATGTGTTGACAATTTTTTATAGTATTCCATTGTTATTTGGATGACATACCAAATGCATGGGTCGAGTGTGCCTAAATGTCATATTATTCTTTTATATAGAAAAATATAGACATGTGTATTTTAAATTGCTGGTTTAAATATAAATAGAGTAACATTTGGATTATGATTTTGGATCAGAAATCATACGTGTAGTATAAAATTACGATCTTTCAATATCTATAATTATTTGTTGTTTCGGTTTTAGTTTGACAGCTAAAGATGAGGAGGGAGAGACTGGGAAAGAAGAAATAATGTAGAGCTCGAGCGAGAGATTGGAAGGGGTTCGTAATACTGTGTGCCCATGATGGACTGATGGGATGTACAGGTGGAGAAAATATATTAGGTCGGGGAACTCTGTTTTTCAAATCTTTCTAAAAATCTAAGTGAAAACCAATGGTTTTTTTCTCAGATTTCAATTCTTTTCTAATATTTAAAACATGATGTGATGGATTCAGATTTCCGGAGAAGATCTAATGCTTAAAAATAGTAGATCTATCAATTTATTTTTTCCTTTAAATTTCTGAAAAAAATTTCTAACTTGAAAATGTGATATGTGGTAATTTCATAGATCTTTGTTATGAAAAGTGAATTTAAGATAACATAATAGATATTGTCATCTTTTTAATATTTTGTTCTTATTTGATTTGTCATACAGAGGACAACGGTTTTAGTTGAAAATAGTATACTTAATTTCTTAGAAATAGACTTAATAGGTTCACTGGTTTCAACTATGCTTATCTTTCTAATGGTTAAAATAATAGGTCCGAAAATCAATAATTCGACTTTTATTTTTTTCTTCATAATATTTGTTCTGTACTAAACTACTTTTTAGTTACCCTAACAAATTTGTTAGCTACAATAGAAAGGTAAGATGGAGGAAGCGTACGTACACGTACGTCTGGCCTGGACTGGTGGGAAACAGAGAGGGAGAGAGGAGATTGTGGGGTCCTTTTTTTCCTCTAAAAATAAATCTAATATTAGAAACAGTGGGTCCACTAATTTATTAGATTGCCACGTGGTGGTTTAGGAGCGTTTGTAGGAATGCCACGTGGCGTCTTAGGAGGGTTTGTAGAAAGTTTAATGGACTTTTAGTATATAATAGATAGATAGAAGATAGATTTCATGCATTGGCTAAAATCAAGGTCAAGTAAACACTATCCATTATTGCATTGGTTACTCATCAATATTCTACAATATATGGAAAACAGGGAAGTGTACCACAAGATTCTTTTCATTTCATTAAAACAGAAGAATTAATAGCTACTATTCACTGAAACCTGGCTAGAAGGTATTCACAAGGTGACTATACAAAGACAGAATAAAAATATGATTCCATTAGGCATTAGCACATCATAAGTAAATTGAGACTATAAGGGCATGCACAGCGGTCATCAATGTGCTGTCTTAGCAAGTGTCTCGTTCAATAGTTGCTAACATGGAGGGGAGAAAATAGAGTTGTATCTTCACAAAACAACAACATGAGCGTGCAGGTTAAGAAAAAGTAGAGAGGATAAAATAATCTAAGATTGAACTCCATGTTATATACTATGGTCATCTGTCCATGCTGTCTTTTGAGCTAGCTTAGTTGACACGTACCTATAAAATGTGGCAGTGGTCTCAAATGTTGAACATGCCCTAAAGGGCCCTTAATTGAAAGCTTGTGAAGTAACAATTCACAGGCTGAAAAAACAAAATGCGCACTAGCAGATTCACGATGACTGAAAAGTTCAATGAATTCAATTAACCAGCAGAGGCATCTATGCAGGACCAACAAAATCGTAAAAAAATAAGGCAATACGAGGTCTACAGGAATTGCCTGCACAAGAACTCAGTTTGTGCAAAACATTCACCTCATATTTCAGAGAATTGCCTAAACTGTCACATGTACTATGTGGTTTGTAATGTTACAATAAAACTAGTACTTTCACACAGATACCATCAATTAAGCACTCATAATCTTAACAACTCCCTACATTACGAATCTTGGGGGGTAAAAAAAGAGGGGTCTTCTCCCTATCTGTTCCTCCTTGCGACCTTGCACGCCATCGTTTTCTAGATTTTCTACCAAATCCTATTTAAAAGAAATGTTGCACAAAATTTCTAATTACCGCGCAACCTCCAACTGTTACCCCAAAACCCCAGGAAATCAAACAGGAACAGCATGAGCTGCACGGAATTGACCCCAATATTCCCAATAAAAAGGAATAACGGGAGAGAGAAAGAGAGAAAGGGATCTAGAGCATAGTAACAACAGTCACCTGAGCTAGGGGGCTAACAAGGTCGTCGGCGGCGGCGGCGGCGGCCGGAGCCCTGGGACCCACCGGCGGCGAGGTGGATTGGGGCGGGTCCCCGTGGCACTGTGAGGAGTGAGGGCGTGGATAGTGTGGCTAGTGGGCAGAACTTCAGGTAGGAGGCTGTGTTCCATGGTAAAATGTAGCGTCGCATTAGCATGATTAATAATGTATTAATTAAAAAATAACAATAAATTAATAAGTTTTTCTAAAATAATTTTTTGTGATACTTTCAAAAAATACATACAGTTTAACAGTGTTGGAATCGTGCGCGCGAAAAACGATGGGTAGAAGTTGAGAAAGTGTTCAAAGAACACTGTTGTGGTAAACTCGTAATCCCCTCCAAAGTCCAACAGGGTATTTTGATGGGAAAAAATATATTGTTTCATATAATAGGAATTTAACTAACATTTACTATGTTAAAAATATAATTTTGCAATATAAATTGTTAGATTTGTATTCAAAAGTCTTGTACTAATTTTTTGTAATATATGATGAAGTTGAGTTTTCTTTAATAAATGACCAATGATAATTATTCAGCTATATGATTTATTTAAGTAAAATGAAATGAGCGTCACTAGAATTGTCATTAAAAAGTGATTACTATGTTTGTCTATTTGCACAAATATTTATTGTCTTGTATTTTTTGACAGAGGGAGTAATTTGTTAAGGACTACATTAAATCTTTCAAAAGTCGTTTACGAAAAACTTTAAGATGTATATAATTGTAGTATAATTATATTGTACCTCTACTGTAATTACATTGTGACTAAGTATTAAATCGACTAGAAACCACGTCTAAGCCCTACGAGCCCTTGCGCATGAGAGGAAGATATTGTCATCAGCTTTCTAGCAAATCCATAAAAGAAATGCTTTGAACTGGAGTGTCAAATAAAAACGACGGGAGAGGGAGTACTTTTTTTTCTCATAATGCAAGACCAGGAATATTTTAAATTTTAAATTTTATTTATTAAAATATTTACAAAAATATATATAAAGTTTTACAAATCTACACCCCTAATACCTTTGAGAGGGTATTTTTTAAAAGTCCTTCCAAAGGACTTCTTTTTTATAATGTGGCACACGTCCGTTGACGTATTCTAGTAGTCACATGAAGGGTGGCAAGTCATTTTGCAGACAACCCCTTGTCAGCTTTCCAAAGAGCTACAAGGAAGCCGCTTGCAAAAAAAAAAAGTTGAGACAGGCTATTTATAGGCAGGCCCTTGCCGCCCTCCCAGAGAACGTTGGAGTAGTAGATTTGTAAAACTTTAACCATAAATTAATTTTTAAAATATTTTAATAAATAAAATTAAAAGTTTAAAATATTCTTGTTCCAAGCCAGTTTGCTTTATCCTCCATTCCTCCCAATAGCAAACACGTGTCGTAATCTACGGCACGTGATTCCTCTTTGGGCACTTGGTCACAAAGGTGCTATAGTCATGCTGTGTTCTGAAATTCAAATTTACAGGAATATGGAATTTTCACTGGAGGCTGACCGAAATTTATTAAATGAGGAGATAGACTTATCATCATATAGTCATAGAGATTCCGTCACGTACAATGATTTAGCTATAGTTACTAGGGGTACTGTAGCTTGTAGAAAAAAAAACCATTTATACAAAGGGCGAATCAGGATTTGGCCAACCCATGCATTATACCTTTCATTTCTCCAATCTCAGAGAACACCACTTAAAATTTGAAATGAAGAAAAAGTTCGTGCACTGATCTCACGCGAAACTGAGTACGACGAAAGTGCATCGGATAACAGAATACCTATGGAATTTCAATAAAACTCTTAGTTGCAAATGCTCAGCAGACACCAGCATAGGCTAACATACTTCTTCCAGCGAAGAGATAATGCTTCTTTTCTAGTTTTATCAGCTGAACATTTAGAACGTTGGCACCGAAAATATTCACAGGTGTACCCAAGTTCATGTGAAAACATCACTCGTAAATATGCAGTGCGATGTATGTGCAGCAGCAGAATTCATACATTGCAGCCAAATTTTAGAACAGATTAGTCACAGAAAGTAGAAACATTGATGGTACATACAATGGTCATGCAGACAATGCTGCACAGTTTCAACGGTAGTCAGGAGCCAAAGTTATGTAAGACCCACATGACTCTAGGAAAAACAATAAACACATATAACTTCAGAAAGAGCAATACTGATTGCTTGCAAGTTGCAACCCATATATTATGATGGTTTTGAACAGGTCTTATCCTTGGGCAAAACCGCAAAACATGACAATTGCCAAGTAGCATAGGCCATAGAATTTCAAAAGTTAGTAGCAGGATTCTGAATAAACAACAGATCAGGCATACATGTACACAGAAAATGGATAGCAGCATATATCAGGATATATTATAATTAAGACTAGATTTCAGTTCTACTACTTCAAGAGTCTGCTTTGACGTTGGCAAGTCATGGGGTGTCCCTGTAGAGGAAAACGTCAGGAACAGAGGCTGGATCAAGCTCATAGAAGCCACGGAGCTTGCCACCTCTTTCTTCTGTCAGACGGAAGGATGGTATTTGATGAGAAAACTTCAAACGATCTCTTTTAGGTATCTCCAGAACTCCACTTTGCCTGTCAGGCTTAAACACCGCTCTGTAGCCATTAACTTGGGTCAGCAGAGAAACTTTTATAAGTGCTTCCGTGCACTCAATGATCTCGCCGATGGCGAACTCGCACATATCTATGCTGGAAGGAGTCCAGTCAGATGTCCAGTTCATGTAGATACACCAAATTTCGCCTACTTGTGGAAGAATGTCAATCTGCCATGTTGAGTCCCTCTGTCCCGTGTGCACTAAATGAGAGAAAGTATCAGTTGTCTCATATTGGGCTTTCCAGGTCCGAATTTTAAATTTGCCACAGCAGACTGGTATGTCCTGATCCAACCACTGTTTCTCCTGCTCCTGTTCAGGACAAGCTTCAAGCCAGATCAAATGTACTCTGAATGGTTGTAGCTCGACTTTGCTTATCCAACCATAGAACTTGGGAAATTTATCAGCATCACTGTATAAAGCCCAAATTTGTCCAGGTTCAAACTTCTCACATGTGCGGCCTTCCTCGAAGTTATGGAATTCTGAATCAGGATATGAATAAATACTTGGGGAGGGACAGCTTGGCTCAGAAGAATTGCCAAAACCGTTGGCATCATGGCCATTTTTGGGCAAGGATGTGTTTTTCTCATAAGAAAGACTTTCATGATTTTCTGTAGACACTGGGCGGCAAATATGTGCTTCAGGCAGATTCTCCTTTTTCTCATTTCCAGGATCCATTCTACTACTTGTACTATCATTGGTCAAATCAATGATCGTACTGTCCTCTTTCTTGCCAAGGGAGATGTAAGATTCCAGGGGGACAGAAGGAAATATTATATCCATGTCATTGGGGAGACAAGCAGTGTCAAGTTCTATAAACCCTGCTGGGGAACCTACTTTCTCATTTCCATTTGTCCTATAAGAGGGGATACTGTGAGAAAATCGAAGCAACTCACTCGACACTATCACATTTGTGGATTTGTCTTTAGCCGCCGCAAATAAACTCACAAAGCCTTTAATCCTGACTAATGGGACAACAGTGATACCATCATTAACTGAGAAATCTGACAAGATTTCAACAACTTCATACTCATAAGACCGATGGCTGTCTGCATCTGAATTCCACTGCATGCTCCAATCCTTATAAAGCGCCCATACCTCACCCTTATTAGGATATACCTCATAGGCATTCCTCTTTTTGCCTTTTGTCCATGAAACAATGTGAGAGAACATGAGTCTGTCATGTGATACCTCTGTTGACCCTAAGCAAAACTTACCACAAGCAACAGGTAGTTCTTCATCAGTCCATTTCTTCTCTTCTTCACTTGCTGCATTGTACTCCAACCAAGTGAGATGAGCTTTGAAGTTGGATGCATCAAAATGTTTAATTCGAGCATAAAATCTTGGCATGCCATCAAGGTCATCATAAAGGGCCCATATCTGACCAACTGCGAACATATTGATATCCCTGAGCTTCTCAAAATCATAGAAATCTGGATCAGGGAATGATAGTTTTTCAAAGCAGGAAGGCACATTCCAACCAGCAGTATCAGTAGGTTCTGCCTTGGTCTTACTATCTGCATCTGTAACTTTTGTTTTATCTTGAATGTCTACTGTGCTCGACACATGAGGTGGAGCAGATTGTTTGTCACCACTAGTGCCATTATTGTTGAATATTTGCTGGCAATTCAAGTCAACATCAGATAGCACATTATTCTTCTTTTGCTTCTTTCTGACCTTGGAGTTCGTGCTGCCGTTGTCACCAGCATCTTGCTTTCTCCTAGCTGATCTCCGGAGACTGGAGGGTACTGCAGAATTGGGCACTGGAAATGAATCTTCTGTACCAAAGTTCTTTCTGTCAAAAACATTTGGATCAGCATGGTCTGGCTTGAATCTTCCACTGGCATTCTCATTTGCAGTTTGGGCAGAAGATTTTCTTTGATTCATCATTGACTGGTTTGCTTTCTTTTCAACACTTGCACTGCTATCCTCTTTTGTGGTTTCCTTCCATTGTGCCACATTTACCCGTGGTTTGGCATTTGTGCCTCCACCTGTCGAATGAAGCTTCGAATGACCAGGCACATTCATAGCAGGTGCAACAGATGCATCTTCTCTACCCAACTTTTGCCTGTCAATAGTGTCTGGACAATCAGGAACTGGTATTGAACATCCACCTGAATTCCCATTTGCTGTTGGTACAGAATATTTATCTTGATTCCTTGCTGGAAATTGATCTTTCCCCCTTGTCATCTCTGACTGAATAGTTCTCTCATCACTGCCTGGCCAGCTATATGTCCCCGGCCTCACATCTGTGTTTCCACCTGTGCAAGAAAGCTTCACAGGGTGGCCCTGTCGACTGATGGGATCACGCCGTTGATTTGGAAACATGTTTGCTGGAAATTGAGAACTATAAGGTACATTTGGTGTAGGCACAGGCTGTTCTTGCAGGTTGTATGCAAAAAAATTCCTTCTGCAGTTCATACAACAGACAGTAGTATTTATGGCATTGTTGTAGTACTGATATCGCATCTGACAATGTGGGCACATTGTCCAAAATGCATGTAAGTATACAGGTACACTGTATTTGTTTGCCTGAGTTTTCTTTGTGGGCCGTGTAGCTTGCTTTGGAGCCTTTCTGGGAATATTATTCCTTTTGATGTCATAAATAGGACGTTTTGTTGGATCACACAATAGTGAATGGGCTTCAGCAACCAACTTGAAAGCAGCTTCAGCGCCAGCGAAACTATTTTTGTCAGGATGAAGTGAAAAGGCAAGCTTGCGGTATTGCTTTCTTATGGTAGCCTCATCTGCTGTCGCCTCCACTTGAAGGATTCCATACCAGTCCGTCTGTCCATTTACCGTTGCTTCTGCTGCACAATGTACATGACAGATATTTAACAGCTGGGATATGTTCTCAAGCTCTGGGAAAAGCTTTTGAGCTTTAAGAACAATCTTTTGGGCACCATTGAAGTCTTTGTTTTCCATCTTTCTTAAAGCAATTTCCCTGGCCCTAAAGGCCTCTTCGCGGTTGCACTCCATCATAGTCTTGCACAATACACCACAGAATACCTCACATGAAATGATCTTTCCTGGAAATGAGTATCCACTGACACATGCTCTACATCAAATACTATTTGAAAGTAGATGTACAGCTACACCCATGACACACTAGTCCCTGCAAATTTAGAGTAGAAAATAATTCATAAACTGGAAATATCCCCCTACCATACCATCAGTGGTACAATGTAATACAGATATGTTGATTCTATGAATAATATTACAATGTACAATTAAAACTGAAGGAACAATAAAAAAATAAGTACATAAGGATAGCCAGATTAAACAATGAAGGAAATGACTTATACAACATTAATAAGCAGACTCTATTGCTGGCTCCACTCTATTAATAGTAGAGGTAAAAGATATAAATCATATGGCAGGATCAGACATTCAAGAATGTTCATGATTCTATCTGGAGGCCGCACGATTCATACACCAAATAATTCTCTTCGTGTAAACAGGAAAGTATATGTTGAATGTACATAGCATTGAAAACCAATGCAGAAACTGACCAACCATCAGGTGAGCAAATTGGAGCTTATAGTCTGCATATAAACCTATTAACAATACACACCATTCTCAATAAAAAAATGTTTTCTGACACGTCCAGTTACACCCCACAATGAAGGCAGTATTACATAGTCGATAGCTGCAATCTGTCTCATGAAGTTCTCCAAACACGCGCCAGTATAAAACGGTAGTAACTCCACATGGCCTAAATCATCAAAGCGTTCCGAAAACACTACCAAACAGGCCGGGTTTTTCCTTTTAGCGACAGTACTGTGTTGGTGTGACTAGGCTTGAAAGCATTAGATAACAACAACGATTAATTCACATCCAAATCAGTCATTTACAACCCACAAATCGGCAGCCTACTATGACTATGAGCAAACGAATCAGTAACTATGACTATGAGCAACGAAGCAAAAGCTACTGAGTTAGTCATTGACCTTCAATGTTCAATCGCCTGCTGCCGCGAGACTGAAGAGGATTAAGCAATCAGAGGATTTGGAGGAGACCAGATCGAGAGGCCGAGACAGCGGCGGGGGTCTGCACCAGTGAACTCGATTTCAGACTGGATAAAACATCGAGAAAAGGAGGCACCACGCACAATCTCACTAACTGCACATATCAAACGAAATCCGCGACAAACATTTCACATATCGGCAAGAACACAGAACGATTTGGTTTTCGGTCGCGGCGCACACCAAAACCCACCCCCACCCCCAAAAGCAAAAGCTAGAGAGTTCCCTTACCAGCGCAAGCGAAACGAGAAGACGACGACGGGGGTGTGTGTGAGGGGGGGAGAAGGATCCTCGGAGGAGGGGGTTCGCTCCGGCGGCGGGAAGGAGGCGGATGCTCGCTCGCCGGAGGACGGCGGCGCGGGCGGAGGGGGAGGGGAGGAGGTTTTCGAACGAAATTTTGGTGGTGGCGCCCTCGTCCCGGAGTTCCCGCCTCTCGCCGCCGCCAGATGAAAGGGAAAATGGGGAATAGCGAGAGGGGAAGGGGATTGAAATATCTAGGGCAAAATGGGCAATTTGGGTATTTCACATTGGTGTGGTTTTTTCAAAAATGACCCTCAAAACTACTCGAAATTGTATTAACGTAGATTTATTCCCAGAGATGTTAGGTGACGTGATTAATGCTCCCAGAGATGTTAGGTGTGGTGAATAATGTGCCTTGAAGTAAAGTGATCGGTACATAGAGTTTATAGCGTAACGTGTGACTAGTCAAATAGCTTAAAATCATTCTATGACACTTCTAACTCTTATATAGCAATAAATCGATGGAAATAAGTTCTTTTTTCGAAACACGATACAGTCGCAGACCCTGATAGACACGTGTGTGCATCCCTAAAAACAGTGGTGGAGCCAGAAATTATATAAGACTAGGGCTAAAGTAGGGCTCGACTAACGGAGTATTAGTTTTCTGAAAAATTTACATGGTGAATCAACAAAATTTAAGCAAGTTTTTAAAGGCAAGCCTAGGGCCCAAGCCCTAGCCGCCCTGCCTAAAAACGTCATACATGCATACATTACCTATATGAGCACATTCTCCAAAGACTGAACTGACATATCTTAAGATTGACAAAGTTATTACAGCCATCATGTTACCAATGGATTACCTATTACTCTCTCCGTCCCAAAATATAATAACTTTAGCACTAAGGATTTGTCACAAAATATAACAACTTCTCCACCATTCACTTTTCCCACCTACCCCCACTTCTCAAGCAATCACAATCCCTTCCTGTTGATGCAAAAAAACATACGGCCTGGGAGATCTGCTTAGCTCCAGTGTAGGTCCAAGATGTTGATGAGATGCGGACGTGCCAGTCAGTTTGATCCTGTAACTGACAAGATATGTAAACATCAAATAAGATAGCCGATCGGCTGACAAGCCGATGGAATAATTCTAGTCGATAGCCGATATTAGCTGATACCGATTCCAGCCGATGTCGATAGGGTTTTGAGCAATCGGCTATATGTCCAATGCAGATAATGATATAAAGACAATCGGTTGATGATAATAAAATGGGGAAATTGCAATTTTACCACTGCTTTGAATCGTTATTGCAAAACTGCCACTAGAAAATTGCAAAAATGCCACTAGAACTGGCATTCGAGTGGCATCCTTGCAAAATTGAAAAAAACGTTGGCAAATTTGCAAATGCCCCAACAATAATATAATCCAATAGAAACCAATCGACTAATAATAATATGATATGATAAGTATTGATTCGATGGTTAAAGCATACATCGGCTAAAAGTCCGATGTCATAAAATCCAATCAATTTAGATAAACAGTGAAACCTTTGTTGCAATCAGCTAAATCCAATTTGTATGTAATCTTTGTAAGCCGATGCAATGTCCAGATAACTTATCGGCTAGCACCCCGATAAAACACTAGCATTAACTTATCGGCTAGCACCCCGATAAAACATTAGCATCAACCTATCGGCTTAACAAGATTTCTATTATCAACAACAATCTAGTAGGTCGGACCTAACCGATGAGCCGATAGATCTATCTAATGTGATGAATATAACAAATATGTTTATAACAACATTGTAATTATAGAGATATATCGGCTAAGACAGAAGATCGGATCTAACCAAGACAATCCCAACTAAACCGATGCGCCTCTAAACACAATGCAAGAGATATAATTAAGATATCAGGTAGGCAAATATATCAACCAAACCAGAGCGATCCAAGAGATCGAAGCGATGCAGCCTTGAACAACACCAATGTAGCCGATAGATTCACCAGGGCCGACGGAACGTAGGACTTACCCCTTTGTCGAAGATCGAACTGAACCGATGCAGCCCCATGTCAGGTGCCAAATTCCGCCGGTTGATAAGTAAAACCTCATAAAGGAGGGTGGCGATGCGCCGGAGTAGTATTGATCGAGAGATAAATTACAATGACCCCGGGTATACATATTTATACCCATGAGTAGTATAGTCCTTGTAAGATAAGAAAGAAACTTTACTAAAGATAAAAGGAAAACATAAACTCCTTATCGGATACTAAAGACACTTTCCTAAAGATAAAAGGAAACTAAACCCTACCTAATTAATAGATAAACTGCCATGTCGCATCCTCCTTGAACTCGGACTCTTCTAGATAAGCTTCATTTAATTATTTAATTGATCTTTACCCGAATCCATCAAGAATACAACTGTTGGCGATTGATAGTTTCCATCGGTCGATTCTAGGATTTTGAAGTCAATACTGACTCTAAGCCGATGATTGCTCTGGGCTTACCAAATTTTGTCGTTAACACTTCCTATTTAATTCTACTTACTTTCTTAATAACCGTGTCCAACTCTAAAACTCTCTATATTCTGAAACGGAGGGAGTATTAAAATAATAAATAACTGTAAATGTGCCAAGTCAACTTATAGACAGATTTCATCAAAAAAACATAACCAACTAAGCTAGGCACACTTCGTGCAATAGGAAGATTTTAAAGAAGTTAGAATCGAATCCTCATGATTATCCAATTTTAACCAAATTTCATTAGCTACTTGCTAGTTGCTATGTGTTGCTTAGCCTCGATTTCCGTATCTAAAATGTGGGTCGTAGAGAGTGTTCAAATGGCTAATGGAGGTATCGATATTTTTCCTGCACTTTCACAAGTACAATTTCTAAAAACCTTTTCATTCTAGTATTGCGTGGACAACTTTTTAAAAAGTTATTTGCTAACTTGTAATATTTAATTAATCTACGAGACTTTTTTTTCCTTTGTTCGAAATCTATCAATCATCTAGTTAGAATGCGCCCTTACCCCTTTCTTTTCTAGCACCACATTGATCATGGCCTTATTTACTTAAAAAAAATATGAGGATGAATAATGAAGTTGTATACTGGCGTATCATTTTCATATTTTTTTTTATAAGGCATACCTTCTCATAACTATTCCTATTATCATATCATGCATAAAAAAATCACTATCCATTAGAACCAATCAAAACTGTTGTTACACATTGGATTTTTCTATTGTACTTCAAAAGCTATATAGTTCAAAAATCAAAACATAGTGGCGGATGAAGATTAAGTGCAGACACCCAAAACGAGAAAGTATTTAGCGCATGATTAATGGAGTTTTAATTATTTTAAATTTGAAAAATAGATTTATTTGATATTTAAAGCAACTTTTATATATATAAATTTTGCACAAAATGCATAGTTTATAATGAAACTGAGGTAGAATTTGTATCTTCATCATAAAAGAACGGGCCTTAATATGATATTCCCTTGTTACTTCCTTCTTAAGTGTATCATTGAGAAAAAAATGCTTTTGTATTGGAGAAGGTAACATCAAGAAAGATTAGAACTAATGGGAGGCATACACAATTGTAGTAATGGGTAGGAAAGTGGCATGAAGATGTGGGATTAATCTATATATCCCATGGACCACTGCACATGCCATGCACACACCACAAAAAGCATGTGTCCAATATGTTCCTTTTTTATTTCTATGGCCCATAGCACATGTTAAGCACACACCACAAAAGGACAAATTCTTTGTTTGGGTTTAGGTTTGTTAGCTTATAATTTTAACCTGACATTTTGGCATATAAGTTTTATAAGCCGATGGTTTTTAAGCCTTAAGTTTAATGGTGGGGGTCCTACCTTTACTTCACGTAAGGACAAAACTACTCTAATCTAGATTTTGGCTTAACAGTATAAGAATGGTTTATGGCTTTCAAAAAACTACTTGATGATACATTTTTCAAGGAAATTACTTGATGCCCTATTCTTTTCAAGGAATACATGAAACATACGTTTCCAGAGTATCAAGCATTTTTATGCAAAAACTTTCTATTTATACAAATTTCTTAGAAAATTGTTTTAAATCCATTTTCAACTTTACAATATTTAATTTATTTTTAATCCTTGAATAATTTCACAAATCATTCCTCTATTTAGCCATTTAGCACAACAGTATAGGGTGATATAGAGAAAAAAAACCATTCCATGTGAGCATCATGCCGCAGAACGAAGCTCGGAACAACAACAACAAAAAGAAAAGATAGCAGCTAGGGAAAAAAAATCAATTTTGATGATAAGCCCAATTCTATCGAAATATGGAAGAACAAATCCTTCTAAGAGCTACTAACTTTGTCCCATATTATAGCTGCCTTTGCTATTCAAATTTTAATAGCAAAGGTGCTATAATATAGAACGGAAGTAGTATAACCATTTTGATACATTGGCATGATGAATTGATGATACACCAAGAACAATGCAAAGACATCAGCTCAACCATGCAACCCCCCCCCCCCCCCCCCCCCCCCCCAACCAAAATGTGCTGTCCAGGCACCAAAATCTTTCTACTGGACCAAACCTAAAATAAAAGAGAGGCCTTCGTTGTTGAAACCTCAGACCACCAGTAAACATGGAAAATATATAGCACAGCAGCACACTTATATTGGTTCATCTCCCTGGCTGATCATCTCTCCGTGGCCCTCCTGCTGGCTTTGCCATGAATGATCTGCGTAATTCATGAGAGAAAACATTAGCATGTACTTTTTATATTACATTTAACCATCATCTTATTAAAAAAATAGTGTAAACTAGCTGAATGCCCGTGCGTTGCGATGGGAATTAAATAAGAGAACCCTATCATACACTTTAAAGCCTCGAAAATTAAAATAAAATTATTCTCATTGTAAAATATTTAGATCATATTATTTGTCATCATTTTTACCTCACTTCAAAGGAAATTTCCCTGTTTGATGGCTTGAGGTTAGGGAATGGACAAAAGTCCACTTACCTCATGTTCAGGGGATCCACATGACAGTGGTGGTGGGTGGTGGCAAATTCACCACTTACCACCACCATTAGGGTCTTTTAAAGAGTACATATATGCAAAAATAGAAGTAACGCTTAAAGTTTCTTTATGAGAAAGCATGTCACAACAAAATAATTAAAACTTATATAATTTTGTTTAATGAGACAAATTCTCAAACGTCAAGCCAAAAGTCAACATCGTCATGTATTAAAAAAAATGGAGAGAGTATATGAGAATGATTTCTACTTCGTTTTTAACACAGCCAACAACATAAGATAGCACTCTTACGGTCTTACCTGGCCAACCCGCAGAACGGTACATGCAGCATGTGCAGAGTATTTTAGAGAACAAAAACTGATGAGTGAAAAGAAGGCACATGATAAGAGGTGGGCTAAAACAAGCTTAAGTCCTGGCAGTAGACAAGGAAATATAAAAATTGAATTAGACGCATGGATATCATGAAAAGTAACAAAGGGAAAAACATTGCATGTGCTTCCCACATAGTAAGTACACCTATTCTGCCGTACTAGAAGGTATGGACACATAGACTTACTTTGTAAGTTGTAACATAGAGGTCCCATATTTTCATGATCGAGACATCCTTGCAAACACCTTCCAAATCAATACCAGCTTTCGTGTTTCAACCAGCATGCTCGGTATAAACAGAAGATATTAACTCCAGAGCACTAAGCCCAGCATTTTCAGCCTGGGTTCTTGGAACCATTTCAAAACTTCAAGCAAATTTTGCAATGGCATAGTGGTCCAACCTGCATAACTGTTAACCATCAATATAGGAAGCAAAAACCGAAAAATGTATGTACTAAGGACATTGCATAACAATCATAAACCAAGGTACATAAACAGAAGCTCATGAATCAAATGTGTCAGGCATAATAACGCATAAAACTTTAAAAAACAACAAGTGAATACATTAAAAAAATAATCTGGATGGGTAAGACAGTATGGACACCTTAATATACAATTAAGCTATACCTGGACTTTATATAGTTTCATTCCAATAGAACAGGAGAATGTTAGCAACAGAGCTTATTATATTTATTGACAATGGACTGGAGATGGAACATCTTTTTTGGCCCTGTTCTTTTCAGCTACTAGCTACTCCTAAACGTTATATTTTTTGGAAAAAAGTTTACATGGAAAAAATTGCTTAGAATACATTTAAAAATTCATTTTCAACTTTTTAATATTTTTTTATTTATTTGTGCCCTCGAAAAGCTATAAAAAATCAGAATAATCTTTAATCTATAAGCTATTATCTACTTCGAATGGGGCCTTTATCATCATGTTCCTGCATGAAAATTATTTGGTGTAACAAATAAACTACCCTGTTTCCTTCAGAGAGAATTCCTTCAATCTCTTTGCCAATTCTATTTCTGTTGCTGCGGCACCAGGAATAATCCGACTATCCCTGCACATTGACTGTATAAACACCAATAGTCCGATAATATCTCAGCAAATTAAACATTAAAACAGCAGGTGTGTTCCAAAACAATGACAGGAAGCTGATTTACACACATACCTTGTAAGTGTTGACACCGTCATCAACAGCTCTTCCGAGATCATCCAGTATACTATCAGTGCTGCCTCTTAAGACAGCAATAGCCACCGAGTTTCGACCTTCTTCATTCTTGAGAACAGTTACCCACAAAGAACTAAACATGGTAAGAAGAATGAGGTCATGTCTATTGGAAAAAGAGCAGAGGCATGAAATGTACTCGAACACCTCCAATATCTTCCAGCGAAACAGAGTCTGCATATCCTAATTCATCCGCATTTGGCTGGCTCAGTTTCAACTGTTTTTTGGAAGAGCACTGGCATCAGCATATACACATAGTACTGTGAAATTGAGCAAAAGCTTGAGATCAGAACTTACAAGTGCAATAGCCCCCGTAGTACGACAAAACATTCTCAGTTTAAATTTTGAACTCATTTTCCTAATAATAATATTAGCCTGAAAATAAAAGGAAAAGTAAGTACTCCTCTAAAACAGAACCAAATCAAGCATGAAGTACCCAACTTTGAGATGCCTTTTAATCTTAGAACTTCCAGGGTTTCAGTTGAGTAGAGTATTTACAATATTTCCAATTTTGAAGTATAGATAAGAAAGATGAAAAGCACTGACTTGTTCACAAAAAGTAGAAGTGGAGTATTGCAACCATCCAGCAAATTCACAGAAGCACAAAATAGTGTAACCAAAGTACGTGAATTACATATTTTAATCACTCTAAAAAAGAACAGGTCCACAAGGTTGCTGTTTATTGCAATGTAGGTGTACAGCCTCTACTTGATCATGTACTCAATAGTCCATTACAAGGAACAGGTCCACAAGGTTGCTGTTTATTGCAATGTAGGTGTACAGCCTCTACTTGATCATGTACTCAATAGTCCATGACAAGGGCAGTCCATATGTTAGATTATTGAGCACATCAACAGAAAAAGGAAGGAATTGTAAGAAATACCATGAGTATTCTAAAGCAGGTTTACAACTACTATGCCATATAACAAGAGAAGAAGAGTGTTATCATACAGTGCCAATTAGGCCATAAGATCATAACTAGGTGGAGACCAATTGAATACCGGCTACCAATTTTAGAACCCTGCTACAGTGCTACCTTCTAAGCCTTCAAAGCTTATTGACAAGATATATTCCACTAAATCTAACCACCAAATCAAGGCAAGCCTTAAGAAAACCATTTACACCATCAGAGTGCAATAACAAAGAAAAATGAGTATCATATCTCAAATAAAAATTTCAAGAAGATGAATCATTGAGTTACTAGAAACTCCCGATTCATAGTGGAAAGCTACAAAGATAAGAACAAAAATATTTGATCCCAGATGATGATATACTTCATCCATGAAAGGGACGACAAAGGAAAATAGAATTATCACCACCTAATGTATGCTACTATACAGTGTGGGAACAGCCCTGACTAAACAGTATCATCAAATCAAGAATAGATAATGTATCAACAGACTGGCAAAGACACACCACAAATTAAGTGTAACATTTTGTTCTCACCTTTGCCTTCTCCACCCTTTTTGACGATGCTCCCAACAGCGCCATTTTTCAGAACCAGCCCGTGAACTACAGAAGAGTTATGCAAACCTAACCACCTCGAAGTAGCTTCTCAACTCTAACATTGTCAACGTTGAAGACTTGAAGTTAGCAGGATTTTTGGGCAGACTTGCTTACAGGCCTGAAAAACCGTAGTACAAAAACCCAGCTACTAGTTTTCATCCATGAGTGCAAAAAGGTCCCTCTCACGTAAGAATGCAAGATGGTAAGGATTATCTTACATCAGCTAGAAGACGGCACAATATATCCTCCTGGCCTGAATTTCTTGATCGCGACTGTAGATCTTATCCGCAACACAACCTCCTCCTTGTTCCTCACATCCATGTTCTCTGAACCTTTCTCCACCAGATCTTCCAAGATCTCAATAAGCATGAATAAATAGCCTGCCATCAGGCAACAGGGTTAACAATACAAGGCCAGCTCAATCAAGAGGGTAAGTAACCTTATTGATGGCCTTGGTGTACACAGCGCGACGATCACACTTGGATGCAACCCCATCCTGACAAGCTCCTTAGCCTTCTCAAGCAGCCCCATCAGCAAAAGATATGGCGAGGTTAGCTCCATCACCAATCTCCTATTGCTGAGCAAGTACCAGGATCTTAGCAGCAGGGTGATGGACCTCAAGCTCGTTCACAATTGTTCCAGCAGCGTTTGTGACAAAGAGCTTGTCGAGATGGTCAATGACCATCTTATTCAATCCTACCACAACAGAACAACAACAACATACTCCCTCCATCCCTAAATGTTTGACGTTGTTGACTTTTTAAAACATGTTTGACCATTCATCTTATTCAAAAAATTTAAGTAATTATTAATTCTTTTCCTATCATTTAATTTATTGTTAAATATACTTTTATGTATACATATAGTTTTACATATTTCACAAAAATCTTTGAATAAGACGAACGGTCAAACGTATTTAAAAAAGTCAACGGCGTCAAACATTTAGGGACGAAGGGAGTAGTTAAGAAACTAGCTTCTGGTGCTTATTTGAACCCGTCAAATGTTATACATCCACAGACAAAATGTAGCAGAAGAGCATGTTTACGCGGAGCAACATTTGGCAATCAATAGCGGGAAATTTAACTGAACTCAACCTCAAACCGCAAGACAAAAGCAAACCATTTTTTTACTACCCAAAAGGCCATAGAATTTTCCTCAGCGCCATTATACTAACCCAATGAGCTCCCACAATATTATCTTCAACTCATCGCTAATAACTAATGTCTTAACAATCAAAATCCGAGCTCTTCTGCAGCTATGACACTAATCCAAGTTGGATGCAGTAGCAGTAACACGGCCACAACCCTAACCCGTTTCTACCACCACGCCACAACACTCACCTCCTGAGCCGCGGGTAACGAGAAAAACCTGGACATGAAGCGGGGAAGGAAGGGGAGGGGGCCTCACCGCTGCTCGCCGGCGCTGGGGACGAGGGAGGTGGAGCTCGCGGCGGCGTCGATGTTTGAGGGCGGCCTCCTCTTCTCGATCGAGACCGGAGGGGGGGGTGCTTGTGCCCCTCGCCTCGAGCATGGCGCCCAGTCCAACCATCGCCGGCGGCGGACGCGAGCGGTGACGGCGGCGTTGGAGGAGTATGCGGCGGCGGCGGCGTCGCGATGATCTCGGCGATGGCGGCGAAGCGCGCCGACCTTGTGGGCCTCCATTTTGGGCCTGGCCCATGAGGTCCAAAGCTGCTTACTACTCTAGGCCCAAAATCTTAATGGGCTAAATTTGGGGCCTAAAATTTAGTTGACTGACAATAAAGTGACCTAATGCTTTTTTAAAAAGTAAATTTCACAAAACTTTAATATATTTAAAGTGACTAGCAAAAATGCCCGTGCGTTGCAACAGGTGAAAAAATTCTAATGATAATATACGTTTTTCATGCATAATGATTTCAATGACAATGTTTGTATTTTAATGAGCGGCTTGTTTTTTTTTATAAACGGTGTTCGCGATTTTCTCAAACCATTTTTTAAAATGGCACATTTCTTTCTAATATTTTTTCTTAGCATGTTTTTTTTTTGCTTTTTTTACTAACGACGAAAACCATATTTTTCTCCCTCTTTTTTGCTTTTTTTTCTCGTGTGTTTTTTGCCTATTTTTTCTGACAATTATTTTCTCACGCTTTTTTTGCTTTTATTTTCGAATGTTCTTTTTTGCTTTTTTTCCAATACAGGAGAATATATGGCGAAATAAAAGCCGTGTAGTAGATGGCAAAAAATTGATGGATTCTATCCGACTCAAGCGCCCATCAATTTAGCGTTTTTCTGATAGTTTTTCAGAGCGATTTGTTTTTTAATAGACAGTGTTTTTTTTCTTGCGAGGTTTTCTCAAACCATTTTTTAGAAATGGCATGTTTTTCTGGCAATTTTTTCCTCGCATGTTTTTTTAAAAAAAAATTACCGACGATGGAAATAACTTTTCTCGCATGTTTTTTTATTTTTTTTATGGAAAATGGAAAACCTTTTTAGAGTGTTTTTTTTGCGCTTTTTTCTGACTTTTTTCTCACGCGTTTTTTTTGAACTGTTTTTATTTTCTCACGTGTTAGAGTAGATTAGAGATAGAGAAGAGATATATACTGATTAGAAATCAGACTTTGTTTCACCCATTTTATTTTTTTCTCGCGTGCACTTTTTAATTCATACGAACTAGCTTTTTATTTTTTACGAACCATTTTTTTGCCACTATCTTAGGGAATCGGACGAATTTTTTTAGATGTTTTTTTCAGATTTTTTTTTCGCCTTTATAGGAATCAGACTTTTTTTTTCCGTTTTTAAAGGAATTGGATCTAGCTTTTTTTCACCACTTTTTGTTTGCCTTTTATAGGAATAGGATTTTTTTTTGGTTCGGATCTATGGTTTTTTTGGCCACTTAGGGGAAACAGACTTTTGTTGTTGTTGTTGTTTTTCTTTTTTCCTTTATTTTTTTGTGGCTTTTCTGTTTCTTTTTATGCACCATTCTTCCTTTGTTATCTCCCTTTTATTATTTTTTTAAAAAACGACCTCAAGTACCTTATTGCAAGATTATAGGGACTTAAATGTAAATATAAAAATTACAGGGATTCAAATGCAAAAGTACATACCAAAAATTAAAATCATATAAAAATAGAATGCTCTCGACATGTAGATTCCATTTTTGCAAACAGATCTCCAATCCGGCACATCAATTTTTTTTCACCAAGATGTATGGGATATCACGGTATAGATTAAAACCGTATGGAGTGGTGCCCGATCTTGGACAAGCCTAGAGGAGTGGTGCCTTTTATTTTTCGTTTTTAAGGGGGAATCGGATTTCGAGTTGGATTTTTTTTAGAGATGGAGAATCGGACAGATTCTTTTTTTTTTATATTTTTTCGTCCTTATTTTTACCCGGAGTCGGATTCGTTTTTTTTCCTTTTTTCGCCTTTTTTTTGGATCGGACAGGTTTAGTTTTTTTTTCACCCGGTTTTTTCTGGATCGGATAGAATTGGTTTTTTCGCCCGGTTTTTCGTTTTTTCGCCCTTTTTATCGGACAGGTTTGGTTTTTTTCCTTTTTTTCCGCCTGGTTTTTTTACGGACAGATTTGGTTTTTTTGTCCGCTTTTTTTTACGGACGATGGAAGCACCTCTTATTTTTTAAGTAGTAGAGATATATCAAAAGACTACAAATTGAACAATAAAATCATAAACTACAAGTTGAAGGCAAAGTATCACATAACTACTGATTTAGTAATAAAATTATCACTGAACTATAGATTTTAGTGCTTAAATCCTTAGCACTAATATTATGTTTGAGTTAAAAATATGAGAAAATTTCTTATTTACCATTGAAAGTTCACAAGTTTCCTTATATGCCATCGAAAAGTTGCTATTCCTTTATATGCCACTACTTGAACTTTTTCTTTCCCTATATGCCATCCATGTCATCATCTTGTGTAATAGGGATGCAAAAGTACAATATTACCCTTTTACCTTTTAATCCCTCGAGGGGTTGTTCACTTGTTTTTTTTTGCATGTCATCCCCATAATTATAAATTTTTTTAATAACAAAGAATAATATGTAATATATCACTACACAAATATGAAAGTTTAAATTTCACTTTTACAATTTTTTTAAAAAAATCAAATTTGGTTATAGCACATGTATACTAGTTTCGATTAAATTTATTATTTTCATTACAACTTGTGAAGATCAAATTTGAATTTGAATTTTTGACTGATATATCAAATATTAATCTATCTTATCATTTAATTTTTTTTAAATATTTATAACAATTTTAATGACGGTAATAATGACATCCTTGGATGGACTAGCAAAATTTGACAAATCAACTGCAAGATAAAATCGTTATGCTCAAGTGTGTACGTTGATAATGAGTGAATAAAAGCAGTCAGAAGAACACACGAGGGTAGTTTTGTCATTTTGTTAAAAAACTGACAAGGTCAAAGCGGTTTGACCTCGATAGTGGCATATAAAGGATGGAAATTTTCGTTGGATGGCATATAAGGAAATAGCAACTTTCCAATGGCATATAAGGAAGTCCGTAAACTTTGAGTGGCATATAAAGAATTTTCTCTAAAAATATTCAATTTTGGTGATTGAATTGATATTAAACTTGTCGTTTCGTGATAACTTTATTACTAAATTTATAGTTTTGTACTATCCGCCTTAAATCTATAGTTCTGTGATAAATCTAGTGTTAAATATATGATTTTGTGATACATTATGTTAAATATATAGTCTTGTAACAATTTGGTGAAGGTATATTTAATTTTGTGAAATTTACTTTTATTTAAAGAAAAAACTGTGGCCTATACTTAATCGAGAACTATGCCTAAATTTTCTACAGCCTTCTTGGTTAGTGAATAGCTGATTGATTATAAGGCAACATAATAGTTTATTAGAGAAAAAATAACTTTTAAGTAAAACTTTTATAAATGTGTTATTAACGACTTAAAAACCAAATTATAGATGTGTTATCAACTGTAAAATTAAGTTTTAAAATTTAAATTTTAATAACGGCTGAATTATTTTTAAGGAAAACGATGAGGCCCCCTAGCTTTATAAGCAGAAACAATACACTACTCATATAAACGAGCAGAAATAACCAAAGTATAGTGGTACAAATTTTCATAGGCTTCACCTATCTACAGCCTCTGCATACATTTCACCTTTCACCGTATCTAATTAAGTTTCAGACCAACACAAGGAGCGCGGCCACCACGGCCGCCGCGCACGCCACCGCCGCGGCGGCGGCAACGGCGGCGCCCGCCAATGCCGCGGCGGCGACCTGCACGCTGAAGTTGCAGGCGCCCTGCGCCACGTCCCTGTCGTCTTCGGTGACGACGGCGAGCCCCTGGAAGTCGCACGCCGCGTCGGCCTGCCCCTGCGCCTGGTAGTACACGTTGAACGCGTACGACGCGTTCCCACGCGCGTCGAGCGCGCCGCAGCTGCACCCGTAGCCGAGCGCCGTGCAGTCGGAGTGCGAGCACGCGTACCCGACGTTGTCGGCGAGCCGGCCGGCGTCGTCGTCCGTCACGTTCGGGTTCAGCACGCACCACCGCCGTGGCAGGTACTTGACGCCCTTCGCCGGCACCGGCATCGCTGGCCGCCCGGCGCCGCGGAGGTCGAGCGGGAACTTGGGCCGGCCGTCGAACGTGAAGATGCCCCAGTGGCGCTCGAAGTTGCCCGGCGCCACGCTCTTGGTGTCCTCGTCCATCAGCCCGAACAGGTACACCTCGATGCGCGCGCGCGGCCGGAGCGGCGTGCCGCGCCGCGCCGCCAGCCGCTTGAGCAGGCCGGAGTAGAACCGCTGCGCGTACGGCACGGTGGCGTGCTTGTCGCCGTCCGTCGGCCACCCGACCTCGCCGATCACGATCGGGAGGCTCCCGAACCCGATCCTCTTCAGCGCCGACACCAGCGTGTCGAAGTTGGCGTCGAACACGTTGGTGTAGTTGATGCCGTTGTCCACCACCGGCCGCGGCGGCGGCCCGCCGTCGAAGAAGGCGTAGTCGAGCGGGAAGTCGTCGTTGCCGTAGAGGCTGAGGAAGGGGTAGATGTTGACGGTGAGCGGCGCGCCGCTGCGGTTGAGGAACCTGACCATGTCGGCCATGGTGCCGGCGACGTCGTCGCGGAACCTCCCCGCCGACGGCACCGGGTTGCTCGCTGGCGAGTCGTACACGTCGGCGTTCACCGGCACCGTCGCCTTGATCCGCTTCCCGTACCCGGCCTCGTCGAGCGCGCGCTGGATGTTCCTCAGCGCCGGCACGGTGGCGCGGTCGAACTCGCCGTTGTACGCCTTGAGGAACGGCTCGTTGCCGACGGCGACGTACCTGATGTCGACGCCGCCGTCGAAGCTGTACCTCGTGACGTTCTCCTTCACCCACTCCCTGGCGCGGCCGTAGTCGCCGACGGCGGCGAGCATGTCGTTGGGGACGGCGATCATCGCCTCGATGCCGGTGCCGGCGAGCCCCGACATGGTCGTCGCGTCGGCGTCGAAGATCTTCACCTTCTTGAACCCGTTGTCCTTGAGCAGCCGCGCCATCACCTTGGGCGGCAGCCGGTGCGTCGCCATTGTGCCCCAGTTCACCCCGAGCCCATCCACCACCGCCACCGCCGCCATGATCACCACTCCGACCACCACCGCCGCGACGCAACGCCACGCCGTTGCCGCCGCCATCGCCGACGTATCGATCCGATCCAAGAAACTTCAGTACGCTTAAAAAGGAAGCAATTCGATCAACCGATCGACCGACACGGCGGAGTAACGCCGAGTACGGATCAAGCGAATGAATTGGAACGCAACAACCGCAACTTTTTTTTTTTTTTTTTGCTCCGAAAGAAAAGTAGATCACCGCTCCGGCATTCAATTGGAAGGTGGCAATCATAAGCTGGAGCAATCAATTCGCGAGGTTTCTGGTGGTTTTGAGGTTAATTAGTGGAAGAAGAACACGCAGTTAGTTCAGTACTACGTGGGTAAACAATCTGAGCCTTGAACTGAAACTAAAGGGGAAATTTTTCAAATTTGGCGGGAGTCCTGCACTGATGTTTGACTACTCTGCAGCCGTCGGATCGCGCGCCAACGGCTGATCAGAGTGGATCACAAAACTTGCATACACAATGAGGATTGACAGTAAGTGCACGGCTTCAGTTCGACAGTTTTGTGGTTTGATTAATTAGCTAAGATAATTGTATGATTACGAATACAATCAAATCAATTGACAATTGCTACATGTATAGGCGTATAGCCTAAGCATATACAGAGAAACTTTAGGGACTAAAATAGCTATTCTCCCGGTAGGGTTTGGAGGACATGATGCGCTGTTTAGTACAGTTTCTTTTATTTATGCATCAAACAACACCAATAAATAGTTAACTACCACCTCATTACTAACCAACTAAACATCACTAGGAGAACATGGGGATACCTAACACATAATGCCCTATGCACACTACTACAGTACTACCTGGGGCGGATCCAATGTGGGTGCAGGGGGACTTGAGTCCCCCTACACCCATAAGACCTATGGATACCCTCCGAAGCATCCCCTTCGATTTTTTCACCATGAATGATAAACTAAAGGTCCCTAATGGCTGGAGGTTGAAGAAACTGTGTAATTGAGCGCCCCCCCCCCCAAAAAAAAAAGTTCCTGGATCCGCCCTGTACTACTATGGAGACACCATTGATCGATCAAGTTCATTTGCCAACAGAGGAGAAAAATACTGCAGAGACTAGAGAAGAAGAAGCGGTTAAGTAAGCATTGTATGAATTGTACTCAATTCAGTAAAAGATCAGTCATCTAGACATATTCACCATCATATTTGACACTAAAGACAAGAAATGAGAGCAAGCTGTAAAGTAGATCAGTCATCTAGACCTATTCACCATCATTCCTGTGGAAGTCAAGATCACAATAGCATCCTACTGCTGCTGATGATAATATCTCCTGTGGAACTCTAGATCACTGTCTTTTAGAAATCTCGCATTGCACGAGTTGCATTTGGTTCCCGCATTCTGATGTATTGTTTGGCAATGATGTATTATCTGAGTTATAAGAAGAAGGTTAGGATTTTTTTCTTGAAATAAGATGTGCATATTTATAATTCAGAAAATAACATAACTTACCTTTCCTGAAGCCATTGCGATAGTAGAATATCTCTCAAAGAAGCAGATGACACATAGTTCCTGATCCTTTGGGATCTTAGCCTGTTCTCTTCTGTATGATTGGTGCGAATGCTCCACCTCGTATGGGTCAAACTTATTTGCTGCATCAACGATCTACCAATTCAAAACAAATTAGCTAAGCAGGAGAAAATTAAACATTTTAACAAAAGAACAGCAATACGCAATAATAAAATTACCTCCACAAGTCTATTTACTGGAGTCACAACACTTTGTCCAATAGCTGGCCTGTGTAAAGCGCTATAGCCATACCGAGTGGCTTGCTGATTTACGATCCGCGGATCAGGAGGGGGCTGTATGGATAGTAGAAATCAGCAGATCAGGAGGAGATATGCACAGTTAGCGCAAATGAGAGGCATATGCATAGCAAACAGAAATAGTGTTTTACCTTGTATAAAGAGGGATCAGAGATCTTTGGAACCAAAATCTTAGGAACGTCCTGTACTGAGTTCTGATAATTGGAGGTGCCTGCAATTTCATCATTGAATTGTCCAATTTTTACTGTATTATGATATTGTTAGTAAGCAAAATACAATACATTTACCAACTAACAGAACATATTTGGAAATGGAAGCATATTGTTCTAGCACAAGACTAGACTTAGTAATTCTCAAGAGAAGATATCTAAAAAAATCACATTAAAAATGAATTCATCAGAGTAACAAATAAACAAAAGAGTTTTATTGGTTGTCAGGAATAGTTACAACATAGGACAATAGCTTCCCTATACACTAAGAAACATTGAACAACATTATGTTACAGAACATGGATCACACCTTTGAATATCTAATGTGAACTTCTAGAGTATGGAGGTGATGATGCTTCACTGCAGGCTATAAACTAAAAGTTCAATTACCAATTCCATCTAAGCACATGTATATCTACTTCCATTCTGATTATATTGAATTAAACTCAAATAGCTTCTGTATTTGAGTAAAACTTATGTGGGTTAAATCTTGCCAGGCAGTCAGCAATTAGGCCCCAAGTATATTTGGTTTGAGAAGTGACAACTGATTAAAATTATCAAGATCTCTGAAAAAAATTGTAACAAAGAAAATTAGGCAATAAGTGAGATATAATTTGTTTTGCATGACAACAAAACAAAGCTCATGGAAGAGTCAGTTTCATGAGTTTAATAAATATTCATAACACTGTCTGTATAAAGGAATATAGATTGCATAGTTCTAATACCAAATAACCATGCAATATCAGAACAGAACTCAAGATATAAGTGTGCGTTTCTTTCTTAATTTCACTGTTACAGTATATAAAGTGGGAGTTCTATTTATTAATCTGGACTGCTATTCCAGAATTATACTGTAATTATCGTAACTTAAGATGGGAAAAAGACGTTGAAATCAAGAGGTCACCTTTTGTTTCTAGTGTCGCTGAAGGCTTCACCCCATTGTCCTCCACATCAATCAATTCCAAATCTGAGGGGTTAGCATTTTCAACGAGGACCTCACTGCACCAATTAATAAACATGTGAGTTCATTGCATAACTAACAAAAAAAGAGGCTAATTTAACAAGAGTAATTGCATTATGCACAGTCCATTATTGAAATTCAATTGCTCAGAATCACTATTTTTCCCGTTCATCAGTTGCAATGCGTTTTCACCATAAGCAACAGAGAACTCAAGTCAACCATCAAATACTAAGGGACTTCCTGGCATCCATAATGTCCAGCTAGTAAATACTGTCTTCTAATTAGACCACATAGAAATAGTAGGGTGACCGCCCCCAAGGCCCAAGAACCTGAAATATGTTACTCTGTTTCTCATTGTTTTCATTATTTTTCGCACTTGTTTCAATAACCTGAGTGATTTCTGCGTTCTGATGCAAAGTTTCAGCACTGAAAGTAAGTAGTGGAGCCGTGCAATACATTGTACATAAATCAAAACCATTCAGATAATTGGAACAAGTGCAAATGGTAATGAAAAACTCAAGAATTATTGCTAAAACTTTGGGAGAGTATATTTGATTACTTCAACAACAAAGTAGGTTGAAGGATGGGTAAACTATAAAAAGGTAGGGTTGTTTGTGAAGAAATTAGCCTAATGCTGTGATACATTAAATCAAGATGCATACATTTATAACTATAACTTCAGCACACAATTTTAGTTTGACGGAAAGCTAGTAGCCAATCGCCATGACACTACTAACAGTTGCGCCCTGTAGCTCTGCCAAACCAATCAACGAAAAAAGACATAGAATCTTACAAGATGGCTGAGAGAAGGCTGCAGACAAAGCTAAACAGCAACTCTACCGAAAACAACAAAAAGTAGTGCAGGACTGCTCAGGCCTTACAAAAGCAATGAACTAGACTGCAGTAATAAAGATCTTGTTGCATAGGGCCCTTAGAAACCAAACTTGCAGTAATAAAGCAATGAATAAAGGGCATAGCAAACTGCAGACAAACCTTTCTGGAATTAACTGAGGTATTTTCCTTAACCAAACTTGCAATATTAGATATAAAGCTAACTGCTATTCATTGATCTTACACTTATCAACTCAGAAAGATATTGTCTTTATGACATCATGAAAGTACACTATACTTTTCTACACTACACAATTTGTTTATAATTCCCTTATAGGAAAAAAAAAAGTTAGCCATTCCCTTTGTCAGGTTACATTATAAACAAACCGAAAGTGAAAGAGCCTGCATAAATGGATCATAATTTAACAGCAAAACATGCAACCATATTGTTGAAACATCAGATAAGAAACATGAAAACAAATTGCAGGACCAGTATACATTCAATATAATAATGTAAACAGACTAAACCAGTCAGACAACAAAAAAAAGGAGAGATGGTTCTTTTTACCTTCTTTTATCTTCTCCAGCAATTAAGTTGTCAGAATACGAAAGCTGTAAGGAATTTCAATATATTATTGTTTTAACTTCATGTAAAACAATTAACAAAATGCAACTACATCTTACAAATTATCGTGCAAAAAACCAACAAAAAAACTCTCAATAAAAGACAAAGATAAACAAAATGACCTTTAAGTTTGTTGTATGCTTGTTTTGCTTATCAGTCTTTGAATCAAGTTCCAAACTAGCGTTCCACTCAGGCGAACAACAACCATTCATAAATATATCATCAATATCTTTGTTGGTAATGTTTGGACGGGAAGTAATTTCACCCTGACTTATGCATTTCTTGAGCTCCCTCTGGAAAGATGGTTATATGTGAGCACACGACATGAGCAAACAGTTGATTAGCTGGAAAACAAAAGAAACTTCAGATGTAAACAAACCCATCGGTGGAATCGAAGAAGGGGCAACACGAATTCTCGGTAATCAGTGCATGAACTTTTGAGGAGCTTATGACACATTTCCTGAATAATTTTACAAGCAACATGGAACTGCAAAATAAAACCAGGATAAGAATAACTGTAAGCACTATAATGGATATCAGGATGAAATGTTGAACTCAAACCATATCGTGTAAAAGTACCAGACCTCATTACTTGATCTATCCGAAGGTAAATTCCGCAACTTCTTCTTGACTGCCTTGATGATGTCATTTCCTTCTTTTCGTTTCTCCCTTTGCAGTTCAGCAGCATCAGCTACTTCCTTTGCACCTTCCACATTCATGAAACAAAATAAGTCATGCTGACTTGAGTCCTTGCACACATCTATGACGTCTAAGGAACAACAATGCTCCCTCATCACATCCTCACACAGGTTTGGATCTGAAACTTCAAGTAGTTTCTCCCCTATTGAACCAAAATGGGAATTACACAAGTGAGTCCATAACATGACAGTGCTGTCGAATGTAATGTTAGAGCAGCCTGAATGGGGGCATTTCCTCAGAATCCATGATTTGTTACTACTCACGAAATGATGAGCATCTGTTAGAGACTTGGATAGTGAACGGTTGATTTTGCTGTAGTATTCGCAAAGAACATCAAGCCTCACAGATAGGATCATTCGTTGCTTTTCACTTGTTATAAGGCTCCAATCACGTCTTGCGAATAGTACAAGAGTTTGTAGAAGCCCATGGATCTGTTTCTTTACAAAGCAAATCCGATCATCATATTCATCCCCTTTGGTAGACCCTACAGGGATGTCGTGACTGCTTGGATCGTCAGCCTTCTCAATGGCAAGGGCTCGACAACACTCATCCTCAGCTGCAGCATAATCATGGAGGACAGCCATCAGTCCTGCACGAAACAGTGCGATCACAAGAGAGTGATCTGATATTTTTGCAGCACTGTCCATGATTTTCAGGGCACATCGTAGGACCTCCTCCTTATCAGCATCTGGTTCAATACTCTTGGCAAGGTCCAGTGCCACATAGGCTGGCAGAAATTGCGCACGAGCTGACTTAGGGAATGTGGTTGCAACAGCTGCGGCCCTATGCACCGCATACGCGATTCCTGAGCTCTTTGCAATGCTGAGAACACGCTCCACATCGACTTCACAACAAGCATTGTTGTTTATATCGATTGCTCGTTGGAGCCTTTCTCTTGCTGCAGTGATTCTTTGGCTCTTAGAGGCTTTTTCAGGTAGGGATATGTTTACACCCAAATTTGGCACCTATGGACGAATTAGGGGAAAATTGCCAAAGTTTAGAAAGCGACGGGTTTCCTTCACAGGGCCGGTCAGACCACAGATGTGTAGGCGGTCTGACCGGCTAGTAGGGCCGGTCTGACCGTAAGTATGTGGACGGTCAGACCGGCAGGGTCCGAGTCCGAGTCTGTTTTTGTCGGTTCTCGGGTTTCCTTGCTCGGGAAGACATGTTTCGTGTTTCCTTTGGTTTCTATCCTGAGTTGGACGTGGAGAAGGGCCTGTAGAGGGCAAGACCAACCCCTATTTAAGGGACAAGGCCGGTTCATTGTAAAACCCCCGAATACAATCTACTTGAATCGTTCTTTTACTATGTTTTCTATTTTACCCTAGTTTTAGTCCATCTTTGTCGGTTTGCGCCGTAAACCGTTCGCCACCGCTGCGAGAGTGCGACACCTCTTTATAGGTTTGTCTTGAAAACCTTCCGTTTTGCCCACGAGACGGGTAGTTATCCTCATATCGATCTAAATCGGCCTAAACGCCGATTTTGATCTCTAAATCGGCTCCGCTAGCCGGTTTAGCTTTTCTTTTTGCAAAACCCATCTTGATTTGGCCCTTTGACTAGATCGAGGTAGTTGGCGACTCCATATCACCGCAAGGCGTTTAGGTATTGCGATCGTGCTTGTCGACTTGTCAAAAAAAGATGCCAACACGATTTTTGGCAGCTCCACTGGGGAACGATCTAATCGGCCATATCACAGCCGAATTTCGTTTAATCTAGTAGTTTTCGTGAAATAGAGAGTTTCGGCCGAACGGCCGAAATCAATCCATACACCGCCGGCCAGATTGTTCATTGCGCTGGTCTAACCGACTTGCCCGAGCCGGTCTGACCGGAGTAGTGGCTGATCTAAGCGACGAAAGGTTGCAGCAGTTGTGCATCGGGACAGCAACAAGCGGCCGGCAGCTTCTTTGTTGTACACGGTCAGGATTCAGAAACTCAAATCAATTCGGTCTACTGTATACGTGTTCCAAAAGGAGACAGAAGATCAGGCTTACAGTCAAAGCCGATCTATTACTATTTTTTTTTTAAAAAAATCAAAACCGATTCACTGTATCGGTTAGTCCCGAGAAGCTTCAAATTCTCCAATTTTTTGCTAAAGTACAGTAGCATACAAGGAAAATTCTAAGACCGCATATTAATTTATTCGGTCAAATATTTCGGCTACGAGCTATATGGCTAAAATTAATCAAGGAATTTCTTCATCAACCATGATGAGCGGGAACGAGATCATGCCGGTTACATTGAATGATTTCGAAGGAGAAGACCGCAAGTCCATGGAGGAGTACATCAACGAGCTCACACGGGAGGCGTTGATGAGAGCAACTACTAGGACTTGTCAAGGCGTGACCATCAAGCCCGGGCCACGTCCCAAGCTCGCTCCCGATGTGGTAAGCAATGACGAGGTATCACAATCTATCCAACAACAAATTGCATCTACAATAGATTCATCTATGATTACTTTTAAAGATCGATTAGATGTAATGTTTAAGGATAAATTTGATGGGTTTTTAAGGAATAGGCTCGGTTCTCTTATGGACGATTACACATTAAAAGATAAAGCCTATACCACTGCTAATCAACCTCCTATAAATCAAACGGGTAATAGAACCGACGGGATGGCGTTCACGGCCGGTCCGACCAGGCCTGATGGCCGGTCAGACCGTGACACAGCCGTCGGTCCGACCGGCCAGACGGCCGGTCAGACCAGGTATTACCTCAGCGGTCAGACCGGGTCTCAAGCCGGTCTGACCGCACATTATGATGCCGGTCAGACCGGGCCCTGGGCTGGTCAGACCGGTGCAATTATTCCGATACAGGGGATAGATCCAAAGACTAATGCTAGTTGTTTGTATCATCTTAGAACATTTGATCTTCCTGTATCTACAGCTACAAGTAGTCCTCAAGTTCCCCCACATGTTCCTAATACTTATAATGACGTTGCTAGGGGGTATCCTCCCGATACTAGACAAGGCCAATATAATCATATTGCGCCACAAACACAACCTATTAGGCCACCTAATCCACCGCCAAATCAACATGGGCCTAATAATATGGAGGATATAATTAGTGAGATTATTAGGAATAGATTCGGGATTGAAACTAGGAATCGTGCTAAGGTTTACCAAAAGCCGTATCCTGATTATTATGATAATGTGCCGTTTCCTCGGAATTATAGAGTTCCCGAATTTGCCAAGTTTAGTGGTGAGGATGGTAAAACCACATGGGAGCATGTAGGTCAATTTTTAGCGCAATGTGGTGAGGCTAATAGTGATACTTTTAAATTGCGCTTGTTTTCTTTATCTTTGTCCGGTACTGCTTTTACATGGTTTACTTCTTTACCAGCAAATTCTATTTCTTCCTGGGCTCAATTAGAACAAAAATTTCATGATTATTTTCACACTAATGAAACTGAGATTAAGTTATCTGATTTAACATCGGTTAGGCAAAAATACAATGAATCTGTCATTGATTATATTGAAAGGTTTAGAGATATTAAAAGCCGATGTTTTAGTTTGAAAATAACTGACAAAGATTTGGCCAACATTGCATATGATCGATTGCTTGATTCTATTAAAGAGAAATTGAATGGCCAGATATTTCTTGATATTGATCATGTGTTGCATGAAGTTCTGGCTTAGGAAAGCCGAGTGGATGACAATAGTTTAGATGCTAGTTTAAATGAAAGTGCAATATCATGTATAGCCGAACCAAGCGATAGTTCGGATTGTGGTAATAATTTGTGCAATGATACCATAACGAGTATAGCCAAACCAAATGTTGATTCAGATTGTCTTGCTAGTTTGGATGATAACCCAATAACCAATATAGCCGAACCAAGTGTTGGTTCGGATTGTGTTACTAGTTTAGACAATGATGGAATAGCCGAATCAAGTGATGGTTCGGGTTGTGTTGCTAGCTTAGAGAATAACATCATTGAAAATATAGCCGAACTAAGTGACGATTCGGATTATATCACAAGCGAAAGTGAGATAGCATTGTCACCTAAAACCGAATCACAAATCGGTCATGTGGATGTTGGAAAAGATGATGACAATGTCTTGCGGGATAGTAGTAAAATAGAATTCAAAGTAGCCATGCATACATATCAAAAGCCGTATCCTGAACATGTAGATTCGGTCCCATACCCGCAAGGATTTGAGGTGCCCAACTTCACGAAATTCACAGGTGAGAATGCTATGACCACAATGGAGCATATCGGCTGCTTTATTGATCAATGTGGTAAGGCCAGTAGCAATGATTTGCTTAAGTTGAAGTTGTTTCCTCTTTCTTTATCAGACTTTGCATCTACATGGTATAGTTTGCTTGCTCCTAGTTCAATTTCTACATGGTCACAAATGGAGCATGAGTTTCATGATTATTTCAAAGATGCAAGCTTGATGGAGCAAAGACCGATTGATACTTCATCGGTCACTTGTGAAACTATTTCGGTTACATCTATGCCTAAGACCGGAATTGTTAGTGATCCTCTCCCTATTAGTTCTATTGATGTTGACAAAAGGAAAGGAAAAAGTGGTATTATTGGGGATCCTCGGCCCAAAAATAGGATCAAAAATGCGAAGGCCGAAGATCATAAAGTTGCAAAGGATGAGTCATCTAGTATCCGAAGGACCAAAAAGGCGAAGCTCACTTTTGAGATGCTTATGGCTAAATACAAGAAAGGATTAGCTGGTCAACGATTTGATAACCAAACTAGTGATTCGAAAAGACCAAGATCATCTCGTAGGAAGAGATTTGGTCAAACATCAAAGCAATCGGAGCCATCAACCTTACCAACTCCATATAAACCTCTGGTTATGATGCCATGGTATCCATATCCAATGTCACTATATGGTTATCCTTTTATGTATTACATGCCATGGATGCCTCAATTCTCTACACCATTTCATCAAGGATGGGAGGAATCACCTAGGACAGTGCCAAATCATTCATCTAATTCAAGACAAGACCGTTTCCTACAAAAGAATCGGTTCGGTGGATCAAAGGTGAAAAAGTTTAAGAAGGTGTGGGTGAGGAAAGAAGCCAAAGCTCCGGAGGTCGTTGCTGCCAAAGAGGAGTCTCAAGATGTTCATGTACCTACTGGAGATGCGGTGGAAACCAAGCAGGCAAAGGAGATCGAAGCCGACGCCGTGACTGCCAACATTGGGGGTCTGACCGAGACAGCTGGCCGGTCTAACCGCCAGTCTACGGCCGGTCTGACCGACCTTACTGGCCAGTCTGACCGATGGCTTGTGGCCGGTCTGACCGGGCCCAGAGGCTCGTCTGACCGGAGGGTATTGCAGAAGAGTGGAAAAATTGGGAGCAACATAGGAGCTTCCACTTCGACTAAAAATATGAAGAATCATTGTTTAGCTCCTGGAAAACAACCACAGCCGAAGTGGATACCTTCTGGCTTATCTCGCTCTCAAAAGAGGAGGCTACAGCGTCTTCGAGCCATAGGTCAAAAAGAGAAGGAGGCCGAAGATGTGGAGAACAAAACATGTAATAATTTAGAGTCTCGAACGACACCTAAGCAAGTGTGGAGACCTGAAGAAGTAAAAACTAAGAGATCGGTGATTTCCCAAAGTAGTGATAAATCCAATTTGATGAGAGAAGAATCATCGGTCATTAGAGATAAGTCTCCTTCACATGATGCTATGGATGTTGGTGCGGTGTTCGTCTTGCCTTTGAAATCGTGCAATCAAGAAAGCCGATTTTGCTCGGGGGGCAAGACACTAATATGCTCATGAAGAAATTAAGAGAGATGAACGGCGATGGATACAACATTACATCTTTGAGCCGTCGTTTGTCGGATGCTAAGGCAAGGTATGAGTTTATTGTGTTCATCATCATATTATATGCCTATGCCATGTTAGAATATTGCTTACTATCTAGCACATGTGTGTTTTTGCTTATCAAATTGATATTATACATACATGTTGCAAATGCCAGTTCTAGGTAGTAGAATTGGTAGGTTGGCATATAATTTGTTTGAAGTATGATTTGGCTCATGACTCTTTGATATTTATTTAAAGCCAAATAATATGTGTTTTTATGGATTACCATATAAGATATAGATTTCATATTTATTGCACCATGAAAGTTTTGCTTACTAGTAATTCGGCTAATGTCAATGGTCAATGTGATGATTTGCTCTAGAGTGGTTTTCTTTAGGAACATTGGCATTGTTAATATTTTGCATACATGCTCAAGCCGATTACTTACATTTGTAGTTTATTGGAATTCATGTGTGTGAGGCATATAACTTTGGTGATTCATTATTGATCATACTTCAATTGGCTAAGTGTTTTGATGCCATGATGATTATTGTTTCAAAAGCCACTTGAATTAGTATTCATCTAGACATGTTAGTTGGGTATTATATTTTTTTCATATGTCTAGAGAGAAAGAGTTTTGGTTCAATAGTTTGATACACCAAGCATCTGGTTATAATATGAAGAAAGGAGTATTTTTGATATTAGCGAAGCCGGTGCTTGATTTTTAAGTCTTTGGATGAAATTGGCAAAATCACAGACCAAGGGTTGTCTGACCGGCATTGCATGGCCGGTCTGACTGGTGGTGACATGCGGTCTAACCGGCTCTGCATGGCCGGTCTGACCGGACAGATAGGGTGGTCTGACCGGCATTGCGTGGCCGGTCTGACCGATCCCAGACAGGAGGCTAGGGGGCACGTTACAATTGATTAAAAGGCTGAATTAATTGTGAATTTGGACATTTGTGCCCATGAGTTAGAAATAGCTTGGAGAATTCCTTTGATTAGATTTTTGAAAGATTCTACACTTAAGGTTGATCGGAAGATTCGGCGGTAAGCGCTCAAATATTATATCGCCAAAAAATAGATGGAGTATTACTTAGATAATGATCAATCTAAAGTTGCTAGGAGAGTAGTACATGAAGGGATTTGTGAAATTCATTAATCGGCCTGTAAGATAAATTGGTTGCTAGGAGAGTGGGGTTTCATTGGCCGAAAATAATTGATGATTGTTTCAAATGCTATAGAGGGAGCGAAGCTTGTTAACGGATCGGCAATGTTCAATTAGCGCCTACCGCTGGGTTGAATCCTATCATTGAACTATGGCTGTTCCGAGGTTGGGCTTTGGATTTCATTGGTCAAATTTATCCTTCGTCATCAAAAGGGCATTGGTTCGTGCTAGTTGCAATGGATTACTTCACTAAGTGGACCGAAGCTATGCCACTCGAGAATATTACATGTGTGGAGTTGAGGTAAATCTTGGCTCTCTTTGGTATTTCAAGCAAGACAACTTGTCGGTTGAAGATTACAAGACCTTGATGGGAAGCAATTTTGAAGACGCCATCGACAAGCGTTTGAAGACTTTGAAGGAGATGAAGACACTTCAAGACGGTGTTTTTAGAGAGCAATTAATGGGAGATAGCTTGAAGAAATACTTCCCGAGCATTTGGTAAGATGCTTAGGAAGTCCTATGGCCGGTAATTGGATTATCGTCCTAAGATAACATGTTCTATGCTTTTAGGTTCACGTATGTTCACCAAAAAGGCAGGGGGCATGTGTTTACACCCAAATTTGGCACCTATGGACGAATTAGGGAAAAATTGCCAAAGTTTGGAAAGCGACGGGTTTCCTTCACAGGGCCGGTCAGACCACAGGTGTGTGGGCGGTCTGACCGGCTAGTAGGGCCGGTCTGACCGCAGGTATGTGGGCGGTCAGACCGGCAGGGTCCGAGTCCGAGTCTATTTTTGTCGGGTCTTAGGTTTCCTTGCTCGGGAAGGCATGTTTCGTGTTTCCTTTGGTTTCTATCCTGAGTTGGACGTGGAGAAGGGCATGTAGAGGGCAAGACCAACCCCTATTTAAGGGACAAGGCCGGTTCATTGTAAAACCCCCGAATACAATCTACTTGAATCGTTCTTTTACTATGTTTTCTATTTTACCCTAGTTTTAGTCCATCTTTATCGGTTTGTGCCGTAAACCGTCCGCCGCCGCTGCGAGAGTGCGACACCTCTTTGTAGGTTTGTCCTGAAAACCTTCCGTTTTGCCCACGAGACGGGTAGTTATCCTCATATCGATCTAAATCGGCCTAGATGCTGATTTTGATCTCTAAATCGGCTCTACTAGCCGGTTTAGCTTTTCTTTTTGCAAAACCCATCTTGATTTGGCCCTTTGGCTAGATCGAGGTGGTTGGCGACTCCATATCACCGCAAGGCGTTTAGGTGTTGCGATTGTGCTTGTCGACTTGTCAAAAAAAGTTGCCAACACGATACTCCATATGAAATGTTATGGGTGGCAGGATCTAATGGTCGTGCAATTGATAGTGCTCTGTTGAACTGGGATTCCGCCAAACTGTACTCCTTAGATGCAGAAAGAGACTCGCCGTGGGCGGTAGTTGTCTCAATGCAATCTGGAACTGCTTTTGCAGCAGAACCATACATATCAGTAGCAATCCATAGAGACATTTCTGGGCTGCCCTTGGCCGCTCGGGAGTGAAATGCCTTCATATTCAGGTCCCCTACGAGGTTGTAGATCATGGGACATGGAGAGGCGTTGAAGAGGCTCATAGCGCGATCAAGCGCCATGTCTAGATCGCCATTCCTCTGTAAATCCAGAACTTCGGCAGCTTCCCTCCGTAATCTCATTTCATCCTCCTTTTGTCCCCTCTTGGACCGGCTGGCCCTGGCCTCCTTTCCTCTGTCCATTCTGCCGCACCCGCAAGCTGTTCGTCAAAATGCCGCAGTGGGAGCGAGAGCGAAGCGACGATTTTACGAGGAAGGAGATGTCACGTGTAGTAGTTGGAGGACGGCGGCGACGCGTGGGCCGCTTGGGAGCGGTAGGAGAAGCGAAGCGGCGAGGCTTGGAGGAGGTGTCGAGCGCGGCGAGGCCTGGAGACGGTGTCGAACGCGGCGAGGCCTGGAGGCGGCAGCGCGACGAGGCCTGGAGGCGGCAGCGCGCGGAGGAGGCCGCGAGCGCGGCGAGGAACGGAGGCGAAGGCGAGGGCGGCGAGGTGCGTGGGCTTGGAGGTGCGCGGCGGGCGATGGCCGAGGCCGCGAGGGTTTTCGTGGGATGTTGGGTGAGGTGAGTCGTGCAGGGCCAAAGGGCCTAAAGGGGAGGAAGTAGGTGAAGAGGAGAACGCGTGTCCTCCGCGCTGTTGTCCGATCATAGCCGTTCCTTTGAATAGACGATCAAGATGTGCTAAAAGAGGGATAAAATTTTAGCAGTAACCACTTGAACCTCTGAATATTCTGCATTTTTTAACAGAAAAACTGGTTGATGGCAGTGGCACGTAAAAATAGTCATGTGAATCAATCACGCAGGCAAATGATGTGTATTAGTAGTAGTGTATATGTGTGCGTGTCTGTAACATAATAATCTTAGAAAAGAGAAAATAGCCATTAGCTATGGATGTGTGCATACCCATCATCCATGACCATGATCCCACCAAGCTTCCGCCACCCGAGTCTGCTTATTTGAGCTTACCAATTTAGATTTTTAAGATTGATTTAGTTTTTTTTTCATTTTTATAACTTTTCCTTGGCTTTTTAAATTGCTAGGAGTAGGAATGTTAAGCGCTCAAAAATTATTATTCTTTATCGATCTCATATCTTCTCCAAATGGAACACAATAAGGATCTGGATCCTGATGGATTTTTACAAAGAAGAATTACCGATGCATTGTCTGACTTTTCGTACCAGTTTATTACCCAAACAAAAGGATGCTAAGCGAATTCAGCAATAAAGTCATATATGACTGTTGAATGTGAGTTTCAAAATTTACATGGAGCTAACAGCTAACAGCTCAAAAGGTCATTAGACCTTCACAAACAACGTTTTTGCCAGGAAGGAACATAACAGAAGGTGCAATTATTTTACATGAAACAATTTATGAAATGCATAGGAAGAAGAATGATGGGGTAATTTTTAAACTCGACTTTGGAAAAGCTTATGGCAAAGTAGACTAGAGGTTTTTATAACAGACGTTGAGAATGAAAGGCTTCTTGCCACTATGGTGTCAGTGGATAGATAATATTGTTAGAGGGGGTAGTGTAGCAATTAAAGTGAATGATGAAGTTGGAAACCTCTTTCAAACAAAAAAAAGGCTTAATACAAGGGGATCTGTTATCATCAATCCTTTTTAATTTAGTGGCTGGCATGTTAGCAATCTTGATTAAGAAGGGCAAATGGACGAGAGAGCTTTCATAGGGTGATACCACATCTAGTAGATAATGGGTTGTCTATCTTGCAATATGCAGATGATACAAACATCTTTATGCAACATGATTTAGAAGAAGCCAAAAACCTCAAACTTGTACTAAGTACATTCGAGAGGTTATCATGTCAACAGATCAACTTCCACAAGAGTGAATTGTTCTGTTTTGGCAAGGCTAAGGAAGGGGATAAAGTGTATGTTATGTTATTTGGTTGCGGTTCTGGTAGGTATCCCTTTAGATATCTAGGGATCCTAATGCATCATAAAAAAATGTCAAACAAAGACTGGCTCGCAATCAAAGAGAGAATACAGAAAAAACTGATTAGTTGGAAAAGAAAACATCTGTCGATAGGTGGTAGATTAGTGTTGATAAACTCGGTGCTTAGTAGCCTGGCTATGTTCATGCTTTCTTTTTTTGAGGTACCTAAAGGTATTCTTGAGAAGTTGTACTATTATAGGTCATGATTCTTTTGACAATGTGAAGAATATAATAAGAAGTATAGGTTGACCAAATAGAGCATTTTATGCAAGTCAAAGGAATGTGGGGGTCTTGGGATACATAATCTAGAACTACAAAACAAATGCCTATTAAGCAAATGGTTATATAAACATTGGAATGAAGAGAGAGTTTGGCACAACTTACTAAGAAGGAAATACTTATCAAAGAAAACTTTGACTCTTGTAGAAAAAAAACTAGGGGATTCTCATTATGGTCAGGACTCATGATTGTTAAGGACATCTTCCTTTCTTGTGGATCATTAAAAGTGCACAATGAGACTCAGGTTAGAATCTAGGAGGATCAATTGAATGGGAATGCTCCCTTTGCTGCTCATTACCTGGCCTTGTACAACCTCTTGATAAACAAGAATGAATCAATGGCAGGGGTTACGAGTAAAAGGCCTCTAAAAGTGTCCTTTAGGAGGGTTATAGCGGGACATAATTTAAAAGCTTGGTTGGAAGTGGTCTCAAGGTTATCCTATCTATATAATCTATATAGTTGATCCCCACTAAGTGTAGTTATTAGTATTTTTCTCACTTGTGGTGCTTCCACATCACCTTAATTCTTTTTTAGCCATTAGATTGAAATTCAACATTCCAGATTACCTCAAAGCCATTTCACTATTCACCACTGGATTATCTTGGACAGCTCAGATTTACTTTGAGTGTGATACGTTTGTAGCTTGCATTTAGTTATTCCTTCCATCATGCACTGCATGCACTCGATGCCACAATTTTGCTAGCCGGGCGTTTCAGCAACATGCATGCATGAAGTAGGATTGAACAGCCCTCCTTAATGCCATCCACAAATCAACTAAGGAAATTGAAGAGCCCTGCTTATAAATGACAACGATTGAGCTTTAGTTGACACGGTACATATCCGTTCTGTTGTTATAAGTGCCATCGTCCCATCAGTACTCACCGGCCCTTGGAGTTTGATATTGTCTTTTGCCTTACCATCGGTTGAAATCAACATACACAGTTCCTCACCTTGATCTCTGTTGAATAGCTTCGCCCTATAAATCTCACTGCATTTCCTCTCATATATATCTTGGAACAATCACTTGCTCGGTGCTGTCGCTGCTGCTTGGCAGTCATTGTCATCTCTGACCGTAAGCAGCAAATTTCCCACATCGCAGTATTTATTGGTAGCTGACTTGATTAAGCTTTTCCTTTTGCTAACCCCATTCAATCGCCATTTGCAGCAGTGCAGGTATTTATATATCTATTTGATATTGGCCTCTTCAAACTTATATATCAAGATCTCACACCTTCACACTTGACAGTACATTCATAAGTTTGTTATTGTGTTCAAATATCATATGCTAGTGTTGTATGGATTCCGTTAATCATAGTGGTTTCGTCCAGCAAAGATTATATATTTCTTTTGCTCATCAGAACGGCATAAGATCTGGTTGGATAATTTTCAACTGGAGCCGAAAGAGTGCAGTGTTGCAGTACATGTGAGGTAGACCTGACATTACAAATTGCTTGATAGGTTTAACTTTATTTTCTAAAGAATTAACTGGATGGATATACGATCTGTTATTTGTACATATGATTTATTCTCAGTTTGATAATTTGCGGGCATTTGTTTCTCTTATTTCAGGCCCTTTTGCCATTACGTCCTCTCGGCTTTGCTGCAGCTTGCGCGCTGTTGCTCCGCTGATACAAGTCACCGTAGTCTGTAGATGGCAATGCAATTAGCCATGTAAAGCAGTACAGCACTACAGCAGTACGACGGGAGCTTTTTTTTAAGATAATGGAAGCTTTTATTGAACTCAGTCAATTACATCAAGGTGGTACAATTATCCTGAGAACACTTCCGGCCTCACAGCCGAACAAACAAAACCACACTCGAAAGGAAAAAAGAATGACATGGAGTATTGAGGACCATCAATCTAACGACTAAATTGCCACTCATGAACAACTCCTTGGCCATCTCCAAAAGCACAGAGTTTTAAGGACCACCAATTCTAAGACTAGATCGCCACCCATATCCCTGGGTAAAAAACTCCTTGACCACCTTCTCCAAATGTTGACATGCCACAACTACCATATCCCGCGAACCAGGCTTCTGTAGGATAGCCCATGTACGAAGCCAATGGATAAGAGAATATATAACCTGCAAAGGTGAAGATATGACTTTTTTTTTATCAAAAACCACATTATTCCTGCATAGCCAAAGCGACCAACAAGTAGCAGCTGCTCCTAACAGAACATGTGATTTCAAATTATTATGAATTCCATCAAGCCAGCTCCCAAACATATGCGCTACACAATGTGGTGGAGGAAGTCCAGATGCTGCTTGGATGATGGACCAAACAGAAAGGGCAAAACGGCATTCGAAGAAAAGATGTCTAATTGTCTCGTCATTGCAACAAAAACAACACTTCTTATTGCCTTGTCATTTTCTTTTTATCAAATTGTCCTCCGTTAACACCACTCCACGGTGCAAGTACCAAAGAAAAATCTTAACTTTTAGGGGTATCTTTAATTTCCAAAGACGGTTATTAATGTTGGGAACATTGCTGTGAATTAGAGCTAGATAATGAGACTTCACCGAGAACTCCCCATTTGAGGTTCAGTTCATCTTGATCCTGAGTTAAATGAAAACCAGTGATGCGCGGTAATAAATTATTCCACGCCACTAGTTTTGATCCTATAAGGTCTCTTCGCCATGAAAAAGATGGAGGATTGTTTTCGAAGACTTGTGCAACTGTAGCGTGCTTATGCCTAACTATGTTATAAAGGCAAGGATACTGTTCTTTCAAGGTTGAATTGCCCAACCATTTGTCTTCCCAAAATCTAATTTGGGAGCCATCTTTAATTATAAAGGATCCAAAACGGAGAAAGTGCCATTTCACCTTCATGAGGCTAGACCAAAAGTGTGAGTCCCCTTCCTTCCATTGAGTTTGAGAAAGAGGTTTATCACCGAGATACTTATTACGCATCAACTGTTGCCAAACCCCTTCCGTTGAGAGCAACTTGAATAACCACTTACTAAGTAGAGCCATATTCTTAATTTCCAAATCATGAATTCCTAATCCCCCTTGTTCCTTGGAGCGGCACAGTATGTTCCATTTAGCAAGACGATACTTTTTTTTTGACCATCACTTTGCCAGTAAAACCTGGAGCGAAAGTAGTTAAGCTTTGTAACTATCCCTCTTGGTATGGCAAAGAAGGACATCATATACAACGGGAGGCTACTTAGCACCGAATTAATCAATGGTAGCCGTCCTCCGGTAGATAGGAGTTTTCCTTTCCAACTGCTTAGACGCTTTTCAAAGCGTTCTACAACCTCCTTCCAATCGGCATTTCTTAATCTCCTATAATGAATAGGGATACCCAGATACCGAAATGGAAATTGACCAGTGGAACAACCAAAGAGTTCCATGTATTCGTTTTCAAAATCTTTCGCTTCACCAAAGCAATATAATTCACTTTTATGGAAATTTATCTTAAGACCCGATAATTGCTCAAAGACAAAAAGCAACAACTTCATGTTACGAGCTTTGTCTAGGTCATGATCCATAAAGAGAACCGTATCATCGGCATATTGCAAGATAGAGAGACCATCATTAATTAGATGTGGTACTACTCCTGCAATTTGCCCATCCTCTTTGGCTCTATTAATCAGTACAGTTGACATGTCAGCTATAATATTAAATAATATAGGTGATAAGGGATCACCTTGACGTTCCCCCTTCTTTGTCTGAAAAAAATGTCCAACTTCGTCATTAACCTTTACCGCTACGCTTCCTCCAGAAATGAAAGACTCAACCCAAGAGATCCACTTAGGCGAGAAACCTTTCATACGTAGAGTTTGCAAGAGGAAAGGCCATTTGACTTTATCATAGGCTTTTTCGAAATCTACTTTAAAAATTACCCCATTTAGTTTTTTACGATGTAATTCGTGTACAGTTTCATGAAGGACGACAACTCCCTCTAGGATATTCCGTCCTCTCATAAAGGCTGTTTGAGAAGAGCTCACCACATGGTCTGCCACGAAATTAATTCTATTTGTTGCGACCTTGGTGAAAATTTTGAAACTGACATTCAAAAGACATATTGGCCTGTACTGTTGTATACGGTTTGCCTCATGAACTTTTGGAAGAAGTGTAATTATCCAAAAATTGAGACTAAACAAATTGTACGACGGGAGCTTACAAAGATGCTTGCTACTTAACCAAGTAATCTACTTACGCTGGAGTCAGTAATATATACATACATCTAGGGACATGTTTCTGAGAAAATAAAATATGTACATCTTCATAATAATTTAATACTACTATACAATAGAGTTTACAAAATTTTAAACTATAATTTCAGACATCTCTTTGGAGTATATTTTTATTTGATCATAATATCATTTTTATTTTTTTCTTACACAAAATCCCGCAGCAACGCGCGGGGTTCTATCTAGTATATCTATAAAGTTCATCCCCACTAAATGTAGTTATTGCTAATTCTCTCTTCTCTCATGAAGCCACATCACCTTAATTCTTTGTAGCCTTTGGATGATTCATCAAGGGTGTAAATTGCATCTCTTCACATCACCTTAATTGTTTTTAGTCTTTGGATGATTCATCAAGGATGTAAATTGCATCTCTTTCCCCCATAAGACACACCATACAACCCAATTATTTATAACATCTGGATATTAATAAAGGTAAAAAAATATATAAACACGTGAAAAAAAATCATATAGTTGGTTTGAAAGAAAGTTTTAGAACTCATATCTACTATATTATCATATAATTCTTTCGCAGCAACGCGCGGGGTACCCATCTAGTATCAATAAAATTGACCGAGAAAAATGATACCTTTTTGTGGGAGGCACAAAAGAATGGGCATTTCTCAGTTAACTCACTATACAAAACAATCATGTATAGGTTAGTCGTTCCTAAAAATGACATGATTTGGAAACTCAGAATACAACTAAAAATTACAATTTTCTTGTGGTACTTAAAGAGCGGAGTAATTTTAACAAAGAATAATTTAGCCAAAAGGAGGTGGAAGGGTAGTGATAAGTGTTGTTTTTGTGATTCTAACAAATCAACTCAACATCTTTTCTTTGATTGTATTTTGGCAAGATTCATGTGAAATGCAGTCCTTATATCTTTTGGAATTCATCCGCCTATGAATGTTGCTAGTCTTTTTGGCAATTGGCTAAAGGGGGTTTAACCCAAGCTAAGAGCTCAAATCCTTGTGGGGATCGCAGCTCTGTGTTGGGCGGTTTGGTTATGCCGGAATGATGTAGTCTTTAGCAGCTCCAATACGGTGATTTTCAAGGGGACCTTTTGAGTAAGACAATGGTCTTTGCTACTGAAGGAGGAAGATGGCCAAAAAGTGAGAGAAGGTTGTTTGATGTTGGAGAAGAGAGTTTCTGGCTTTTTTTTTTGCAATGAAGGGATGGAACTTAAGAAAAAGATCGGGTGATTAATACTCGTTATATTAATCTTTCTTGTTTTCTTGTGTGTCTCGGTTGAAACTTTGTATTAACTATTTAAGTTGCTAGAGACTAGGTGGTCAGGTCTAGTTGCTTGAGATGGTATTAAACCTTTTGTAAGGGTGTGAGTCTATGTACTCTTGTATGTTTCGTTGGGGTTGTGCACTTCCTCTTTGGTGTAGAGGCCAGTTTAATCCATTATCTTAAAAAAAATCAATCTCATATCTTCAGAGTTTGGATATAATGGGCATGCAATTTTTTTGCTAATTATGAATGGAAATTGCTTAGTTGTATCTCCTTTTGAGTTAGCGTGGTTTAAGATTAATTTCTCTATCATTCTTTTAGGAACTATGAGTAGTTTAGAGTAGAGTTAGGCCTACCACTATAAGGGTATGAGTAACCCATATCCATACTCTATTTTACTTATACCCATTTTATAATTGGCTTACCCATATCCAATGGGTAAGGGTATTATCCAATGGATCTGAGTAATCTATATATGGGCCTAATATATAGAAATGTCTCAAAACTTGTACAAAGTTGCTTATCTATACAATAAATCATTTCTACAAAATTCAATCGAATTTAATAAGTTTTTATAATGTGAATACGAGTTTTTAAATTTTGGATCCAAATTTTACACGTATAAAATGTGTATGAGTAAAGTGAGTAATAATGCGTATTATCCTCCGCTACCCAAAATTAAAATGTGTAATTATTTTGCACCCATACCCTTTCTAAATAATGTGGGTAAGGGTAAGCATATAGTAGGTATTGAGTACCCAGTGGCAGCCTTGAGTAGAGGCCGGATTATCTTTTATTTTAAAAAAAGGCTTAGAAACCATAGGCCAAAAAGGAATAAGTTCACTTAAGGGCCCTCAATTTGTTGCCTAGTCTAATTTTTGTCCTTCCAACCAAAAACCAGATACTAGTCCCCCAACTTACAAAACCAGTGCAAACGAGGTCCCTCAACGGTTTGGATAGCAGTTTTAGCTAAAGTGGCGCCTACGTGGATAATTTGACTTGGTCCTTGTTCTACATGGCGGTGATGTGGCACTAGAATATAAAAATTTAAAAAACATGTGGGGCCTACATATCAGCCAGATAAAAGATAAAAGAAATAGTGGGACCCACATAATCAGTGGGTCGCACCCTCTTTTCCCATCACCACCTCCTTCTCCATGGATGACGGCATCGGTGCCTCCTTCTCCCCTCTCCCTCCCTCCTCGAGCTCCCTCACCGGTTGGCGAGCACACGGGGAGAGGGAGAAGGGCGACACGCGGCTTCACTAGCGCTGCTCGAAGGGAGACGAGGTCACGCTCCTCTTCTGTCGTAAGGAAGAAGCAGGGGAAGCAGCTATGCAGAGGGAGGGAATGGTGATGTCGGCCTTCGAAAAGGGGAACTCAACGACGACGGGAGGGGATGCAGCGGTTACTGGCTCTCGGATCCATCATCGCTAGGAGGGGACCCAAATCCGCGTGGTTGTCGTGGGTTCAGTGCTTAGCCTCCCTGCGGCGGGAGCTTGGGAGGCCCGTGGTGATCGACTCGGTGACATCGCAGCCGTCGCCTAGCTCCTTCCCGTCGGTCGTCGCCCTTTTCCCACTGGCCTCCGCCCCTCTTCTCATCAGCCATCGTGCCTCCAAGGCTATCACACACCTGGTGACCGGGCGAATGTAATGGGTGCAGGAGGAGTGCGGGGTGAGAGGGGAGGCGGCTGGGTCATCATCGTCCACGACCTCCGTGGTGGTGACCCGGGCATGTGCTCATGGCGCGGCTCACGCAGCTGGCCCAGGAGAATAGGAGGAGTTGGTGGGGGCCCGTCATGTGTGGCGTCATCATCGAAGCAGGTGACCGCCTCCGTATATCCTCCATGCGGCGAGGATGGAGGCGGTGGTAAATGGGTTGGGAGGAGCGGGGGACGGCGGGGTGGTCGGTTCTCCTCCATGCAAAAGTGTTTGCGGGACGGTGATGGTGGAGCCGGATCCGAGGGGGTGGAGATCTGGAGGGAAAGGAGAGCGGCCGCTCTACTCCCGCCGCCCGCCGCCCGCTGCCCGCTGCGCTCGTTGTCCTTGCTGCGCTCCTCTCCCTCTTCCTCTTGTTGTCGTCGGTGTTCTTGGAGCCCGCAAGGCACAGGTGGTCGGTGGTCACCCGCTTCGACGTTGCCGTCGTGGGACACCACCACCGTGGGAGTACCGGAGGATGGAGGATGGAGGCCTAGAAGAGGAAGAGAGGGGAAGAGGTTGAGGTGGAGGAAGTGGGACCCACTGACATGTGGTTCCCACTATTTTTTTGTTTGGCTGACGTATGGGTCCCGCATATTTTGTTTTATTTTTTAGTTTTAATTTTGTTCCATTTATTTTTTTATCAAACTGCCACGTAAGCGCCACGTCAATGCCACGTGGGACGAAGACCTAGTCGAAGGCGCCACGTCAACCAAAACTGGAGAAAATACTGTCAAGGGATCTTGTTTGCACGGTTTTGTAAATTGAGAGATAGGTTGTATCTGGTTTTTCGGATCAAGGACAAAATCAGACTGAGGGACAAATTAATGGACTTAAAAGTGAACTTATTCTTCCAATAAATGCCTTCCAACCAGGCCCAATTTTTAAATTTACTTATGTATTTTTTTAAAAAAATACAGAATACACTAACGCCTCTTGGAAGAGCTTTTTTTTTTTTGAAATTAGCTATATGTCTGTGCTTTGCTACGGATAAATAAAAGAAAAGAACATTACCATCTTGTTGGAATAGGGAATATTCATCTTAATTTAATTTTATATACATGGTTATCCACTTAGATTTAGTTGTTATGTAATATTAAAAAGTTTAGGGGGTGAATATTAAAAAAATAATAATTGGAGTAGGTGGGGTGACAGATTCGCCATTGGGGTAATTTTAAGGAGTATAGAAATCGCTCCCTGAGAGGGCAAGAAGGGATTAGATACAAAATTTCATATATAGGTTGCCAACCTTGTATTTTTACAATTTCTAATGTGCCATATGAAGTCGGATGAAATCAAACCATATATTGAAATTATAGAGCCAGAGGAGATCTATGAAGTACTTGCCAACTTTTTCATTCAAGACCATGTAGGAGTGCAAACATTTGTTACAAAAACTAAAAACATTTTTATAAAATCTTAGATCTAAATCTCAAACGATCTCTGATGGAAATATTTTCTCTATTTTTTTTATATAAAAGTAGTATATCTACAACTTTGTAGTTATCACATTTTCATTTAAAGTAATTTAGAATGTTAAGTAAGCATCACTAGCTTTCATACCAATTAAAACAGGCTGAAATGATATAACGTAAATCTCTTCTTACTATACAGTTGGTATCCACTAAAATCATTAACTCATACTTCCTCTGTTTCATAATGGAAGACTTTTTATCATTGTCCATATTCATATAAATGTTAATGAATCTAGACACATAATCTAGACATATATATGTGTCTAGATTCATTAGCATTTATATAAATATGAACAATACTAGAAAGTCTTATATTATGAAACGGAGGGAGTATAAAAACATCCTTCACATGAAGCCACCTCACCACAAATTCCATAACCGTTAGATTTGATCTCAACATTTGCAAACTCCCTCAGCTCTCCGTTACATAGCTCGGTTGCAGCAGCTCAGGCCCAACCCAACTTAACCGATTGATCCAGCCCATCCAGTCTTCTTCACTTCCATCTCCCCTTGCGGCATGCGAGCGGTCAATGTGAACTCCGATCACCACGCTCACGAGTCACGAGTAACCATGGCGGCGAGAACAATTACTTCTTAATGGCGAGGTTTCCCACCTGAATATATATTGCCTTTTATTCCCTTCTTATCCCCTCTTTTCATTTTACTTATAAATTCACATAATCTTAATTATTATCAAGCGTAATCGTTAATCTATCAGGCCGATGGTGTTTCGCTCATGTTGCTGGAGCTTGCTCGCTGGAAACATATGCATCACTGCACCATCCTCTTCAATTTACTCCAACGATCTAGCACAGGTCACCAACTTCCTCTTAACCTTTGGTTGATTCAATAATTTGTTTCTCCGAAAATAGGACCACCATTCTAATTTGAACCTGCATGTGTTCAGTGTTTAAGTCTAATTTGAATTAAGTGGTGGTCCTATTTTCTCCGAAAATAGGTCCATACTAATATATATAGGGCCATCATTCTAATCTGAATCCTGGGAAAATGAATGGGGATAGGAAACGGAAGGAATTGAAATGCATGGGAAAACTGTTAGATAGCAAAAATGGGAAAAATAATGCTAATATGTATGGTTCAAATTAGAATGGTGGTCCTATTTTCGGAGAAACAAATTATTGAATTAAGTCTATTTTGGATACCTCAATTATGTTTCTTTGACTGTGCCATGCCGAGCTGGTCCACCGTGCAAGGCATCGGTCCAGGCACGGTCCAACTGTCGGGTCGGGCCGTCACGGGCCCGACTCCAATCATGACGTGCTGTGTTTGGGTTGGGCCAAATGGCCGTGCCATTGGGCCTCGGCCTTTATGGCCATCTATCTATACTTAGGTGAACTCTATAAATTTTGAAAAAAAAAATTATACTTTTTTTAAAAAATAAATATATAAATAAAGAGAATTCTGCGTGTCAGTCACAGAGGCAGTAGTAACAAGGAATAAGTCTACTTTGCCTCCCTCAACTCATTCGCTTGGTTGAATCGTATCCCTCAACCGCAAAATCGGGTATAACCCGTCCTCCAACTTATAAACCGTTGCAAATTGACTTCTCGGGCGGTGGGAGGCGATTTTCTCCCACGTGGCATATTTGACCTAGGGTTTCCCAAACCGCCGGGGCCAGGGTTACCGCGCCCCGGCGGTAAGCACGGTTACCGCCGCGGTAACCATGAAAAACCGTACAAAACTGTGCAAAATTTATCAAATATTCAAATTATTTTTTAAATTTATTTGAATTTAAGGAGGTTACCGCGGTATTTATATTACCGCACCCCCGCGGTTACCGCCGGGCGGTAACGTAAACCCCGATTTGACCCTATTGTCTGGCTGAGTCATTAGGTGGGACCCACTTGTCAACCGACCGACTGCTGCAGGGCGACAGGGCGGCCTTCTCCTCTTCCTCGTCGTCGTTCTTGCCTGACACCGAGCTACTCGGGATGCTGAACTCGAGCACTAGCAGGAAAGACGGCGACGTCGAGCTGGACCCTTCCTCCACAAGCGCAGCTGTGCCGAACGCCTCTGCGTTGGGCAGCGACGACTCCAACACCACCTCTGCGTCGTGCAGGGCATCGACAAGGCTGACCAGGATGACTTCCACGCCGCCTCGCTCTTGATGAATGACCGGGGCGGCGGGGAGGGAGGAGAGGAGGTGGCGGCGAGACCGGAGTAGGCGAGGGCGGGGATGAGGAAGTGGCGGAGGGGTGCGGGAGGGGAGGCGGCGACGAGGCCGGAGGAGGCGAGGACGGGGATGAGGCAGTGGCGGAGGGCGCAGGAGGGAAGGCAATGGCGAGGCCAGAGGAGGCGAGGACGGGGATTAGGCTGCGAGGAGAGGAGAGGAGAGGAGGCGGCGGCGAGGCCAAGGAGGCGAGGACGGGGATGAGGCGATGGAGGATGGGTGCGGGAGGGGAGGCGGCTGCGGGGAGGGAGGAGAGGAGGCAGTGACGTGGCTTCCTCACCTCTGCTCTCTCTCCCCTCCCGCCGTCCCACCGCTTCGCCGAGCTTCGGCCGCTCCTGCGGTCCTGCCACTCCGCCGAGCACCCACCGCCCCGCCGTCCTCCATCTTGCTCGCCACCGAGGATAAGGCTTCCTCACCTCTGCTCTCTCTCCGTTCCTGCCGTCCCGCCACTCCGATGAGCTCCCGCTGTCCCGCCACTTCGACGAGCTTCCGTCGCCTCGCCGCTCTCTCCATCTCGTTCGTTGCCGAGGATAAAGAGGAGGAGAAAGGGAAACTGACACGTGGGCCCAATTCTTTTTGATGGTTTTACTCGCTGACAATTGGGTCCCATTTAGATTTGTTTTTATTTTAGTGCCACGTAAGCGCCACGTCGATACCACATGGGATGCAGACCAAGTCAATCCGCCACGTAAGTGCCACATAGGATAAAACTGCCTCCGAAACCACCAGGGGAGTCTATTTGCAACGGTTTTGGAAGTTAGGGGACGGGTTATACCCGGTTTTGCTGTTGAGGGATGCGATTCAACCAGATGAATGAGTTGAGGGAGACAAAGTGGACTTATTCCTAGTAACAAAGCCTAATAGCAGATTCGGCCCAGCAGCAGAAATCCCTACCCGATTTCTTCTCAGGATAAGTTCATCTGAGGTCCCTGAACTTGTCAACGAATCCGATTTTCGTCCTGGAACCCTAAAACCAGATACAATGGGTCCCTCAACTATCAAAACCGGTGCATATAAGGTCCCTTGGCGGTTTAGATGGCGGTTTTGGCTGACGTGGTGCCTATGTGGCTATTTTGACTCGGTCTTCATCAGACGTGGCACTGACGTGGCGCTTACGTGGCAATTTGATCCAGAAAAATAATAAAACCTATAGGACCCACATGTCAGTTACACAAAGAAAAATAATTTAAAAACGGTGGGGCCCACGTGAGCCCACATGTCATCCTCACCCTACCCTTCTTCCTCATCTCTCCCTATCTCCCCTCTCTCTAGGCGCCACGGGACAGGGTGGTTCGGCGGCCGCTGCCGGCAGCGGCGGCGGCAGCGCAAGAGAAAGGGAGGGCGCAAGAAAAGGGTGGTCGGCCGAGTTCTTCAAGGGCGGTGATGACCTGGACGACGACGACGACGACGACGACTGCGGCGGCGGGAGCGCTGGGTGAAGGGGGAGGGGGAGCGGGGCGGCTGGCGCAAGAGAAGGGCGGTCGACTGGGTTCCTTAAGGGCGGTGACAACCTGGACGACGACAACGATGACTGTGACGGCAGGAGTGTTGGGTGGAGGGGGGGGAGAGCGGGGTGGCCGGCGAACGCCGGGTTCCTCAAGGGCGGCGATGACGACGACGACTGCGCCGGCCACCCCTTCTCTTACGCCCTCCCCTTCTCTTGCGTCGCCGCCGCCGAACCTTCCCGTCCCGTGGCGCCTGGAGAGAGAGGAGAGGGGAGAGATGAAGAGAAGGGAGATAGGGAGAGATGGGGAAGAAGGGTAGGGTGAGGATGACATGTGGGGCCCACGTGGGCCCCACCATTTTCTAATTATTTTTTCGTGTAACTAACATGTGGGCCCCACGGGTTTTATTATTTTTCTGGATCGAATTGCCACGTAAGCGCCACGTCAGTGCCACATCCGATGAAGACCGAGTCAAAAATAGCCACGTAGGTGCCACGCCAGCTAAAACCGCCATCTAAACCGCCGAGGGACCCGTTGTATTTGGTTTTGGGGTTTCAAGGATGAAAATCGGATTCGTTGACAAGTTCAGGGACCTCAGATGAACTTATTCCTTTCTTCTCCTCTTTTTTTCAGTAGAAGTCGAACAAATTCAGTCCACAACACGTCAACACTCGCGGCCTCCGCCCATGGCGACCTCCGCCGCGCGCGCCAGGATCGACTCCCCGCCGCCACCGCCGCCGCCGACTCAGCCGCGGCGCGGGGACGACGACTACGTGCCGTGCAACATCGTCGAGATCGAGCTCTTAAACTTCATGACGTACGACCGCCTAGCCTGCCGCCCCGGCCCCCGCCTCAACCTCGTTGCCGGCCCCAACGGCTCCGGCAAGGGCTCCCTCGTCTGTGCCATCGCCCTCGCCCTCACCGCTGACCCCAGCGTATAACCTCCTCACCCTGCTCTCCCACTCCCCTCCCGCCGCAATTCTTCTGGGAATACGACGGCAAAATGTATGAACAAATGCGTGAACGGAATGCAGGTTCTCGGGAGGGCAGCCAGCGTCGGCGCGTTCGTCAAGAGGGGGGAGGAGTCCGGCCATGTCAAGATTTCACTCAGCGGGAATACACCCGAACACATCATCCGCATCACAAGGAAGATCGATACCAAGAACAAGTCCGAGTGGCTACTCGATGGTACTCCCCTTGACACTGCTTGTGTGTTCCTTCATTCTTCTGAGCTATATATGTTACTTTTAAAAAAATTGAAGAAAGCTGTGGAGGTGCATCACTAATATTTATTCCCTGTAAAAGCCACTGTGCCAAGAAAGGAAGTTGTTGATCTCATCAAGAAATTCAATATTCAAGATAACAACTTAACTCAGGTGCACCTTCAGTTTATGTTACCTTTCCCTTTGTTTACATTCGTTATCATTTTGCTTTGCATGTTAATCCAGAGGAGACACTCACTTATCCATTTGTCGTGAACCTATTCCTGATTTCTGAGACCAATTCAACTATTGGAAGAGACTCAAAAAGCTGTTGGTGTTCCTGATTTACCCGTTCAGCATCATCAGCTTATATACAGGAGTAAGGAATTGAAGAACCTTGAAGTGGTAAACTGAATCATTGATCTTCTCTTTATGCTTGCTTGGACCATTGGCAGCTATTCTCATTTATTATTAACATATTTTATTAGTTCTCATTTATTATAAAGCAAAAGGAGCAGACTCTGAATAATCTAAAGGCCCTCAATGCTGAACTAGAAAAAGATGTTGAACGTGTCCGGCAGAGAGACAAACTCCCTATTTTTGGTTATGAAGGGAATGAACAGAACTGTAATTTCAATGATAATTGTGATACTTCTTGTTGATTTGGTCTTAGGCCAATTTAATGAGGAAGAGGCTGCCATGGCTAAAATATGAAATGAAGGAGGAGGAATTGATAGAAGCACAGGAGCAGGAAAAAACAATGAAGAAGAAAATGGAAATAGCCAAAATCTGGGAAGATTCAAAGCGCCCTATCGAGTATGTTTCATACTAAATGGTTTCAATTATTCCTAGAGGCTTCTTGTACTATGCGCGTGGGTAATTGTTCTGATATTCTTGCCTCTTTAGCAAGAAGATTCATTTTAAGTCCTCCAATCTGAATGGATAAAATCTTAGTCAGCCAAGAAGGCAGTCCTGTTAATTTTACTAGCATTCATTTGATCCAACCTTGATTCAGTATTACTTTTTATGTTTTGGTAGATGCACCACTTTCCTTTAATATTTTAAGTCAATGTTTTTCTTTTGTACTTGAGTAATGCTAATTAAAACAAGCTAAGCTTGATAGGGCCAGTATCCATGATCAGCATCATTTATAAAGAAGCAACTTGTGAATCCGACCACTTTATATAAATGACAGTCTTCCCTTGTTTTCTAGTATAAGTTTCATGGCAAGTTTTTCATCTCCTGTTAAATTTTTTTTTCATATTCAAGGAGCTTATGCAATCAAATTGTTTGCACTCAATATATCTGTGGTTTTTTAATAAATCGACTCCACTCTATTTCTCACCACTGTGGCTGCTCATACAGTATCAGAGTGCACCTTAAATGCAAGAGAACAAGAACAGTTAGTATATGGGGGTATAAAATATGCTCTCCACTTACTTAGGGAGTAACTATAACTAAAAGGAATTGGGGGGGGGGGGGGGGGGGGACAGGGAGAGGTTAGGAGATACATTGTTGTATTACCAGTGGATATAACAAACTGGCGAGGTTGATGTTTTGAGTTCTAGTAAAATACCCATCTTATTTGTTTTTCCCTACTTGTAGAGAGCTCAAGAAAGAGAATGTCCCATACTTCAATTATAAAAAGGACAAGCAACCAAATAGCGGAAACATGAATAAGCAATATGTTACAGACAAGGAACTGCAACTGGAATGAACTCTTCTATACCGAAATCAAATTTCTAGAACTATTTCACTGCTGTATGTCATTTCCATGTCTTCTCTATCAGAATGAACAAGTGAGGGCTATAATGAACAAGCTCCCTTGAGCTTTGGACTCATCGAGATACAGGAACTGCCAAGTCCAAGATTGAATCTTGGTGTCAGCTCCTACAGTTACAACCTTAATCTGTAAATACCATCACCATTGTAAATTCCCGCATTTCTGTCTGTTTTTTCCGTTTTTCTTTCTCTCTCCTTCTTTCTATTTTATTTTCTTTTTCTATGTTTGTATCACCTCATTTCTATTAATGAAATGGCTATAAGGTGGAGCCAGCTCTACCTTCTTACGTCAAAAAAAAAAAATGAAGGACATAGAAGATCTAAAACAACAAGAAATCTCTGTTCAGCAAAGGATCTTGAAGGCTAAGGAAGCTCTTGCTGCTGCTGAGAGGGAACATGATCTACAACCATATGAAGCACCTAAAGCTGAAATGGTTAGTTTATTTGCCTTCTTCTGGTTTCGATTGCATACTGGTGGTGGTGGATAAGTTCAGTAAGTATGCTCATTTTGTGGCTTTGGTGCATCCTTTCACTGCTTTTGATGTCGCATTAGCCTACTTGAATAACATTTACAAGCTCCATGGTCTTCCCCATCATCTTATTTCTGATTGAGATCGTATTTTCACCAGTGCCTTGTGGAAGGAGTTGTTTCTGTTAGCCGATACACAATTGCAGATGAGCTCGGCCTATCACCCTCAGGCGGATGGGCAGACGGAACGAGTAAATCAGTGTCTGGAGACCTTTTTGCGCTGCTTCGTTCATGCCTATCCGAAGAAATGGTTTCGTTGGCTAGCGCTTGCTGAATTCTGGTATAATACTGCTTATCACTCGGCTTTGGACATATCGCCGTTTGAGGTACTCTATGGTCATCCTCCTCGTCATTTTGGCGTGTTGGACATCTCTGCCAGTGCTGTACCCGACCTGGAGGAATGGTTGAAAGAGCGTGCTGTGATCACCAGATTGCTTCGACAGCATCTTCTTCGTGCCTAGCAGCGTATGAAGTTTTAGGCTGATAAGAAACGATCTGAGCGTGTTTTTGCTGCAGGGGACTAGTTTTTTCTGAAGGCACATCCATATGCTCAGCACTCTCTGACTGGTCACACCAATCATAAGCTGGCTTTCCGTTATTTCGGACCTTTTCAGGTATTGGAGCAAGTGGGGAAGGTGGCGTATCGCCTGCAACTTCTAGCGAGTTGTTCCATACATCCGGTGGTTCATGTCTCGCAGCTGCGCCACGCTTCTTCCCCAAGTTCAAGCGATGAGATCCAAGTTCCTGTGACATTGCCGGCTGATGAGGAAGCTGTTCCTGTCCATGTGCTCAGTCGCCGAGTGTATCGCAAGGGAGCCGGAGCGGTGGAACAAGTCAAGGTTCGCTGGCAGGGACAAACGTCGGCGGAGGCTACCTGGGAAGATGCAGCTGCTCTTCGTCTTCGTTTCCCCGCTGCACCGGCTTGGGGGCAAGCCGTTTCCAAAGGAGGGGGAAATGTTACGGACACTGCTCCTGGTCCGGCAACTGAAGGCAATCCCGTGAAGTCTAGCAAGCGAGCGGAGAGAGTGCGCAGGCCTAATGTTCGACTGTTTGGGCCGGAATGGGCCTAAAGCCTTGTAAACAAATGTGCGAGTATATAAGCTCAGATGACAGCTTGGAGAAGGGTATCGAATAAGAAAACTGAGAAATCAAATCCCTCCCAACTACTGCTATCTCTCTCCCCCAAGTTTTCTCTGTTCTTCCTCTGCTTCTCTCCATTTCATCCCTTTTCCCAAATTTCCCAAAGTGCTGGAAGGATAGAGAGATCGTAACAACCGTCTTCTATCCTGCGCTTCACCTGCTGCTAGTGAACATTCAAACATGCTCCACAGCTCCAGCTAAGGTATTGATAGGTTCTTCCCTATTCCTCTTCGATTCCAGCCACGGCCTTCAACCAAATCATCTGCGCCCAGCACCCTGAGTGGAGAGAGAAGCACACGGGTGTTACCTCACCTCTAGTCTCCTCTCCCGTAGGCAGCCTCCACCTCCCGTCGCAGCATCAGCTCCCTCGCGTCCCTCGTTGTGCAGGGAGACTCCACGACGACGTCTTGTCTCTCGTCGGCTGAAAACGAATCAATGAAGTGGTCATCAGGCTTTCTTTTCAGGCCGCGTCTCCAAGCTGCACACCTGCTTCCTCCGACGACCTAGGAGGCCAGCAAGCCACCAGCTCCACTGATGCCTTCAACGGCTCGACCCTCGATCCCAAGCTAGTAGCAAATTAAAGCAATGCCCTCCCGTGAGAGTCAGACGGTGGTGGTGTGGAGTAACTATTCTGTACCCCCTCCCCTCCCTCCTCTCCCGTGCCCCCCTCCCTCCCCCCTCAATCCCATGCCCTCCCTCCCTCCTCTCTCCCTCCTCTTTATTTTTTTTCTGTTTTTCTTCTTTCTATAAAAATAAAAAATAAATTGGTAAATTCAAGACTTGAAACCACGATCTCATAGTTTATAGCAAGTTCTTCTAATCAATTCATCCAATAATGCTATTTGTTTGAAGATTATTGATTGTTTTTTTTGTATCTCACTTTGTGAGAAAGGAATATTGTGACCAATTCTAATCTCTTTTACTACCACCATAGAACAAAATAAATATGTTATTATGAAACTCATAACATTTTACTATATTTCAGTAGTAACGTTATCGTAGAAGTGCGGTAATACGTCACATTACTACAGATCATTTATGACATTACTGCAGTTTTAACAGTAACATTGTGGTGAATTATAGTAAACCAGGAATTGCAACAAAAATATATGGGTTAAAAGTCTCATATGCTAACCATATACACATGTTACTATACAAAAGTAAAAGAGTTATTGCATGGCAGATACACATTACCACGTGTTTATGTAGTAACACTATCCAAAAAATACAGTAAGACGCTTTGTTACTGCAAAACTTACAGTCTTTACCACACTTTTATAGTAACGTCATGATGAGATTGTAGTAACGTGACAGTAGTAACACTTATGATAATATTATTACTTGTGGAGAGATAAATTTCAAAAGACTAATCTTCGAAGGTAATGACATGAAAGTTATAGTCGTTACTACATCTCGTAGTAATGACATGATGTAATTGCAGTAACTACATCTCGTTGATGCCTTCCGACCAACAGGCGAGGTTGGGCGGCGGCGCGGTGGGGCAGCGATGGCGGAGGCAGTGCGAAACTTGCTCACACTAATGAGGAGCGGCGGTGTGAGGGGGAATCGGGAGAGGATAAGGTTTTTTAGGGTTTGGTTGCCTGCATGAATCTTAAAACAATTAGGTGGTCTAAAATTTGCAAGATTTCTAAGGGGGGTTTCTGTCAAATGATCTATAGACAATTCCTAAAATTAAACCAACTCAAACACGGATGACGTACCAAACATCTAGCGAAAACATTTTTAATTTTTATAATAATAGAGATAGATTAATTCATAATATTTTCTTCTATTATACAATAGTGTATCAAATGAATATCATATATGGAAATAAGGATGAAAAGAGTGACATTTTACCTGTAACAAAGCATAGACATCTTGCTAGTTTTATCGAAACAACATGAGGAATGGTTGAAAGAATAAGTCTATATTACCTCCCACAACTCTTGCTCCTGAGTGAATCACCTCCCTCAACCTTAATACTGGGTATTTCACATCCCCATCTTTAAAAACCAGAGAAAATCATGCCCCTTGGCTTTTTTATAGCGATTTCATCCAACATGCCAGTAAGAGAAAAAATAAGAAAATAATAATAACCCCACATTTTAGTCATGATAATCTCATTCTTTTCTTCTCCTCACCTCTCTCATCTCTCATCCTCTCTCTCGCCAGCATAGATGTCCAAATGGGCCGCCCGGCGCGGCACGGCCCAGGCACGGCTCGAGATTGGTCGGGTCGGCACGGCTCGCTCAACGGCCATGTCGGGCCGTGACAGCCCACGTTCTCCACTTAAGGCCCAGTCACAACCCAATAAGGGTCGGGGCGTGCCGAGCCAGCCCGTAGGCACGACATCCCATCGTGCTTTATTTAAAATAAGTCTATTTTGCCTCCCTCCTCTTTAGGCTGACTTATATATCGTTAAAATATGTCTATTTGCCTCCCTCCTCTTTAGGCCGTGCCTTATATATGGCTGAAATAGGTTTATTTCTATCTATCAGAGGGTGAACTCCTCTAGCGGGGGACCGTGAGGCCCCCCTTTGTTAGTTCGGCCGGGGGCAGCGGGTGAATCCTTGAGGAATCGGAGGGAAATGTTCACTAGAAGGGGTCAAGCCCGCCGGTGAAGATGACACAAGGGGATTATACAGGTCTAGGCTGCTGGGAAACGTAACACCCTACTCCTGTATACGATGATTTTGCTGAGCTTTGTAAGTCCCTGAATCCCTAGTGTACAAGCTAGGGCTCAACTAGCCTTGGAACCAGGGATCCAAAAACCCGTCCCCTCTCTCGCTAGGCAAGGTCCTCTTTTTATACTTTAAGGGGATTCCACATGTGATGCGAGAGCTACCTAGGAAAGAGGAAAAATATTCTTTATATTTAATGCATGTCTTGTGCCTTAACCCGGAAGCTACTAGCACATCGGTTGCTATGCGGGGTCCACCGAATCACGCCGACTGACACGGCGGGTGCCTCTGTCATTCACCATTTAATGGAGGAGGACTTGGGAGGCATGCATGCACTGGGAATGAAATCCCGGGCACATCCAGAGCGGTCAAGCCGGCCCCGGATTTGGTGGGAGGATCAGAGCCTCTCACCATCACGACGGGACGAGGCATATACCTGCCTCACGCCGCTTGACACACGGTCAGGGCGTGAGTGGCTTGCCGCCGTCCCTTCTGTCAATCATTCGGTCACAGACCGGTCGCAGGCAGTGCAGGTGCGCAGCGTGCCACATTAAATGCGGCGTGGTGCGCTCGCTCCGCCCGCAATAAATGGAGTTAAGTGGGCGCTGGAGGACGCCCACCCAACCCCATACGCATGGCAGCCACGTGGTGGCTATAGGGAGGGGTCGGGGCAAGCCGACCCCTCGGGTTCGGACGAGATGGCTGCCACTCATCCACAGGCCCGGCCACCCTTGGGGGAATGCCACGTGGACGCCGAGGGCGGCCTCTCCCCTCTAAGCTTGGTATCCCCGGGCCCATATCCCCGACAATCCCTCTTCTTTGGTCTACGTATGGCTAAAATAAGTTTATTTCTCCTCCCTAACTTTCGTGTCGTGTCGGGCTGGCCGACCCTTCCAAGGCAGCACCACAGGCACGGCCCAACTATCGGGTCGGGCCATGTCGTGCCAAAGAGCCGTGCCATGGGCCAGGGCGTCCGGCCGTGGGCCATATGGCCATCTATACTCGCTAGACAGAGACAATGGCCAACATTGTCGAGGCGGCAGTGGGAGTTCTGACTCGAGCTCTGTGCGGGGAGGGACGCCGCCGCCACGGTGGGGCGGGGTGGGGAGAGGGCATGATGCAGAGCCGACGAGTGCGTATGCTTCCAAATATAAGGACATGCCACCAAAGCATTATCTTGCTTGTCTCCACTATGCCATCGTCGGGAGGCATCAGAAGATCGGCGGAGACACAATGGGTGATGTGTAGGGGAGAAGCTTGTCGGTAAGCTACACGCGAAAGGAGAAGCTCGTTGGCCATCCGTGCACGCGTGGACGACCTGGCCGGCTGCGACTCGCGCAGGAAGGAGAATGCCGGCCGGCCGCGTGTTGGGAAGGAGTCGTCTGCCATGACGCGCACACGAAATAGCTCACCGACAACTACTCCGCAGCCACCCACCGGTTCCAATCCTCGGTGCTCCTCCTCCTTTGCCGCTGGTTCCAATCCTATTCCTATCCCACCCCTTCCTCCCCCTCTCCTCGGTGCTCCTCCACAGGCGCCGCTTGCACCCCTCGCTCCACACTCCACCACCTGAGCCCTCTCCTCTCCCAACGACACTGCCTTCGTCCTGTGTGCTGTCACCTTTACCTACCATCTGCGAGCTGGCCATTGGCTCCCACATGAGTCAAACACCTGCCGCTGCCCTAACGATGTTGGCCGCTGTCACTGCCCAACGCGTACGAGAGAGAACGAGAAAGATTTGAGAGGGGAGAGAGAGGTGAGGAAAAGGAAAAAAGTGAGATTAGGATTTCTGACATATGTGGGGCTGTTAATGTTTTCTCACTAACATGTGGGTCCCATAAGTACCACGTAGGACAAAACCACTTCCGAAACCAGTGAAGAAGTTGATTTGCACCGGTCTTCAAAAATGAAGAAGACGTTACACCCGATTTTATGATTGAGGGAAACAATAATTCAATCACGGAAAAGAGGTAAGGAAAGTAAAGTAGACTTATTACGGAGGTCTATGATTTATCGGTCCTTATAGGTGGCCAAATGGGTCGCTCGGCCCGACTCAAGCATGACCCAATAAGACTCGAGTCGTGCTGGGCCAGGCCGAAGGCACGACAAGTCCATCGTGCTCCTCCTTGGAATAAGTCTATTTTGCCTCTCTCATCTCTTTGGTCCGTGTATTATATGGCTGGATTCAGGGTTTGCAATTTCGAAATCACGTTTTCTGCCGCAGGGGGCGATAGAACCAAAATTTCGAAATTTCAGAAATATTTCGTACAAAATTTTTTGAATTCAAATTTGAAAATTTCGCCCAAAATTTCCGAAATTTATGGGAAAAAAATCTAGGACGCTCTGAGAACAATTTTGCAGTCATATAATTCATGATTTCAAAAGAAATAAGTCATCTTGGAAGCAATTAGTCTATTATAGTTGCATACATCAATAAATCCATTACAAGTTCATCACATAGCTCAGTGTGTACACCACTGCAAGAACAGGACAAGGGCATAATGTCAAATCCAAGAGAGGCGAAGTGGAAAACTGAGACAACGAATCAGTGAGAATAAGGGATGGAGGCGAGCAAATCCGATGTACATACATACCGCTGCTTCAGTGCCTCCTCGCCGTGACGCCATCGAAAACCCTGTCGCCGAGATGCCAAGTCGCCGGATCGAAGAGGGGAGGCACAACGAGGACTGGAGGGGTGTCGGGGGCTCGGGGCAGGAGGGGCGTCGGGGCGTCGCAGGGTGCAGGATCGCAGCCGCTCGCAACCAGGAGGGGCGATGGAGCCACGGCTGCTGCCACTGCCTGCAGGATGAGCGGCGCCGCCACCGGCTGCAGGACGAGCGGCGTCGCAGGCTCTCAGCCAGGAAGGGCGCCGGAGCCGCCGGAGTAGCCTGCTGGATGAGCGCCGTCGTGAACTGGAGGTAGCGGCGCAGGGGGATTTGGCGCCAAAGGACGAAAAAATCGCCTCTCGGCGGCGCGGTGGGGGGAAAAATGGGTTAGGGTTAGGGTTGTGGGGAGGAGTGCGGGCCTTGTTGCTATTTTTTTTAAAAAAATTTTGTCCGAAATTTTTGTCCATCATGTGCTTTTACCGGACCCCAGCGGCAAAACCGAAATTTCGAAAATTTCGAACCGAAATTTCAAACACTGGCTGGAATAAGTCTATTTTGCTTCCCTCATCTCTTTGAGCAATGCTTTATATGATTGGTATAAGTCTATTTTGGTTCCCTCGTCTATTTGCCTCCCTAATCATTAGACGGGGCCAGCCCATCGTGCCGAGCAAGAGGCTCAGCCACAATCCAAAGATCGTGCCGGGCCAGCACGGGTCGACACCAGTCGACTGTGCCATGGACCGCACCGTCGGGCCGCCGGCCTTTGGGCCTACTATATCGGGCCTCAACCTCAATACCATTGACAGCACACCGCTCTCTAGACCCTACTAGTGACCTAGTCGATGCGATCCTCCATCGGTTCCCTTCTCGTCTGGTGAGTCCGCCTGGCCGCCGTCTGCGCCGAGCGGCTCCGCCGTCGTTCCTGCAGCTTCCGCCGCATCCTCGCCGGTGAGTACCCGCACGCACATCCTCAACCGTAGCTTCTCTTGTAGATCCGAAAGCTCCCCTCTTTCCCTTCAATCTTAGTACTAACAGCAGCTTGTTTGTTTCAAACAAATTTGGGGGTTTCAGCAGCTGAACCCCTCCCATCCCATGCCCTACGCTATGTCCGCCCCTGATATTGCGAGGATGCCGCTGGTTCTGTTTAGGCAGGGGACAACGGATTCCCGTGATACCTATGTTGTTGTTGGATTGGAGTTTCCTGCATCTAATCGGACTCAGAGTTTGATGGCGCGTCCTCGTTTGGTTTTCTATATAACTCGTTCCAGGGGGAGCCTGTCCTCTCTATCAAACCTCCAAGATTGCAGCTTTCGCGGTGGTCCTGCACAAGCAGTTCATCTTCCAAGAGATTGCACCTCTGCCAGTATACCTGCACAAGCGATTGATCTGCTACGAGACGCTCTGCTCCAGATGGAGATGTGCAGCAGAGAGGAGATTATGGATCTGTGCCGTCAGGCTATACACCAAAACATGTGCTATGTAGTTCCCAGAGTTTTGCCTCAGCAGCTATGCCTTCCTCCACCTTCACCAAAGGATGAACTTCATTCGACGCTGACAAAAACTTCGACTCGCAAATTTTCAGACCTGCCACATGATATCCTGATGGATATCATTGCCATGTTGGAGATCCCTGATGCCCTGCATGCGGCTTCCGTCTGCTCCTCGTGGCGCTCCGTGCATACCAAACTGCACAACCTTGGAAAGTACAAACGACCTCAGACGCCGTGTTTCCTCTACACCTCTCAATCTATTGGTGAAAACATCGCTTGCCTCTACAGCCTTGCAGAGAAGAGGACCTACAAGTTAACTCTGCCTGAGCCACCCATCAGTAGGAGGTATCTGCTTGGGTCTTCAGATGGCTGGCTGGTTACCGCTGATGAGAGGTCTGAGATGCACATTCTTAATCCGATCACCGGTGAACAGATCGCTCTTCCGTCTGTGATAACCATCAACCAGGTGACGCCATTTTCAACCGCAAAGGCGTGCTCTGCAAATATCGTTACTCACGGCACACAGCGGAGGGTGTTACCGACTCACCCATGACGCTTCCTCTTGACAAACTGCGGTACTTCTTCCATTGCAAGGCCTTTGTATTTTATGATAAATCTGTAAAAGGCTATATTGTGGTGCTCATCCATAACCCATGTGAGCAGCTCTCATTTGCTAGATTAGGACATGACAAGTGGACATGGCTGCCACCACACTTGAGATTTCAGGATTGCACCTACAAGGATGGCCTATTGTATGCAGTGACGTCATTGGGGGAAATTTTCGCGTTTGATCTCAACACCACTGTGATCACAGCAAAGATAATCATGGACAGGACAAAGGAGTATTCGCGTGAGAGAATTTATATTGTTCAGGCTCCATGGGGTGATCTGCTGCAAGTTTGGAGACCACCACAAGGAGATGGGCGTGGGTATGATGAAATTACTGGCCGTTCAGCTCTTGTGAGCAACACTGGGAGGACAAAATTATATAGAGTTGATACTCTGGCTAAAGAGCTAGTGGAAATAAGTGACCTGGGTGACCATGTATTGTTTATGGGGAATAACCAAACTTATTGTCTTTGTGCAAAGGAATACCCACTGTTGAAGGCAAACCATATATATTTTACAGATGATTCTGAGTGCTTGGTACTCAGAACCCTGTGGGGTTTCCGTCTTGATATTGGACTCCTTAACATGAGAGATAAGAGTGTGGAGGAAATTGTATCCCCTCGGCTTTGGTTGAAGTGTCGCGCTCCTGTGTTGCTTGTACCGAATCCTCGGAAGATGAATTCAACTTGTCACAATTAGACACAACATCCGGGAACCTCCTTTTCTTGGGAATTTTAATGTTGCCAGGCAAGATAGTATTGATACATTGCAATAAGAAATAGGAATGTTCTTATATGCCCTGTTGCATTGTTAAATATGTTGTAGCCTGTTTTATTCTGTGACATTTGTAAGGTTATTCTTTCCTTAATCTTAATTAATTGTAACTGATTCTAGTTAGTAGAGCCGTTTTAATTCCCCAGCATGAACATGGCAAGGTTTTCAGCCAACTCAATTTTGTTGATGTCGATGTAGGTGAGAGAGAGTAGAAAGAGAGGGGAGAGAAGGGGAGAGAGAGAGCTGCTTTTTGATGGTCCCACACAAAATTAGCCTCATTAGCACCTCTTGGAGGGGCTATTGTTTTGTAGGGGGCTAATTCATATTAGCTCAAAATTAGCCCACCTGTTTGGATCCTTGAGGACTAATTTGAGGCTAAAAGGTGAGGGCTAAACATTAGCTTATGGAACCAAACAGGGCCTTAGTGGACACCAATGTGTTTGGCCTGATGTTGAATAAATATCTTGGTGAGAAGTCGGCCATGGGCTGGATGGATGCTAGAACGATCCTCGACACACCCATCATGGTCTGGAAAGCGACCACATCTTTGGTCTGTGCCACCATGGACGTCAAGGCCGATTTTCGAACGTTTGACATGCGTCACCTTGGAATAGTCATAGGTGTCGATGTAGGTGACTCCCGTTGTGTCCTCAACAGATACTACCTCCATAGATGCAGTGGCAGTGGTGGCGCACGCTACCACCGCAGTCATGGTAAGATCGGGCTCGGTGTCGGAGCTGGAGCATTTCATCGAACACATGGTAGACGTGACCTCGGGAAAATTCTTGGTGACGATGTAGGAGTCATGAACCTTGTCCTCGCCATCCCCAAGCTCTAGGAAGACCATCGGAGCAGTCTCCTCGTCGATGTGGCTTGAGCTCACCATCACCCGAGGGTTGGCGTTATTGGGGCATTTCGTCAAATAGGTGGTGGGTGTTGGAGAAGGTGGCGCCTGGGAAGGAGGAGATGATGCCGCCCTAAAGACAGAGCTGCTCGCCTTGAGGCTGGTGGTGATCTCCTTTATGATGTCCAATCTCCACTGCATGAACTCCCTTTCTCTTTTCCCCATCTCAAATTTCCCTAGTAACCTATCTAGGTACCAATCCATGGATTTCTTTTGATTGTTCATGATGGACTCAAGTGGGGATTGATGGCTCTGATACCAGATTGTTAGGAACCCATTTCTTCCAATTCAATAGCAATGATGCACCATACAAGCAACAATTTAAGAGAAAAGAGAGGAAGAAACCATGAAATAAAGTTCTGGAAGCTTCTAGAACTAGGAGAGAAAGTTGGAGGTAGTGGCGTATGTAGGATTTGAAGTATGGGTGGTCCGATTTTAAAAAAATCTTTTAAACATCACTGTAACAATATCAATATACATAGTACAAGTATAAATAATATAATTATCTAAAAGTTTAATATGATATATTGATAAGCCATCTTAGAAACAACTTATAATTAGCAATTAAATAAATAAATAAATAAAAATATAAACAAGCTTATACCGTGACAGAACTCTGAGATGAGAGGAGTCAATACTGAAAATTAAAAAGAATAAATCATCTACAAGACCTATAGCTAATTGGCTAATCACTAAACACCTGCTCTTCCTTGCAGCTTGTCTGGCTGCCCACATGCAGCCACAACGCCTGCCGCCGTTCGCCGCACTTGCACTCCGGCGCCGGATGTAACACCCCTCCGAGCGGCCCTTGTTGTTTGCCTTCACGTCGCCACTCGATTGCCGGAGGTCAGATGCTAGGAAGGGAACGAGCAGAGGAGATAGTGTTAGACCCTTATCTGACGTCAACCAGGAAGATGTTGGTGAGAAGACTGAAGCTGCTGAGGAGGAGGCGCCAACAGAGCTGAGTGCTGAAGCTGAGCAAGAAGCAGAGCAAAGAGGAGAGGAGGACTTCAAGCTCAAGAAGCATTGCTCATCAAGGCCTGTCAAACCCAACCCTATGTATCATGGGCCACAGTGGGCCGTGTAAGTCTGTCCGTTGTAACAGCTGGTTGACAGCTGGCGTGTGTGGCGTGTAGAGGCGAGGCGATGAGCCACATATAAGAACTCGTGATGAACTAGGATGAACTCGGCTTTTGGCAACCTGGTGGCGAAGGCGGCGGCAGGCACAATCCTGTTGGATTGGTGCATATTATTTCAGTAATTGGTTGCCATATCTCTTGATTCTGTCTCTCTTTGCTCGGTGAGTGATTTTAGTTGCATTAGACCCTAACAGATAGGAGCAAGAAGCCAGCGCTACAATGGTCGGCCACCGGACAGTCTTCAATTTCCTTTTTCTTTTTTTCTTTACCATATCTATTTAATTGGGCCTTGGGCTCGAGAATTTTTGGGTGGTCCGGGGAACACCCGGACCACCCTCTCAATCCGCCGGTGGTTGGAGGTAGGAGGAGAGGTAGAGAACAGGGATCGCCAAGGTTCCAGCTCGGAACCAGGACGCCGCCGCCACCACTGCTGTTCTGGTCATCTGCTCGATGGATGCCCATAGTTGCTGTTGTTGCTCATATAAATACTACTCCATATTAGTTGTGCTTGCTTGGGCTTCGGTTGGAATGTGGCTAACTCAGCCCAACTGTGCTCCTGGCAAGCTATTGTGCGATCAATCGCGTGTGGCGCGATCTGTTCAGTGCTTTCTTTCATTCAGGAGAATTTTTGTCAAATTGTCTTGTTTTTATTTTTATATGTAGGTATGTCCTGTCAACATGGCTTCATGGCTTAGCTCATTTCACAATTTCTGTTGGTTTTTTAGGCTCATAGCCCATAAGACCATAAGACCATATGTATACTTTTTCTCAATTATTTCCAAAATTTGTTACATGTAAAAAAATTATAATAAAAAGTTTTTATATACATATCTACAAAATATCTATGTAGAAAAGCTCTTACGCATAGATATATTTTTTGTTCATGCTAACAGGATTATTAGTTCATTTCAAAGCTATACATCTAATTTAAATATACAAAGTTTTTCTACACAAAGTTTATATGTACAAAGTTTACATGTAAGAAGTTTACCTACGAAATATTTGCACGTATAAAGTTTATATACTATGTATAAAAAAATAAAAAATTCATATACCAAATATTTCTAGCATATGGACCGAAAGACTAGCAATACTTCGGAAAGAGCTATGCATCGGATGTCTGGAGATTTGCAATCTCCGGACGATGTTTCACTGTATGTTGAATGAATGTTGCAATGTTTCATCGCTCGAAAAAAAAAATTTTAACGTGAAATCTCCGAACGATGTTTCACTGTATGTTAAATGAATATTGCAATGTTTCATTGCTCGAAAAAAATATTTCAATATGAATTGTTTCTTGATGTTTCAGTTTTCATTGAAGAATGTTTCACCACTTTATCGAAGATGTTTCAATCAAATGCAACACTCAAGAACATTGTCTGCAACAACAAAAACCCAATATATGCAACATCCGAAGAGACCAAATGCAACATCCGGTACTGATTTAAGAAACATTCAGAAAAGACGGATTGCAATATCACAAACACAATATGTGCAAAAAAAAACATGTGGTGTGCAACAATCCTCTCTAATTAGTTTGACGTTGCCACAAGCCTCCTCACCTTCGCTGCCGAGCTCAGAGCCCTCTCAGGTGATGGCGTCTCAAGCTTTTTCGTCTTACTGCCCTATTGCCGCCAATGTGGTTGCCAGTGCTCACCGCATCCCGCCGCCTAAACTGCTGCACCAGCTGCCGCGCAAACGCATGGTAGTCCTCGTCGGCGACGAGCACCACCCCATGCTTCCTCCCTCTCTTTCGTCCATACACCACCACCATGCCAGGGGAGAAGGTGAAGAACAACGGCGTGCGGCCGTTGCCGTTGACGCGGCCCGGTGCCTCCATTGCCAGTGCCGCTCGGAACACGGGCCACCGTGCCCCGAGGCCCTCCTCCTACCCCGGCGACGCCCAAAATAACACCTCCAGTGACTCGTGGGGCGTGGATGAACGGCCGGAATCCAGCTACCCGCGACGACAGCGCCACCGCAGACGGCGGCGCTGCCGCCACCGCCACCTGATGACGCCACAGCCACGTGTGCAGCATGGGGACGCCGGAATGAGGATAAGGTTGGGGACGAGGAGGAATGAGGATAAGTTTCAACTGTGGTCCTATCTTATAGGACCTTATGTAGTTTCGTCTTGTATTGGATGTACAATACTAAGAGTTTTCGCAATACATCTCGTAAGAAAAATGGCTAGCAATACATGGACCTAAAGGGCAGCCAATAATATATGTAGCCCACGAGACAAGAATTGGGTTGACGCAGAAAAAAAAAAAGTTCGCACGGGATGGAACTAGTCATCGTTCCGGAAAAAAAAAGAGCGTGCCATTGAAGCCGATATGGGTGCATTGAAGCCAATATGGGTGCGATGCTATCGCGTGCCGAGATCACCATTTCGCGACCAGTAGCATGGGTGCCCCGCGCGACTGGACACGTGTCGCGCGCAGAGAGGAGGGTGGCGCAGAACGCGTTTTTTTTTCTACTGTTTCTTCGTACAGTTTCTTTTTTTTGTTTTTTTCGTCCATATCTTTTGGTTTCTTTTTTTTTCTTTTGTATCTTTTTAGTTTTTTTCGGTTTTTTAATAAGTATGTATGCGTGTATACGTACACATACAAACTTTTTATACACGTAAATAAACTTTGTATACACGTATATACAAAAGTTGTATACATATACTTTTAGGGGTTTTTATACATATGTATACAAACTTTGTATAAACGTATACAAAGTTTATATTACGTGTATTTTTTTGGGTTTTTTCTACGTACGCACACATACTTTATAGACGTATATATATTTTTTATAAATTAAAAGTGTATACATAAAAAATTATATATATCTACAAGCGTACATATATACTACATATACATACGTATAAACTTTATATACACATATACAAAGTTTATACATACGTATATATCTATAACTAATATAAACATTCGTATTTTTCCAATCATCACACCGATTTTTCGTCCCTCCGTAACCTCACGCGCACCTCCTCTCCAAATCCCACATCCAATCCAACCAAAAACAAAATATCAATCTCAATCCAAATACAAATCGGAATCATCATAAAATCCTAGAGAAAATACTACTACAAGATCACAAGAACATATTTCATCAACAACAACGACAACACAAGAACATCACAAGCACAAAAACACCGACGTCGGAAGGGGAGGGTGCCACCGTCGCCGCAGGGATGCCGGGCCGCCGCTACCTCTCCTCCTGCTGGATCCGGCGGAGGGGAGGGCACCATCCCTGCCTGCCACCGTGGGAGGAGGAGGAGGAGGGGGAGGGGGAGGGGTAACGACACCGCCGCCGGTGGGGGAGGGGGAGCCTCCCTTCCCGCTGGATCCGGCGAAGGGGAGGACGCTGCACCCGCCTGCCATCGTGGGAGGAGGAGTGGGAACGGCGCCGCCGCCGGTGGGGGAAGGGGAGCGGCGCCGCCACGGCAGAGACGCCGCGCCGCCGCTGCCTCCCCTCCCGCTAGATCCTGCGGAGGGGAGGGCGCCGCCCCTGCCCACCGCCTCCCCTCCTGCCGCTGGCCGCAGCCAGCCACCGTGGGTGGGGGAGGGGGAGCGGCGCCACCGTGGCGGAGGGGAGAGGCGACGGCGTCACCGTGGGAGGGGGAGGGGGAGCGGCGCCGCCACGGCGGAGGGGGAGAGGCGACAGCGTCATTTTGAGAGAGAGGGGAGAAAAAATGATTTTAGGGTTAGGGTTTAGCTACTGAACTTTTATATAGGTTTGGAACAATCTAGAGCATTGATCAGATCGGACGGCTGTGGCTGCTCCCGCGTCGGGCCGCGATTCCCAGGCCGCCATACAATTGGGTCGTCTCATGGGCCGCATGTATGCTCCGAACGGAATAAGTTAAGTTTAGGTCCCTTAAGGCTGTTATTTCCTTTTAAGAGCAAGGTTAATAATACAGCCGACTTGTTGGCTATAAGATTCTTTATAGCCTTCTCTCAGCCTACCCATATAATAGTTAGCTCTTTACAATTAATATAGGGTCCACTTGTCTCTCATATAGTTTCTTGGTTCTTGTGTCCGAGCCGGCTGTAAGTTTACAGCCCGCTTCTCCTCTCTCTCCTCTCTTCTCTCCTCCACATCAGCATTTAGCCGGCTTATAGCCTACTATTATACTTGCTCTAAGACTACTAAACGGTGCATTTTTCGCAAGAATTATCTATACGAAAGTTGTTTTAGAAAACATATTAATCTATTTTTTACTAATACTTAATTAATTATAGATTAATAAACTACCACGTTTTCCGTGATAATACTCTCTAAGAAAACAAAAATGGCTAATCTCTATCTCTACTTAAACTTCAAAAATTTGAAAATGTTTCCATCGTCCGTCTAAAATAAAAAAAAGAGCGAAAAAAGTCCGATTGTATGTAAAAAGAAAAAAGTCCGATTTCTATCCGATTTCATCGTTTATATGTTATCTACCTCTAATCTAATCTAATCTAACATTCTATATACCTATACCTAATCTTCCGGTGAAATTTTCATCCGTCCTCACCTATTTTTGTCCGCAACATCCCGGGTCCAACACACAACAAATCATACAGAGTCCGCATCAAATAGCACATCACCTTCGGTTACCCAGAAGAGAATGAACGAGAAATTTTAATTCGCGGGCTGAAGAATAAATGCTGAAACTATCTTTGTATTATCAAAATTAGCAATTAAGCTCTGAAAATTTCAATAAAATTCCAAAGAGTGTAATTATAATTTAATTATACACCTACCAACTTAAAAAAATATCCAAATTTTTAAGAAAATTTGTATTTTAATTAATTAATTACATAATGTAATTTTTTTTAACTTTTCCTTAATTTTCTTGTCTTTACACTTCCCGTTGCAACGCACGGGCACTCTACTAAACACACACAAACATATTGGGACCTTTTGTCTAACCGTGGAGAGTTGAATTCATCATGCTAGGATTCGGTACGAGAAACACAGGAGCTCGACACTTGAGGAAAAGCCGAGGTGCTACAATTTCATCGATGCTCTTATCTTCCAGGTTAAGGACTCCAATATCAAGGCGGAGACCCCACATGCTCTTGGAGGACAAGCACTCGAAATCATCTGTAAAATACACATGATTTGCCTTCAGCTGTGGGTACTCACTAACACCAAGACAAGATGTCTGGTTATTCCCAATAAACAACACATGGTCATCCAAGCTAAATATTTGCACCAGCTTTTTAGCCACAGTGTCAACTCTAAATATTCTTGTGTTCTGAGTGTTGCTCACAAGAGCTGGAAAGCCAGTGATTTCATCAACCCAATTACCATTCCCCTCCTGTGGTTTCCAAACTTGCAGCAGATCACCACATGGAGCATGAACAATATAAATTCTCTCACACGCATACTCCTTTGTCCTGCCCATAATTACCTTTGCTGTGATCACAGTGGCGTCGAGATCAAACGAGAAGATTTCCCCAAATGACGTCACTGCATACAGTAGGCCATCCTTGTAGGTGCAGTCATGAATTCCCAAGTGTGGTGGCAGCCATGTCCACTTGTCATGTTCTAATCTAGCAAATGAGATCTGTTTATGTGGATCATGAATGAGCACCACAATATAGCTTCGTACGAATTTATCGTAGAATACAAAGGCCTTGCAATGGAAGAAGTACCGTAGTTTGTCAAGAGGAAGCGTCATGGGTGACTCAGTAACACCCTCCGCTGTGTGCCGTGAGTAACGATATTTGCAGAGCTCGCCTTTGCGGTTGAAAATGGGCGTCACCTGGTTGATGGTTATCACAGACGGAAGAGCGATCTGTTCACCGGTGATCGGATTAAGAATGTGCATCTCAGACCTCTCATCAGCGGTAACCAGCCAGCCATCTGAAGACCCAAGCAGATACCTCCTACTGATGGGTGGCTCGGGCAGAGTTAACTTGTAGGTCCTCTTCTCTGCAAGGCTGTAGAGGCAAGCGATGTTTTCACCAATAGATTGAGAAGTGTAGAGGAAACACGGCGTATGAGGTCGTTTGTACTTTCCAAGGTTGTGCAGTTTGATATGCACGGAGCGCCACGAGGAGCAGACGGAAGCCGCACGCAGGGCATCAGGGATCTCCAACATGGCAATGATATCCATCAGGATATCATGTGGCAGGTCTGAAAATTCGCGAGCCGTAGTTTCGGTCAGTATCGTCCGAAGTTCCTCCTTTGTTGAACAGGGAGGAAGGCATAGCTGCTTAGGCAAAACTTGGGGAATTACACAGCACATGTTTTGGGGGCACAAATCCATAATCTCCTCTCTGCTGCACATCTCCATCTGGAGCAGAGCGTCTCTTAGCAGATCAATCGCTTGTGCAGGAACACTGGCAGAGGTGCAACCTCTTGGAAGATGAACTGCTCGTGCAGGAACACCGCGAAAGCTGCACAATCTTGGAGGTCGGGATCGGGCAGGCTCCTCCTGGAACGACTTATACAGAGAACCAAACGAGGACGCGCCATAAAACTCCGAGTTCGATTAGATGTGCAGGATTTGGAAACCCCAATCCAAGAACAAGATAAGCATCACCGGAATCCGTTGTCCCATGCCTAAAGAGAACCATATCCATCCTCGCAGGACACAGCGTAGGGCAGCTGAAACCCACCCCCCAAAATTCGTTGAAACAAACAAACGCACGCTGCTGTTAGTACTACGATTGAAGGGAAAAGAGGGGAGCTTTTGGATCTACAAGAGAAGGTGTTCGTGCTGGGTACTCACCGGCGAGGATGCGGCGGAAGCAGCAGGACGGCGGCGCCGCTCGGCGAAGACGGCGGATTCACGAGGAGGAGAAGGGGGGCGGTGGAGGATCGGATCGACTAGGGTGTACGGAGTGATGGGCTGTTAAAGGTATTGGGCTTTCTATCATCCAATTCGGAGAGGCCCGCCAGAGTTTAGAGACTGTCGCAATCGACCTCCCCATTGAATTTTATTATTTTTACATTTTCTTATTAAAATATTTAAAAAATATTTTTTCGAAAATTTACAATTCTAGTCGTCTCTGGCCTTCTGGGAAAAATCGCCCTTCCAGACAGCGATAAGGGACCTAAATGCAAATTTTTCAACACAGCTTATTAGCTCTATAATTTTATAATTTAAAATTATATTATATAAAGTCAGATGAAATAAAACTTTATATCAAAATTGTAGAGCTCGAGGAGATCTACAACTTCGTAGTTAACAATGTTTTCATTTAAGATCTTTTAGATATCCAAATATTCGTTACACAATATAAAACTATTTTAAAAATCTTAGATATACATTTCAAACGACATCGGATGGAGATAAACTTTATATAAAAATTGTACATCTTGATGAGATCTACAACTTTGTTGTTTATCACTTTTCCATTTAAAATTATTTGGAGTGTCGAATAAGCATTATTAGTTTTTAAACGATTAACACCGGTGGAAAGGGTTTGAACACAAATAAAAAATTTGCATTTAGGTCCCTTATCAGGAAGGGCGATTTTTAAAAAACGCCCTCCCAAAGAGCGAGAGGCCACTAGATTTGTAAATTTTCAAAACAAATTTTTTAAAAAAATATTTTAATAAAAAGATGTAAAAATAAGAAATTCCCCATTGCGCCCTCTTTTTTTCTACGGAATAAGTGCATTTGACTTTCCGTTCAATCTGATTCCAACCCCTTAAATATAAGTTTAATAATATAACCAACCACTAGTTGTTAAAAATTAAAACATCATCTATAACCAACCTAATAGCCTGCTCATATAATAGTTAGTTATAGATATATAATGCATAATTAATACTCCCTTCGTTTCACAATGTAAATTATTCTAGTATTTTCCACATTCATACTAATGTTAATGAATCTAGACATATATATCTATCTAGATTCATTAATATCAATATGAATATGGGAAATGCTAGAATGAGTTACATTGTGAAACGGAGGAACTATTAAATCTACCTATCTCATATAGTATGTTGAAACCCATACTGCAGTCGGCTACTAATAATCTATTACGTAGTCCGCTTTTTTTCTCTCTAATCTTCTCTCTTATCCACATAAGCATAAATATGATGTGGCAGCCTGTATAGCCTACTTACATCATCTTATTATACTCGCTCTTAGCAATACTAGATATTTTAACCCCTCAACTATGAAAACCGATGCAAAATTACTCCTTTAGGCTGTGATCTTTTGGAGGGGTTAGGAACCCTTCCTCTCCACATGGAAACACAGTGCTATGATTTAAAACATGATTAATTAAGAATTAGCCAAAAGAAAACTTGAAAAATAGATTAATATAATTTTCTACAGCAACTTTTCTATAGAATTTTTTTTAAAAAAAACTACACCATTTAGTATTTGGAAAGCGTGCACGCGATAAATTAGGGAGTGAGGTTGGGAGCCTCAAGTGGCACTGAAGGTGATTTTTGCTGAACATGACGTTTATGCAGCATTACAATTAACTAAAAGAATTAAAAAATATATATGTGACCCAGCTATCAGTGACCACTTCTTTTCCTCTATCCTCCTCTTCGTTTCCTATCCTATCCTTGCCCCCGTGACGGGCAAGACCAGCGGCACCGGCCTGCAAAAGAGCGGCGGTGAACCACGGCATCCCCGGCGAGCTCCGCGGGCGGCTGCTGGCGTTGGGGGAAGCAGCTGCTGGGTCGTGACCCTTCCGAGCTAAAGAAGGTGCGGCACCGCGGCGCTGAAGTCGCTCCGCGTCAACGAAGTTAGGGCCGTTCCTGTGGGAGTGCCACAAGCGTGACCGCACAGGGCCCCAATCTCCTATACGTGTCACAGGACCATTAGCCCAATAGAATAAATTAGTTGAAATGTGCAGTTGGAAACGGAGGCTGAGCGAGCACGTCGATTTGTTTTCGGCACGTGTGTCAATTCGAGCGTCCACCCGTCCGTCTGCCCCAACCCATACGCCGCGCCGCTCTCGCACTCGCCGTCTCGCTGTCCTGCTCGATGCTCGGCCGCTCATCGCACGGTCGTCGCTTGGCTCTTGGCCCTCGTCGCTCGCCGTCTGCACGTCTGCTGACGTGCCGCAGTAAAGCGGCAAGGCGGCAACCAGCGAGCAACGCCTTTGGGCGCCCTCCTCGGCGATATGGCAGCGACCACAAGCGGCAAGCTAGCTGCCCTGCACACACCAGCAAGGCAGCAGGGTATATGACCTAAATTTTTACTATGATCACTAGGTTTATGGTTTATCTAGTACGTATACTAAATTAATTTTTATTCATCTTGCATCTATATGTGCATAGATTTATATAGCATTTCAACTTCTAAGAAATGTCTTCTGCAAATCATTGAAAATTTTATTTCAAGAAGTACTAAAGGAAAAAGAAAGGAAAAAATACGAATTACCCCCCTAACTGTCGTGGTCGGCCGAATTTCCCCCTGAACCTGAAAACCAGACATTACTCACCGTAAACTTTCAATACCGGACGAATTACCCCCCTCGACCCAATCCAGAGCAGTTTTGTCCTACGTGGTGTACGCGTGGCAACCCAGTCAGCTTTTTTTTTCTAAAAAAATGATGGGACCCACATGTCATACCCCCCTCTTCCTCTCTTCGTCTGTTCATACATGGTCAACGGGCGACAGCGCGCACGACGCAATGCAGAGAGGGGCGGTGGGCAGCGCCGGTGGCCAGCGGCGCGCGGGAGCGAGCCGGCCGTCGCGCGCACGGTGGCGCGCGGGACGGGCGGTGGGCAGCGGCGCACGCGGGCAGGCCGGCCGTCGACGCACCCGGCGGCGCGCGGGGAGGTTGAGAGGATGGGGGAGGGGGAGCGGAGGTGGATGGGGAAGGGGAGGAAATGGAGGTGGAAGGGGAGGTCGAGTGGAGCGAGCTCCGCACACGGCGGCGGCCATGGCGGTGAGGCGGGGGTCGACCAGAAGCTCCCCAGCCGTTGCTCGCTCCCCAGCACCTGTGGGGGTGGCGATGGGCGGCAGCGCATTGTCAGGGGACGATTGTGTCTTTTGTCTTTAGCTATAGCTATGACATGGTTACATGATAGACAATTGACGACGATGATGACGACGAACATAGATAGAATTGAAAAGGTGATTAGCATTAATGATGTAGCATATGACGATGCGATCGATGGATGTAACATGGGCGTGATCGAGATGGCGAGACATTCGGAATCTCATTGTCTCCCTCGGCCAATTTGCAAAATCATCAGGCATGCGCGGCGATGGGCTCCAGACAGCGAGCGCGACTAGGTACACGACGCAAGCGCAGCGGGCGGCTCTGGTTGAAAATCCAGGAGGCGGAGCCGATGGAGGAAGCGGCCAAGTCCTGACGGCAGCGACGAGCACCCTAGCCAGGCGCCGGCGCCGGCGCCGGCTCATCGCAGAGGACACTATGGCTCGGGCAGGTCGACGGCGGTGGTGGACCAACGAACGCCAGCGAGGGAGAGCCGGCTGACGGCGTGGTCCAGGAGAATGCGACAACAGGAGAAGGAGGAGGTCAGGGCTGGAGGCCCCAAGGTCGACCGCGGTCGCGGCGAAGACGGCCGATGCGCAGGGGGCGGAGCAGATTCCGTCGACGATGACCTAGCAAGCAAGGTGCCGTTGCTGCTGCTTGACAGCGACAAAACCAAGGAGATCGATCTCTCCTGATGACCAAGAACGAAAAAGACAGGGCCGCTGGAGGGGATCGGGATCGATCTTCTCGGCCCACCGCCCGCCCTCGCGCGCCGCCGTGCGCGCTGATCGCCCGCACGGCCACGCCTGACGACGCGCTGCCGCCCACCGCTGCCCTCGCGTGCCGACCGCCCGCGTGGCCACGCCCGACAAACCGCTACCGCCCATCGCGGCCCTCGTGTGCCGTGTCAGGTGGAGATGGGAGAGAATGACAGGTGGGCCCCACCATATTTAAAAAAAGAAAATGTTGACTGGGTTGCCACGCGTACGCCACATAGGACAAAACTGCTATGGATTGAGTCGAGGGGGGTATTTCGTTCGGTATTGAAAGTTTAGGGTGAATAATGTCTGGTTTTCGGGTTTAGGGGGGAAATTTGGACGACCGTGATAGTTCAGGGGGGTAATTCGTACTTTTTCCAAAAAGAAATATACTTTCCAATTGAAGATTATGCACAAAGAAAAATTTCTATTCAAGTTTATATTGCTAAAATATATCATGAAGTGTAAGTTGTTTACTGGTTTATTTTATCGCACGGGCTCCCAAATTTCACGGGACGACCCTTATGAAGTTAACTGGGCTGGAGGGAAGGGGTGTAAGTGGCTAACCCGCGAAACCCACTTATAGGCTAAAATAAGCCGCAAACCTGCTTATTTTGACCTATAAGTGGGTTCGCGGCTGACCCACTTACACCCCTGGAGGGACTCCATGTCGATCTCGTCCCCGGTTCGGTTCCTCGTCATCGTCACAGGTCAGCGATGGCGATGATGACGACGTACTGGGTTCGGATCGATCAGGGCACACATGGCGGAGTACGGCGATCGACCACATGGCGCGCATCGCCTGCAAGCAGTCTGTTCAACGCCCTGGCCGGCCGAGCTCAAGCTGGGCGTCGACGCGACGGCCACTAGATGAAGTCCCTACCTCACTGAGGGCCACAGCTTCGTGCGCCTGCATGTACCGCTACATGCCCTGCCCTCGGTGGATCTAGAAAATCTATTCATCGGTGTCATAATATGTCTATCGGTGTTATAGGATGCTAATTATATTTAGATTATAATGTTATAATATATGGATAAGTAGTTTCGTTATAGATTTTACCAAAAATCGTCGGTGTCGCCTCACACCGGTCCTTATACTATAAATCCACCCCTGCCTGCCCTTCCTCCGCCTTCTGTACGTACTATTGTGAATTGATAACTGCAGCAATCATCGTGCTTACTTTGTGGATTATTCACAGTCACAGCCTCACCATCGCTGTTATGAAAATGGCGTCCAGAAAAGAGGTTATTACAATATTTTTTCATGACTAGCTTTATTAATTCTGTCAGTAAGAAAGCTACTTCCCTACGGATCGCGCCACACCCCCAGGCCTCCTTTAGTGCTGGTGCACAAGTGCAAATCAACCATACTCAGAGCTAATTAAAAACTCTACATGCATATATCTAGTATAAGAACAAAGCATAGGCATGACCAATTTCTTCTGGTTGTGAGGAGCTCCATTGGATAGGTTGATGGGAGGATTGGAGGTGGTGGCGGTGGAAGGGCAACTGGTATAGGTATATGCTGATCTCAATTAACTTTAAAACATATCGATAAAATTGGTACAAACTCATCCAAATCAAGACGGATGGACAGGAAATTTTAGCTAAGTAGAAAAAATACCCGTGCATTGCAACGGGTAAAGACTATATTAATCTTATTATTGTTCATTGTGAAATTCATTGTAAGAATTCACTTGGATATATATATTTTTCTAGAAAATCATGTCAAGTTAACATGCGAGTTTATTTTAAAGAGATTTCTTATATGACTCCTTCTGTATTTGTAAAAGTGAATGAACTTAAAACTCGACTAAAATGCAGATCTATATTTCCAATAGCGAACGAACTTAAAAACTGACTCATACACAGATGACTTACTAAAATATCGATAAAAATATCTTTAATTTTTGTAATAGTAGAGATTTGCCGAGGTCAAAAGGGGTCAGAGTTTTAATTTAGGAGCCCCTTCGATCATTTTCTTTTTACCAAAAAATATGATTTGGAATGAGGGATTCAAAGTAGAGTTATTCTAAGTAATAATAGGTGTAAAATGGTTTTGATAAAGTAGGCCAGATTTGGCTTAGGAGTGGCCCATTGACGCTTTAAATCACACTAGTGCAAGTAATAATATGTGTAAAAAGGAGATGAATGTGGGAATGAAGAGCTCCTTCCTTAGCCAAGTAGGCAAACTGCTGTTTTTGCTTGGTTGTTACATGGAAAATACATATTCTATCATCTGAACCGTGGTTTTGGAGTAGATTGAAAAGTGTTTGATACATCTAAGCAGATTAAAATCGATTTTGCGTACGCAAGTGGATGACGGATGAAAAAAAACTTTTGGAAACCTTACGTATTTTTTTTAGGTATATAGATATAGATATAGATTTCGTTGTAGTTTTTTCGAGATATGATACGTTCTTTTAAGGTAATGGAAATGCTATATATCCTCGGCCTGATCGATACGAGATTTACAGTGTGGTTCACCGCTTTACTGGTAATTTAAGATATTTGCACTAGTCCCGAATTAGATCATAACGACTGTTTGCAATTACCTGTAAGATGCAGATATATGTTGGAACTCGATCTAACAAAGGCAGCTTGTCTGATGCAATTTTTCTTTTTTCACATATTGTTTATGACAGGACTTGGATCAGTGCACCCCCAATTTCTTTATTTTCGTTCCTCCCTAATACCATGCACAGAAACACACTGCACTAATGAAGCGAGTAATTTATCAGGGAAATTTAACTATTTGCCACTTCAAATACCACTTCTATAGTTCTTCTCTATAACCACTGTGATTGTATCGATGCTATAGGACTTATTTCATCTGCATTTTTTCTCAGTTCTTGCAATCTTCTTAAAGACACAGAAGTGATAATCTCTACCTGTTATTTCCGTCCTGTAGACAATGTTGTGCTGAAGATATTTCTGTTAACCCAGAACACCAATCTCTCTAGGAACATGAAGGTAAACGCCTTTTGCTTCAGTGTCTACTGTCACTGTTTGAGTATAGAACAAAATGATTGACATTTAAAACCACCATACCATGTTCATCTGTGTCACAACTTTGGTTTGTTTTTTTGGGAATCAGGTACTTCACCATTGAATCTTGCAAACTTACGTACCAAGTCCTTTAATTTATACACCATGAACAAAAATTCCAGATCAGATAAATTGGACAAAAATTCCACGGTGGCGATGGCACATTTAGCTTTGCCCGTCGACTTACCACATGATGTGAGCACAAGAATATATTTTCCTAGGCCATAAGATGCCTCACACTCCATCTCTTGGCAACTCGATCGCTCCTTCTTGAGCATGAGTAGGAGCAGAAGGGGCTCATAGCACAAGCAGGAGCAGCGAGAGGTGCCAAGAAATGGGGAGGGAGGAATATGGTAAAATGGGGAAGAATTCATTTGTGTTTTCTAAACTAACACGCATTGACAACTTTGCACTAAATATAGGTGGTACGGTAAGACCGACCAATATTTATTCTCTAGAACCCAAAATAAGTAATAATGTTACATTAGTTCCAAAATAAATACCAAAGTAAAAAAGGTACATATTTTTAAACGATAATATTAAATGACAATGACAGGACAATCAAACCCACACCGTGCGTGCGTGATTTTTTCTAGTTTTATAGGAGTTTCTATGAGAGCCGTGTAAAATCTCACGCCCAAAGCCCTAAATCTAATTATTTTTCACCCTGAGTTTTCCATATCACTCATTTAACCTGCTTCTGCATATTCCACATAGCTTTACTCCACGGTAGCAATGGCACATTAGTTTTATGCATTGGCGTACCACATGACGTGAGCACAAAAATATATTTTCCTAGTCTATAAGATGCCTCGCATTCCATCTCTTGGCTACTCGAGCGCTCCTTCTTGAGCATGAGCATGAGAAAACGGGGCTCAGAGCGCAAGCAGGAGCAGCGAGAGGAGCCAATAAATGGGGAGGGAGGGATATGGTAAAATGGGGGAAGAATTAATTTGTGTTGTCTGTAGCAAATAACGGTCAAAACTAACACGCATTGCCACTGTGTACTAAAAATAGGTGGTATGGTAAGACCAACAAATATTTAATATCTAGAACCCAAAATAAGTAATAATGTAACATACATTTTAAAATAAATATCAAAGCACTAAAAGATACATTTTTTAAACGATTATATTACATGACAATAGCAACACAATCAAAACCACACCAACGTGCGTGCGCGATGCACTCTAGTTTTATAGGAGTTTCTACGAGAGCGGTGCAAAATCCCATGCCCAAAGCCCTAAATTTGATTATTTTTTACCCTGTGTTTTTTATATCACTCATTTAACCCACTTCTGCTCATTCCACACAGGTTTACTCTACAGTGGCGATGGTACATTTAGCTTTACCCGTGAACGTACCACATAACGTGAGCACAAATAAATATTTTCCTAGTCCATAAGATGCCTCACACTCCATCTCTTGGCTACTCTAGCGCTCCTTCTTGAGCATGAGTAGGAGCAGAAGGGGCTCATAGCACAAGCAGGAGCAGCGAGAGGTGCCAAGAAATGGGGAGGGAGGAATATGGTAAAATGGGGAAGAATTCATTTGTGTTTTCTGCAGCAAGTCAACGGTCAAAACTAACACACATTGCCACCGTGTACTAAGAATAGGTGGTATGGTAAGACCAACTAATATTTAATCTCTAGAATCTAAAATAAGTAAAAATGTTACATTAGTTCCAAAATAAATACCAAAGTACAAAAATATACAATTCTTTAAATGATAAGATTACAGGACAATAACAACACAATCAAAACTGCACCAACGTGTGTGCGCAATAGGAGTTTATATGAAAGCCATGCGTAATCCCGCGCCTATAGCCCTAAATCCTATTATTTTCCACCCCGAGTTTTTCATATCACTAGTTTAACATACTTTCACCCATTCGACGTAGCTTTACTCTACAGTGGCAATGGCACATTTAGCTTTACCCGTTGACGTATCACATGACGTGACAAAAAAAAATATTTTCCTAGTCCACAAGATGTCTCGTACTCCATCTCTTAGCTACTCGAGCGGTCCTTATTGAGCACGAGCAGAAGGGGCTCAGAGCACAAGGAGGAGCAACAAGAGGAGCCATGAAATGGGTTGGGAGCGATATGGTAAAATGGGAAAAAATTATTTGTTTTTTTTAGCAACTCGACGGTTAAAACTAACAAGCATTGTCACCGTGTACCTAAAATAGGTGGTCTGGTAAGACCAACAAATATTTAATCTCTAGAATAGAAAATAAGCAATAATGTAACTATTAGTTCCAAAATAAATACCAAAGTACTAAAAGATACTATAAATTTTTTAAACGATAAGATTACATGACAAGAACAGGATAATCAAACCCGCAACAGCGTGCGTGCGGGATGTACTCTAGTTTTAAAGGAGTTTCTACGAGAGCCATGCAAAATCCTGCGCCTAAAGCCTTAAATTTTAAATTCTTTATAACCCTGAGTTTTTCGTATCACTCGTTTAACCCACTTTTGCCCATTCCACATAGCTTTACTCCATGGTAGCAATGGCACTTTAGCTTTACCCGTTGACATACCACATTATGTGAGCACAAGAAACTATTTTCCCACTTCATAAGATGTCTCGCACTCCATCTCTTGGCTACTCCAGTGCTCCTCCTTGAGCACGAGCATGAGCAGTTGGGGCTCAGAGCACAAGCAGGAGCAGTGAGAGGAGGCCAAGAAATGGGGAGGGAGGGACATGGTAAAATGGGAAATGATTTATTTGTGGCTTTTGTAGCAAGTCAACGGTCAAAACTAACGGGCATGTCTACCATGTACTTAAAAATAGGTGGTGCGGTAAGACCGACAAATATTTAATCCGTAGAATCCAAAATAAGTAATAAGTAATAACGTAAGTGCTAGTTCCAAAATAAATACCAAAGTATCAAAAGATACATTTTATTAAAGACAAGATACATGAAAATAACAGCACAATCAAACCCGCAACAATGTGTGGGTTATAGTCTAGTTTTGTACGAGTTTCTACGAGAGCCATGCAAGATTCCGCGCCTAAAGTCCTAGACCCTAAACCCGCAAAAAATCACTCTGGCTGAACCTGTAGAACGCGGTCCAAGGCCGCCCTCGCCTCCTCCGTCTCCGGGTCATCGTCGCCGGCGACCACCTCCAGGATGTGGATCACCGCCAAGCTGTGGTCCTCGGCGAGCGTGAACTCGCCTCCTCGGAGCATCAGCTTGGCGCGGAGCTTCAGCAGCTGTGCCCTAGAATGTGCAAGCTCATGGTACAGAGCTGGGTTCTCATCGAGGCCGCCGCTCGCGACGTACCTGCTCTCCTCGCCGCGGACGACGTTGCTGGACTCCACGAGCAGGTCGGTGACGGCGGCGTACGCCGAGTGCGCAACCACGCCTCGCGCGGCGAGCGGCACGGCGATGCGCGTGACGAACTGGGGCAGCTCCTTCGTCGGCAGGTTGGCGGCGATGGCCGGCGCGATCTTGAACACCGACATGCACGCCGCCCACGCGTGTTCGTCGTGCACCTCCGCGGCGGTGATGGCGCGGACGGTGGAACGCGCCGCCGCCTCGCCGGAGCCGACGGCCTTGCGGCCGAAGAGCCTGAACACCCGGTGCACGGAGACGCACGGCGCCGGCTGCGTCGTGCACCGCCGCGCGATCCCGAGCCGCAGCAGCGCCACCAGCGCCTCCGGCTCGGCGGCGGCGGCGGCGGCGCGGCGGCGGGAGGAGGAGTCTTTGTCCAGCGCTCGCCGGGATGATGAGCAGGAGAGGCGCAGCGCGAGCTTCATCTGCTTCCACAGCGGCCTCTTGGGCTCGCCGCCCATGGCCGCCGCCAGCAAGGCCACCGGGATCGGCGACGGAGCGAAGAAGCTGCTGGTCTCGACCATCCTCACCGCCGCCTCGCCGAGGCCGTCCTTCTCCTCGTCCAGGAGCGCGAAGCACACGTCGAGCAGCTGCACCATGCCCGGGTTGTCCCGCAGCGCGGGCGCGTCGTTCTCCTCCCACGTCGGCGCGCGGTACGGCGCGTCGTTCATGGCTTGCCGGAGCTCCGCCGGGCTGACGGCGAGCTCGGAGAGGACCGCGCCGACGAGCGCGAGGGCGAGAGGGATGCTACCTACCTTCTGCTGGATCGCCCTGAGGGCAATGGTATCCTCCTCGCCGTGGAACGCGAGAGCCCCGTTCCTCGTCATCAGCAGCATGGCCTCCGGCGACTCCATGCTCGGCGCCAGCGAGAACGTCCTGACCCTCTGCAGCCGGCGCAGCCGCGTCGTCGTGATGATGACATGGCTGCGCGCGGCGGCGCCGGCGACGGCGCCGGGCAGGAGGTCCTGCACGTCGCGGCTGTCCCACCAGTCCGTCTCGCTCTCGAGGTTGTCGATAGCGAGGAGGTAGGGGATCTCGCGCGTGAGCTCCTTCCGGATCTTGGCAATGGCGTCGCTCTCCAAGCCGCGAAAGATCCACTCCTTCTCGGCCTTCTTGCTGCCGCTGCTGCGCCGGTCTCCGGCGGCGATGAGGGACAGGTCGTCGCCGACGGCGAGGCCGAGCTGGTCGGCGAGCTTGAGGTAGCCCATGCGTAGGTACCTCGCCTCGCCGCGCACCCACAGCACCTTCTTGTACTCCATGGCGTGGCGGTGCGCGTACTCCAGCACAAGCTCCGTCTTCCCGGCGCCCGACGCGCCGGAGATGCACACGACGCCGTTCATGAACGCCGGCTCGCCGCCGAACACCTCGACCTCGACCAGATGCATCGGCCTCTTCCCGAACAGGACGGCCTCGAGATCGAGCAGCTCGCTCTCCCTCCCGACGAAGCGCTCGTTGCGGGCGAAGGGAAGCTCCGGGTGCGCCGCCGCCGCCGCGCGCCATGACCGGACGGCGTCCGTCACCGCGCGCCGCCCAAGCCTCGACCCGACGATCTCGAGGAGATCGATCAGGCGGTGCCTCTGGCTCGCGGCGTCCACCTCCACGGCCGGATCAGCACGGGACAGCGCGCCAACCGCCTCCCTCCAGTCCCGCTCGCCGCCGTCGTAGACCTTCCACAGGTGGCCGCCGAACCTCCCCCACAGATCGCCGCGCTTCTCCACGACGTCCTCCGCGCGGCAGTCGCCCTTCCCGAGCCCGACGAACACCGGCACGAGCCTCCCCTTCTCCACGAACGCACGGATCTCGTCGACGCAGTAGGGGTTCCCGAGCGACGCCGGGGTGACGACCACGACGCCCGCCACCGCGGCGTCCATCGCGGCGCTCGCCGCCGCGTGCGACGGCGCGTCGCGGCACCGCCGCCGGTCCGCCGCCACGCAGCGCACGCCGAGCGCCTCCATCTCGGCGCACAGCCACGCCACGAACCGCTCCACCTCCGCCGCCGCGCCACCACCACCGCCGCCGCCGTACCCGACGTACACGTCGCACCCCCGCGCCCTCGCCAGCGCCGACGACGGCGCCACCACCACCTCCTCCTCCGCCTCCTCACCATCACCTACCCCGAAAGAGAACCCGGCACGCCGCGTCGGGATCTCCGGCGGCGCAGGGGCATCCAAGATCCGGATCCCTTTCTCCTTCTTGCTCGAGGACGACGCCGCGAAGCCTTGGAGGCCACCATTAATCCTCTTATCCCGCGCCGCCATCGCCGCCGCGCGATCTCTTGCCCGAAATCGCTCGACCAAATCTTGGGAGGGGATCGAGACGATCTCTCCACCAATCCAAGGAAAGGAATAATCGATGGAACTGGACGAGCACTTGAGATTATCTCACGCCGCCATCAAGGCTTTCCCAAAACGAGAGGCGACGCTGAAGCGGGAGGTTTTAAATGTACTAGGAACAGGGTTTACAATTTCGCTTTCGGTCAAAATTTCAGTGCTATACCGCAATTTGGAAATTTTCGGTACTTTTGGGCCGAAATTATATAAAGGTTTAACAAATTTCGACTGAATTTGGATAAATTTTGACCTTATTCACAAAAAATTGAGAAAATTAGAAAATTTCGGACGAGATAATGGCTTGCCGGTGGGGTCTAAAATTTCGAACCGGCATTGCAATCACTGACTAGGAATTCTTTTTTTTTTGTGTCCGTTTCTACTCGATCTGAGCCGTCCGTTTCAGCAACAACGGACACAACAAATCCACGAGGGATGGTGCAGCACGTACAGGTTTGTGAGACGCTGCGTGGTGGGGCCAGGGCCATGGAGGGTCAACTTTGATTTACCGTTTTTTTTTTGACAACTCACCAAGGAAGATACAAACTTGATTTAAGCAAATTCATTTCACTAGCATATTTAATTTTACGTTAGTATTTCTCTACTACTTAAATGATGAGCTGATTACAGATTGTTCCATGAAGATAAGTATGTGTGTTCTATGTATGACCTTTTTTTGGAAGAAAAAATGGTTACATCATCTAGACATGGATATACATCCATGGATGATATAGTTAGTTTGATATGCTTTCTATTTTAGTTTTATATTCTCAAGATAATTGTTTTAATATATATTTTTTCAATTGGTATATATACTTATCAGGCGTAATGCATGAGAACAATGGTAAGGATTGACAAATGGACCCATACTCCCTATAATTTGATTCAATTTTGCATGCAAAATTATAAGAAGGTGCATATAGACATCATATTAGCTGTATTTATTTTATATGCTTACTGTTTAATTAAGTGATTCAATACACTTTTGTCCAATTCTCAACAAAAAACAAAAATGCATAAAGTCAGTACTGACACACTCAATATGTAAACAACTCATCATTTAAGTAGTGGGAAAATAGTAACGTAATTTTTAATATACTATTGAAATAAATTACTGAAATCATATTTGTATCTATCTTGGTGAGCTGTCCCCAAAAAAAAAAGGGAAACCAAGTTAACCATCCATGGCCTAGGTCGGGAAAACCTGATGTAGCGTTTTTATGAAAGTGGATTTTTGTCTATCAAGGAGACATACTCTCGTTTTATACACATGTCGTTCAAAAAGTTATCAAAATTTTTTTAAAAAATTGTCAAGATAGATCAATTTATGATATATCTTTTCACAAACATGCGAGTTAAAATTTGACATATACAATTCGAAACAAAAAATAACAAATTTGACCGTGAATTACGCATTCACTTTATAGTCAAATTTGTTATTTTTGTTTTTACTTGTATAAGCTGAATTTGAATTTACATGTTTGTGAAGTGACATATCATATATTGATCTATCCTGTTAAGTTTTTTCAATTTTTTTTTGACTTTTTAAGTGATATGTAAAAATGAGAGGATATCCCTTTAAGGATGATTTGAGTTTTCTCGTTTCCTTTTCTTTTCAGCTATATCTAATCCAATAGTTGGGTCGGTCGAGTAGTAATCAACTTCTGATAATTGGAAAGCTACTCTTGATGGGCCTTATTCCTGTACAGGGTCCCGCCCCACTTCCCCACTGTTACCCTCACATTTTCTCAAAGGTTCCGCGGGTCAAAAATTGGATCTATTCTTAATTAATCTGTAAGGTGGGTTCCTGGATAGAGATTTTGCCACCCCTAGCACACTCACCCAGCGTCTTCATCTCAGTGCACAGCCACATCACATATTTGGTTTACTTTTTAACATGATAATCGAAACATTAAATGGAACACATATATGCGGAAGTCTAGCTGGGGTTTGCCCAAGAGGAAAATCAACTAGTTAGAAGCACCTACCTAATATGCAGTCATGCAGGCAACGTGAGATCATATTCCAATTTACCAGCAGAGGCCATGTAACCATAAACAATTAATCCATCGAATTAGTGTGGCGCCAACAATTGAACCATTAGTTAATGTCTTTACTGCATCAGGAACTAAGTGCATGCAGTACTGCCTCATCTGTTTAACCACAAAGTAATTGGGCCAACATTAGGTTCCGAGATTAACACATTATGAAATACAAGATTTATACATGTTTCTGCCTTTCTGAGCTTTGATCGTCTAGAAAAAGTTAGACCGTTCAATGCTGAGCCAAATTTATTTGACCAACCTAGCTTAATTAATTAGTTAGGCCTAAACTCGGCTGACATTTGTTTATTTTACCATGTTCGAAATAAAATTGTTGTTGTTTTAATTTCGGAAAAGATTATTTTCAGTTACTAATTAGTTCTAAATTTCATGAGTTCCCTAATTGGGTTTTTTTTTCAAAAAACAAGAAACCATGCTAATCCTATCTTACTGTAAAGTTATAACCCACGAATTTTAAAACTCAACATACAAACATGCCACATCATCATCCACTAGCAATAACTATATAAAAAACTTATGCATGCATGCAACATTATCTGTAATTCATTGAATTCTACAAATCAACACCCAATCATCTTTCTTCATATTATTCTTCATAATATTTTAAACATATATATATATCCATCATTTTTATAATATTCAACATATATTCATCCATATAATCAAAGTGTGGGATATCATATTTCATCTACAATCTCATATAGAGTATGTCTACTAAATTTATTTCTCTTTAAACATAGTTTGACAAATCAGTTTTATTTGTTGTTAATAACTAATTTAATTTTTTAGCTCGATTATTAAAAAATATTAAAAGTTGCTTAGTAATTTCTGTAGTAATACGCGGGGAATCATTTTAATTAAGGTGGGCCAACCATATGCCTCTCTGGCCGGATATACCCATATATTCGTGAAAAGTAAAATTCGTGTAGTACCGGCTAGGCCAAGCCGTGAGTGCAATTTTCGCGAGAATGCCTAATGGGCACTAATTAATGTATAGTACTCCATATGGTCATATATGGCCGTTTCCTCTTCACTGATGGACAAAGGTTAAGCAAATATCTATCTATCTATCTATCTATCTATCTATCTATCTATACTAATTATACTAATTAGATATTTTTTAGGAGCTCATATATCAACTAGAAAAATCTAGCAGTTGATTAGAATGATCGTAATATCACAACCGTAGATTGTATTGATGCATTCAAAATTATTTAGTTTCTATTTTTCCTATCCAGTTACGTACATGAAGAAATGGTTAAATCTGGTACGGTTTTAGTGAATGGGAAATTATCTCTGTTGAATAGATGTACGGTTTAAGCAATCAATAGAATCTTATACGGTTTACTGACCGGACTGGAAATTTTCTCTAACTGTGCTTGTTTTTCTTATCCAGTCACATATATTAATCGCTAATCGGTAGTAGAATCCTATACGGTATACTGAAATTGGAAACATACAAAGGTAGAGGTAGAGACTACCATCTTATAATAGTTGAGATAATAAGAGCTCTCATCATTAATGCACCAAAACATTTTTTTATTTACCATTTTTTATCTTCTCCACCCACATGCAATAAATTTTCGTTAAAAAATGTTAAGAGTTACTTTGTTGTCATGTGTAGTAATAATGTTTCTCTTTCCTCTTATTTCTCTCTTCTATGTTACCAAATTTATTTACATGATAACAGAGTGAGTCTATTATTAAAGTACATGCCCTAACAGAATAGATGTACAACCTGATTGATGTGCGAGCTGGTAGATTATATCCATAGTCATAGATCATTTATTTGAGGTAAATCCTTAACCTTTATCTAGAAAACAAACTATTTCTTGATTAGGTGATTGTGATGGTATTATCAAAATTTTATATCATATTGAGAAATCATCTTGAATAAAACATATTGTTGTAAATTCTATGGGCTCTTCAGTTTATTATATTAATTTTTGCATTTGACATAGACTATTGTCCAGATTATTGTTACGAATTATCTATTTTATTATAGGGATAAATTAAATATTTGAGAAAGGAACTTTAGAAATATCTTATAAAAATGGTCAAGCAATGTAGTGGAATAATGTTTTTTGAGAAAACATATTTTTAGAGGCGTTGACCAGAATTAGCTAAAATAACACCAATAAAACAAATATGGATATCTTTCTGAAAAAGAATAATTCCAAAATTTGGGCATTAGATAAATATATTGTATCATTTTGATTTTGAAATTATTAGTAAGTTGTAATTTATATAGACATTTTTAAATCTAAGCAACTATAATTTATAAAATAACCAATCTATTCAGTATATTATTAAATTTTAAATGTTTGTAATCTAAACAATAGCCCATGCAACACTAGTAGATTAATCCTAGAAAAGGTAAGGTACATAAATAGTAATCTCTATAACTATCAATTTCAACATATAATAAAATGTATAAAACACACAAGGAAAGTAAACACAAAGTTCTGAATTATTTTCCTCACTAACCATATGTAGCAAACACATATGGCTAGATCTGTTGTTTTTAACAAAAAAATGACCTCCTGGTCAGTATAAATAAGAGTAGATCTAAAAAGATTAGACCTTTATGTACCACCCACTAATCTAGATAACACGAAGAAACTTGAAAAGGCACATAAAAAAAGTAGTGGAAGAAGAAGATAAACAAAAGGATCTGAAGTACTCACCTTTTTTTTTCATAACTTCTCCAGTGGATGATCTTTAGACCAAGTTGATTCCTAACGTGAAACCCCTAGCCGTACCAATAATCATCTCAAACAAGACTGGATTGAAAAGAAAAGCATCAGATCCAAATGAACTCAACAAATTCCATAAGCGAAAAACGGGGGCAACAAGATTTAGAGATGAACAAGTATTACTTATTGATGTCGCCATGGCCGAGCTCACTCCAGCATCTGCTCCAAACATGCAAGGAGATAAAGGGGAACAAAACCCTAGAGGTAAAAAAGTCTTCATCCTTTTCTTTTGCAGCCACCGCAACTTCGAGCTAACCCTTTTCTTTTTTGCTCTTAGGACAGTATATATCTTGGGTTGACAACAGGGCGGGTCGGATCCAAGTTGGACAAGATTGGGGCGCCGGCATGGTAGCAGTAGAGGAGAGGGTCTTGGAGCGTCGATGAGAAAGGAAGATGGAGAGGGGCGGTGGCGGCCGGTCGGAGAGGGGGTGACTGCGAGGCCAGTGGGTTGCACAAGTGCTAATGGCCTGACGGCGCTGGCGGCTAGGAGGTTGGGAAGGATTTGATCTAGGGTTCACACCCTTCTATTTATAACTAGAACACCTAGGGTTTGGCCTGTAGAAATGGGCTTTCATAAGCAATTGTTGATGGGCCTTATATCCTAGGGACTGTAGTTAACCTATGGGTGAAAACTGTTACTCATTTGATTGGGCCCCACCTCGATGGACTAGCAAGTTGGAAATTGCACTTGCCCATGGGCCCATAGGGTGGGTATTCGGGAGGTCCGTGGCCCCTATGGAGATTCTGCCACCCTTCTATGTAGCCAGCCTGACATGCAAATAGTGATGGGATGAGTTTAGATGCTCATTGGACTTACAAGTTAGAAGTATATAGTGTTGAGAATTTTTGTGATCTCTAGTTGCAATATTCAAACAAGACCATATGCAACAAGACCATATGTTCTAGGAGATGCTTGTTGCATATGGTCTTGTTTGGCACATCTCTATCCAAGATTTTTTAGAGCTAGGTATTTCTAACTGCACATATTTATAAATCTGGATCCGCGATTACATTGAAAGCATTTGGATGAATCATTTTTTCTCCTATTTTAAGTGAAATATAAAATTTAAATTACTATAATTTAACAAACAAATTTCAAATCCAACATGGATGTAATATTTGGACTATGCCAAACAAGACCTATATATATGCTTATAGTGTGAAAATACCATAGAAATGGTCGTTTATTTAGAGGTGTGAGAAAAATGTGTTTAACATATTGTCGACGAACTATACCCAAAGACAATATTTGCAGGGTATGGGGATCGTTTGAACCAAGGTATACTCAAGATCAGATCAAACAGACAAAGGATAATGATTTATATTGGTTCATGTCCTCAAGATGAGTAATAACCATACTTCTGTTTATATGTATTATGGATAGGAATACCACAATACCACACAAAGTATAATGACACAAAGTATAATGGGGAACATGACGACTTGATGAATCTGTCGACTAGAAGCTGACGAGAACGACTTAACAAGATCTATTCGGCGAATAAGGCGCTGGCTTCCTCCGGATTACTTCTAAATGTGGCTTTGGCTATGGCTTATAATTCGATGCTTCTTGCTGGATGAGAGGGGGGCTTCTATTTAATACGTTGGTCATCTTCTTATCCAAGTAGAACTTGGAGAGACAAACCTTATCTCCCCCGACTAGACTCTTACACATTCCAGTCCAGGAAGATAATTTCCATCTTTATTTGCCTTATTTCCTTTAATTATAGAATACCTTCTCGTATACTATTAGATATATGGTATTGTCGTATTACATTAAACCATGTATAAACCATGTACAGAAGGTATGTTTTATCAACGGACACATATACCATGGTAAGGACTGTTAAAATTGTGGCGATAACCGCTCTGTTTTATTTTACTAAGCTGGTGTGCATTGATTGATAAAGCGGTTAAGTAGTATTTTTTAAGAAACTTCTAGAAAATTTATATGTATTTTTCCCGTTTTCACTGTTAACCGCGGTACGTGAATTATATATGTTGGCAACCAAATTTAGCACTGGGATATATTTATCGCAAGTTCAGTTCAGATTTGGAAAAGACCCAAGCCTTTTGCACAGGGCTAGACCGACTGGCGGCATGGGACCGAACCGATATACACTAGTAATACTAGATCCTTCTATCTGTGACGGGCTCTAATATGCCTAGAAATAGCGGGCCGTCACAAGAAAGTCATCTCAATCGGGCCAAAAAGTACCCGATTGAGATATGGTCGCACAGACATATTAGATGGGTATAAAACTTAAGCCCGTCACGGATGACACCTATCAGTGACGGGCCGTAGTTTAGGCCCGATTGAGATAACATTCCATATCTCAAACGGGCCTAAAGATGTGGCCCGTCACAGATGACCATCTGTGACGGGCGCCAACTTTAGGCCCGATTGAGATAACATTCCATATCTTAAACGGGCCTCAAGTTGTGGCCCGTCACAGATGACCATCATCCGTGACGTGCACCAACTTGAGGCCCGTTTGAGATAGCAACTAGGGCCGTCACAGATGACTCATCAGTGACAGGCTATATACTTAATCTCTATCGGGCATTAACTAAAGCCCGTCACCGATGACTATTTTTTTATTTTTCATATGATGTTTATATTTGTAAGTTGAACTATAGCAAAATAATTAAGTGAAGTATAATAATTCATTTTATTAGTCAAAATAATTTTACGGGTAGTAAATGATTTCAAATGGAAAAAATGTCAACAACAAAGTTGTATAACTTATCCAGATTTACAACTTTTAGTTTGGCCATTTTTCTATATAACATTTTTTTTGAACAGTTTGAATTTGAATTTGAAAATATAACAAATTCAAACAACATTTTCAAATACTAAATGATTTCAATTGAAAAAGTCATCAACAACAAAGTTGAATAACTCATCAAGATCTAAAACTTTTATTTTTGTTATTTCTTCATCCGACGAAATGTTAGTAATATTATTCATAAATTTTACATATATGTGTTATAGTTTATAAAACCAGATAAGAGATATGTCAATTTTATGAATAATGTTACTATCACTTTGTCGTATGAAGAAATGACCAAAATAAAAGTTTTAGATCTTGATGAGTTATTCAACTTTGTTGTTGATGACTTTTTCAATTGATATCATTTAGTATTTGAAAATGTTGTTTGAAGTTGTCATATTTTCAAATTCAAATTCAAATGGTTCAAAAAATGTTATATTGAAAAATGACCAAAATAAAAGTTATAGATCTTGATGAGTTATACAACTTTGTTGTTTATGACTTTTTCAGTTGAAGCCGTTCACTGGTCTAAAATTCTATTTGAACTTTTAAAACTTTGAATTTCGAATTTCAAATTGTTTAAATAGAGTTATATGGAGAAATGACCAAAATAAAAATTTTGCACCTCGATGAGTTCTACAACTTTGGTTTTGGTGACATTTCCATTTGAAATCATTTAATAACCCCCAATTTGACATCCTGGCCTAGGGCCTAATAAGATTAATAGAATACTTATATCAACAAGTTACAACTACTTTTCCGGAAGCCAATCTCCAAAGAACTTTGATGTTAAGCGTGCTCTGGCCTAGATGCCTGAGACTAGCCAAAAAATAAAATTTATTTATTTTTGGATTATACTCATTAACTTAGGCCCGATTGAGATGAGGGACATCTGTGACGGGCCATAGTTAATGCTGTCATCTGTGACGGGCTATAGTTAATGCCCGTCACAGATAAGGATCATCTGTGACGGGCGCTAGTTGTGGCCCGATTGAGATAGGTCATCCGTGACGGGCTATAGTTTGACTGGTCGTCTGGGTCAAAGCTATCGGTAACGGGCTTTAATTAGGGCCCGATTGAGATAGATTCATCCGTGACGGCCGTTTGCCCGATTGAGATAACTCTTCACATCTGTGACTTCTAGCCTGTGACAGACGTCGTGCCCGATTGAGATGGGGTTTACCACTCGATTGAGATGATGGTATCCCTTCTAGTGATAGGATCTGATGATCGGTCCAACCCAGACCCAGTCAAGTCCAATTAAGATTGTTCTCATGTTTTCTTGCTTGCAGCATGCCTAAGAGTACCCAAGACAAATCCCTATCCAATAATTTAAAGTTTTGTAAAATAAAAAAAAATCGATCCAATGATGACCCAAAATCAGAATTCCCATCTCCAGGTTTCTATCTCTCTACAAGTAAAGAAGCCCTCGTCAAAAATTTCCAGCCTGCAACTTCATCTTGCGGGGTTGTCCGTCGCCGCCGCCTCTAGCTACCCAACCGTCGGACACATCTCTCATGTAGTCGGCAGAGAGTCTTCCGTGGCGACCTACGCCGATGCGACAACGCACGGCTAGTATATGTTGCTATTGCTTCCTGGTTTAATTTTGTTGTTGGCTTGTTGTTGCCGCTGCTATGTGCTGAGGGAAAATAATAGTGCTCCGTTATGTTGTTGCTGCTGTTCCTAGTTCTCCATTCTGTGTAAAAAATGGCGGCGTCCTGACAGATGCCGAGCGCATTTCGGACGAAACCTACAGCGGAAATTAATGATTAATGGTGCTGCTGCTGATGATGCTGCTGCTAAAATCGCACCATTGTTGTCTAACAAGAATGCCAGGAATAAATAGATGGTTCTTGGCATGCAAATTTTGTATGTTAGTTTACCCTTTATTTTTTTGACATTGTATTGGTTCTCTATTTGTAGGTGCCAGTCAAATCTGTGTACCTGATCTGCTGCTGGTAGTGCTTATGCTGCTGACCGCTGAGTTGCTAACAAGTTTCTAGAGCTACTAATCTTCTGCTTGCTGGTTGGTGTTGATAGTTATTTTGCTAATGGCTAGAGCTGATTGCTGTTGCCGAGCTTTGATCACGTTGAGTGGAGACCGGAGAGGCGCGACACTGCGATCATCACAGGTCGCGTGGGCAAGCTCGATCGCAAGAGGGAGAAGGAAACAGATTTCAGTTGTAATTTTGTTGTATGGGACCCCACTTTTTTTTAATAAATGTTAAGAGTCAACTCCATGTTTCCCTTTTCTCCCCCCCCTCTCTTTTCTACATCACTAATTTTACTTGCATGATAACGAAGAGAGATCGTTATTACACATCATTGTACATGCCCCCTAAACAATATTTAAAGGATAGAATTTAAGGATACCGTTGGTGATGTTTAGGATACTGTTGTTGGCATTTGGAAGGAGTAAAACCAATGCATCTTCTGAAACAAGGAGCTAACGATGGTGGTCCTAATCCCGAAGATAAAGGAAGAGGTAAAATCTTGAGCTACGGCGGGAGCCAAACGCCTAGCAGAGATGTTACTTTAGTCCCCGACCGTTTTTTTTAAAAAATATTACTTTCTTTTCCTGACTTGTAAATTTGCCCTTCTATATTCAATGAATAGGCAAGCTTTGCCTTTCGCTCAAAGAAAAAAGTTTAAGTCTGAGATTTTTTTTAAGTCCAAATAATTGATTTGTAGGCCTATTATTTTACGTTTGGTCGGAAAATGCGTCAGTGATAATAACTCGGGTCAAATGTTTGGTCAATTCGTTCAAATCCCCTTTCATCATCCGGAGCAAAATTTATCTCCTCTCGTCGAGGCCATCATTGCCGGTGAGGCAACTGTAGTGGCCGGCCGAGGCGACCTCCCCGGCGGCGCGATGGGCACGAATGGGCAGCTACTCTCCGGTGACCTCCCGTGTGTCTCCACTACGGCAAGAGCTCGGGAGCGGCGATCATCGCGACGTACGTCGAACTGAGGTGACGAGGTGACTCGCCGGTGACCCTCGCCGTCGTCCCTCCAACGGTGGCGATCATCAACAAGGTGGGGGTTCATGAGCAAGCATCCTCCTCTTTTTCGATTTATGCAGAATCTGTCATTTTATTTCAAAAAGTCAGAAATTTCGATGAACCCAAGAGGTTTTTCCCTATCCCGGAGTTTTGAAGGCTGCTATAAATTGGACGTCCGATCTATTGCAAAAAATCAGACACCCACATCAGCATGACGTCATCATGCATGCATGCATGTAAAACTACTTTGAACTATTTTTTCTCTTAAATTATTTATCCAAATTATGACCCGATTACACAATTAAATTCGTTGCAATTAAATCTTCAAAATAAGACCACACATTGATATATTCCGATGAAAAAAATATTTAGCTTATTTTTGAATTATTTTTAAATGGTGCACGCTGTTGCACCAAATATATCAAAATTGTTTCACTAGGTAGATCGAAAATGTTTCAATCGTTTTAATCGGGCGCTATTTCACCTTATATGAAAACAATGTTTCAAAAAATAGTGAAAGGATTTTCAAGTCACTGCAACATTTGATCCATACAAAGTGAAACATTATAAGTACACTAGATCAAATATTTTTTGGTAGAAAAAAATAAAACGAATTCCCTTAATAGAGGGTTTCCATAATATGTGCATGATTTGCTACAAAGAATGTTTCAATTCAGTGCATTAGAGAAACTATTTTGGTGGAACAAAGAATAAAACGAATTCCCTTAATAGAGGGTTTCTATAATATACGGGTGATTTGTTGCAAAAGAATGTTTCAATTCACTGCAACATTAGGTCATGCATAGTGAAACATTGTACGTACACTAGGTGAAATATTTTTAGAGGAACAAAAAAATGAAACGGATTCCCTTAGTACAGGGTTTCCAAAATATGTTGGTGATTTGTTGCAACGGAATATGTGGTGGGGACACGTGGCAAGTGTGCAGGGCGACACGCGTCGTGGGGGGTGGGGGGAACGCCCGATTTTTTTTCTCCCTCCGGGCGCCCAATTTTCAGCATTTCTGCGGAGTTTTAGAGGGGAGGCCTACGCGTCGGACGCCCGATGCTGGGGGGGGGGATTGGGCGTTGACGTCAGCATGACGTCAGCGTCCGATTTACGTGCAAAACTACTTTAAACTGATTTTTCTCTTAAATTACTTATCTAAATCATGATCCGATTGCACCATTAAATTCGTTGCAATTAAATCTTTAAAACAAGACCAAACATGGATATATTCCGATGAAAATTTTTTTTAGCTTATTATTGAATTATTTTTAAATGTTGCATGATGTTCCACCAGGTATATCGGAATTGTTTCACTAAATAAACCGAAAATGTTTCACTCGTTTAAATCGGGTGTTGTTTTAGCTTATATAAAAATAATGTTTCAGCAAATAGCAAAAGAATATTTCAGTTCACTGCAACATTTGATTTATATATAGTGAAACATTATAAGTACAGTAGGTGAAACATTTTTCGGTGGAACAAAAAATAAACCAAATTCCCTTAATAGGGGGTTTCCAAAATATGTGGGTTTTTTTGTTGCAATAGAATGTTTCGTTCACTGCAACGTTAGATGTACACATAGTTAAACATTGTGAGTAACTAGGTGAAATATTTTTGGTGGAAAAAAAATAAACCAAATTCCCCTAATATAGGGTTTCTAAAATATGTGGGTGATTTGTTGCAATGGAGTTGTGTGTGTGAAAGTGGCAGGTGGGGGCAGGGGAGACATGTGGGTGTGCCCCATGGGGGAGACACGGGCGAGCGTCCGATTTAACGCACCCGCGCCGGTCGACCGAGAACTAGCATTCTCGAGTTTTAGATGGAATTTCAGCGAGAATGCTTCTCATCGGGCATCCGGGCCGACGCAAAAAATCGGACGGTAGTAACGGTGCCTCTTCACCCGAGACAATAGAAGTCCTCACGTGCATGCAGGGAACTAGTACACGTCAGGACACGTCAAGTGCATGCATCCATGCATATTCAAATATTCAAAATTTAAATACATGTTTCTCTACAATTATTTATCCAACCTACGATTTAATTATACCATTAGATTCGTTATAATTAAATCTTTATATAAAGATCTTATATGGTTATATCCGATCACACCGTTGTATTCGTTGCAATTAAATTTTTACAACAAGACCACACATGATTATATTTCGATAAAAAAATATTTTAGCTTTTCTATTGATATTTTTTTTAATATTGCATATGATCTCTTTTGATGTTTCAACCAGTAGTTTTACGATATTTCTGCTAGTGTACTTGCGATGTTTCACTATGTACGGATCAAATGTTGCAGTGGATTTTGATATTATGGAATGCGCGGTTGCAACAAATCACCCACATATTTTGGAAACCCCCTCTTAAGTGAATTTGGTTTATTTTTTGTTCCACCAAAAATGTTTCACCTAGTGTACTCACAATATTTCCCTATATATAAATCTAATGTTGCAGTGAACTGAAATATTCCATTGCAACAAAAAAAACCCACATATTTTAGAAACCCCTATTAAGGGAATTCGTTTCATTTTTTGTTCCACCAAAAAATATTTCACCTAGTGTACTTATAATGTTGTTGCAGTGAAATGAAACATTCTTTCGCTATTTGCTGAAACATTATTTTTATATAAGGTGAAACAACACCCGATTTAAACGAGTGAAACATTTTCGGTTTATTTAGTGAAACAATTCCGATATACCTGGTGGAACATCGTGCAACATTTAAAAATAATTCAATAATAAGCTAAAAAAATTTTATCGGAATATATCCATGTGTGGTTTTGTTTTGAAAATTTAATTGCAACGAATTTAATGGTGCAATCGAATCATGATTTGGATAAGTAATTTAAGAGAAAAATCAGTTTAAAGTAGTTTTTGCACGTAAATCGGGTGCTGACGTCATGCTGACGTCAGCGCCCGATTTTCCCCAAAACATCGGACGTCCGAGCCAGAGTTGCCTCTGAATTTCAGATTGTTTTTTTATTCAGAGTCCGATTCTTATCCTTTTGTTCGGCCTTATCTTTTTCTTAGCCCAGCCTATTCTTTCTTCCCCTTTTCAAGGCCATCGGAGGCTTGTTTGCAGCCTAGCCGGACCTCTTTTTTATTTTGGGCCGAATGAAATTCAGCCCAAAAGAAATAATTAGTCCCAAAAATTTGATAGCACGATTTTCATTTCAAAATTGATCCGGGAGTATATAAGTTTAGACCACAACTTGATTTTTGGTTTGAGATGCATTTAGATTTGATTGGAGGATTAGAATGAATATATGACGAATTTGAATCGCATTTGATTAGGATCGATTGAGATTACCAAATGAACTCCAAATCCAAGAAGAAAACTTATTGCATATCTTAAAATTAAATTTTCTTAAAAACCCACAACTAAGTAAATTACAGAGAATAGACTATCGCAGACAGTTCTATTTTCAAACTGCAGATGCAAGAGTTCACAGAAAATTCAAGACATGACCCAGAAATACTCGAGAGCATTAGTTGGATCCGGCGTACTGGATATCTAAATCTAAACAAGCCTATGATCAAAACAGAAAATCTAAACAAGCCTAAATAAGTCTGTTCTGACCACTGCATTTCAAGCACATGTCTTGACTCTGAAATCTGAATTCTTCCACCGAACAGAGCCTCACCTGTGTAATTCGTTGGATCTCATCAGATCACACATAATATTCTAATACAGAGCTACACATGTTTACTGGTTATTGACCATGTACAGTGCGTCCTTGAACACGTGAGTGGTAGGTATAAAAAGAATCAACTACTACGGAGAAAATCAGGCAGCAAAAATGGGCGAAAAAACGAGGCTTCAATTCTGAGCTAGATTATCATACCAAACCAACCAAAGAATGCATAGACAAAGGGGTCAAAACATATGCAACAACCAGAATGGATTCACATGCAAATGAGCCTTTTATGTCCAGAAAATAGCTCATTTGGAGGAGAGAATCGTAGGAGCGCCGCAGAATCTTTCCCTTGTTTGTGTGTCTACGACCAGTGAAGGCAGCAGCTAGCTTCTTTTGAGGTACCTTCTGTGCCTCTGCTTGGGGAACCTGTTCAGTAGCAGCATCAGGCCAACATTGCTCCCACACAAACCGATTGGGTACCTGCAATTGATGCCCAGTGCCAATGGTGGTTAGGTATTAAAAAAAACACTACCGAGAGATTAACCAACCGAGCAAGATAGGGCAACTCACTTGACGCTACATGATTTCCTCCGCCAGCTAAACACAGAGGCAATCCACTGGATGAAACATCAAATAAGCAAATCAGCAAAGAAAATACAGTGTGAGAGTAACATTTTAATATTAATGTCTTCTAGAAGCAATGCATGGTTCCAAAGATGGAAACAAAATGTAAATTTTAAGATTGTTCTAACTTAACTGATATGCCCTTCCTTTTTCTTATTCATCCACCCCTCCCAATCTCAGGCAGGTGGGATACTTTGTATAAAAAAATGGGCATAAATTGACTAAATTATTTTTTTACGAAGTACAATCATACTGAAATTTGCACAACTGTCAGGCACTGTCATAGACATGGCAGGCTCTAGCGCATATTGTCGGTCAAACCTTATCCTTATTAGTTAATTTTCAGCCATGATCCAGTTCTGACAGACCCATGTTGATTAAGTAAGGTCACATGCTTTCCTTCACATTTGGTAGCACACTTGGCCTCAAACTATAGTAAACACAGAACAACAGAATAAATTGAAAGAATAAAGAATCATCGTCTAGTCAGGTGATGGAACTTGATTCCTCGTTCTCAAAGCAATTCAGACTGTACTTTCTTCCAGGTGTTCGGTACTAAGGTAGAATAAAGAAACATTGTCGCAAAACAGCAACAACCGGCTATCTCATCAAACTGGAAATTTGCTTGCAAGGAATAGTTATTCATTTTTGACAGACAGCCATTTATGGTGGGTTATATCACTAGTATTTCATCAAATATCCTTTGGTGAAAGAAACAAGTAGGAAGCAATATTTCATAAATCTTGCACACAACTCAGGTGAAATAAGGAGCGTGAAAAACCACTGTTGACCATTGCATGATGCCCTAACTCACAATTTAGCAGCTTTAGTGTACTACTTCAAGGAACAGACAGAAACCTTATGACTACATAAGTACGTATAATGACTTAAGACATTAAGTTCATTAATTTTTTTGTAGCCCCCTTTAGTTTAGTAGCAATTGGATTATGAAAAGCATACCATGCACCAAATGACCATTTGACACCTAACTAAAGTTACACGGACATACGCAGCTAAAAGGGTTTTCCTTTCAGTGCATGATAATTATTGACTGAGATGAGACAACAAAAGGTAAAAACAAAAAGAAGGATAGTTAACTAACATTATAGTCACAGTCAATGAGTATTATAATAATGTCATTCAACAATACCATAGAGTTCTGATATGATATTCGGGCACCTATCACAATTATTATCAGAATGAAAATAAAATATGCAATGATCTGCAAAATTCAGTTTATCGCAGTTTTAACAGATAGTGTTTTAACATAATATGACAAAAAGGTTAAGCTAGCAAAATTGTTAAGGATGCTTCAGGTAAAATGCAATCGAGCTAATGATACAAACCTATATATTATATAATTCAATAAAGTAGTGCATTCAATGAGCAATTATCAAGCAAGAACACTCCATTTGTGACCAAATTCAAGCATAATAAGATACACTACTGACTCCTGCATGTCTAAATTATTATCTCACTATGTAAAGCTAGTATTAATTATTAAAACAAACAAAAAATGATTCTGTGATTCTTCCTCAAGAAATCAAACTCAGTATCAGCCCTAGAAGAACAAGATTGCACAAAGTTACCTTAATCACCGCGACGACAAAGAATTTCGCAAAGAAACTCTGCCTCTTCACCACCTTCCTCTGTGCCATAACCACTGGTTGTGGTGGCGACCGCACCTTAAATGGAATTACTTGCAATGGTGCTGCCTCCTTGCAGAGCTTCTGCGCGATTTCCTTGAGCAGTACAACCTGCTGCTTCTCAGATCCCATCGACATGATGGCATGCCGCATCGACTCCCGGTCTGCCTCCAGAGCCTGCAGTCTTGCACTGAGCTTCTGTATTTCCTCCTCCTCAGCCCGAGTACCAATCGTACCCCTGTGGCTCATTTCGCCACCAATTGGTGTTCCAAAGTAGCAAGGATTTTCAGGCTCAGCCACAGGCACAACGTGCACGGCATCCACAGTGTACACCCGGTGACAGTCATCTTCTTGGTCTGACGCCTCCCGGTCCACGACGAGAGGGAATTCATCATCCATGGCAATGCCACTGTCATCTGGAAACAAGTTTGTGCTGGATGAAGAGATGACTCCCTTATCGGCGGCCGAGGCTCGGCCAGGCATTCTGTTGAGCAGGTGGTGGGTGCGCGGGGTGCCCACATCGGAGGAGGCAGGTTGCTCGTCGCAGTTTATGGGAGGGTAGTCCTCGTCGAAGGGGTGGTGTTCGTCGTCGTCGTCGTCGTTGTACTGGTGAGCCTCGGCGGCGGAGGAGGTGAGCGATGGCAACGGGGAGTTGAAGCCGAGGTGGAGGAGGCGGAAGCGGCAGGCCCTGAGCTGCGCGGAGAGGGACCGGACGGTGGCGTCCCGCTGCTCGACGGCGTCGCGGAGCGCGGCGACCTCGGCGGCGTCGTGCGAGAACCGCTCCTCGGCGTAGCGCCTGAACTGGCGCGCCTCCATCATGGCCTCCGACTTCTCCTGCTGCAGGCGGAGGATCATCGACATGGCCTCGCAGGCGGCCCCCGCCGCGGCGCCCCGCTCGGCCTCCAGCTCCGCCTGCAGCTCCGCGATCCCGTGCTGCTGCCTCGCCACCGCCTCCCGCAGCGCCGCCGCCTCGTCCCCGGCCCCAACCCTCGCCACGGAAAGCGCACCCTCCGCCGGCAGCCTCCGCTTGTGCATCGCGACGCGCGCTGGCGGCCCGCCGCCTCCGCACAGCGGGCACGCCTCGTCCCCGGACAAGTCAGCCATCGCGGCGGCGGCGGCGGCGGCGGCGCCACGGCCGCGCGCATCCGCGGCCACAGCCTCCGGCGAAGAATCGAACACCCACCACACACGGGGGGGGCGGTCAAACCGAGGAGAGGACGGCCGCGAAAGGCGCCCTGGATTTCACGGAGGTGGAGGGGCGGCCGCGCTGGCTGGGTGAGGTGGTCCGCGGCGTGCGTCTGCGCGCGCGTCCTGCGGCGCCCGCGTCGTGCCAGCGAGGGCGGGCAGGGGGGCAGCGCAAGGCGGGTCGCGTGGGCGTGGGCGCGGCGCGGGATATTTGGGCGCGCGGCGAGGGCGAGGTTTGGTGTGGCGGCGAGGGGGAGGAGGAGGAGGAGACGGAGACAAGGAGGTGGGGTTGGGTGGGGCCAACCGTTGGTTGGAAATTGGACGGACGGGGGTAGCGAGGGGGGGGGGGGGGGGCGTGGGGCGCGATGTGATGTGTTTTTTTTATTTATTGAGACGTCGTTGTTTGGGTACATATGTACGGTTCAAATTTTTGGAAGAGGGTGATTGAGGTGTGAGTTTGAATTTTGAGTTTTTTGGAGAGGGGGAACGCCGAACGCGCGAGGGGAATTTTGGGGTTATTAAGCTGATTGGATTGGTTGTCTTTGTCTGATTTGATCAGTGAAGAGGATGTCTACGGTTTATCATCCTTGAAGGATTGTAGGCTGTGTTAGACTGCTAGTAGAAGGATCAACCACGGTAGATGTCCGGGAAAGGAAGAGGTAATAACACAAACTGTTCTTTCTTTTTTCTTTTGTCATCCTTTTTATTGCCCTTAAACTTAATTTTTTATTGACAGAATGTTTTTCTTAATTCTTATCCCGTATATCATCTTGCTCGTCACATCTGTTTTATACTATCTTTTTCAGTTTTCACTTATGGTACACCATTGGCCCTCAAGCTCCAAAGCCTTCTCTTTAGCACTAGTCGTCCTACAACGGGCCGGTATACTATACAAACAAATGGAATAGGAGATTCCACAAGAGATTTATTATGAGATGATGTGTTGAAGTAAAAAAAACTGTGTAATGGACTCATCAACATAACCTAACGTTATACGGAGTACAAAGGAGTAGCTCTAGACCAAACTATACGTAGATAGATCACAAGACATGAGAATGAGGTAAGAGGTACGATAACATGGCAATGCATGGTGAAGAGCTTACAAAACTATGTAAGCTATAGTAATTAATTAAGTATTAATTACTTTTAAACTTGAAAAGGGATTAATATGATTTTTAAAGCAACTTTTCTATAGAAACCTTTTTTTTCAAAAAACAAACCGTTCAGCGGTTCGAGAAACTTGTGCGTGACCTTCTCTTTGTTCAACTCTTAAATGCAGCCTAAGGGCATACTCCCTCCATCCAAAAAAAGACAAACCCTAGATTCCGTGCCCAATGTTTGACCGTCCGTCTTATTTGAAAAAATTATGAAAAAAATTAAAAAGACAAGTCACGCATAAAATATTAATCATGTTTTATCATCTAACAACAATGAAAATACGAATTATAAAAAAAATTTATATAAGACGGACAGTCAAAGTTGGACACGGAAACCTAGAGTTTGGATTTTTTTGGGACGGAGGGAGTATATCTTTCGCTTTGGTCCGATCGTTTGGTCATTATTGATGGTTTCTTTCTTAATAGTATTGAAAGCAAAACGACCTGAACAAAAGTAGCACCACTGCTTGGTCAAATTTGATGGTTCGTGGATGACGTAAGTAAAACAGACCAGTTGTTTGCTGATATTTTTTGAAAAATTCTAAACTCTATCGAGACAACATGCAGCCATTCATAGATACGTAATTATGGGCGGGCCCAGCTTAATTAATTCATTGGTATTTCGATGAATACCAGGAATTTTGATAAAAATAATTTAGATAATACACAGGAAATAATGCATATGTGTATAAAAAATTAAAAAAGAGACCATACCGGCCATTGCCAAGAGTTAGTATTAAATATATTATACCATGAGTACTATGTGCTATTATACATATCGATATTAGGTTTTTAAGCTGTCGAAAGAATTATTTTTACCCCTTAACATTTTGAATACACACTCTTAAATTTCGTCGAAAGGATCTTTTTTATCCTTTCACATTTTGAATACACACACTTGAATTTCTTAGCCCGCTCTTGCGGTCAGCGCATAGAGTCAATTTTCCCATTATTAAAAAAAACACTTAGAGTCAACGGCTAGCTGCCCCCGTGTTCCACTAGATGAGCCTTTGTTTTTTACTTGTGTTTGATCCGTTTTCCTTCTAATTGTGTGCTTGATTTATGCATTTGGCTATCCTTATGTGGATAGATATCGCATTTCTGTTGTACAATTTCAATGCATCTAATTTTTTTTTCGGTCCAATTCTCCTTGTGACATTTTGCTGCGTATTTTTCAACCCCGTCCAGCGCTCACCAGATGCCTTTCTCGCGAGGTTACCAGCGATGGCGCAGCTTGTTGGTGCCACGTCCTCACCAGCCACAAGAACATGGGAAGAGGGTGAGAAGGGAGAAGATAGAGGGATAACATTAGGTGGGGTCAAGATCCTCCACTTTTTATAGTCATGTGAGTCTCTGCACAGAGAAATTCTTGAAATTTTCACTAATATTATAGCGGGGTATCGATGCAATTTTCTTATCTAAATACGAGTATAAACCAAGGCCTAAACCATCCTATTCTAGTCTAGGTTAAATTTATGCTAGTATAGTGAAAACTCGAAATGTATATATAATGGGCACCTATTCTAGTCTAGGTTAAATTTATGCTAGGTTCACCTTCATGTGAAAGAAGTAAGCTTCCATGTAGGTAGTGTTTTAGGGACGGTTTTTAACTATTTGCCCTCTTAGATTTAGTGTTTAATTATTTTGTCATCCATGTGCCAATGACATGTGGATCTTCACGTGTCAATAACATATGGGTCTGGTGGGTGGCAAATAATTAATGTTTCGGCCTTTCATGGTGGGCATGGTGTTCACCGGAATTTACTGAATTATTTTATTTCAGATTTGCTAGACCTCGCTCCCGCAAACCATGCATGCTAGCCACTTATCTTTCTAGAAGATTAGACAAGTTACATTTCGGTTACACCTGAATTATAATATAGTTACATTTGAAATATTTTAGAGAAATTTTCTTTTGACAGTTTTATAGGTAGTCCCATTTTATTTTAATTTATTGCATAAACAAACTTATGACCCATACTGAATTATCACATTACACGAGAAGAGAAATGTTGCTAATTAAGGAGTATGTGTCCCCTTGCTTGCCCTTGTTGTATAGTATAGTGCTTGATCAGATGGAGGCGCTGTTGGGGATGCCCTTGCCGGTGACCCCGGTGTTGGCCTCCGCGTCGCCGGAGGCATAAGGGAAGAGCAAATTGTAGGGGATGTTGACCGGCCCTGTCCTGTTCTTGAATCCACTGCCCTTGTCGTTCTTGGCCACGATGTTCTTCTCCACCTCCAAGAGCCGTTCACGGAAGCGGTCGAACGCGTTCATGGCATCCAGGTCGGACGTCCAGTTCGGCGAGTCGCGCTGCCCGAGGTAGACCTCGTCATCGGAATGGCTAGATAGGAGCTCGACGAGGGCAATGCCAGCTATGGACAGGTCCTGCTTAGTGATGGTGAGAAGGAATTCCTTCTCCGGGTGGAGCTCCAGCTCCCTGTACAAGTCGGTGCCCGGCTTCGGCATCGGCCGCCGACTCACCGACGGCCGGTTCGGGACGTAGCTGGCGTACATGTACTGGCCGAAGTTGACGGCCGCGTGCAGCGCCGAGGCGATCCAGATGATGGTGGCGCATGACTGGACAAGCTCGGCCACCGTCTTCATCTCCGGCCACCATTTGTGGTCCTTGAGGTCTACGTGTCCTTCCTCGCGCACATCTTTCCACCACGACTGCAGCTCGGCGTCGCCCTGGACCGCGGCATCGTCCGCGTAGTAGATGGCACAATAGTCGCGGACCCAAGTCTCGATTGCCGACCAGATGGCGAGCCCATCGACGGCGTACGGGTAGTCCTTGATCAGCAGCTCCAGCTCGCTATTGGAGCGGCGCTTGGCGACGCCCCTCTTGATGAGGTCCTCCGGGAGCGCCTGCTCGGTGAAGTTCCAGTTCCTGTACACCTCCGATGTCATGGAGAGCCCATACTTGCCGAGGAAGACGGTGTTCTCGGAGCTACCACCGGCGTTGATCAGACTCTGGCGGCCGAGGGCGTTGATAAACAAGTTGTCACGATAGTGCGGGTGGAGGAGCTTGTGGATAGGGTGCGCCACGCTGAGCTGCCGGTGCGTGGCAATGGCGAACGGCTCCATCACCGCGTGCGTGTTGAGCCAGTGGCTGACGAGCTGGTGCCACGAGTAGTCATTGACGGTGACGTAGGCCTTGGCAAGCTGCCAGATATGTGGCCCTCCACGCCGTCTGACGCCGGCGTGTAGACCTCGCCGACGGACGAGATGAGTGTGCTGCCGGCCTCAAAGCGAGGTAGGCTGAGCTCGATTGCTGCAGGCTGGAGAGTGCCATCGTTGCGGGTGGAAGAGCAGTGTCCTCGTCGCGTAGACGAAAGTGTCGGGTTGATGGTTGGCATCGAGCAGGTACGGCATGAAGTGGTCGTGGTGGTCGAGGATGAAGAGGCGGCCGTCGGCTAGCGCCTGCTCGACGGTGAGGCCCTCGACCTCGAGGCACTTCTCGACGTGTGCCGCTGTGATCCTGCTGTTCTGGTTGTGATACTTGCTTGTGTCTAGCTTGCTCTTGGGCGGGAACTCGGTTTCCCCGAGCCGGCGGATGACGACCGGGTTGGTGCCGGCGAGCATCTCGCGCGCAAACTCTTCGTCTGTTTGCCATGCCGTCTTGTCCTCCCTGATGACCGCCGGCATGGGGAACTTGAGGATGAACTCGCTGTCGGGGGTGAGGACTTGCTGGAGCAACTTGAAGGGGATTATGCCGAGCAATGGTTGGAGGAAAGTGTTGAGCCATCCGGGCAGGTTGATGGAGTCCTCGTCGTAGAGGCTTAGCACGTCGGCGAAGCTGTCGAACTCGAAGGGGGTCTGCTGGTCGGCGTGCAAGAGAAAGGTGGCGTACTTTTGCATGATATAGAGCTTGAGGTTGTTGGTGTCGAAGTAGGCCTTCTTGCGGTCGTTGAACACCTCGTCGCGGGGCACGTAGAAATGGTTGGTTAGGGGGAAGCCGACGTTGCGGCTCTCGGAGTCCGGGTCGGTGTTGGTCCGCCTCCGGCCGGTGCGGCAGCGGCGAGGGTAAGGGTGCTCGTCGGAGCCACCCAGCACGGGGCGCGGGTTGCCACTGTCTGGCTCGCCGAGGTCGTTGTAGACGTCGTAGCGGTAGACACGGTCATGGTCCTTGTACGGGCCCGGATTGTCGTCGCCTCTCAGGTTCCGGAGCTCTTCCTCCCTATACGGCACCAGCGGCGCCGGCATTTGGTTTGGCAGGTATGGCTGTGCAAGTACATGTATGTCAGTTGGAAATTGCTTAAAGTTCTCGTGAATTTTTTAGGTAAAAAACTTTCAAATGTAATAACACTATAATTACATTGTAACTATAGTGTAATTACCTAATATATTGACGTGCAATCCTTTTGCGTGTTCAAGAAAAAAACTATAGTGTAATTACACCACATCTATATGTAACTATATTGTTACCTCTACATAACTTGAGTATAAAGTTGCATATATTTTTTAAACACTTATATATGTCCCAACTAGTTGGGTGGCCTGCGCAATTGCGCGGCTAGCACCTAAACAAAACATATATTTTTTACTATGATTTTACTTAAAATTTATTAAATAGCTATCTTATTGTCTTAAGACTTCGAAAGACCAAACCTTATCATCCCTGTATTTCTAATTATATAGTTTTTAAAAGTCACACCAGCTACTACCCCTTATGTCATCTCCTTCTTTATTTACTTGCTTGATCTACCGCTATTTCTATTCATTCTTCTTGTAACCTTTAAAAATTAGATTTTATAGTTTTTAAAGTTTATAGTCACGTTGGGTTTCGTTTTTATAATTTCTAGATGTCTCGTCAAACGTTGCCATTGTACTCCTCTACGGCCCGTCCACCGTCTCTTCTCTTTATTGTCATTGAGATTTAAAATTCGAACATAATTATTGTTTGGGTTCATTTTTACTTCCTACTTTTCAAGAAGTCTCGCCAAACCGTCAGCGGCTTTGCCATTGTACTCCTCTACGGCTCGCCTGCTCCCTCCCTTCTTTTTTTACTTTTTAGAAGTTTCGAACCTTTAAAAATTAGACCTTGTAGTTTTTAGAGTTTATTGTTTTGTTGGGCTCCATTTTTTATAACTTTTAGAAGTCCCGTCAAACGATATCACTATGTTCCTCTATAGCCCATTTGCCGCCTACTTTTTATTGTCATTGTGATTCTAAAAATCGAACATAACTATCGTTGAATTTCATTTTTTATTTTCTAGAAGACCCGTCAACCATCGGCGGCTCTGCAACTATACTCCTATACACCCTGCCCGCTCCTTCTTCTTTTTATTGTCATTGATTATCAATGGTTTTTTTTAACTTTATAGAAGTCCCGGCAACTGCCTTGTTTGTTTGTTTCACGGCCTGCCTGTCGTCCCTCCTTTTAATTGTCATTAGGATTCTATTTGGTGTTTTATTAACAGTTTTTATATGTCGTATCAACCGCCACCACTCTACTCCTTTATAAGCCCGTGACTTAATTTATCTGGTCATGTGTGTTTTAGATGGTCTTTTCTCTCAATAGTCGTTATTTTTATCACAAATTTGAGTTATTTATAAATTATATTCCTAATTGAAATCTTATTTTTCTTTTTATAATTTCAGAATTTTTTTCCAAATTTTAATTAATACCGTATTGTGTTCTTTTAATATTTTTATTTTCAATTTCAGTTGTATCAAAATTTTATTTCTACTTGAACTCTCTTTTAATTTTTTCTAATTTTGAATATTATTTTATTTTTTATTCTGAATTTTAATTAATCTCGTATTGGATTCTTATATGAATTCTTCTTTCAATATTGCTTATTTTCAATTCCGAATTTTAGCTAATTTTAAATTGTATTCCTACTTGAACTCTTCTTTTTTTTCTAATTTCAGACTTTATTTTTATTTATATTCCGAATTTTAATTAATCTCGTATTGGGTTCTTATATGGACTCTTCTTTTAATATTTTTTATTTTTAATTCCGAATTTCGGCTATTTTAAAATTGTATTCCTACTTGGACTATCATTTTATTTTTCTAATTTTAGATTTATTTTATTTTTATTTCGACTTTTGATTAATCTCGTATTGGGTTCTTGTATGGAAACTTCTTTCAATATTGCTTATTTTTAATTCCGAATTTCAGCTATTTTTAAATTGTATTTCTACTTGAACTCTCATTTTCTTTTCTAATTTTAGATTTTACTTTATTTTTATTCTGAATTTTGATTAATCTCGTATTGGGTTCTTATATGGACTCTTCTTTTAATATTTCTTATTTTTAATTCCGAATTTCAGTTATTTTTAAATTGTATTCCTACCTGGATTATCCTTTTCTTTTTCTAATTTTAGATTTTATTTTATTTTTATTTCGAATTTTGATTATTCTCGTATTGGGTACTTATATGGAAACTTCTTTCAATATTTCTTATTTTTAATTACGAATTTCAGCTATTTTTATATTGTATTTCTACTTGGAATCTCCTTTTCTTTTTTTCCTTTTCTCTGATTAATGTGAAAATTTCTAGCCTTCACAGCGAACGTGGTGCCTCCTTTCAAAGCTGTTTTAATAATATAATAGATAGATTGAACTGAATTAACTCTCTCAACCACAAAATTACTAGAAAGCCCTTTTCAATTTTCTATAAAATTTGTAATTTTGCCCGTCTATATACTGCCGGTATAGAAATATATTGAATTGTAAAAGTATACTGTTACATATAGTTTTGATCATTAATTTATATTATATTATTTAATCATATATAACGTTTGTAAACAACTTAACCCACGATCATATAAACAATTAAAGTGCCAAATCCGACGTTGTCATTTCAAAATCACAAAAATCGGTATACCAGTGACGACGTACGGACAATTCTCGATCAAAATTCACAAAGTACATAAAACATGACCGGTAGAATATTTCAAGACGAGCTTACTTGGTTACTGAAGAAGACACGGGTGAGATGGTCGTATATCTCGTCGGGGTAAACCCACGACTCAGCGGTGAAGACGATGGTTCCATAGCCCGGTACAATGTCGAGGGTGATGGTGTTGACGAAGAACTCGTCGCAATAGTTCTTGACGATGACCGCTCCGGGGACACCCTGTTTCTTCATGTCCCAGATGAACTCGAAGCTGAATGTGGAGGCCTCGTAGGGAGTTGGGTGTAGCTCCGAGTTGATATGGACGCATGCCTCCTGGCCCAACATCCCCCTGTTGCCATTGTCTAAAATGTGTGTACCATTGCTAGTGCGTTATACTCTCTTTGTCCATATATATAAGGGATTGTAGGTTTAAAATAGAGTTGAAAAATGAGTTGAAAGAATGTTGGTTTTTTTTATAAAAGAAATGATTATATTGTAGTGATGAGCTGAGCATATATATATTAACTGATCAAACATAACCACCGATCGGATCGAGTTAAAGTACTAAATTTGACATGAGTGCTCATGTTTCCCTGGGATATAGACGATGGTCTTGTTTGGATCCTCCGGGCTATTAAATAGTCCTCTGAAATCTTACTATTTAGGAGTATTAAACGTAGATTACCGATAAAACCGATTCCATAACCCCTAGACTATTTTGCGAGACGAATCTAATGATGTATATTAATCAATAATTAGCGGCTAATTACTGTAGCATCAATGTAGCAAATCTTGGATTAATATACCTCGTTAGATTCGTCTCGCAAAATAGCATAGGGGTTATGGAATGTGTTTTATCAGTAATCTACGTTTAATACTTCTAAATAAAAAGATTCCGGAGGGCTATTTTAATAGCCCTCCGGATCCAAACAGGGCCGATATGGATGCGTTCGGTGGTAAAATGTATATATTTGCGCTATGTATGTGTTGGCAACTTTTTTGACAAGTTGATAAGCACGATCGCAGCACCTTAAGCCTTGCGGTGATCCTAGAGTCGCCAACCACCTCGATCTAGCAAAGAGCTAAACTTAGATGAGTTTTGATAACTAAACCAGCTAGCGGAGCCGATTTCTAGATAACTACCCGTCTCGTGAGCAAAACGGAAGGTTTTCAGGACAAATCCCCAAAGAGATGTCGCACTCTCGCAGCAGCGGCGGACGGTTTACGGCGCAAACCGACAAAGATGGACAAACTAAGAGAAAACTAAAAGCAATATGAAAAACGATTCGATTGATTGATTGTAGATTGGTTTTTTACAATGAACTGGCCATGTCCCTTATATAGGGGTTGGACTTGCCCTCTATAGGCCCTCCTCCACGTCCAACTCGGGGTAGAAAACAAAGGAAACCCGAAACATGCCTTCCCGAGTAAGGAAACCTCGAGACCCGACGAAACACAGTCGGACTTGGACCTGCCGGTCAGACCGGCCACACACCACCGGTCTGACTGGCCCTCAACCGGCGGTCTGACAGCCCAACACACGGCGGTCAGACCAGCCCACTCGGAGGAAACCGGTAGACTTCCAAATTTTGGCAATATTTCCTATTTTAATCCTAGGTGCCAAATTTGGGTGTAAACACATGCACCCCCTGCCTTTTTGATGAACAACGTGAATCTAAAAGCATAGAACATGTTTTTGGTCTTAGGACGATAACCCAATTACCGGCCATAGTACTTCCTAAGCGTCTTGCCAAACGCTCGGAAAGTATTTCTTCAAGTATTTCCGTTGATTGCTCGCTGAAAACGCTCTCCTTGAAGTGTCTCCAAAAAGTATGCGTTCCCTCGAACAATGCCGCACACTCGGTAAGGACCTTCCCAACTAGGAGACCACTTACCGAACTCCTTGGATCGAGTACCCAAAGGCAAAATTGTCTTCCAAACCAAGTCTCCAACTTGAAACAATTTTGCTTTCACCCTCTTGTTGTACGCCTTAGCCACCCTCTTCTTCTCTTTCTTTATTTCTTATAATGCCTTCAAGCGCTTGTCGATGACTTTACCAAGGTTGTCTCCCATCAACATCTTGTAATCTTCACTTGACAAATCATCTTGCTTGATATAACGAAGAGAGCCAAGATTTACCTCCACCGGTAAAACGGCTTCTTGACCATAAGCCAACTCAAAAGGAGTGACTTTAGTGGCACCATGTTTAGATATCCTATGTGCCCACAATGCTTCAGAAAGCACCTCATGCCACCTCTTTGGGTATTCCTCAATCTTCTTCTTCACCAACTTCAACAATGTCTTATTACTCGACTCGGCTTGTCCATTAGCCTGAGCGTAGTAAGGAGAAGAACTCAACAGTTTAATACCATAAGATTCGGTAAAACTCTTCACTTCCTTAGACATAAAAGAAGCACCTTGATCCATAGTTAATGTTTGCGGAATACCGAATCTATGAATAATATGCTTCAAAATAAAGTCAATTACCTCCGTATGAGTCATATTCTTCAAAGGCACGACTTTGGCCCACTTGGTGAAGTAATCTGTAGCAACTAGCACGAACCTATGCCCCTTTGATGACGAAGGATAAATTTGACCAATGAAATCCAAAGCCCATCCTCGGAACGGCCATGGTTTGATTATAGGATTCAACACGGCGGCGGGCGCCAATTGAACATTGCTGAACCGTTGACAAGCCTCGCATCCTCTATAATATTTGAAGCAATCATCAATCATCTTTGGCCAATAGAACCCCGCTCTTCTAAGCAACCAATTCATCTTGTGGGCCGATTGATGAGTTCCACAAATTCCTTCATGTACCTCTCCCATAGCCACTTTAGATTGATCTTCATCTAAGCACTTCAACAAGACACCATCTATGTTTCGGCGATACAAATCTCCATCAAGCAATGTATATTTGAATGCTTGCCGCCGAATTTTCCGATCAACCTTAAGCGTGGGATCTTTCAAATATTGAATCAAAGGAATCCTCCAATCCTCTTCTGTATCCTGGGCACAAACGTCTGAATTCACAATTAATTCGGCCTCCAAATTGATTGAAACGTGCCCCCCAGCATTCTGCCCAGAACCGGTCAGACCGACCACGCAGGGCCGGTTAGACCGCTCGGGGTCGCCAGTCCGACCGGTGGCATGCGGCCGGTCAGACCGCTCCTGGTCACTGGTCAGACCGGCCGTGCAATGCCGGTCGGACCGCCCCTGGCCTCCAATTTTGCCAATTTCACACAAAGATTTAAAATCAAGCACCGGCTCTTCCAATATAAAAAATAATCCCCTCTTCACATTATAGCCAGATGCTTGTTGTGCCAAGTCATTTGCTCTAGAATTATCACGCCTAGCAATATGCCTAATAGCAAAATTATCAAAATTGGCAATAATATCCAAACATGAATCGAGGTACTTATTTAGTGATCCGTCCAAGCATTTATATACCCCGGCGACTTGTTGCACCACCAATTCCGAATCACCAAAAGCCTCCACGTACTTAGCTCCAACCATCTCCATAACTTGTAAGCCGAACAATAAAGCATTGTATTCAGCTTGATTATTTGTGCAATAATATTCCAAACGAAGCGATGCTTCGTAACACATGCCATTAGGTGAAAACAAAACTACCCTTATGCCTTGACCTTCTGTAGACCCCCGATTTTGGAAATCGGAAATCTTCTGTGTTTATCCGTACCAATCCCTGGATCAGTAGTTGGTACACACATACATAGTTGGATCACAACATATCACGAATGAATTCAGGCTAAAAGAGTTAAATACTTACATTAGGGCCAGGTAGGCCAACAACTATCAGAGAACAACAGCGGAAGACAAAATAATATAAGGGCCCGGTTAACATGCCACAGGCAGTCGACTGGGGAACGAGACCTAGAACAAGACCGCACTCCGATCATCTTGTTGGATACGCAAGCGTACCGACAAGGGCTTCTTTTCAACACTCCCCTAAAAGATATATAAATAGCAAGGGTGAGTACCAACCGTACTCAGCAAGCCACCACAACAACAATGCATATGATAGAGGGTATTCAAGGAATGGCTTCAGGTTCTTTTGCATAAAGCTGCGTTTTGCAAATATTTTCACAAGCCTAAGACCTATCATAGACTGATCAAATTTTAGTTCCAGTGTTCACATTAAACAACGACGGTTCTGTCCACCATCCATTGTGATCCCAAGGATAGCTTCCCGCCATTGAGTCGTCATGGTTTTCTGAGAACGTCCACCTTCCCTCCTCTCAGGAAGTGGCTCCATCAGTATAAAAATCATCATGCAATATCACATCCCACACAAGTTAAGAATTTAGAGTCTAGCCAAGTGTAATACATGTCCCGGTGCTCATTAACCGCGAGCACGGCTATTCGAATAGATTTGGTTTACTCACACTGCAGTGGATGTACACTTTACCCGCACTCCGCGACTGCCCAACACATGAGCCTCGTCCCAACACATGAGACGCGTCACGGCAAAGCTTTTCGATAACCTCGCATTGGCAGTACCCGCTCCATGAACTTAAATCCTCATGCACTCTAGGCGTCCATGTTTCTAGCAGTGAGAGGAGTTCTGGCGCTCCCGGGAAAGAGAAGTCTCACACACATATTAAATTATGGTTCAAGTTAAGTTCTCTCTCTCACACACTCATGGCAGTCCTACCAATGGCGACACAGATGTAGGGCACGCCTCTCGACCCTACCTCAACGGCTGTCCCACCGTAGCGCACCTGCCTCACTCAGGGGTGAACCATCTATGCAGGGATACTGCCTCCGCTCGGCTATCTAATCTGCTAGGTCTATACCCATACGAGAAGTGCGGTTGTACGGGGGTCGTTTCATGCTTAACTTCATGGCTCGGTCCTTAATTGACCGGGGACGGTACTAGCCTTTTCCAGATACCACCCAAATCCTCCGTCCGCCCCAGTCGAAAACAGTTGTTTAATTTTATTTCTCCTTTCACAAATCATGTCATCAACATCATGGCAATGTGGCGCTCATGTCTCCACATGCCGCATCTCAATTACCTTCCCAAAGGTAATTACCCAAGCATATAGCATTTGATAAATATGAGTATGCATGATTCTAAAATAGCATTTCTAAGCAATTGTCATAGTTGACTAGGGACTCATACGTAAACACGGTTACAAAGATTTAAGGGTAAACAATAATCAAGGCATGGCATAATCACAAGTGGGATGTTTATCATTGCATGCAATTTTATTTGTAAACAAAACAGTTTCGCAATTGGGATCAACATGTTCAATGAATAGTGATGACTTGCCTTGCTCAGGATAATCCTTATTATTGATATAATCTTGATCAACCTTCACCTCCTGGAAGTTGCAGACGTTGCCTCACGACTAACCGATACACAAGGTCTATAATACGCGAGAAAAACCAATATTCAAACAACAATCAAATATGCGCAACAAAATGTACTATTCGTGTTTGCTAATGGATCCCAATCATGCTAAGGCTAAAGTTTCTTAATCTTTCTATTGTCATCGTGGCCTATTTAGGAGTTAACCAACATAGCATTTATGGGATACATATATATTTGGCTAATCGGTGGTTTAGTCTATCAAATGGCTATGGAAGGGTTATGGCTATGTATGCATCTATCTAAATAGGACGGTTATATACTAGAGGTTCTGTTGTTAGATGGATTTAGGATCAATCAAACAATTACAGTGAATTATTTGTATTATTATTTTATTGATGGAAGCTTTACTTTAATTATGAACATATTTTACTTGCCATTATAAATTATAGAAGGGCTAATAATTATCCATGCTCTATATGTTAAATTCGGGAAGTTTATAATATTATAGTTACAGATTATCTCTTAATGAACAATCTGGAGTTACAATTGAACTATGAACATATTAGGTCAAGATTTATAATTAGTACTTATCTACTATTCATGTTTGTTACATACTCCCCAGTTTAATATATGAAAAAGATAAATTAATTGTATAACTATAATGGGATGTGCAATATATGTGTGCAACAACGTATAAAGTTTTGGTCACTTACTGTACATGAGCTTATTTAGAAAGTGTACTACCCAATGCTCCAAGTGATTCCTGAATATATTGTAGTTTAATTATACATTAGCTAGTTTCTATGAGTGATATTGTATATGTGATGCGACAAGTTTAAGCACTAGTTCTATTGGGTTACTAATAAGTGGTAATCAATTTAGGCATATATATGCTATTCTATATGGTATTGCATCGATTAATTTACTTAGTGATCCCTCCACATCTAGCTCTGTTATTATTCTCCTAAACAGGTTAAAGATTCATCTATGTGTGTTTATATTTTAGTTACACAATCATAAGGCTACACTTGATTTAAATAACCTATAAGCCATGGATTTAATTATATGGCCATCGAATATTAAATAAGTACTAGTATTTTCCTATACATCCATTCATTTGAGACATCACATAAAATTAGTTTGTGTGGTTGTTACAGTGGCAAGACATGTTAGAGACAAATATTATTACATCCACTCTACTGTACAATACTAAGCATATTTTTAAGTTGACTATTATGCATCATCTTGATATTAATTATTTAATATTTATAAATATATTTTATCAAATAGTGAATTATATATCATTGGAAAGCTTATGAATTTAGATGAATTTAGGTTCAAGTTTCACTCAAATCGGAGCTGAAATGAATAAGTTATGCTAGTATAAAGATTCAAATTTGAATTAATTCTAATAATTGCGAAATGGTACTGTTCCTAATTCATTTATTTATAATACAACCTTATCCACAAGCTATAGTGACTGACAGGTGGGGTCAAGGTCTTGATTTTCTTTTCTACAGAATTATTTTTCTAAGGGAAATTGGATGGAATTAATGACAGGTGGGGCCCACTCTAACCTCTCTCCTCCATTCTCTTTTCTCTCTCTCTTCTCTGTTTTCTCCTCTCTCTCTCACGGCCTCGGCTAGAACCGGCGGGCAGCACGGCGCGACGGCAAGCGGTGGGGGAGGGGGAGGCTCACCGGTTCGGCGGCGGGGTCGACGGAGCCGCGGCGGCGAGGTCGACGGCGGAGCACGGCGCGGCGACGAGGCACATCGCGGCGGCGGGGCGCGTCGGCTCAGCGGCGGCGGCGGCGGCTTTCAACGAGGCGGCAACGCCGGGGATGGGAAAGAGAGGGAAAAGGGAGGGGAGGTGGTGGGGGTAGTGTGGGGAGCAATGGGCAGCCGGGGAGGGGCTTATATAGGCGCGGGGGGGGGGGGGGGGGTGGCCGGCTTTAAACGACGACGGGACGGCGCGGCGGCGGAGGGGCTCGGGGCGGCGCGGGGCTCGGCGCGCGGTGAGGGCGACGGGCGACGCGACGACGACGGCGGAGCGTCGACGGGACGGCGACGCGGCGATGGGACGGCGCGGCGCGGCACGGGGCTCGGCGCGCGGCGATGGCGACAGGGCGGCGCGGGGCTCGAGACGATGGCGACACGACGGACGCGACGCGCGGGCGCAGGACGGCGTGACAGCGGCGGCGCGCGGCGCGAGGCAGTGACGGCGACGGCGCGCGGCGCGGCAGCGGCGACGCGACGGGCATGCGGCGCGGCGTGGGGCACGGGCGCGGGGCGGCGTGGCAGCAGCGGCGCGCGGCGCGAGGCAGTGACGGCGACGGCAGCGCGGGGCAGGGACGGCGATGGCGACGTCGGCGCGGTGGCAGGCGACAGGGAGAGAGGGAAAGAGGAGGGGCTGGGTTAGGGGACCACGTCGAACACCTGGCGGCCGATGAATAGTGTCTTTTCCTATTTAATCCCCATTTTAGCCTATTTCTTGTGTAAATTTGATTATATAATTCCTAGATTTTGTATAAATGAAGTTTACCCAATATTTGTGTCATTCCAACCAATGGATTTATTCTAGATTAATATTACTCATATTTTATTTATATAATTTATTTGAATTTTTAATTAGGGTTAATTCTTATTATTATTATATATTTTTCAAAGTTTTCCTATTTTTCTTCTTTTAGGGTTTTTGTTGATTTATAAATTGAGAAAAGTTGCAAATTAAATTTGTATTTACTCCTAAGCATTTGGGTGACCGTATTAAGTGTTCAAATGTGAATTTGCCCAAAATTTAATATTGTCCAATATTTAAGGTTCATTAAAGATTCTATAATTTTCTAATGAGACCGTTATTAACACAATAGCACATTAGCTCAATTTATTTATATGTTAGTTTATTTTATATGGAGGGGTTTAATATATCAAATTTCAATCCCTAAATGCAATTAGAAACTTGGTGCAATATCGATCTACATATCGAATTAAATACTCCCGTAATTCTATTATATATACAGAGAGCTCAGTTTATTTGAATGATCATCATTTCATGTGTACTCATATTATGGCACCCACCTACATTATTCAAATATTTTAATATTTGATAAAATAGGTTAATAATAACTTTTCTTTTATTTGATTTTAATATCTTGTGCATAATTATTTGTAGGATTAAATATATTCCCGTAAATCATATCTATTGCTTAAATGTAGTTCTTTTCTTTACTTTCTTGGTGATCATTTACGGTTTGGCAAGCAATAGCAATCATAACAACCAGCATGATGCAAAAGTTTTAAAAAGTTCGAAATTTTCGTGATTTTCATTGTCTTGAATTTTCAGGATGTTACACCTTCTTTGCAAGAAGAACCATCAAAATAAATTTCCAAGGTATAACTTCAAGTAAGCAAACCTCCCCCTCATAAGCAATATCTATATAATGGTCTACTATAAAATCACATACAATTTGGCCTTTCATAGATTTCAATGGTTCATAAGCCAAATCATATTCTATCAAAGCATATGCCCACTTACCAATTCTCCCACTTAGAATTGGCCTCTGCAACATGTGTTTAATAACATCGGCTTGACAAGCAACTACGCATGTACTAGATAACAAATAATGCCTTAATTTGGTACAAGCATAGTATAAGCATAGACAAAGTCTCTCTATAAAGACATACCTCGTTTCGGCATCCAAAAGACGGCGGCTCAAATATGTAATGATATATTCCTTGCCATCTTCTTCTTGCATCAAAACAGCACCAATGACTTTGTCTTCAGAGGCAATATATAACTGAAACGGCTTTCCGGCTTTAGGCGCTCGCACAACGGGTGGAGTAGACAAATACCTCTTCAACTCTTCAAACGCCTCTTGTTGTTTTGCCCCCCAAGTAAAATCGGCTTCTTTTTTCAGGCGAAGTATAGGAACAAAAGCATCGATTTTACCCGCTAGGTTAGAAATAAACCTCCTCAAATAATTCACCTTACCTAGCAACTTTTGAACCTCCATTTTGCATGTCAGCGCTTTGAAATCACGAATCTTTTCTATCTTCTTAGGATCAATCTCAACTTCTCTCTCATGCACCATGAATCCTAAGAACTTTCCCGCCGACACACCAGAAGCATATTTAAGTGGGTTCATCTTCAAACCATATCGACGCATTCTCTCAAAAGCTAATCTCAAATCGGCTATGTGTCCTTCTATACCATCCGATTTGACAACAATATCATCGATATAGATCTCTAAGATAATACTTAGCAAATCATGGAAGATCAAATTCATTGCCCTTTGATATGTTGCACCGGCATTGCTCAACCCAAAGGTCATGACAACCCACTCAAACAAACCAACAAACCCCAGGCACCTAAAAGCCGTCTTGTACATATCCTCTTCCGCCATAAAGATTTGATTGTAGCCGGCATTACCATCTAAAAAGCTAATCACCTTATGACCCAAGGCATCATTAATCATCATGTCGGCTATAGGCATAAGATACTCATCTTTGGGAGTGGCTTTATTTAAATCTCTAAAATCTATGCAAACTCTAATCTTACCACTCCCCTTCTTTTCCACCGGGACTATGCTAGAAACCCACTCCGCATAACGACATGGCCTAATAAACCCTGCCTTCAACAACCGATCAATTTCCTCTTTGACTCGGTCATATAATAAAGGATTAAAACGACGAGGTGGTTGTTTATAAGGCCTAAAACCCAGTTTAATTGGAAGCCGATGCTCAACAAGCTCACGGCTAAGACCCGGCATCTCATGATACTCCCATGCAAAGCAATCAACATACTCTTTAAGTAGCTCGATTATCTTAACCTTATAATCGGCTTTTATGTTTTTGTTTACAAAAGTCGGCCTTGGTGTAGTTCCATCACCTATGTCCACTTCCTCCAATGGATCGGCCGATGTAAACCCTTGTCCAAGATTCTCCACTTCATCAAAATCTTCAACGGTTTCACCAATATCGTTCTTTGTAGACCGATATTCTTGCACCCTTTTTCGTAACCACTCTAAATTAGCCTCTTTACTCATTATACAAATTTATATGGCTTAGCCGTGCTACACTAGCCGGCTTTACAGAGATAGGTACAAATTTGCCATCGGAGATACTAATAAAATCATAGCTAGAAAGATCCCTCCCCGATAAACATTGGATATTCCCATGACGCCACTCAAAAGTAGCATCGGCCATTGCAACCTCGGCCGATGTATCCGCTTGAACAATTTCAACATCATCGCCGTCCCATTGAATTAAACATTGATGCAAGGTAGAAGGCACACAACAATTGGCATGAATCCAACAACGGCCCAAAATAACATTGTAGTTACCTTGCACATCGACGATGAAGAAAGCGGTTGGTGGCGTCTTATTTCCCACGGTGAGCTCCGCCGAAAAGATACCCTTCGCCTCCGTTGGTTCACCATTGAAGCCATTGAGAATCATGTTGGTCTTCTTCAACTCATCATCCTCACGCCCCAACTTCTTGAATAACGAATACGGCATCAAGTTCACAGCGGCACCTCTATCCACTAGCATCCTAGAGACCGGCTTCCCATCAACATGGCCTTTGACATAGAGAGGCTTCATGTGACGGTTTGACTCATCGGGCTTCTCAAAAACCACGTCTTTAGGACCTAATGAGAATTGAGCAACCTCGGCTTCATTCATAGCACAAAACTCCATAGGCAACATACATACCATGTTGATATCCATGTCTTCTTTTGGAGATGACTCACTTTTATCAACCGATTGTCCTTCCTTTTCCTCTACACCAATCGGTTTTGCCTTCTCTATGGATTTAGGCCTCCATACCGGTGGGGGTCGCAACTCATTGAACCTTTTATCCCTTTGCTCTTCGGGCCCGAAGACGTTGCAACCTTCTCTTTTGAGTAGCCGTCAAATCCTTAGGCATCCACCTAGGATTCGGCTCTGTTCCAGGAGGTAAATAATGCCCTCTATTAACTTTATTTGAAGACGATGAAGCCCTCACATCGCCCTTTGCAATCCTCCTGTCAAACCGGCGCTGGAGCCCGGTCAGACCGGCAGTAGACCACCGGTCAGACTGGCCAAACGCGCCGGTCAGACCGACATCCGGAGCACGGTCAGACCGGCCTGAAGCCCCGGTCGGACCGCTGTCTGGTCGGCGGTCAGACCGGCCTGATGGCTCGGTCAGACCGGCCAGGAGGCCTGGTCAGACCGGTCGACTGCGAGGAGCTGGTACCGGCTTCGGATTTTTTGTTTGGGGACTCTCCAACTCCATCTCCAAAAGGTATAGGCACATCATGAGACCCCACTTTAATAGTAATCACTTCCGAAGTCCTTTCCTCCACCTTGATGCGCTTTCCTTCTCTCTTTTCTTCATTAGCCCGATTCTTACCATAAAATCGGCTATTGTTTGGTGAAGACAAACGCTCATGAATTGGCCTCCGTGGTCCTCCCCACCCTTGGTTGAATCTCATTGGAGGCATATGATTGAACATTGGCGGCGTTGCCCCCATGGCATAAAGCAAGGATAAGGATAACCCGGCGGCGGCATTGGATAAGAACCCCATGACATGTCTTGTGGATAATGATACGAAGGTGAATGCGACCATCTTGGTGAATGACCAAATCGCTCCCTAGGAGGTGATCTTGGTCTCTTCCCTTTGTTGCGAATTTTCTCGCCACCTTGCTTCTCATATTTCTCCAAAAGCATGTCAAAAGTCACCTTGGTCTTCCTAGGGGCTTTAGAAGTTGAAGCTCCACTCCTATTCTCCTTCCAAACGCCAATCTCCGGCTTCTTCGGCACCATCATCTTGGACCTTGGTTCACCAATGACCACTTCCTTCCCCTTAGTAGATTCGACTTGCTCTGGCCGAATCAACACATTCTTATCGTTGAAATTAATTGTATTCACCGGAAAAGGATCATGGTCAAGCTTCATCTTGGAGCCATCGGTGAACTTCAATCGTCCTTCATTTATAGCCGATTGAACCTGTCGTCGAAACACATTGCAATCATTAGTAGAGTGAGAATGAGAATCATGCCACTTACAATATGCTCGACGTTTCAACTCTTCTTGAGAAGGGATAACATGGCCTTTAGGTAATCTAATTTGTTTCTCTTGCAAAAGATAATCAAAAATCTTATCACACTTGGCCACATCAAAACTATATTTAACCTCACTTTGCCGATCTTTGAGAGGAGTCGGCATTAGATTAGAGCAAACAAAAGGCTTACTCTTATTAGTCCATGACCATTCAGCAACATAAATATCATAATCACCCTCTTCCTCACTATCACTAGCCTCAGGGCAATCAACCATATTAACATTAGATTTTTTGTCAAATGGTCTAGCAAGTTTTCTATTATCCTTAACCCGGCTTTCTTGAGCCAGAGCCCTTTGCATGAGTTGACTAACATCAAGAAATTGTTGGCCATCTAGTCTTTCTCTAAGAGGAGCAACTAAACCATTAAAAGCAAGACCAACCAAATCCCTATCAGTTATATTCAAAGTATAACATCGGTTTCTAACATCTCTAAATCTCTTAATATAATCAATGACAGATTCATTATACTTTTGCTTAACCGATGTCAAATCACATAACCTAAACTCAGTTTCTCCAGTATAGAAATAATCATGAAATTGTTCTTCTAATTGAGCCCAAGTATGAATAGAATTTGCCAGTAAAGAAGTAAACCATGTGAAAGCATTATCGGATAAAGATAAAGAAAACAAGCGCAATTTAAAAGTATCACTATTAGCCTCACCACATTGTGCCAAAAATTGACCCACATGCTCCCATGTGGTCTTACCATCCTCACCACTAAACTTGGCAAATTCAGGAACTCTATAATTTTGAGGAAATGGCACATTATCATAATAATCAGGATATGGCTTTTTGTAAGTTCTAGCACGATTCCTAGTTTTAATCCCGAATCTATTCCTCATAATATCACTAATTATATCCTCCATATTATTAGGCCCTTGTTGATTTGGCAGTGGGTTCGGTGGCCTAATAGGTTGTGTTTGCGGTGCAATATGATTATATTGGCCTTGTCTAGTATCGGGAGGATACCCTCTAGAAACATCATTATAAGCATTAGGAACATGTGGGGGAAATTAAGGACTACTTGCAGCAGTAGATACAGGAGGATCAAATGTTTTAAAGTGATACAAATAACTAGCATTAGTCATCGGATCTATAGCTTGTATTGGAACAATTGCGCCGGTCTGACCGGCCCAGGGCCCGGTCTGACTGGCCTCATGATGTGTGGTCGGACCGGCCTGAGAGCCGGTCTGACCGCTGGGGTAATACCCGGACTGACCGACCGTCTGGCCGGTCGGACCGACGGCTATTGCCAAAAATCGTGTTGGCAACTTTTTTGACAAGTTGACAAGTACGATCGCAGCACCTTAAGCCTTGCGGTGATCCTAGAGTCGCCAACCACCTCGATCTAGTAAAGAGCTAAATCTAGATGGGTTTTAATAACTAAGCCGGCTAGCGGAGCCGATTTCTAGATAACTACCCGTCTCGTGGGTAAAACGGAAGGTTTTCAGGACAAACCTACAAAGGGATGTCGCACTCTCGCAGCGGCGGCGGACGGTTTACGGCGCAAACCGACAAAGATGGACAAACTAAGAGAAAACTAAAAATAATATGAAAAACGATTCGATTGATTGATTGTAGATTGGTTTTTTACAATGAACCGGCCATGTCCCTTATATAGGGGTTGGTCTTGCCCTTTACAGGCTCTCCTCTACATCCAACTCGGGATAGAAACCAAAGGAAACCCGAAACATGCCATCCCGAGTAAGAAAACCTCGAGACCCGACGAAACACAGTCGGACTCGGACCGGCCGGTTAGACCGGTCACACACCACCGGTCTGACCGGCCCTCAACCGGCAGTCTGACCGCCCAACACACGGCGGTCAGATCGGCCCACTCGGAGGAAACCGGTAGACTTCCAAATTTTGGCAATATTTTCTATTTTAATCCTAGGTGCTAAATTTGGGTGTAAACAGTATGATCTAGCTCTTCAATTTCTCTAGCTGTGTGCAGATATGTATCAATGTATGGATGTGAATTTGGTGCGCGTACGTGCAGGATTCGACTTGTAAATTAAATTAAGAAAAAAGAAAAATGATTCCAGATACGCACCGGGGTCGCCGACCGTGGAGCTGACGAGCTGGCACACGTCGTCGCCGGAGTTCAGGTTGGTGTCGAGAGCCTTGCGCACGAGCACCATCTTCCCGGCGAGCACCGATCCCTGCAGCTGCCGCCTCCTCGCCGCCGCCGTCATGCTGCTCGCCTGCGGCTGCTGCATCGTAATTATAATGACCAGTTGACCACTGTGAGCTATACCTAGCTACCTAGCTTCTTCCCCCCTCTTGCAGTCTTGCTACTGCTGCTACTAGCTGTGGGTGACTGCACAATAGACGAGCCAGCTATTTATAGAGGCATATATATATATATGCGTCGACTACGAGGGTGTTTAGATCCAGGGGTATAAAGTTTTAGCTTATCACATTATGTATTATATATGGTGTCGCATGGGGTCGTCGAGCACTAATTTAAAAACTAATTACAGAATCCGTCACTAAACCGCGAGACGAATTTATTAAGCCTAATTAATCCGATATTAGCAAATGTTTACTGTAGCATCATATTATCAAATCATGGAGCAATTAGTCTTAAAGATTCATCTCGCAAATTAGTCGCAATCTGTGCAATTAGTTATTTTTTTAAGCCTATATTTAATATTTCATACAGGTGTTCAAACGTTCGATGTGACGAGGTGAAAAATTTTAGGGTGGAATCTAAATAGGGCCTATATTGGCACATTTCCATAAAATATGATGGACCAATCAACAGAAGGTCATGCATGAGATGTCTTAAGAAGAAAGGAAGAACGAACGAGAAGGGGAATTGGGGTCCATTCTTCTGAGCTAATGGAAGACGAATTATTGTGGGCTTAAACTTAATTAATATGTTTTTTTTAAAAAAAAATCACTAGCATTTCTTATAGTACTTCTTTTTAAATCATCATTTTGATGCTCTATTATTTAATTCATTCATTTAGTGCTCTCGAATAATTATCATAAACTCAGTTATATCCATCTCTTTTTTTACAAACTCAATTTTATCCATCATCGATCAACACCTTAATACTTACTAGCTTATAGCGGGTGTTATAAAAGTTAGTCGATATAGTGGAACGACGACTAACCTTCCCGATCGCTTTAGAAATTGATCACCCAAGATACGTCAGATGACGACACAGGAACACACGATATTTGTTAATGAGGTTCAGCCGAAGCCTACATCCCCGGGGCTCTGATTATGGGCACTCCTCCCCAATCAATATAGCTCCTGCCGCTACGAGTCCATGGCCACGCCGTCATCATCTCCCTGCGTGTCTAAGCTACATTGTAGTCACCATGGTTACAATGCCCCCCCTCTCTATTTAAGAGAGTTGCCGGGTTACAGAGTCCGACTCTAACTCAACCCCCTAACACCTATTATAACTCCAAGTCCAACTGTAACTAAATAGGATTAGTATATTCGACACCTATTCTAACAGTTGGCCCAAAGGGTTTAAAATGAACAAAGATGAATTGAAGGCAGCCATGCACCCTGTTCATGTACACAATCACTTCTTCCAGAGTTCCAGGGTTCACAATTCCATAATGTGAAAACTAAAATAAATTGGCGGGCCAAAATTCCGGGAAGAAAAACAAGATCAGAGTTGAATAGATTTCCGCTGCATTTTAACAACTGTTGCTAATATAAAGTCAGACAAATTTAAATGTTTATCCAGATTTCCAGAAGCGTGCAGCTGTTAAGCACACAGTAGGTATACCGTATACACGTGAGTTTCTAGTGCCAACTGCCAAGTTGGCCTATGAAGTCACTAAATTTAACGACACGCTGAAGGTTCGAACACTAGCTATATAAACTATCCAGTACGACAAATAAAATGCCTAGCACATTGCTGCATTGCAGCTTGTGGTTCTGGACTCAAAATATCTGCATGGAGTACAATTAAGCAGCCCCATCACATGTGAACAACCCAAAATCTTCGGATTAAAGCGACTGACTTTTGAGTTTTGACTGACAAATCCACTTGTGGATGGGTACCCAACTCAAATCTGTAGTTGACCATCAGTTCACGTTCATTACTGTCCTCCAGTAATATATCTCCGGTGCTCCAAGCTGCAAGGCATGGATCAAAATATGGTTGCTCGATCCATGTGCCATTCATGATATTCAGGATGTTTTTTTTTTCTTAAACCGGTATAGGAGCTTTGTCGCCGCATATATTGAGAAGAGGGAAAGTTACGCCATAGTAATTAAGAAGCGAAAGTACAAGGTAGCACGGATTACAGACAGATCGGAAAAGGCGGCAACTCATCCCCAGTTTCAAAATGTCTCTCGGAGCCAAATATTCGCCTACAAAAATGTAAACTAGGGTGAGAATTAGCTTGAGCGCTGGTAGGGGATCGAACTCAGGACCTCTTGAGCGCTGGTAGGGGATCGAACTCAGGACCTCGCTCCAGCAAGCTGTGCGTACTAGCCACTTGATCTGTTGCAAGTTTTGGAAGATTAGACAAGTCACATATTAGTTACATTCCAGTTCTGGGAGCTTAAAATTCTGAGAAGCAGCTGACGAGAAGCTAGTCGGTGAGAATTTGGAGAAACCAGAAAACCCAGCTTCTGGCTTTTAGTTCAATTTCTGGATTCTACAACTACGAGAAGCTAGTTGGTGAGAATTTGGAGAAACCGGAAAACCAGCTTCTGGCTTTGTAGTTCAATTTGGGACACCACCACGTCGCGGAGGCCGTACTTGCGGCTCAGCGAGCTCTCGTGCCCCTCCACGTCGTACTGCTCGTAGTGCAGCCCCATCCGCGCGGACGCCTCCGCGTAGCACTTGCGCGCGATCGGCGCCACGCCCAGCGGCGCGATCTACACCAGCGCCGCGCCGGGGCGGAGGAACAGGAGCTTGGTCAGGTCGGCGCCGTGCACCCCCACCACGTACGACGCGTACGACGCCGGGAGCAGCAGCCCATCCGCCGTCTCCAGGATGACCACGTCGAACCCCACCGTCCTCGTGAGCCGTGCCACCGCCGCCTGGTTCTCGATCACCCGCGCCCCCCTGCGCGACACGATCACGAGCCGTGGCCGCCGCGGCGCCGGCTGGGGAACGTCGACGACGACGGTGTCTCCTGCGGTCTCGTACACGTCGGCGAGAAGATCGTGGAAGTCGACGATGGTCTTGATGTCACGGAGCCTCGCCGGGTCGACGGAGAGGATGCCGTGGAAGCGTGTGCCGACGATGGCGCCGGGGAAGCAGTGCTTCCGCTTGTCGTGGAGGAGGTCGACGACGTGGTAGTCCGAGAGGCCGGAGATGATCTCGCCGTACGTGCCCGCCCACCACAAGTTGTACGAGAGGACGCCGAGCACGACGCGGCGGCGGAGGTGTTGCACCGTCAGCCACGCCGGCACGAACCCGTCGCTGAACGCGTGGAAGAGGTTGCCGGTGTAGCCCCCCGCCGTCATGACGAGGAGCGGCGCGTCGTGCCGGACGTCGCACCGGTGGCCGGGCTCCTCCTCCGGCGGGGCCATCCGGAGCCGCACCTCCTCGACCCTGCTCATGATGAGCGCCTCCCACTTGCGCGTGTACGGACGTATCCTCTCCTCCACGGTGGCGTTCGCCGCCGGCGGCTGCTTGGGGAACAGCAGGAGCGACAGGGACGACGGGTCCGTCCGCACGTCGCCGGCCATGAAGCAGACGTCGGTGTTGAAATCCGAGCGGTCGCAGCAGATGGTGTCGCCGGCGAGCGACGAGCACGACGAGCGCAGCTGGTTGTCAAGAACCACCACGTCGCCAGCATTATGATCTCCCACGACGCGGGCGGTTGAGGTGGTGTCGTTGGGCGGCGGCTGGGGGAAGAAGTCGAGGCCGGAGGTGTGAGTGAGCACGATGAACCGCGGGACGTAGAGGAGCACGTAGAGGACCACGGAGAGGATGAAGAAGAACTGGACGAAGCCCGGCCACTTCTTGCCGCTGCCGCCGCCCCCGTCCTCCACGCCGAAAGTCCCTGGTTTGATGATATTGTAAAGTAGATTTAGGAAGCCGATACCGTATTGGTTAAGGTTTCTATCTTGTAATTCTGTCCCCCATCCTATATAAAGTGGGCAGGAGGCCCTCTAGGGGTATGAGCACATATGATTGTCAGATCAATACTACACCCGGCGAATTCAAATCCCTAAACAGGAGTAGGGTATTACCTCTCATTGAGAGGGCCTGAACCTGTCTAAATCCTTATCTCCGCATCCATCTACTTTTAGGTCTTGTACGCTACCCTTTTTATTATTGCCGAATTCTTGTTTCGACGGTTCAAGCCACAGAAACCAGCTCAAGTAACATAGACCAACCCAGTCCACAAATCAAGTTTTGTGAATGATGAGACATGCTGCTAGGGGTAGGAGCGACGGTGCAGCGGCGCGGCTAATGCTATGGTGCGCTTCCATGGCCATGATGAGGCATTGCAGCGTTGACCAGCATCGCAAGCGGCAAGATGACGAGGTGCCCAATAGCATCATATGGTCTTCCCTCGGCGGGATCTAGGGGCAGCGATCTAGGCACCAGTGTGGTGGCAAGTGATAACCAGGATTTAATATTTCGGTTTGGATGTTTCTATCGGAGGGTGCCGATATAACGAAATTTTTGAACAAATTTTAGTCAAATTTAAACAAAATATTGCAAAATTCACAAAAATATGAAAAAATTTAAAATTTAGGCCGAAATAATATCATATTGGGGGAGGAGGGTTCCGAAAAGACCGAAACTTTAGAAATTTCATTCCGAAAATTTGAGCCCTGGTGACAACTGGAGGTGCCCGGCTAAGAATGAGATGATATATGGGTGGGATGTAAGAATTGTCACATCAGATTTGTGCTAAGAAGGAGAAGAGAGTATAAGAAATAAGAAAGAGAAGAGTAGCATATTACTAATTTATAGCTAACTGCACCATAAGGCATAAGCCTCTATAAGTTGTGTATGAGAGTTAATGATGTAGTATATATCTATAACTAGGTGGGCTATTAGGTTGTGTTGAGATTATAGGCATATAATGATTTAATCTATTCCATAAATAAATCATGACATTACAGATGAAAACTAGCATGAACGCATCATTAGATCTACACATGTAAATTACACAGTATAACATGAAAAGATCAAATATGCGCAACATACTGAACACTGCTCGGTCGAAACTTTTCGCAGGCGTCTACGAGGGCACGCAGCACGCGAGCGACGCCGAGCGGGATGGAGTAATCTACGAGCGACGGCGCAGCACAGAGTAGGAGGCTACATCTGCGCAAGGCGAGGAACCACTTTTGGCGGACCATTCGACGCGTACGTCGTGCACGCGCGCTGCCCTGCCCTACGAGGCGAGGCGAGCGCCCGCGTGTTCCCCCTCTTCTCTCCACCACACATGCTTCAAGTGGCTAGGAGGGCATCCTCCCTTTTAAGGAGGTCCTCCTCTCCTAGAATAAGCAAGGTGATACTAAACTCCACATGCATGCCATCCCATGAGGTGGGCTTTTGTGATTTTCCAAAGAATTAATCTTCGAGTGGGCTAAGGCCCATTCATTAATTCCAACATGTTGATGGTAGAAGATGTGTTAATTTTTAAAGCTAGCAAGCTATACTTTTGAATTTGTAAACAATATCTAGACATAATTTTCCACTTAATTATGTTTTTATGTCTTCTACCTTCTCTTCTACAATTCTTTTTATCCTAATTTTGTTCTATAGCGTGTACTAGGAAAACAATACAGTGTAGGTACTGAAACTTATAGTGTTAGGGCTGTGTTTAGATCTAAAGTTTGGATTCAAACTTCAGTCCTTTTTCATCACATCAACCTGTCATACACACACAACTTTTCAGTCACATCATCTCTAATTTCAACCAAAATCCAAACTTTACGTTGAACTAAACACAGCGTAGGTTACCGAGAGACCTCGAAAAGTATTGTAGCTGATACCATCTAAAACCTTAAAAAAACTATCGTTTTGCACATGTTTGTGCTTATCCATATGATTTATTAGAAAAAAAATTATGTGTAAAACTTTTTATCTACATCCTATTAATGACTTGCAAATAAAGATGAAAAAAATAAAAAAAATCAACTCTAATCAAATCTAAATGCATCTCAAACCAAAAATCAAGTTGTGGTCTTAACTTATACTCCTGCATCATTCCTCAAAGGAAAATCATGTTATCAAACAATTTCCAGCTGAATGTTCTGATTCTTTCTTTTGGGTTGAATTTTATTCGTGCAATAATTCGACTCCTTGGCTGCAAAGAAAAGGAAAATTAAGATGGGCTGATGCCTGGTGGGCCTTGAAAAGGGAAGGAAAGAACAGAGGAAATAAGGAATTTTTTATTTTTATATTTATTTGTTAAAAGATTTACAAAAATAAATTACCGTTTCAAAGTTTTGTAAAAATATACTCCTCCCTCCCTAAAAATCGCCCTAATAGAGGGAGATTTATGTGACGTGGCAACACGGGGTTCCAAATTATTTGCATTTAGTTCCTTCTCGTCCTCTAAATGTAAAATTTTAATTTTCTGCAGCAGATAACACACATTATTTGTACGATTTGTAAAATTATCATATGATGTTGGATGAAGTTAAAATTTACACAAAAATTGTAGAGCTTGACGAGATCTACAACTTTGTTGTTTATAACTTTTCCATTAGAATAATTTATGGGTCTAAATATTCCTTAGAATGTCTTAGATTTATTTTTACAAATTCTCAGACCTACATTTTAAATGACCTCCGATGGAGACAAGTTCTATATCAAAGTTGTGGAGCTCGATGAGATCTATAATTTTGTACTTGGCCACTCATTCATTTAAAACTATTTAGAGTATCAAATAATCAATATTAATTTTCAGATTAGTGAAAACCTCATGGGAGGAGGCTAAATATAAATATAAATATATGTACTAAGATTCATAAATTATTTTAATGGAAAAGTTGTCAACTGCAAAGTTGTAAATATCGTCAAGCTCTACAATTTTCATATAAACTTTAACTTCAACTGACATCACATGAGAATTTTACAAATTGTACAAATACTACGTCTTATGTGTTGCAGAAAATTTTACATGTAGGCCCTTCTCATCCTCTAGTAGAGCGATTTTTGCAAATGTTTGAAATGGTAATTTATTTTTTAAAATATTTTTAAAAAATAAATATAAATATAAAAAATTTCAAGAAATAAGGGCTGATTTGGTTTGAAACCAAAACTTGCCATACCAAAATATTGGCATTTTTAACAGTTATTTTGGTAATGTTTGGTTTGCTACCAATACTTACCAATATCATACAAATGTTGTCAAAATATTGGCATTAGCAAAAAACCTGGCCCATGATTTGGCATCGCCAATAGTTTGGTATGGTTGTAAACCAAACAAGCCCTAAGTGTACTTAGACTTAGAGTCGCTCATCTTAAACTAAAGTTTGAATTTCATTCTTAAATCACAATACTATATATATATATATATAACGCGCTTCTCAACTTGTAATACCGTCCGGTGGATAATATACTGTCCGATTTGGTTGGCACAGCAAGTTAACTATGATTAACCTAGCTAACTCAGCGTGCGACTCATGTGGACACACATGTCGAAGGCGAGGAGCAGCGGCCGGTGAGCCGCTCGTACCACCTCCGCTTGGGCACCGCCATGAAGGCCATGAGGTGCATCCTCTCGTTCTCAGCCTCCTCCAACAACACACGGATCCAGCCGTCGCTGTGCTTGAAGCCACGGAGCGAGCAGAGGTGGAGCAGCATATGCCGCCCACCATCCCCGGCGGCCGGCACCGCCGCCACCGTCTCCAGCATCATCGTGCGGCACCTGGATGGAAATCGATTAACGATGGAAGAAGATGTCAGTGAGCACGCACAATGCCTTGACGGTCCAGTAGGTGACCTTCGGCTCGTGGTGCTGATCTTCAGGTCAATCGTCGTGTCCAGCGTGTACATCTCCCATGGCTGCAAATTTTAGCAAGCACACACTAATTAATCAACGGCAGTTACACTAACTCGTCAGGGTAGTTAATTAACAGCGAACTCGTCCTTGGACGCGCTAGGAGGCCGAGTGAGATATGGGGAATAGAGAGGAGTGGGAGAAAGAGGAGGAAGAAGAGTAGGATATTGACTCAGCTGAATCAACTTGCCACGACAGTCAAAATCGGACACTATACTGCTTACGATCTCGGGTGCACCAGTATTGTAATTTGAGGAACGCATTATATCTGGTATTGTGGTTTAGGGACGAAAATCAAACTCGATGTTAAAATGAGGAATCAGAATAAACGCTACAGGGAAAAGACCAGGCCCAGTAAAAAGAACAGTGAGTTTAAAATTTTGGATAATTTTGTATTAAAAAGTTTTTTAATGTAATGGATTAACAAGATTGGAAACTCAATGTCCATGTTAACTTAGATTTCTTGAATTGAATAAAAAGGTGAAGGATAGAGATACAATAATATATGCATTTAGATTTGATTCAAGATCCTTCAAGATTTGGTTTGAGAGAAATTGAATTGGATTTTATTAGGATTGATTGAGATTGGGATTGATGTTTGAGCATGAGCGATGATTCTGAAACTTTTTTTTTCCCTGAAACATATATCACACTTTTTTTTGTGCTATATGGCATGTTTCTGGGTTCTGGCACAATTTCATCCTGAATAACAAATCAAACCCCTTTCCGATGCTGCATTGGACTGATGACTTGAAACAAATGCTCATGTTCATCTACTTGAATTCATCATCTTCAGAATGTGTTTTAAGTTCTTCCTTTTCTCCATGTATACTGCATTGGTGCAGCTAATCTGATACTCTGAATGTGTTCTAGTACCTGACAATGTTTTAGCGGTAAATAAATGGCAATGTGTGACAAAAAGATCCTGAACATTCTTCATCTCATACATGAAAAGCCCAAACTTATTCTTCTTCTTCTTAAAAAAAAAAGACTTGATCTGACGATCCACGTGGACTCGCCCATTTATATCTCTTCGGCTACTTCGCTTCTCCCCCTCCTCCCCCTCGACCCCTTCTGCTCATAACGCAACAACGGCCACGACTTCCGAGGCACACCACCGTGTGTTCTCTCTCACCGGCCAATCGGGAGACAAGAGGAGCTTGCCGGAGTCACCTGGCGCTGTCGCCGGCTACTACTCCCTCGTCTAGCTTCGCCGCGTTCACGAGCTGCTCAAAGAACCCATCGTTCGACGGCCATGGCGAGAGGCTCCAAGAACAAGAACAAGAAGCATGTCGAGGAAGACGCGGAGCCGGCCCGATCCGCTCCATGGCTTCCCTTCTCCTGGCCTTGACCCTTGAGTCCTCCATGAATGCTCTGTTTGAAGACGACCTCATCGACGGCGAAGTGCCCGCGCCCCCGGCCCCTCCTCCTGCTACTGCTGCGCCAAGAACCTTCTCCTCCAAGAAAACCTCACCGAGGGTGACAGGCCCGCGCCCGGGCCCCCGGCCTCCTCCTGCTGCTGCGGCGCCAAGAATCTTCTCATCCAAGAAAACCTTGCCGACGCGTCCCCGGCCGCCTCCTTCCGTCCAGCGCAGAATCTTGACTTGGAAGGCGACCTCGCCGACGACGATGCCCACCCCACCGGTTGCAGCAAATCCGACTTCCATAGGGGCAGCTGCCGCGCGACCTTATCAACCATGGGGTGCAGGTTTTCTCGGCGAGGCTTCTGGATTCAAAGAGGCAAGCCCCAAGGGAAGGTAGTGACCGGGCAAGGAAGCAAGCCTTGGAAGACGCGTCCACTTTCGCGTTAGTGCAACTGATTGCAAGCGTCACACATTTGCCGTAGTTCGTGTGAAGCCCAGGAGCATCTCCAATGATACCCAGTATTTCTTTGGTTGCAAGGATTCCGTCTTCTGAGGGGTGTAAGTAGACCATCACATCGTCGACGTAGAGAGACACCCAATAAGGGATCCCCAACAGGGGAAGAAGTGGAGAGGGCGAATAGAGCAGAGAGGGCATCCATCGTTAGGATGAAAAGCATCGGTGAGATTGGATCACCTTGCCGGACGCCACGGTGGTGGATGATGGAATTCCGTGGCGATCCATTGACGAGCACTTTTGGTGCTTGAGGTCCGGAAGAGGATGGCGATCCAGGCGCTCCATCTATGAATCGATCTTTCTGTGTTCAATGAGAAATGCTTTGCTTGATTGAATGTTCATGTTCAGAACTCAGAAGATTGTTATGATTGGACAGACCTTTACATGCTTAACTACAAATGCATTGTTTGGCTTTTCAGAATTCGGAAAATTATCACACATGGATACACCTCTACCAGCTTAATTAAAATTGCTCTAATTGAATATTCAGAAATCAGAAGATTTTTCTAACATGGATCAATCATTCCATTTTTAATTAGGAATGCTATGACTGAATATTTAGAAACTATGAAATTGTCGGACATATATATTTATCTTCTGCTTACTCGAATGTTCAATTGTGTGACACGGATTGATATTTACATGGTTAATTACAGATCCTTTGCTTGAATATTGATATTTACATTCTTAATTACAAATGTGCTGCTTAAATATTCAGATCAGAAAATTGTCTAAAAAAGATCTATCTTTCCCTTCTTAATTAATCTCTACTATTATAAAAATTAAAAATATTTTTTTCCGGTGCTTTGGTACGTCATATGTGTATGAGTCGGTTTTCAAGTTCGTTCACTTTTCGAAATACATATCCGTATTTGAGTCGTTTATTAAGTTAATTTGCTTTTGGAAGTAGAGAAGAGTCATATAAGAAATCCCTTTTCAAAAACTCACATGCTAACTTGAGACGATCGTACTCTAATTACAGCTCATGATTTTAAGCAAATTTCCACATTAAATTAAACCTTAATTAAACGTGTAACAATAATAAAATTAAAATAGCATCCACCCATCGCAACGCACTGGCATTTTTTCTTTGAAGATGTTTTTGCCAGTGCTTTGGTATGTCATATGTGTATGAGTTGGTTTTCAAGTTCGTTCACTTTTGGAAATATATATCCGTATTTGAATCGTTTATTAAGTTCATTTGCTTTTGGAAATGCAGAAGAGTCATATAGGAAATCTCTTTTAAAATACTCACGTACTAACTTGAGACGATTAGACTCTAATTACAGCTCATGATTTAAGCGAATTTCCACAGTAAATTTCAACTTAATTAAATTGTATAACAATAATAAGATTAAAATAGCATCCACCTGTCGCAACGCACAGGCATTTTCTCTAGTTAATATAAAAATTCTCTTCTTCTTCGATAGTAGAGGGTTAACTACAAAAGAAGAGGAGGGTGGTGGTCACTTTACAAAGTATAGCCATAAGCATGGCGAGGAGGGTGGTGGTCACTTTACAAGTATAGCCATAAGCATGACGCCATACCTAAGCTTGTACATCACTCTTTAGAAAACTCTCTGCACCAATTTCAGCATCTTAATACCTGACCCATACAACACCAAAGCAATCAAAGTCCTCTGCAAAGATAAATCTTATCCTATGACATTGCTCTTGTCAATTGAACTCTTTAATTCATTTTCAGATCCTCCCATCCATTTATATATTTTGGTTGACAGTATTTTCTTGTAGATCCTCCAATCCATTTATATATTTTGTAACTTTGAATTAGGTGCGCATCTTGGTGCACTGATTATTTTATAGCTCATATATACTAATTTATATATTCTTTTGTTTTGCATTTGTACTTAGAATAATAAGGTAAAAAATATTTAGGAATTTTTGTAGTATCGAATGGTTTAATAGAATTGAATGTTAAAATGAAATCCCAAAATGCAACCAAAATGAGCCACATCATCTATGAACCATTAGATACATAATTTGGATAAAATGAGGCACATAATCTATGAACAGTTGGATGCACAATTTGGATGAAGAGGACTGTTAGATCGGAAGAGAAAAAAATCAGTTATAAAAAACAAACAATAATTGGGTGTTCTGAACCTTCATCCACCTTCATGAACACAATTTGGATAATTATGCTCTCCTTTAGATTTGCTCCACGTGTCCGTAAATATAGGATCATCAACTCGCAGTATCCTTGCCAACTTTTAGATATATAAATAGATATCTACGTTGTTGTAATGCGTGAACAAATTGTTAACCATTGTTATTATTGTCTGTATTTAGGTTGGAGGAATAATATTAAATGGGTCTCTTCCTGATGATCACCTCATACCTTCAATACTGTAACCCTTAACCCTTAAGCTTACACATCCTCTAGTGTGACATCCTTTACTAGTGTGATATATAATTATGATATGAGAAGTTTAATGTTGTGTCCAGCTTTTTATAGCTGTTATAAGTTAGGCTTGTCCATCTTTTCCTATAAGTGATCAAAGTCAGATGGAGAAGATGAACTTATCTATATTTGCCCTAAAGATCTTACTCTTATTTTTTTTATAGTTATGAATTAGGCATGTCTCTTAGTGCACAGATTATTTTACAGCTCATATATACTAATTTATATAGTCTTTTGTTTTGGATTTTTACATAGAATAGTAAGGGATAAAATATTTATGGATTTTTTAGTATCGAATTGTTTAATAGTATAATAGTATTGAATATTAAAAGAAAATCTTAAAATGACATCAAAATGAGCCACATCATCTATAAACCATTGGGTGCACAATTTGGATGTAAAGGATTGTTAGAACGGAAGAAAAAAAATCAGTCATACAAAATAAACAATATAATTGGGTGTTCTAAGAACCTTAATGCACAATTTGTATAAGTATACTCTCCTTTAGCTCTGCTTCACGTGTTAGTAAATATAGGACCATCAACTCGCAGTAACCTTGTCAACTTTTAGATATATAGATAGGTATCTACGTTGTTGTAATGTGTGAATAAATTATTAACAGTTGTTATTATTTTTATATTTATGTTGGAGGAAAAATATTTCTATAAACTGATAAAAATGCACTGATACTCTTACTCTTGTATATTACATGCGTGGATATATGTGATATTATTTGATAACAAAATATGATAGCTGCTATATACGATTTAGTGACATATATTATTTATACTAATATAAGTATTATGTATAGAAAAATATAGCATCATATATAGTTTATGGAGAGTTGTTTTCTCTATCACAACAGAAATAAAAATTATTAGAAGATTCTTTTGAACATTAGATATAAACAAATAAGAATGTTATCAATAGGATAGTTATCAAGTCAACTTAAATTACAGCCGCTGAATATCGTATAAAGAGCAGACGGACAAGAAAACATCAAAACACATCTCGGCAACTATCATGCTAGAGTTAACTCTGACCATAACAATAAAATGTGAAGACCATATTTCTCTTATTCTTTTGCTTAAACAAAGATAAGTGCTCTTGCTGATGATGATCACCTCCTACCTTCAATATTTTAACCCTTAAGGATTGACATTCTAATGTGATATATAGTTGTGATATGAGAAGTTTGATAGAGTGTCAATCTTTTCCTATAAGTGATTAAAGTTTGATGAAAGGAGCTGTTGATATTTATATAAACTATAATGGATAAAAATGTATTACATGTTTGGATATATGTGATATTGTTGTGAGTTGTTTTATCGCTTAAAGTATTTTAAGCATGATTTATATCTTACACATTTTGCATAAAATTTTTCAATAAGACAAATAACCATACATGTGTTCAAAAGGCAACAGCATCATCTATTAAAAATGAGGAACTACCAATTAAGATAAGGTTGACGAAAGATAAGGTCGACGAGGCTGGTTCTGTTGGGCTCTAAGCATGACAATTTGTCAAATTATCGACTAGTGTTATACTTAACAACCAAACTAAACTTGCTATGCCCACAAGAATACTCATCACTATGTGTCTCTATTGGTTTATTGCCCTTGCTCGGCCTGATTGGCTGCTTGGGGTACACAAAGTTAGGCCGACGGGGTGCCGACATGGTAAAGATGGATACTTACAGCTTACAAAAATTTTTCAACCGGGTGCCTAGGAACCCCCATGGCTCTATGTAGCTCCGCCCTTGTGAGCACCCAAGCTATAGCTGCCTCACCGTGTCGAACAGCTGGTGGTAGTGGCGATGGCATGTCCATGTGTCTAGTTTCTTGATTGGCTTCTTGAGAGGGTGCTCTTGCCTCCCTCCCGTAGCGCGGCCGTGTTGATCTAATGGGAACCGGGCGTCAGTGCAATTGATGGCTGGGACTCGGGCGAGGTGAGGCGAGGCATGAAGCTTAATGGAGAAAAAAATGACACACGCTGCAAGGATATAAATAATCGCCATAAGAGAAGAGAAGGCGGCGCAATGCGGTTGGGTACGTTGTCTAGGCCCACCATTAATGTTGGGTGAGGTTGGGTTGGACAGGAACATCCCCATCCCCGCTTGCTTGCGGATTCACATGGCCCCAGCCAGAGGGGAGAATGGGTTGAAATTAGTCCCCACCCCTAGCCCCTCTAGGACCCCGCACTACGGCTGGGTCCCTACATACCTACAGCCAGAGGGGCAACTAGGACACCCAGCCCCTCCTGGAAAGAGAGAAGAACACCGAGGGGCAACTACAGCCAGAGGGAGCAACTAAGGGAGAGAAAAAGACATCGTGGGAAGTCGACCGGAGAGGGAGGGAAATGACGTGGGCTTCCGTAGTTGGCTAGCAGGATGGGGGAGACGCCCTAGGGCACCGGCGGGTGGCGAGTGGAAAGAAGCCGACGCGGTCGTCTTCGATCGCCAGATTGTGCCGCCGCCACCGGGAGCATCGTACTGAGATGGATTAGGGTTTGCTTTGGCCTTTGTTATTCTATTTATATCCCCTTCAAAGTGGGCTACTACTTTCTTTATGGGCTTTTGATGTCTAGAACGTAATAGGCTATGTTCCTTTAGAGGAGTTGGGAACCCTTCCCATCCGCACGCAAAATAGAGCGATATATTAACGCATGATTGATTAAGTATTAGCTTAAAAAATTTGAAAATAGAAAATATGTCTTTTAAAGCAATTTTTCTATTGAAACTTTTAGTAAAAAAAAGTATCATTTTGCAGTTCAGAAAGCGTGTGCACGAAAAACAAGAGAGGTGAGGTTGGGAGTTTGGTGGAAAGAACACAGCCATATGGTGTTGCCTCCTCTGATGGGGTTATGGTGGCTAGCTGGTATATGCATGGGCTGCCTCATTTGATGGCCAGTGGGCTGCATGTCTTATACTTCGAGGTCCTACGGGTGGCGAGGTCGCACTATAGTCTCGACCCTGCACTAAATCAGGGCCTCATCCCGTAAGCCCCGCTGGTGGATATTTGGCCCTACCCCTAGTCCTATAGGGGTAGTGATCCACTGAGGCCCCACCTCCAACGGGGAAATTGTCACCCCCACATGCACACTACATCGTTCAACCTCGACATCAGGAACGTGTCTAGCTAGCTCATCATCAGAGGCCGAGCTCGTCCACGTGCGCTGGAATAGTTCCATACACCAATAATGGACATGTAGGCGATGAACATGCTGAAGATGTTGGGCACACGTCAACGGATCACCGCATCGTGCTTGCCGCGCCATAAAGCAGCAAGTAAGTTGGCCTTGCTCCACCGGAGGCCATCAACACTACTAGACATGTGATTTTCTTGGACGCAGACCCCTTTAGGTTTCAGGCGGGCCGTAAGTGGCTCCGCCTGGAACCAGGCGATCCCGTCGCCAGGCTGTGGGCCGCACGGGATAATCGATTATCCCGTGCGGTCCACTTAAGACAACCGCACGGGATAATCCTTTTATCCCGTGCGGTTGTCTTATATCCCGTGCGCGGTTGTCTTAAGTGGACCACACGGGATAATCGATTATCCCGTGCGGCCCACGTTAGGCGACCGCTTGCGATGGTGGGGGAGCTTTATAAGCCCGAGCCCAACCGTTGCAATGGCATGCCGGCGATTTCTCTCTCCTAAACCTCCACAAATTACGGGGGAAGGTTTTCGACCTCAAATCTTTGATTGGGTTCCATATAAAAGGTGTAGAGCTTGTTATCCTCCTTCATAAATTTTTTTATTTATAAATATGTCGTTTCACTTTTTTCCTTCAATATAACAAAGGATGGAGCTGGCGATCTAGTTCACCGCCGGGCAACTCCCTACCACGGCGTACGCCACTTCACACAATGCATGTGTCCTCGCGCTTAAACTGCACACCTTATCTGGCCGCCGACCGTGAACTCCCATCGCCACGACTTCACTATCAGGAATCTCCCCACCGCAAACCTCTACCCCGCACCCAAACCGCACGCCCACCCCATCACCGTATGCAGCCTCGATGAACTGGTTCCCACTCGCTGAGGAAGAAACAAGAGAAGGGTTTTGATCGACAGAGAAAGAAGGGGGCGGCTAATTTGCGCTCGTGCAGTAGCAACGTTGCTGGCACGTGCCAGCTGGCAACCCCTCCCCCCATGAGGCGATTTTTATTTTCGTTTTTTTCACAATTTTTTTATTTCTTTTTTCTTTTTTATTTTTTATTTTTTTAATATGTAGCACACGTGTTTTTAAATGTTTTGTGTTGAAAGTTTTTAAATCTTAAATTTTAAAATCTTAACTTAATTTTTTTTTAAATCTAGACTTGAAAGTTTTCAAATATGAGTAGAAAGTTTTTAAATCTCGAGTTGAATGTTTTTAAATATAAGTTGAAAGTTTTCAAATCTCAAGTTAACAGTTTTCAAATCTAAGTTAAAAAATTTTCAAATCTGAGTTGAAAGTTTTCAAAATTTCTCTTGCAAATTTAAATTTCGAGTTGAAAATTTTCAAAGTTTGAGTAGAAAGATTTCAATATTTGACTTCAAAGTTTAAATCTTAAGTTTTTTAAACCTAACTTGAAAGTTTTCAGTCTATTAAAAGAAATCTAAAAAAGGAAAAATCTTATCTTAGTTAGCGCAATTATCTAAAACTAATTTAGTCGGTTAGATTTAACTGCTCCTGAAATGCGAGTTGCCAGCGCGCACGCGCGCAGTAGCTTTTCGGGAGAAAGAACGATGAGGCAAATCGTTGAAGCGATTAGAAAATTCAAACAACGATTTCAAAATGCAACGGTTCTGCCGTCGGTGGCATCGTGGTAGCGGCAGGACGAATTTGAAGGCTGCGCCCCACGGGCCTCATCGTCATCGGTAAGCAAGGTGGGACTAAAAATGTGCAGTACAGTGGCTGCACAATTATAACAAACAGACAGGTTCATAAATCTGCTCGCCACAACCACGAGATTTCACCGGGAAAGCGTGCTCGGAGCTGGAAAGGGGGAAGTAAAGGAAGTTGGAACTGAGCAGTAGTAACACAACATGTGTAATCTAAGATACAGAAACAGCCCTTGCAGGCACAAGAGATGATCAATTGTGTTTGTAAACAGAACGGCAAAAAAAAAAAAAAAATCAAAAACTAGCATCCAGCTAGCTTCTTCCAAACCGGACACGAGTGTTGCTGGCAAATCTCGACGACGAAAAGCTATGCTTCCTTGCGTTTGGTGAGTGGCTGCGTTCGTTTCTCCAACAAGAAATGAAATTTTGGATACTCATGACACGCTTTTCAAATTGCTAAACGGTACGTTTCATGCGAAAACTTTCTATATGAAAGTTGCTCTAAAATATCAGATTAATCGATTTTTCAAATTTATAATAATTAAAATATAATTAATCATATGTCACCTCGTTTTGCGTGAAACACTTGATCTTAATCTTCATCTTAAGTTGCGCTCGACGTTTCCGCTTACTTGATCACTGAGGAGTAGAGTAGTCACCGCCATAGGAAAACTGATGGTTACTGTATTGCTTTTTAGGGGTAGATGGAGAAGCCCACACATTGGGTTTGTACTTCTTTATGGCTGGTCATCTGCATCGTCTGCAATCCAACCATCCCTAGCTTTGGATTTAAAATGAGATGAGTTCCTTCTTTCCTCAAATAAGGGGATTTTCCTTTTACTTGTCTTGTGAGCATCATAAGGAGCTGACTGTTTAGATCCAAAGTTTTTCTTCAAACTTCTAACTTTTCCATCACATCGTTTCAATTTCAACCAAACTTCTAATTTTGACGTGAACTAAACACAGCCCTAGTGCCAAAATCTTTCTTGCCTTTGCCTTTTTTCCGACTATGGCTGTGTTTAGATTGGCCTAAAGTTTGAAATTTGGTTGAAATTGGAGACGATGTGACTGAAAAGTTGTGTGTGTACGAAAGATTTGATGTGATAGAAAGTTAGAAGTTTGGGAAAAAACTTTGGAACTAAATACTGCCTATGTGCGGATGATTCACCGTTCATACGATCAGACTGCAAATTAAAAAGGAACCAGGATGTGCACAGGATAAATAACCCAAGCAGCTCTTATCACTATCAGTAGACAATATATTAATAAGATGCTTCTAACAACCTTGGTGTTCTTTGTGCATCCACGTGCGAAGTAGCTTTCCTCGCCACATTTGTAACACAAAGTTGGAGTTGCCGCGGTACTAGCTTCCCTACGTACGTTGCTTGGCACATCCCTGTATCAGAAGACATTGATCAGCTGCTGTGAGAAGTAACATATAGAAACAAGGAAGCCATAATAAGTTAATAACCACTAAACTTACCAAACCAGTATGGCCAGGTTGGGCAGAATTATAACAACTTCTTTTGGACAGATATCAGAGAAGTCGGCGCAACATAGATGACCTTTCTGATTACGTACACACATAGCATTTTAATTCCTGCACGAAACCTGCTATACGTATGACCGAGCCATCCGACTCGTGTCTGACTATGTCATATCTACTAATTACTGAGCTTGTTTCTTATCATATGGACCCAAACAAGCAGCATCTATGCCTATATATACACTAGTCGGAATGGGGCGAAGCTAGAGCAAGATGGAGGGGGGTGCCACTTGTTTAATTTACTCTGCTTTTTATCAAGTTTAAGCTAATGTCAGTGCCTAAATTTATATTCAGGTATAGGTACAATTTTTTATTGAACGGGTTCCTAGCCGTCCCCCCCCCCCCCCTCCCCCAAATACTCTAGCTCCGCCCTTGTCGGATGTAAGTTGTACATATCAGTCGGATGCATAGCAATTTTCTTCCTGCACAGACCAACAAAGTAGATGTTGAGGGGGAAAATAAGTTTGGATAATACTATGACTTCAATTAATGCAATCTCGCTGCTACAGGACTTTTGTGTTACATAAGAGAATGATTTGCGTTATATTGCATGTTAATTAAGTGGACAAAACATGTGGATTCAGGGATTCGACTAACACAGAAGTATAAGGAAGGGGCTTAATGTAAAATTAACCTTGGCTCACAAAATCTAACCAAGCTTGTGAATAGAACATAAAGCTGGATCAACGAAAATGACAAAACCACAATTCATTCATAGGTGTATTCTGAAGCAGCACAGTTTGCATTAGCTGTAGGATTTAGATTGTAACCACTGCATATTAAAAGTGAGAGATGGTTTTAAAGATATGTTGAGTTAGATTTTTTTTTTCCTTAGGCAAGTATCCCTCCATGAGAAAACAATACTGACCTTAACATCATCGCGTGGATAATCATTGGCATATCCAAACATATCAGGACCCTGATTCTCCACATCGTACATAAAATGTAGACTGTTGATAGTATTCCTATTGTGCTTTTCATGGCAGTCTTTCGCAATATGACCTCCTTTTTTGCAGATGAAACAGTCTTGACCCTACAAAAATGATTAACAAATGTTTGATTCCTGAAATTGGCAGGGGCAAGTAAATACACAAATTTTGACAATTTGACCCTTTGAAAAAAAACTAATTTTACAAATGAACCACCCCTAAAACTTATTTCAAAAATGACCTTTTTTTTCAACGCCAAATCATGTGGCGCTGAATTTAAACACCTCAGCGCCACTTCAGCTGGCGCTGAATGCCGTGCCATGGCGGATGGGAGGCTAAGTCAGCATGCCAACGTACATTCAGCGCTATGCTATTTGGCACTGAGATGTCTATGTTCAGCGCTACACGATTTGGTGTTAAGCAAAAGGGTTAGTTTTGAAATAAGTTTTGGCGGTTGTTCATTTGTAAAAAATAGTTTTTTGCAAAGGGTCAAATTGTCAAAATTTGTGAAGTAAATATGTGTGATTAATGAACTGGAATTCTAGAACCTATCTAAACAAGGCAAGCATGTTAACTTATGAGTTGAAATAACAAATGCAGCAACATCATGTAATTAATGGAGAACTAAATAAGATGATCTTGTCAAGGGCATGAGCATGCATACCCAAGTCACCAAGCAATAATGCCTTGGAGCTACCCACAAACAAAACAAGGCCTCTTCCGCTTTGAATTGCGTCCAAACAACCCACAAACAAAACAAGGCCTCTTTCGCTTTTCCATTGGACAGTTCACAGCTACATGACCCTCCTCACCACAATTAAAGCATGTTTCCAATAAAGTTTCACCAGGATCAAAGTATCTTGGTATGCGCTGGATCATGAGGAAAAGCAACATAAGTTTACTCCCTCCATCCCAAAATATAAGGCTCAACTGCTTTTTTCTCATATATCATAATATAAGGTATGCATGAATAGATACATTAATTAGCATTTCTTGGTCCTATAAGATTGATTTGTTTTAAATCTTCTATCATCAAACCTCCCAATCACATTGCTTGCATGCATTAAGGTGATCCAATCAAGAAAGTGAATAAATGTTTTCTTGGTCTTTGTATTATGAGTGGTTATGTCTTCTGTTTTGGGATAGAGGGAGTATTGTCTTGTGCCACATGTGCATATACAAGGAAATTCACTTGGTACTTAGAAGAAGCTTCCGTAAAACAATACTATCAGATAAAGGGACATCAGGCCCATCTTCAGTGAGCACTGATTCTGCTGTGCCAGTTTGCGCCTCCTGGGTCCTAGCAACTTGAGACGGAAATAACAAATCCGCACATTAGTAACTCAAAACATATTAACGTTAGTAATTCATTCCCAACAAAGAAACATCCAATACATTGCTCACTCACAAACATACAATCAGTTCTCTATATGCAAGGTTTCCATACCATTAATACATTCACAAATACTCATTCAATACGCGTATACTTTCTAAGAGGAAGCAACATAAAACATTATTTTCACTTGAAGTCTACAGAATCGAAAGACACTTTCAATAAATAAAGTCTTAGACATTTTACATAAACCGATATCAATCAGTATACGCATTTGCTCCCCTTACTAACAATCACTACGGCTGCATTGGCAGAGAGGTGGTAGATATGAACTCCAAGATCGAACAGAATAGTTAGGCCCTGTTTAGTTCGTGAAATGAAATTTTTGGGTGTCACATCGAACGTTTGACCCACTGCTAGAAAGGGTTTTTAGTCCCTATTTGTAACCCCCTTTTATCCCAGGTAACAAACCGGGATTATCAATCCGGGACTGAAGATCTTTAGCCCAACCGGGACTAAAGAACATTTTTTTTCTTTTTATTTCCATTGTTTTTATTCTGTTTGCACTCAACCACAATCTCAGTCACACACAAATCTCCCCACAAATCATACAAAATCATCCACATACACAAATCATATACAAAAATCATCTACATACACAATCATCCACAATACATGCCCATCGAAAATCCACAAATCAATCACAAAATCATCTTCAAATCAACAAAAAAAAATCGACAAATCATTCATTACAAATCAATTCACAGAAAAAAAATATACAAATCAACTCCACAGCCGAATCAACCTAGAGTCGTCGCCGGCTACAGCCCGGCCGGCTCGCTCCGGATCGAGCCGCCGCCCGGCTGCCTCCCCTCCCGGTTCCGGCGGAGGGGAGGCCGCCACTGCCCTCGCGCCCATTGTTGGGTTTAGTTCCACATCGGTAATTGATGATGGGGGAGCATGACTTAAAAGATGGCGGCGGTCCTCACCCCTATCAGACTAGTCTTTTGGGTTGTGTAGGCGCTGGACCTAAAGTTGTGGCTCCGGTTGGGCTGGTGTGGAGCAGGCCCAATGTGACCTGGGTGGCCCACGGTTGGTGGACCGGGCTGTGCACTCTAACAAGTGGTATTAGAGCCCAAGGTTTGGAACCTAGAACAATTTCCATGGGTCACGTGGTGGGGAGGTCAGGTAACAAGACTTCGGGGTCACATGGGTTGATGTGACGGGGGAAATTGTTAGGCCTAAGGCCCAGGTAACAAGTCTTCGGGGTAATATGGGTTGATGTGACTTTCGGGGTCACATGGGTTGATGTGATGGAATTTCAATGTGGGTCACGTGGTGGGGAGGTTAGGTAACAAGATTTCGGGGTCACATGGGTTGATGTGACAGGGGAGATTGTTAGGCCAAAGGCCCAGGTAACAAGTCTTCGGGGTAATATGGGTTGATGTGACATTCGGGGTCAGATGGGTTGATGTGATGGGAGAGATTGTTAGGCCTGAGGCCCAGGTAACACGTCTTCGGGGTAATATGGGTTGATGTGATGGGGGAGATTGTTGGGCCCGATGTGTGATAGGGTAGATTGTTGGGTTTAGTCCCACATCGGTAATTGATCGATGATGAGGGAATACGACATAAAAGGTGGGGGCGGTCCTCACCCATTAGACTAGTCTTTTGGGTTGTGTAGGCTCAAGACCTAAAGTTATGGCTCCGATTGGGCTGGTGGTGGAGTAGGCCCAATGTGACCTGGGTGGCCCACAGTTGGTGGGCCGGGTTGCGCACTCTAACACGCGCCGCCCCCGCACTACCGGCGCCGCTGCTCAGCCGCCTACCGTGCGGCCGGGCGCGCTCCCCGCCGCCAGCCCACCTCTCTTCCAAATCAGGCGGAGGGGAGGCCACCGTCGCCCTCGCGTGGGCCACCGCCACGCGAGGCCTCGGCAGCCCAGCCGCCTACCGCGCGGCCAGCTCGCTCCGCCGCCTGCGGGCCGGAGGCGCAGGAGAGGGAGGAGCGGAATCAGGCGGAGGGAAGGCCACCGCCGCGCGGCTGGCTCGCTTCGCCACCGCATGCCGCCTGGGGGCCGGAGGCGCAGGAGAGGGAGGAGGAGATGGGGGTGAGTGGTGAGGGAGAGGAGAGAAGGAGAAAGAGATTGAAGAGGAAGAGGCGGCCGGGTTGTGCGCTCGGGGCCGATTTTTATTCCCAATTGTTTAACACCCAAGACTACAAATAGATCTTTAGTAGTGAATGGTCTGACATCGCCTGCCATGTTTTGAATCGGGACTAAAAACCAATCGGGACTAAAGATAAAAAACAGTACCCCTGGTCTTTTGAACGGGACTAGTGTAGTTTTTGGCCAACCTAGCAAAGATGGTTTCTCCCGTAGTGACCGGATGTCGGAAGGGGTTTTCAGATACAAATAAAAAAACTAATTTCATAACTCGTCTGGAAACTACGAGATGAATTTATTAAACCAAATTAATCCGTCATTAGCACATATGGGTTACTGTAGCACTTAAGGCTAATCATGGACTAATTATGCTCAAAAGATTCGTCTCGCGATTTCCATGTAAACCGTACAATTAGTTTTTCTTTTTATCCATATTTAAGGCTCTATGCATGTGTCTAAAGATTTGATGTGACGTTTTTAGAAAAAAAAATTTAGGAACTAAGGGAGTGTTTAGATCTAGGGGTGTTAAGTTTTTGGCGTGTCACATCGGGTATTATATAGGGTATTGTATGTGGTGTTCGGGCACTAATAAAAAAACTAATTACAGAATCCGTTAGTAAACCGTGAGAAAATTTTATTAAGCCTAATTAAGCCGTCATTAGCAAATGTTTACTGTAGCACCACATTATCAAATCATGGTGCAATTAGGCTAAAAAGATTTATCTCGCAAATTAGACGCAATATGTGCAGTTACTTATTTTTTAACCTATATTTAATACTTTATGGAGGTGTTTAAACGTTCGACGTGACAGGGTAAAAACTTTTGGGTGGGATATGCCTAAACAAGGCCTAATAGTCAGTTCAAGCACAGCTCACAATCCAACTCAAAACTAATGTCAAAATAAAAAGAATCCAACTTAATTCTGGCGTGGGATGGTGAACTAAATGCAGAGATAGAGCACGAGCGATAGACTACCTCTGATTTCTACTTCTCTAAAATAACGCACCCATAATATAAGGGATAATTTTTTAAAAAAATTAATGATAGCAACAATAAAATATCCCTATTAAAAGAGATTTGGTTATGGGGAGTGGGTAGTTGGGGTTAAAATAGATAGAAAATTGATAAGTACTACACAAAAATCTCTTATATTGTTTCTAAAAAAAGTTCTTATATTATGGGATAATTAGAAGGGATAAAATCCTTATATTATGAGATGAAGGAAGTATTATACGGTGGCTGATGAAGGAGGTGGCCGATGAATATGGTGGCTGATGGCGTAGTTTGTGATCGTGCCCGATGGCGATGGTCTCATGACATAACATGCATGCGCGCCGCGGCGCCAGGCGAGTCCACGGCTGGCGCGTCGTCGAAGGTGCTGCTCGATCGCCGGCCATCCTGCACTGAGACCTCTTCAACGGCGGCGGCGGGGGAACGCGTGCGTGGGCATGGAGCACGCGCACGTCGAGGACACCCGAGCGCAACGCCACGCCACGCCACCCCCGTGTGGTGCAGTACGCGGCGGCGCGGGGTGTCGCTTAGCCTCGGCACGCAGGCGACGCCGCCGACAAGGCCAGCTCGAACCCGCAAGAGCAGGAGAGCAATTCTGCCCCCGAGCTCTCGCCGTCGGAGATGAAGGATCTCCGGAACAAGGTCACAGCGCTCATGGCCATGCTCCATCGATCAGGTAATGCCTCTCTATCCGTCTAGCTTCGCTTGCGATTAAGAAGAACGTGGAGGTTGTTGCGTTTTGGCGCCGCAGGTTTGATCGGAGGTGATCGTCATGTCGTCGTTCGACGCGGTGGCCGGCGGCACCGCGGCGAAACCGTACACGGCGCTGGCGCTGCAGACGAGCTCAGCCTCGACGATGAACTAGCTGGACGCGTTTCCGACATCGAGGCCGAACGACGTGGTGCACCGTGCGCCGCGACTGGCTACGGACCGTGGCAGCCAGCCAGGGCGATGAGGCACTCGCTGCACCTGCGCGGCGCAAAGGCATGCTGCTCGATCGCCGGGCGGCCATCCTGCACCGAGACGTCTTCAGAGGCGGCGGGGGAACGGCGAGGATACGCGAGCGCCACGCCATGCCATTACGCCGTGTCGTTTCGTCAGAGGTTGCTGCTGCCGTCGCCGGCCTGGATGAGGCAGCGGAGGCGGAGACGTGCACCATAAGACAAGACTGGTCCCCACATTACTGGTGGGCCCGGACCGGCAACCCAACCAGATTCTGCCACCTCCGCTTCCATCTCTTCTAGAAGCCGACGGTTATTTATATTTTATACCCTCTGCTCTTTGCTTCATTCTCGCCTTCCCTCGCCTGAGCCCCAACCTCAATCCCTCCGGCGACCGGAGCTCACTCCAACCCCAGCCCCGCCGCCGCCGGCAAGAGGGCGGCGCTCTGCTGCGACGTGCAGAGTCCAGCCGCCGACAACACGGACGCGCGCTCCGGGAGGGCAGGGAGGCAAGGCAAGACCGCAAGAGGCCAAGAACCCTCTCAAGAATCAAGAACACGCGGCGCGACATCGATCTGCTCATGGCGACGCCACCGCCACCACCTGTTCGTCCCGGCGAGGGAGCTGCAGCCAGCGCGCTCACCTCCCTCAGCTCCTGGCTGGCCTGGGTCAAAGTGTCAAACGCGGCGCCTACGAGTGGCTCGCCTCGGCGGCGCTCCGGCTCAGCTCGTGGTGAGGAGGTGGCGCCTCTGCGTCAACCGCCGCCAAGGCAAGGCCTTTGGATATGCGACAGCAGCGCTACCACGACGATGATGTCGCATCCTTCTTTTCGATTTCTTTCGGTGTCCGGAAGAGAAGTCGCGTGGATCCGTGTGAAGACAGCGTCAAGATCAAGCACTTGTCCTTTAAGGCAGCAAACGCCTAGTGCAAGAAAAATTACACCATCTGCCTCCAATGATTCCTGGAAAACTTTGGGAGCAAGTCCCCGGTTCGTCCGATAGAGATTCAGAATGACGATGTAATCTTCTTTTTCTTTTCTTTTCTATTAAATTTGTCGAAGCTGTCAGAAACATCAAACAAAACGGATCTTCTTTTTCTTCTTTTAAAACGTCAAACAAAACGAAACCGAGGTAATATAACACACACAGTATGTGGTTGAAGGGGAAGATTGTCACAAGGAAAACGGCGAGGAGATTTTGATCAAGCACTGTGAAGTTGTTGTCCTCTCTTTGAGAGGGAAGGGACTTGCTGTTGCTGGCATGCGTCTCTTGGGTTGCAAGACAGGAATAATTCATCGTAGTCTGCTAGCTTCAGTAGGATTTAGCTTCAATAGTTCATCGAGGCTCGTCGGCATGCTACATTCTCCCTCGAATTTTCCAGAATCTGTCATGTATTTCTGAAATTTCGATGCCCCAAGAGGCTTTCTCAAAATTTGGCCGCTCGAAGCTAGCCTCCGCCACCACCGCCGACGGCGGCGGCGACGAATCGCGACCACGCTTCCGTCTTCTGTCTTCACAAGATGGAATCGTATTCCGTTTGATTCAGAGTCCTATTCCGATCCAGAGTTTAGATGGAACTAGGTTTTGGAAATCGTTCTAACAAAATAAACTGAAATTAGAGTAAGGTGTATTCTATTTTTAATTGGGTGTTCATTGTATCTCTTTTTACAATAAACTAGGAAGATAGCCCGCGCAATGCGCGGGCATGCATGTGTATTACTTTGCTAAAAACCGGCTTGACAAATTAATTTCAAACTAAAAGTAAGATTTTTTTTCATTCTTTTTAATTTAATGTCCATCGGCTCGCTCTTTTCTTATGAAATATTAAGAATTTATTGATGAATATATTTTGTGTGTATCAAGCTATCCTTCCCTGTAATTCATATGCATATAATTTGTTGCATATTTGCATGTAAATCAATAAAAACGAAGAAAATATACATATCTTAGACAACATCTGTCTATGATATGTTGCACCCATATGATATTTTTCTAAAAAGACAATCAACATGAGTCATCAAATGTAAATTTATTAGGAAAAATATAACTTTTAAACATGAAAGTCCATCAATTATGCAATGCTATTAGCAGCTTATATACCTGCAAGAGTAAAAAACCATGACGCTACTGCGAAGGATTGGAATTTAAGATATCACATATTTATCATTGTCTTTTGTCTTTTAGTATGTGCCAAAGCAAATATAAATAAAGTAAATAAAAAGAATATTGTTGGGACATAAAATCTAAACATAACCTCTCACGTGTTATTGTTTTTACAATGTGGATTTTTCATTGATATCATAGATTAAATATTTTCTATAAAATTATAGTTAGCTGTTATAGTTTATTTACTCTCCAAACTGATCATTTTTTCAATTTTTTTCAGCTAGCTTGCAGTGGGCATGAATTAGTGCCTACCATCTTTTTGCTTCTTTGTGTTACATAATTAGGCATTTTTATGTTCGTGGTAATTTATTATGTGTACTACAATCATGGGTGAGGCTAACGTGCGGGTGATCGCTGGGTGTACTACAATCAAATAGCTATCGCATAAGGTAATATTTGTTCCAGCTTCGTCCATGGTTATATACATGTAGATAGAAATTAATTATGTGGCTAGCAAGCTATTAGATGTATAATTAATAGCAAATAAGTTTGACGCATATTTACAGTTGTTCATAGTAGCTCTTACATATTCATCTTATGACTTTGATTATCCGTTGATCCCCAATTTACTGATCACCATGACTCACATGAAAAAAAATATGTACTACTTAGGGTTTAGGACAGGTGAAATTGATGAATTATCAGATTTATGCGATAGCTATTTGAGGGTATAAACAAATGAATTGACTTCTAAAAAGTTAAAATGTTGTTTAAAAAAGACATCATTTAGAAACTTGGAAAGCGTGCAGACGAAAATCCAAACTATGGAATCGGGGAAAAAAAAGAGGGCATTAAACTCCATTATAACACCCTTGTCTTAGTAAGAGTTATATTGATATTAGTTAATATTGTGCTCGCATTTATAACATAATGATTTATTTCACTTGTACGAACAAATTGTTCAAAATCCAAATACGAAATAACAAAATACATTATAATTACTCTATAATCAACTCTCAGTTTCAACTTAAACAGAGCTAAGTGTTGGAAAAAAACCGAATCCATGGTGCCTAATTCTTGTCTCGCTGCATCACACCTTTAATTTTCTTTTTATGTTATTAGCAAAATTAATCATATATGATTTGATATGTGGCAAAGCTGTAGCGCTGCAGCGATCGTGATCACCTTAGAAGCCTTAGACACGACACTTTGTCATACGTGCGAAAGGCAAAGGTGCAGACGGGCATTGTACAACAGGCCAAAAGGAGAACTTCGGACGTTTTATTTATTAGCAAACAATAGATCTGATAATTTAAATAATGGGTCCACCGGTTCTAGTGTAAGTGTTAATTAGTTAATATAGATTTTAAATTGTTAATTTAATGGGTACACAATATAATGGTATAGACATTATTTTGAAACAGTGCATTATTTGAGAATAATAATCCACTGTGATAAAAAATAGATCCGATGATTTAAATAATGGGTCTATCAGTTTAAGTAAAGATATAAATTAGTTAATATAGATTTTAAATTTAAAATAATTAATTTAAATTAGTTTGTGTAAACTCTATTTTAAAATAGTGCATAATTTGAAAATAATAGTACAAACACCGATTTAAGTGGAAATTATTTTACATTATTAGTTTAATGGGTAACATATAGTGTGTAAATTTTATTTTCAAAAATTGTAGAGCTAATTTAGTTAGCTGTGAGTTCTATGATGGTAGACTCTTTGTTTGTGAAATTATGATTATTTAAAAGAAATATATCCATTATATATTAAAAAAGAAGAAAAAAGGAAAAAAAAAGGGAAGGAAGCATACGTACCATACACGTCTGCCTACATATGTGCGGGAGAAGGAGGAAAGTATATGTGTGAGAGAAGGAGGAGAGGTGGGACCCCATAGTATTTGGTTTGTTTTAGATTAATTTTATCTAACGGTGTATAATATTGGACCCACCGATTTAAGTGAAAATTAAGGGTAGATGTTTTGCTTTTTTCTTAGAATTTCTAGGATTTTCTCTAATTTATTAAAGCGCCATGTGGTGGCGTGAGAGCGTTTGTAGGAAGTTTAATGGACTTTTTGTATATAACTAGGAAGGAAGCCCTCGCAAATGCGTGGGCAACTTATTTATAAAAGATTGCTAAAAGAAGTCATACTTCACGATATTAATTATAAGAACCACTTATTTATTATTTATAAAAATAATGCTGAAGAAATCCTATCTCACCATATTAATTAATTATAAGGACCATAGATCACCTTATATATAATTATATAAAAATAAATGTCTAGACCATAAATTTTGATATACCAAATGACAATAGTATCTTTCATATTCAAACAGAAATAACTTTGTCCCGGATATATGTACACTTGCATGTTAGTACTATTTACTATCATTGTCTTATAAGTTAGGTACCTTTTTATTAAATGGAATTACATCCATACCAAGAAAATAAACTTATTATGTCATTAATACAACAAAAAGATCATCTCTACTTCATATCAAATTGTTCATGTCTCACTTGTGTTTAAATATATGCATAAATATTTTGAAATATTATTCCTACCAATTCATGGGATAAAACCATTAAATTAGATCTAAATGCCCTGAAGCTGACTGTAGCCACCAAGGCTCTTCCCTTATGCCTTGAAACATGTGTCCCGTATCGGCATAGCCGTTCTCCTCAAGATTAGTGTGGAGCACAATTTTAACATCTAATTCACTATCAGCTAAAGAATCACATCGCTAAGTAGGCCAGTTGAACTTTATTGCGAATAGTAGCCTCTCATTGGGGTCACCTCAACTTAGTCATATGCATGCCCCCGCCATAAGTATAGTAGCATAGCAAACTATGTTATCAATGCTTGGCGCCCTTCAGGGAATGACACATAGATAAGATGAAAGTGATAAATAAAAATTTAAAAGTTTTGAGTCCATTTATGGAATAGAGTTGACACTTGTTTATGGTGTTAATTGGTCTACTAAATTTTAGTGGTACAGATATAATTTTCTCTTCTGAAAATATGCAGAGTTGAACATTCGATACTACTTCAAATAATCTAATAGCTTCAGTGGTGAGAAACACGTGGAAAAATATTTGCTCGAGTAGTAATCGTTCACGAACATATGAGGTAATATGAATTTTGATATTTTTGTTTCTTCGTATTATTGATCTAATTCATCTATGCATGTTCATGGGGTAATATATGATGGAACAATATATGCTATCAAGTTTATTTGTGCTAATTGTTAATGCTTTGTATAATAAACGCTTGTCGATGCCATCGAGTTGGGCACAGGCTCCGTTCAGCCATGAGATGTATCCGGCCGCCGACTCCTCGGGATCTCCGCGGACCACTCGAAGTTCTCTACAAACCCTGGCCATAGATGTGCAGCAACTCTTCAAGTACGAGTTAAACCACACCTCGTGACCTCGGAGCTTTTCCACAGCTTGCTCTTTCTTCACTGCCAGCATGGTTCTCTCGAGTTCCGCCACTTCAAACTTCATCTTCCAGTATTGGATACGACGATCTTGACCAGCAAAGGCACCCTCGAGATCTGCTTAATGTGATAACCACTAAGTCAAGCTGCACACCTCTTTCGAGAACACGGTTGACCTAGTCGGGAGGGCATCAAGGGATGAATGGACTACTAACCTGAGCAAGTCGTCATCATCCCTGTCTCTGTATCAAGGGTCTGGTCCACAATCTCAGGCGACACGTGTGGTTCAAACTCAAGTACTGGAATTATCGCCAGTAACTCGGGCTGCCCGCGCTACTGGACGTCCTCGTCATCAGCATCTCTACAAAGGACAAAAGTTCCCGAGGTCAACATACAAAAGTAAACTAGAATGATAATTGCACGCACGAAGGCGGTTAGAATTCAAGTTTTACACAGCGTGTCTTGGAAGTACAAGAAGTCCTACTCTTCAAATAGGGGGAGAACAGACTCCCCCAGATCACCGACTTCTTCCATCACCTCCTTACGCGTGTCGCTGGCCACCCCCTGATCCAAGATCTCGCGCAGATCGAGTTCAGGACGCGACAGCTTTACACACGCGAGGACATGACACGCCCCGGTGTAGATCCCGTTCGACGTCTCCTCCGCGATCCTGGCTTCATGCTTGGAGGGGATCTTCCCCATCGTCGTCGCCAGTTCCGCAAGGGAGGAGGTCAGCGAGAACTCGTCGGGATTCACCGGGATGGTAGACTTGATGCCGCACTCCCCGGCGAGCTGGTGCAGGCCAGTGTAGGTGAACCACAACGAACCCTGGATTTCCAACAGGTTGTTCCCGAGTTCCGACATGCGGTCCTCGAGCCCCTTCCGTTGTCGCTCGTTGTCGGCCACCAATTCCCTCATCTTTGTGAGGTCTTCACGGGCTTCAGCCAACTCGCGCACCAACCAGTCAGCACGCGCATTCGCCAGCGCTGCTTCCGACCTCGCCTCTGCAATCTCGCGGCCGATGCCGCGAGCACCAGCTTCGAGGAGGCGCCCCATTTCGACTTGAAGCTCCTCCTAGGTGAGGACGGCAGCTGGCGGACCATGACCTGCCGCGGGATCGCTGACTGGGCTGCTAGGCGTCGCCTCCCGGCTCCCGGCTGCGAGCGCGACATCCGTCGAGGCCGCGGCAGGCGACGAGCTAGAAGTCCCTTCGGACTTGGCTTGCGCAGCCTTTGCCCGCGCCTCCCTACGGGACGACCACGGGTCAGACAACGCTTGAATAGAATCACGGAAATCTAAAAGTTCATCTACTTACTTCTCGCCAATCGTCACAATACGTTGTCGTCGTGGAGGCGGGGGAGACAATCAATGCGAAGTAAGGCAAAATCCTTCTGGCTGCACGATCTGACGACAGGATAAATTACCGAGGGGGTCGACGCCTTGTGACGATGTCCGCTTACAGAGGAGAACTTCCTCCCCTTTGTCGGAACATTGCCACCGCTAGTGGTGGCAGCAGCAGCATCAGACGCCTCCTTGGCGACCTTCTCTTTCATAGACGCCACCACCTGATGGTCCGCGAGCGGCCCGATGATGTCAGTCAGAGGAAGGGCCTACGCTTAATCAAGTCATAAGGTGATCTCGAAAGGAAAATGCGGGATGCCTATCGAGTACACTTACGTTGATAGCATCATTGCGTTCGGCTGCCCCTTTATCACAAAGGGGCACGGGGATGTCACTCGTCGTTGTCAGACCACTGATCATCACTTGGCCGACGTGGCGCTCCACGGTTTCGCTGTTCAAACCTGTGAATCGAGAACCAAACTTCGATAAAGCAAGAGGAACGCGAATGTACACATGTCAACAAAAATGCGAGAAAGATACCCCGAGGAGAAACCCAGGTCGCGTCCTCCGGTCCGGAATAGTTAAAGGCTGGATGGGCCCGAGCCTGGAGCGGCTGGATCCGCCTACCAACGAAGTCTGCAACGACTTCATACACCGACAAGCCTCGTACTTGGAGATCGTTGATGATGTCGATAAACGACTAAAGAGAGGGGGTCAAGGGGGGCTTTGCGGTCGAAGACGAAATCTTGTCAGGTTGTTCTTTGGGAACAACGAAGACAGGGTCCGAATCTTTGATCTCAAGATAGAACCACCTATTCCGCCATTTGCTGCGAGAAGAAGGGCACTGGAAGGGGATATAACGCGACTTCAGGCCATCCCCAAGTCGGAACCCGATGCAACCAGATACCCTGTTGGACTCCATCCAACGCAGCTCATAGTAGAAGCGAAAGAGATCAAGAAAATGCTCTACACCAATGTAGGCCTCGCAAAGATGAGCAAAGATGCTAAGAAAGGCGATAGAATTGGGGTTCAAATGAAGAAGAGAAAGACCATAGAAATTCAAAACTAGGAGAAGGAATTCGGAAGGCGGAGGGAGAAAACCGCAGAGAATATAGTCTTCGATCGCAACCATGCGACCTAAGACGGGCTGGGAATTAGTACCTCCTGCTTCCCTCTCCATGGTTCCACGACCGGGAAGGGCGCCGTCTTCCTGAAGCTTCTTCAGCGACGCACTGGTGGAAGATGATTTGCCGAGGTCCATCGTTAATCGAAGATCGCCGGAGAAAGGGCCTAGGTTGATGAACTAGGGTTTCTTGTGGCGGCGAAGAAGGCGAAGAGCGCTTACAGGCGGAATATTTTCTGCACGGTGGGCGGACTTCAAAATGGATCCCCAACATTCCTTTAAATAGGCGCACTAACGACGGTGCGAATTCCAAGGAACAGAGAGAGATGCCCGCCGGAAATTTCTGGGTCCGTTACGCGCGGCGGTTTTTTGGACTTCAGTTTAAAATTCGCTCATGACCGTTGGGCTTCAAATGGCGTGCTCGACTATGGCCTGTCTCCACGGTCCTCGCACCAGGAACGACAACAGTCTCGACACCCGAAGTCGCGAATGGTTACACGAGTTCATTTTAAGCAGAAGTCGGGGGCTACTATCAGGGCTAAGGGTTAGGCATACCCTTTACCCTTCAATATACGTTACATATCGGTATGGTATACCCACGCGCATACGGATACTTCCTACGTACTCTAAGGAAATCCTTCACAGAATCTATGGATGGGAAGAATCCTACTCGGACAAGATTGGGTCGTTAATGTATCGTACAGGGTCTGATATCTCCGAGTTCTACTTGGAGACCTCTAGGTCTGCGATATAAAAGGGACCCCCCGGGGAGGACCTAAGGCATCAAATCTCAGAGCCAACACAACCCACACAGCCTACGAAGCCGGAGCCTGCAAGGAGCCAAGCCATCGAGATCTAGTCGAACCAACTCGACTACGATCTCGCCGGATCCGACAAGTTCCATTGTTCCCTTTGTAACCTGTGTTTTCCACCATATAACCCCACATCAACTGGATTAGGGCTATTACCTATCAAGGGGCCTGAACCAGTATAATTCTCATCTTTTGTTTGATTGATGTCGTACTACGTAGATCCTTGTACCAACGTACCCCAATACCCTCTATATCCGGTCTACGGGTATCACCCGTCAACAATTACTACTAGCTTACCACACTAGTAATTCTTTTACCAATATTATAAATATTGTTTAGATTTCGTGATCTGTGAGTAAAATAATTACTACCTTCCTCTCGATATAGCCCATGATCTCGTAGCCACCATGTAGGAATATGTTTACTGATGTGTTCAATACACAGTATAAGAGTAAACAAAAGACATTCCGTGGTCTGCGAGTAAAACAGTTACCACTTTCCTCTCGATATAGCCATGATCTCGTAGCCACCGTGTAGTAATATATTTACTAATGTGTTCAATATACAATATAAGAGTAAAAATTGGTACTAAGAATATTGTTGATCTATATCACAAAATAGTCGTATGAATGAAAAAATTACAGGCTCAATCACACACAAGAGATAAAAATACTCACAGGTGAATCAAATTAGAAAAGAAAAAAAAAAGAAGATTTAGTCAAAAATCCATCTAGTGGCTTTGCTGGATCTTGCCATAAGGATGAAGAGGATTGTCTGTGTCTTGTGACTGGTAGTGGAGATGGCAACCAGGTAGCGAGCAGTAGTCGATTATGAAATCATGGAAGGATGTAGCGGTATGGTCTAGAGATGAGCTCGACGTTGCGCACTAGTAGCCATCCATCATCTAGTAAGCATGAAAAAATGCAAAAAACATTCTCCTTCATGTCAATGGAGATGACGAGCAAAAGAAAAATAGCAAACAATTTCCATCACCGGCGGACTCTACCCTATCCTCTGCAGCCAGCCACATGGAGCACGATGTGCAAATGTACGAATTGTGCAGCCCATCAATTGAGATCAGGTAATATTGGAGATTGCACGTTAATTTGATTCACAAAAAAAAATTAGGGCTTCATGCACGAAGTTGAAGGAGAGTATGCAGATGCAAATTAGAGTGTCATTTCCTTACTTGCTTGTTCTATCAATATCGCTGACGTGGAGCAGCTGTTGGTTGTTGCTATTGGTCCAGGTGAATACCTCCTTCTTGGTTAAGGTGCTGCCCAGCGTCTGGCAGCGAGGCCCGAAGCAGTGCCGTCGCCTCAACCACCACCGACCACCGCCATCAACCGCCACGGTGTCATCGTCCTCCTCCATGGTGTATCACTGATCTGTGGACGGGGATGGTGGATCGATTCAGATCTGAAAAAAGAAAAAAAATGAAGTGGGGTTGAGAGTGGTTGGTTTGGTATGGGAAAAATAGAATATATACCGAAAGCAGAGAAGTTGTTTTTATCGAAGTAAATCATTTACTCCGATAATGGTGGGAGCACGATATGGGACGTGGTGTGGGATCGGAAGCAGGGAAGTTGTTTTTATTATTGAAGTAAATCGTACGATAGGAGTAAATTGTTTACTCCGACAACGGTAGAAGTGGGATGACGGGACGTGGGGTGGGGCGGGCCTGGGCTGATGTATGTTTAGCGCTCGAATATACTCCTAATAGTAGTTATGTAATATTGGACACACTAATTTAAATGAATATTAAGGGTTAGATATTTTGTTTTTTTAGAATTTTCTATAATTTATTAGAGCATCACATGGCAGCCTAAGAGCGTTTGTAAGGATGCCACGTGACAACTTAAGAGAGTTTATAGGAAGTTTAATGGACAGTTAGTATTAATAATTGGTCTAATTTTGATGAATATGATGGTGTGAACCGAGCAATCAATTGTATAATAAAATATATTCTTATACATTAATAGGTATATAGTCATTCAGAACTTATTTATTTAGGCAAAATTTGCTACAGGACACTCAAAGATTGTGGTCTTTGCTATGAGACACCCGAAGATCGTGTATTTGCTCATGGACACTGTAAAAAAGTGGTAATTAGCTGCTAGACACTTCTTCCATTATTTTATTATTTTCAATGAAAACAGGGAGAGAAACTTTGGTTAAAGACAAGTTTGCCCATGGGCCCACTTGTCTATCTCTCTTTCTCTGTTCTTCTTCCTCTCTTTCTATGATCTTCTTCGACAGCAACACGACGCTTTTTATCGCCCTCGGCGCGCCCAACAGCAGCAACACAGCGGCTGGCTTCTCGTTCACACCGATGCGTCGCATCCCCTCGGTGCCGACGTTCTACGTCGTGACGCTCACCGGCATCAACTACCGCAGCACGCGTCGCCGGTCTTCGACGCGTCGAGCCGCTTCATGCCGAGGTCGGCGCTGTACACGGTCCCGAAGCTCCCCTTGCCGATGGAGTACGCATCGTTGAAGTGCTCCGTCGCCGCCAGGATGTCGCCGCCGCCATTGAGCTCCCGCCGCTCGCCGACGTCTCCGCCTTCTCTACCGGGACTAGTGTAGTTTTTGGTCAACCAAGCAAAGATGGTTTCTCCAGTAGTGACCGGATGTCGGAAGGGGTTTTCGGACATGAATGAAAAAACTAATTTCAAACTCGTCTAGAAACCATGAAACAGATTTATTAAATCTAATTAATCCGTCATTAGCACATATGGGTTACTATAGCACTTAGGGCTAATCAAACCGCGAGAATCCGTTAGTAAATTGCGAGACGAATTTATTAAGCCTAATTAATTCGTCATTAGCAAATATTTACTGTAGCACCACATTGTCAAATCATGGAGCAATTAGGCTAAAAATATTCGTTTCATAAATTAGTCGCAATCTGTGCAATTAATTATTTTTTAAGCCTATATATAATACCTATGTAGGTGTTCAAACGTTCTATCTAACAGGCGAAAAGTTTTGGGGTGGGATGCCTAAACAAGGCCTAATATTCGGTTCAAGCACAGCTCACAATCCAACTCAATTCTGGCATGGGAAGGTGAACTAAATAAAGAGATAAGTAGAGCACGAGTGATAAGTAGAAAGGCCCACGCGTACCTCGTCCTTGTCGGGCGGCGCCCACTTCCGCTGCTTCCTCTTCTCCTTGCGCCGCTTCTTCTTCTCCTTCTCCTTGCGCCGCTTCCTGCTGACGGGATCCGCCTCGCCGAGCTCCACCACGGCATCCTCGTCGATCTCGTCCCCGGACGAGAAGGCGTCGGCCGCGAACCCGGCGCCGCCGCGCCGTTCGCCATGAGCAGCTGCGTCTGCACCTCGATCCGTTGATGGGGAACCCCACGCCACCCACAGACGCGATCTGCTTCACCGGCGGCGGCGGCGGCGGCTCAGCTCGTGGTGGGGAGGTGACGCCTCTGCGTCAACCTCCACCAAGGCCCATGACGAGGAGGCCATCAAGTAGCCCTCCGGGAAGGAGGGGATCAAGAAGCCGCTGCGGACCAAGCACAGCAATGGCGACTTCCCCGTGGATATGCGGTAGCAGCGCCGCCTCGACGACCACGACCTTGTGCTGTCGCATCCTTCTTTTCGATCTTCTTGGGTGTCCCGAAGAGAAGTCATGTGTAAAGACAGCCTCAAGATCAAGCACATGTCTTTCAAGGAAGCAAACGCCAAATGCAAGAAGAATCATACCATCTGTCTCCAATGCTTCCTGGAGAACTTTGGGAGCAAGTCCCCGGTTCGTCTGATTCGTAATGACGATGCTTCTTCCGCTTTCTTCTCTTTTGCTTCATCTTCTTTTTCTCATGCTTCATCTTTTCTCTTCCTCGCAGATGCGGTTGCATTTTGATCGACACCTTAGTTCTTCCTCTTTTTTCTCTTTTACTTTATCTTTTTTTTTTCTCATGCTTATCTTTTCTTCGTCATCTTCTTTTTCTCATGCTGGGGGAGTATCATGCAACCACAGGATGTTTTGTTCGTGCGAGGAACGAAGGAGACCTCGGTCTTCACACCTATTGTCATGATCAGCGGTCAGCGCTGACCTTTTGATTTGCTTTTCCGCTCGAGACATTTAATTTTTTTCGTTCAGATCATTGGAAACTGAATAAAAATACGGTGGCGACGAACGCGACCACGCTTCCGTCTTCCGTCTTCACGAGATGGAATCGTATTCCGTTTGAGTCAGAGTCCTATTCCGATCCAGAGTTTAGATGGAATTCTGTTCTGACGCAAGCACTGATGTTTGGTCGGATTCCCTCCTGCTCGGATTGGGGAGCTATAAATATAGGGGGATCAGGTCACGTTGCTTCCAAGATTGCGAGTTTCTCTTCAGAAATCACAACAGAACTAGTTCTTCCAGGATTGCAAGAGCCAAGAGCCAGGGTTTTACTGTACAAACTCTGAACTCTGAAGATTTGCCAACTTTTGCAAGTCCGATTCTGATCCAGAGTTTACACGGAAATCTGCCCATGTTCTCATTTAACCACTGAAGTTGGTGAGATTTCCTCGTCCTGCTCGGGTTGGGGAGCTATAAATTCAGAGCGATCAGGTCACATTGGAGTCTTTTCTTCAGAAATCATTCCAGGATAGCAAGACATCCAAGAGCCAGGTTCTTTTTAACAGGCAATATGGGCTGTACAATCTCCAAAGTTTTCCCAAGTTTTGCAGAGAAATTCTTGAAAGAAGCCAAGGCAGGAAATTCACCGGAGCTGCCGCAGGATGTGCTGATGGAGATCTTTGCCCTCCTGGAGGTCCCTGACCTCGTTCGTGCTGGCTCGGTGTGCTCCTCATGGCGCGCTTCGTATATCAGTCTATGCAAACTTGGAGGCTACAGGCAGGCTCAGACGCCATGCCTGCTCTACACCTCTGAATCTGCTGGTGAGAATGTGGCATGCCTCTACAGCCTCGCGGAGAAGAGGGCATACAAGTTAACCATGCCAGATCCACCTATCCGTAGCAGGTATATAATCGGGTCCTCTCATGGTTGGATCATCACGGCAGACGAGAGATCTGAGCTGCATCTCGTTAACCCCATCACAGGTGACCAGATCAACTTGCCTACGGTCACCACCATTAAGCCGGTAAAGCCTGTCTACGATGACGCCGGCGTTGTTCACAAGTACGAGTACCCATGTCATGTTGGTGGTCAGCACAATTGGGCTGAACCCTCAACATATTCTCTTAGGTTGCTTCGGAAATACATATTTAAAAAGGCATTTCTGTCATCTGATCCATCCATGGGGGACTACTTTGTAGCGCTCATCCATTATCCGCTAGCGCAACTTTCATTTGCAAGAGCAGGGAGTGATAAATGGACTTGGCTGCCTCCTCACACTGATTTCATGGATTGTTTGTTTGAGGATGGCTTGCTTTATGCACTCAATTCAGCAGGAGAAGTCCATGCGTTTGATCTCAGTGCCCCTACGGTAACTCAAAAGGTGGTTCTGGAGGATGTAAAGGCATACATCGAGGAGAACATGTACTTTGCTCGAGCTCCCTCTGGTGATTTGTTGCAAATTTGGAGGTCATTGGCCACAAATCGCGACGATTATTACGTGGATCAGACAGATGGAGATGATTCAGAACATGGATCAGACCATGAGAATTGGATTGACGATTATGTGGATCAGACGTATGGAGATGTTCTACAATTTGAGTTAGACAAGTACGAGGATGATTTGGAATATGCATCAGAACATGAGAATTGGAGGGCTGGAGATGGTTTGAAGCCTGAGTCAGAACATGAGAATTGGAGGGCTGGAGATGGTTTGAAGCCTGAGTCAGACGAGGATGAGGATGATTTGGAGCCCGAGCCAAACACTGATTCACTTGTGGTAAATACCAACATGATTAAAGTATTTAAAGTGGATTTTTCTGCAAAAATGCTTGTGGACATAAACAGCTTAGGTAACAGTGTGTTGTTTCTTGGGTATAATCAAACTCTTTGTCTAAATGCTGATGTATATCCACAGTTGAAGCCAAATCATATCTACTTTACAGAAGATGATAGCTTATATCTATTTAGGTGTAAGAAGAACCGCCGCGATACTGGAGTCCTCAACTTGGAAAATGATACCATCGAGCCGATAGTATCTCCGGAGCTTTGGTCCAACTGGCCAGTCCCTATATGGCTTATACCGAACCCCAGGAAGATGATTTCAGCATCACACAATTAGGGAGAAGATGTTTTCCTTCATCCAACCTCTTATCTGTGGCTCTGATTGTTAGTTATGAGAAAGATATTTAGTAGTAATGTGTAATAAAAGGATATATGGGAAAAATAAATTTATGTATGTCGTATGCGCTACTAATGATAACATTCTAAACTGAAGTTTTTTTTAGCAAATTACCACTAAACTGAAGATTGTTATATGCTAAATGTTAGGAATTCATGATATACCATAGCAAGTTTAAATTGACATTTTTTAATTCCTATATGGAATTAACTTATATATTGCTAAGGCCACAACATGATTATTTCACTGTTAGGATTCCTTGGTATAGCCAATGTGTGCTTAGTATGATCAATATGATATTCGATTGGTCACGCGACTTCATATATCACATATATAATTTAGATGTTATGATCATCTTAAGATTATTTATTTATCTCTTAAAATATCATTTATTGATAAAAGATCAATATCAAATTGTATAGGTAAATAGATCTTATATACATGCTTAGAGAAAAATAATTAAGTAGATGGAAAGTCATTAGATGTTTAACGGAATATAAGTACTGGGCCTACCAGTTTTATGAAAATTTAAGGTGGGATATTTTGATTTTTAGTGAGAAATTTTAGAATTTTCTTTTATTTAGTGGAGCCCTCAATATGGATGTGGGTCCAGAATGTAAATTTTTGTTAGTAAAATATAGTCAATATGTATTAAATTATTGATCTCACATAAAAAATATGGTAATTCAAACAAATCATAAGGGGCATAGGGATAGCTGGCTAAACCTAATATGTGGAGGTTCAATTGTGGTCTTTTCTTCAAGGTAAAAAAAATCATGGTCTTTTCTTTGTCCATAAAGATAATTTTAATTTTAATTGTTATAGAGATAGAAAAAGTAGAGAAAAGTAATGCCGCACACCGCACAGGAATAGGGATGGAGGGAAAGTTGGGATGTCTTTTTTAAAAAAATTGATCTATCTAATGATCTGAAATAATGTGTTGATGTTTAAGTTAAAACTAATGGTCGGATGTTTTATTTTTTTCAGATTTATTAGGATTTTCTGTAATTTAAGCGAGATTAGTAGCAGCTTTGTAAAGTATTTATGTACTTTAATGTCCTAATTGTTTGGGATTTTTTTAAAAAAATAAATCTAATAACAAACGTAAAATAATGTATCCATCGATTTAAGTAGAAACCAATGGTTGAATGTTTCTCTAATTTAAGAGTGCCACACAACGGTTAGAAACATTTATAGTATGTTTAATGGACATATGATGTCTATTTGTGAGTCTTTTTTCTATAAAGATAATTTTAAGTTTAATTGTGATTAGGATGAAAAAAAAAAGAGAAAGGAACAGAGGTAGCGTACAATACGTGTGTGCTGCACGGAGGTGCGGACGTTTATAGGTTTTGGTTTTTTTTAAAGATACATCTAACATTCTAAAATAATCGGTTCACCGATTTAAAGAAAAATCGATGACCAGATTTCTCAATTTTATTAGAATACCACGTGGCGGCTTGGGAGTATTTTTAGGCGGCCACATGACGGCTTGGGAGCGTTTGTAGGAGGTTTAATGGACTTTTAGTATATAATAGAAATATATAAAGATAAAATTAGGGTGTGTAGAAAACAATTAGGACATGATTATTTGATTTTAATTATTACAAACTTGAAAAATGGATCTATTCAACTTTTTAAAACAACAGGCACCTTATATAAATTGTCAAAATTTTTGTGGCGTTAGGATTGTGAATATTTTGAATCTGTCCATTGATGAAAAATATGAATTTTAATTGTAAATTCAAAATTTATCATTGAGCTACGTAGGATATATAATTTGCTAACAGCGTCTTGTATGTAGGAGATATAATTTGCTAGTCCCGTAGGAGTAACTAATCTGGCTTGCTTTTGCTAAGAGATAGATTTGATATCTTATACGAAAGTATCAAACTAATCTACGTGAGATGGATGCATCGTGCTGGGCTGAACATGTGGGTCCTCGCTTTCTATACACACGAATACACCATGCATCGTACGGGGCTGCAAATGTGGGTCCTGATTTATCTTGTTGTGCCATGTGGCGGCTTGAGAACGTTTCGAGGATGCCACATGTCAGCTTAGAGCGTTTATAGGAAGTTTAATGGACTTTTAGTATATAATAGATAGATAGATGTGTAATAAAAGGATATATGGGAAAAATAATATTTATGTATGTCTTATGCGCTACTAATGATAACATTCTTGTTTGTTTGCATCTAATGTGCAAAGACATCTTCTAATATTTTATATTTATGTTATGACAGAGAGCATTGTGGCAGCTCCCTATGAATTTTATTCTTCTTTGTGGAAGATGATTTCGTTTACTACTTGTGATGCCATATTTTGTACATGATGTTGGCAATTATATTCTCCAGTCCCCCACATGCAATATATAAGAGTTATAGTTTGTAGGGATATCAACAACTCCGTCCATCTGACTTTGATCACTTACAGAAAAAGATGGACAATTCAAACTTATCACAACTATTGAAAGCTGGACACTCCATCAAACTTTTTACATCACAACGATGGAGTACATAATCTTTGTATGATCACACTAGAGAATGTTAAGCTTTGCAAGGGGTAAAAGATTAAGTTAGGAGGTGATATAACAGTTAAATAGACAATAACAGTTGTTAACAATTTTTTCACACATTATTACAGCAAAATAGGAGTAAGATCTTTACCTGTCCCCAGATCATGACCATAGCCGTTCGTGTTTACCGATCTCACCTTTGGTTCTCCCCCTCACCATGCATCCTTTTTCTTCATATTTGATACCTGTTGTCTTATGAACTTCTTGACAATGTTTTTGAACCTAAATCAGTGGGACGCGACTCCCGCTCGGGTGTCCGATGGGAGGAGGTTAAAATCGAGCGCTACATGCAAAAACTACTTTAAACTGATTTTTCTCTTAAATTACTTATCCAAATCATGATCCGATTGTACCATTAAATTCGTTGCAATTAAATATTCAAAACAAGACCACACATGGATATATTCCAATGAAAAAAATTAGCTTATTATTGAATTATTATTAAATGTTGCACGATGTTCCACCAGGGATATCGGAATTGTTTCATAAGTAGATTGAAAATGCTTCACTCGTTTAATTCGGGTGTTGTTTCACCTTATATAAAAACCATGTTTCAGCAAATAGCGAAAGAATGTTTCAGTTCACTGCAACATTAGATCTATACATAGTGAAACATTGTGAGTGCACTAGGTGAAACATTTTTCGGTGGAACAAAAAATAAACCAAATTTCCTTAATAGGGGGTTTCCAAAATATGTGGTTTTTTTTTTTGCAATGGAATGTTTCGTTCACTGCAACATTAGATATATACATAGTGAAACATTGTGAGTACACTAGGTGAAACATTTTTGGTGAAATAAAAAATAAACCAAATTCCCTTAATAGAGAGTTTCCAAAATATGTGGGTTTTTTGTTGCAAAAGAATATTTTAATTCACTGCAATATTAAATCTATAAATAGTGAAACATTGTAGGTACACTAGGTGAAACATCTTTTGTGAAAAAAGGGGAGGGAGAAGTGGGTTGGCCCAAACAGGTGCGCACATGGGGGGAGGAGGAGCGACCGATTTTCCCACCTCCCCCGGTCGACCGATGCTGGGCATTATCCAAATAAGGGTGGAAAGTCACCCTGCTAATGAATCAAGGAATAGCAAATGACAACTTCAAACCTTGGATTTCTTCATAGTAATTTTTTTTTGAGATTACACAGCAGACACACACACACCACTACACATGCAACACTATACTCACAACCCTTGAATAGTATTTGGTCTCCCTGACTTTAGAAAACATATCAAATTTTGTTTTCTGAAGCGTCGAGTAGAATGCAGAAGATTGGGTTTAGGCACCAGTGGCCGTCCCCTCAAAAGTTTAGAATAGTTTCTCCCTGTAGCAGCACTGACTTTTAACGTGACCACGGGCCTCTTCTAGGTAACATTGTGCTATCCATCATGGTAGTTTTCTCTTTCTTTTTCATTTCCTGGGCCTGTTTAGATCCACCCCAAAATTTTACACCCTATCACATTGAACGTTTGAACACCTGCATAAAGTATTAAATATAGTCTAAAAAATAACTAATTATATAGTTTGCGACTATTTTGCGAGACGAATGTTTTAAGCCTAATTACTCCATGATTTGACAATATGGTGCTACAGTAAACATTGCTAATGACGGATTAATTAGGCTTAATAAATTCGTCTCGTGGTTTACTTGCGAGTTCTGTAATTAGTTTTGTCACTAGTATCCGAACACCCCATGCGACATCCCATGAAACATCCGATGTAACACGCAAAAACTTTACATCCCTGATCTAAACACCCCCTCATTTGCTTAGAACAGGTTTGAGGCTTTTCTTTTGTCAAGTACAGCACATTGCTATTCAGTTAGTAGAACATTGTCAGGTAACTAGCTGCACAAATGCAGTACAGGGACGTCAGGTACTAACATTCATAATTTCAAACTAGCTGCGCCAATGCATTACAGGGAGAAAAGGGAGAACCTAAAACACATTCTGAAGATGATGGAATCAAGTACATGAACATGAGCAATTTGTTTACTTAAAAGCCGTGGGAATGGCTGAGGATTAGGGCGCCACGTCATCATTTTTTTCAGAAAAACCCTTGCTCTTTCCGCTAATAGCGTGTACATCCCCGTTAATGTGGCCCGTCGGATCACAAGCTAAGGCCGATCTGACCGTCCACGTGTCCCAGCCTGACTACCCTTCCACCATCGTCAGATCGCTGGATTGGAAATGAACGGTCTGGATTCGCCAGCCAGTACAAACCCTAGCCGCCCGTCCTCTCCTCCCCACGCACGCCGCCTTGCCCACCTCCTCCAATCGCGCCGCAGCCTCACTGTCCTCCTTTCCTCGCATGCATCGTCGCTGCCGCAGCTCCCTCCTCCTCCACTCCCTCAACCTACTCGTCGTGCCGCCATTGCAGCCTCCCTTCTCCTCCACTCCCTCAACCTACTCGCCATGCCACCATTGCCGCTCCCTACCAACGAGCCGCCGGATCTCCCCGTGAGGAGGCCGGGGCCATCGGATCCAGTGACCTCGTTCTCCTCGCCGGCGGATCCGGCAGCCCAGAGAAAGGAACGAGAACCGCTGGTACCAGCGGATCCGACGCCCTAAAGAGGGGTTAGAGCCGCCGCTGCCCAGACGGGGTCAGCAGGCCGCCGCCACCACCCTGCATAGGCTCGGCAACGACTGCGACGAAGACAACCACGGCTCGGCGACGATGGTTGTCTAGTCATTTGTGCTTTCTTTTTTCCTTCGTCTCACGTTTTCCCCTCCCAGAAATCCTCCGACGCCTGCTCATGGTCTCATGGAGCCTGTGGCCAGCTGCCGCCTTCCCCTCGAGCTCGCGAAGCCGGAGCCGCTGCCTTCCTCTCAAGCTCGTTGAGCCAGCCGTTGCTGCCGCCGTGCGGAGCCAGTGGTTACCGTCATCGTCTTCCCAGCGAGCTAGCAGCGGCTGCTGCCACCTTCTTGCGAGTTCGATGTCCACTGTCGCCGCCATTCCGTCTCTTTCTCCATCCCACACGAACTTGGTTCTGCAAGATCTGTGCCGCATCGAGCGCCTACAAGCACGCGGTAACCAACAGGTGAAACTCGACATGGGTGGCAGCAGCCAAATCTCCTCCTGCTGATACTACTCCTCAAATTGATTTCTCAGTTCTCTTTACAGTCCTGCATCTCATGCTTTCTTCATATCAGGCTTATATGACTGGTGGAAACTGTTAGACTTTGCTCTAGGATCACCTAGGTTAGATCTAGTCAGGTGGTTCTATTTGGGATTGATGTTTGAACTATAGAGATTGAAAACGGGAGAGGGTTTAGATAGACCGACCGGTTGAGGTGTTGGAGGATGAAGAAGTGCCGGCCATCGTCGTCGTTGGCGCTCGATTGTCGTGGATGCGGCGCCGGTGAGGTCGACGGCGATGACGGCTGCAGCAGCGGTGGTCGTGGGCGATCCCGGCGAGGTCGTGGCGCGGCGGTGGCGTTTCCCGTCACTGGCTGCGCCCCCTCTCGATCGGATTAGGGTTTGTAGGGTGGAGTTGGCGGCGGCGGTGAATCTCGTCCCTTGTGCCATGCCGGCCTCCACCCCTCTTTTATATGGCGCAGTGTGATGGGGGCCCACCAGCCATTGGGCTGGACGCCCCCGATCAGGGCGCGGTCAAGGTCCGTTGTGCCGTTGGGCCCGATGGGTGGGAGATCTATCTAACATTCTCCCCCTTGATCTCACTATTTCTTTTAGCTTTTTCTATTCCATCACAGATTTGTGAATAGAGCATGTTTCATCGTCACGGTCAATCACCGATGGATTCGACAACCACTATACACATCTCTATTCAGAAACATATACTTTACTTTTGGGCCCTGTAGTCTAGGATTCATAAGGCTTCCCTTAAACCCATGCCGGCTACATGTTCCTTGAACACGTTGGGTGGTAGGCCTTTCGTGAGCGGATCCGCGAGCATCCTTTCTGTTCTAATGTGCTCGAGACTGATTGTTTGATCCCGGACTTTGTCCTTCACAACATAGTACTTTATGTCAATGTGTTTGGCAGCACCACTTGACTGATTGTTGTGAGCGTACATTACTGCGGGTTCATTGTCGCAGTATAACTTTAGTGGTTTCTCAATACTGTCAACCACCTTTAAACCGGGTATGAACTTCTTTAGCCAGTTCACCTGCCCCGTTGCCTCATAGCATGCTATAAACTCGGCATACATAGTAGACCCTGCAGTGATAGTCTGTTTTGTGCTTTTCCATGAAATAGCTCCTCCTGCCAGGGTGAACACATATCCCGATGTTGACTTTATATTATCTTTTGCAAAATCAGAATCTGAATACCCCACTATTTGAAGCGATTCTGATCTTCTGTAAGACAGCATGAGGCCTTTTGTTCCTTGAAAATAACGCAAGACTTTCTTTACCAATTTCCAGTGCTCTGGGCCTGGATTACTCCGAAATCTGCCAAGTAACCCGGTAACAAATGCCAAGTTAGGTCGTGTGCACACTTGAGCGTACTCTAGGCTTCCTACAGCTAACGCATATGGCTTTGTTTTCATTTCATTGAGCTCATACTGATTTCTAGGACATTGCGATGCCCCATACTTTTCCCCTTTGACTATAGGAGCAGGTGTAGCACTGCATCTGTACATATTGAATTTCTTCAACACCTTTTCTATATATGTCTTTTGAGAAAGTCCCAATGCATACTTTGTTCTATCTTGGTGAATCTCTATGCCCAAAACATATGAAGCCTCACCGAGGTCTTTCATGTCAAAATTTGAGGACAAGAATTTCTTTATTTCCTGCAGTAGACTGACATCACTACTAGCCAGTAGAATGTCATCCACATACAGAATTAGGAAAATAAATCTCCCATTCTTAAACTTTGAATAAATACAGTTGTCCTCGACATTCTCTTGAAACCCAAATTTCTTTATTGTCCCATCAAACTTCAAGTACCACTGTCTCGAAGCTTGCTTTAATCCATAAATGGATCTCTTTAGACGGCATCCCATATTTTTGTTTCCTTTCATGACAAAACCTTTCGGTTGCGCCATGTATACTTTTTCCTCCAAATCTCCATTTAGAAATGCCGTTTTTACATCCATCTGATGTAATTCCAAATCATAATGTGCCACTAGTGCCATTATAATCCTAAAGGAATCTTTACAAGAGACTGGAGAAAATGTCTCATTGTAATCAATCCCTTCTCGTTGCGTGAAGCCTTTTGCCACAAGTCGCGCTTTAAACTTTTCTATATTCCCTCTGGAGTCATATTTGGTTTTGTAGACCCACTTACAGCCTACTGTTTTGGCTCCTTTAGTAATTTCTTCTAAATCCCAAACATTGTTTAGTTTCATTGATTTCATTTCATCTTTCATGGCTTCCAACCATTCAGATGAGCGAGCGCTTCTCATGGCCTCTTCATATGAGGTGTGATCATCCTCCATATGTGACTCTTCTATATTATAAACTTTATAGTCATCACGGATAGCCGATCTTCTGACTCTTTCAGACCTTTTAGGGGCCTGCACATTTGGCACATCCTGTACCTGAGGCTCTTGTTGAGTCTCCTGTACTGGCACATTATCTATTTGAGGCTGTTGCAGCTCCTCCTCTGGTGTGGCAACCATTTCTGTTGAATCCTATATAGCAGGTTCCTTATTTTCATTCATTGTTGCCACAGGAGAGGTAACAACAGGTGCCGGTACCTCAATGACAGGTATTGCAGGCACAACATCAGCAGGTAGAGAGAAGAAAGGTTCCTGAGTCGACGGAGCGGGTACAGACACCCGCCTCTCCTCAAGATCAATTTCTCGAACTACCGAGCTCCCCCTAATCATTTCGTCTTCCAAGAAGACGGCGTGTCTCGTTTGTACAAACTTTGTATAACTGTTTGGACAGTAGAAACGATAGCCTTTTGATCTTTCAGGATAGCCAATAAAATGGCAACTGACTGTTTTGGGATCCAACTTCCCAATATTTGGATTAAATACTTTAGCCTCTGCAGGACTCCCCCACACACGGAGGTGAGCTAGCGAGGGTACTCTTCCTGTCCATAGCTTCATACGGTGTTTTGGGCACCGATTTGCTTGGAACTCTGTTGAGAATATGAATAGCGGTTTTTAACGCCTCCATCCATAAACCCAGTGGTAGTGTGGAGTAGCTCATCATGCTGCGCACCATATCCATAAGGGTACGGTTACGCCTTTCAGCTACCCCATTATGTTGAGATTCGCCCGGTGCTGAATACTGGGCTACTATTCCATTCTCTAGCAAGAACCTTGCAAAAGGTCCAAGGACTTGCCCATAAGGCGTATGTCGACCATAGTACTCCCCCCCACGGTCAGATCTTACTACTTTAATCTTTATATCATGCTGATTTTCAACTTCAGCTTTGAATATCTTAAATTTATCCAATGCTTCTGATCACTCTTTAATTGGATAAATATAACCATAGCGGGAGTAATCATCTGTGAATGTTATGAACGAGTCATAGCCATCCACACTTTTCACAGGAAATGGACCACAAATATCTGTATGAATGATATCTAAAATTCCTGTGCTTCGTTTTGCACCCTTTTTGATGCTCTTTACAAATTTTCCTTTAATGCATTCTATGCATTGTTCTAAGTCTGAGAACTCCAATGGAGGAAGAATTTCATTCTTAACTAGTCTCTCAATTCCCCCCCTCGAAATATGGCCCAAACGACAGTGCCATAGTTTCGATGAGACATCGGGAGTTCTCTTTCTTTTCTTGTTTTCTTTTGTCAACGAGGACACAACATTCACATTCTCAGAAAGAGATAACAAATAAAGCTCGTCTCGCAACACAGCAAGACCAATACATGCATTATTATACCATAGTTCACATTTGCCACTTCCAAAGCGGCAATCATATCCATCAAAATCCAACTTTGATACACTTATTAAGTTTCTTTGCAAAGAAGGAACATAAAAGACATCTCGAAGTAAAAGTGTGAAGCCATTCGCGAGCTCTAGAGGAAGATCTCCAACAGCTTCAACTTTTTCTTCAACTCCATTGGCAACTCTAATGGAGCTTTCTCTTCTTTGCGTAGTCCTCGTCGAACAGAATGCCTTTAAACAATTACAAGCATGAATAGTTGCTCCAGAATCAATCCACCATGTGGATCTAGAGTAACCAACATAATGAGATTCATTTACAAATGTAACAATGTTCTCACCTTTCCTTGCCATGATCATTTTCAAGAAGACAGGACGGTCTTTCTTGTAATGTCCCGTCTTCTTGCAGTGGAGACACTGATCTTTCTCAACAGCGAACTGTTGTTGCTGAGGCAGATGCTGAGACTGTTTAGCTTTTGAGGTGGGAGACTTGTGGTTCTTTTTCTTGTTATCTTTAACATAGTTAATTGAACCACCATTTGTCTCTTTAATTCTCTCCTCCTCTTGCACACAATTAGCAATGAGTTTTTCAAAGTTCCATTTCTCTGGACTTATGTTGTAGTTGACAATAAAATTGTCAAACTGCTTTGGCAATGAGGCCATAACCAGATGGACCAGAAAGTCATCTGTTATGCCCAAATCCATTGGCTTCAACTTGGAAGCCATGTTGCTCATTCTAAGTATGTGGTCTCTAACACCACCTCCATGGTACCTTTCTGTCACAAGCTGCTTGATCAGCTGTGTAGCATAAGTCTTTGAAGAGCCAGTAAACTGACTCTTTATTCTTTCAAGGTACTCTGAGACAGCGTCACACTTTGGGATTGAGCCCAATATGGTAGGCTCAATCGTGTTCTTTACCACAACCAAACATTTCTTGTTGGCTAAGGACCATTTCTTTTGTTCAATGTCATACGACATGACGAGAGGAGCATTGTCCCTCTGTCTCTTTTTCCAGTCAGCATCTGACTCATTTTCACCTCTGATAAGTTCAGCAGGTTCTATAGGACATGGGGTAGTCAACACCCAGTCCACCTCTCCCAAGATGAAAGCAAGGTCGAGTTTTCTTTTCCATTCTGCGTAGTTATCTCCTTTTAGGGTCGGAATATCTTTAATGCAACTCATCAAGGAGTAGCCACCTAAAATAATCATGTACGGTGAGAACAACATTAACATTAAAATATTATGCATTAAGCCTATATCACCGTTGGGCAGAATTAGACATAACACATATAACCATAACTATAACATTGCAATTATCAACGTTGGTTAGAAAATTACAATATCATAGCACATAATTAATGTTTCGAAAATTAAATTCTCCCGTTGGTTCGAAATTTAATTTTAGAAACACTAATTTTCATCAATTTTATCTATTTGCAGCAGAAAAACTATATAAAAATCATATGAACAGTAGCAAAACTCTGTAATTTACTCTCTGTAAAAATTCTCCCGTTGGTTCAAATTTAAACAGAGGTAAAACATGCAAAAATCTATTCAAAATTCTATTGAAATTTGCATGAAAAATTGACAAAATTTAAAAGGAAAAATGCTATTGTTCCTTTCCTTTCTTTTTCGGCCCCCCGAGGGACCTAGTTTAAACTTTTTCCCGGCGGCCCACGGCCTTTTGGCGCGCGCGGGCGCGCCTCCCCCATCCCCAGGCCGTAACCTGGGCCTCGGCCGGGAAAGCCGCCGCGCGCGCGCTCCCTTTTGGACCGGTTTCGGCCCGACCGCCGCTGGCCGTCCGATCGGCTAGGGTTTCGATCGGACGGCCGGGCGCCGAGATCGGAGGACAAAACCCCGACCCCAGCCACCGGCCGACCAAACCCTAACCTGTCTTCTCTTCTCTCTCGCGTGACCGCACGGAGCGGCGTCGCCGTCGCCGGCGACCTTCGCGCCCGCCGCGCCATGGTCGGTGCCTTTTCTCTTCTCTTCTCCCCCCACCGTCTCTCGCCCTCCACCCGCGTGAAGTGAGAGAGAGAACGGTGATGACGGAGATGGCGGCGCCGCCGCGAGCCCCCTCGCCGGCGTGCGCGTGCACCCGCGGGTGCGCGCGCGGCTGTCGAGTGGCTCCTAGGCGGCGCCTCTTTGCCCCTCCCCCCTCCGTTGCCGGCGTCGACGACGGCCGGCGACGAGGTAAGATTTAGGGTTAGGGTTTTCTTTTCGATCCGTTGGATCGTTTGCATTTCTTTCTCTTTTTTTTCCTCTGTGGCTTTCTTTCCCCGAACCGATCTAAGCGCTAGGTTGCTCTGATACCATTGTTAGACTTTACTCTAGGATCACCTAGGTTAGATCTAGTCGGGTGGTTCTATTTGGGATTGATGTTTGAACTATAGAGATTGAAAACGGGAGAGGATTTAGATAGACCGACCAGTTGAGGTGTTGGAGGATGAAGAAGTGCCGGCCATCGTCGTCGTTGGCACTCGGTTGTCGTGGATGCGGCGCCGGTGAGGTCGATGGCGATGACGGCTGCAACAGCGGTGGTCGTGGGCGATCCCGGCGAGGTCGTGGCGCGGCGGTGGCGTTTCCCGTCACTGGCTGCGCCCCCTCTCGATCGGATTAGGGTTTGTAGGGTGGAGTTGGCGGCGGCGGTGAATCTCGTCCCTTGTGCCATGCCGGCCTCCACCCCTCTTTTATATGGCGCAGTGTGACGGGGGCCCACCAGCCATTGGGCTGGACGCCCCCGATTAGGGCGCGGTCAAGGTCCGTTGTGTCGTTGGGCCCGACGGGTGGGAGATCTATCTAACAGAAACCTCTATATTCTGTTTGGTTGGAGGGAGTTTCTAGGAGGGATTGGGAGTTTAAAGGGATGAGGCTATTAACTGTTTTGTTTGGTTGTGGGACATGGGAATTTTGGTGGGATGGGGATAGGGAATTGAGGAATGAACTCCCTCCTTTTCAATACCTGGGTAGGGGCAGGTAATTGGGAAGGAATTCCTCCTTTACTTCGCCTAAACAAATCTCAGCCATCCATTTTCATTAATGATCTAATCTCCAACTAAACTCCCTATCAATTTCCACCACCTCTACCAAACAAGAGACTGGGATGAAAAATCAAATTCCCATCTTAATCTCACCATCAATTCCCTCGTGTAAACTCCCAATCCCCTTCCCTCAAGTTGCCAAACAAGCCGCTACTTGATTTTTCTGTGGTGCATGGTCAATAAGTCTGAAGATATGAGGTTATAAATGCTTTGCCTGCATTATGCTTCTGAAATTTCACTGTTAGAAGGCCATATTTCGTTGATTCAAAACTCCTTTTTATGTGCAGGCCTGCATCTATTTTTGGAAGCACAGATTTCATTGTTAGAAGGCCATATTCCGCTGATTCAAAACTTTTTTTTATGTGCAGGCCTGCATTTATTTTTGGAAGCATAAACGAAAGGATCACATATGTAAGTCTGTTTGCTAATTAATACCTTTTCCTGCAAATACACATACACCACTTGGATGTAGATACCCATTCTGCTTTGCTTTACATGTAAATTAACTTGATTGGGTAAATGTTTACTGCATTGATCGGCCGGTATCTCAAAGTACAATCAGTAAGTGACTGAAGGTAATTCATTAGTCTTTTATGTCTAATATGATCATAAAAATGTCTGTAGGGTGCATCAGACAAGCAAAAAAGTATATAGCAAGTGATGGCACATTTCTTAGGGAAGGGATTTATGAGTTCAATGTCAAAATCCTCTCTATCAGTCGCCTCGCATTTTTAACTTACCTAGGTTGCTTCCCTATTTTTAGCTACATAAGAACTATATGTATGTCACCACATCAGAGTTATTTATATTCCCTTGAAGTATTCTAAATCCATATATTGTTGAGATGTGTTCTTTAATTGATCTCTTCATCTCTATGCAAAGTATCCTATCATAACGTTAACAATGTTAGATCATACTTTTAGTGGGTGTTGCATGCAGTTATTATTATCAAAGCTATCGAAGGTATTTTACACTGTTACATCTCCTTCACCCTTTATAGGTTTCTATATTACAGATGCTCCTGTTATTGTTTTAATTCTTTTTCGACCAGTACAACCTGATTAGCTATTCTTACTAATTCTTTTTATACAAAAAATTATTTAGACATGGATATTTACACCATCAAGTGTAAAATGTTACTTACACTGCTTGCATATGTAAGGGAAAAATATTGCCAGCTCCGTTCAAGTTCCCCAGAGCCATATAGACTATATTGCTATTTTGCTTGATCTTTAATCTTATGATAATGATTCTATGATTAAGGTTAATTTATGTATATCGTCGTCATGCATCTTGCATTTCATCTGCTGAATAATACACAAATTGTTGTATAACAACATAACTACATAATTGAGCTTAATTTTTGTAAAGACCATCCAGTACAACTTCTGAGTTACATTGGTAACATAACAACCGGCGTTATTATACTGCTCTCATATGCTCTGATGAAATTTCTTCCATATATACATTGTACTTTGATAGCCTTCGTGTCTCTACTATTTGATCTCACCAATTCGTTTTTAAAGCTTTCTCTTGCTTGCATGAAGAGATTTTTTCTGTTGGTGTTGCCGAGTACGAAGAATTTGTTCATCCATGTGTTGCCAATGCCTCTTCCAGTGTAATATGATGTGAATTGAGTATTCATGCTCTGTTAGCCTCTTTTAAGTAGCTAATGGAGGAAATGATTCTCACCATTTCAGTAGCTCCATTATGTCATTGATGATTGAGTTACACCCATTTCAAATATTTAATTTCTACTTTAGTTACCTCATCGAGGTATATTGTTTCACATTTATCCCTGAGATTCACTTGAGATGGAATTTTAGACTAGCATTGATGTGTATCTTTCATGCCATCTCTACAAAACACGAAGGCAGGGGAGGGCCCAGCTATAATTCAAGGGTATTCAGATGTATACCCAAGATTTTTAGACAAAAAATAGGTATATATACTCTATAGTTCATATATGTATGCAAAAAGATAAAGAAAAAGAGATAAACTACTCATTTGGGCCTTGTTTTACCATTTCTGCTGTATTGGACCTAAATTTTACACTCCCCTCCCCCTTTCCACTCGGCCCGCAGTCTATTTGGGCCGGAACTGAGCCCATTTCCAAACAAAAATCCCCTCCTCCCAAAATCCCCAATTCCCTAAGACCCTAACCCTAATTTTGCTTGGAGACAGCCACAGCCGGCGGCGTGGGCGGCGGGCGCGGCGTGCGGCGGCGGCGTCGCGGCGAGCTGGAGACCGCGCCAGCGCGGCTGTGCGGGAGCAGCACCGCAGCACGGAAGGGGCGGCCGCCAGCTGGGCGCACCGGCGGAGGCGCGAGCCGCGGCGCAGCGCCGGCAGCGGCCGTCGGCCGAGCAGGTAGTGGCACGTCGGCGACTCGGCGTCGCCGGCTCCAGCGACGGGCCACGCGCCCACGCGGCGTGCTGTGGGCTGTGGCCTGTGTGCCCGTGTGGTGTGCTGGCAACGGCATGGCCGTGTGGGTGGCTGGGCGCCGAGCCGCCTTCCTCCCCTTCCCGCCTTCCGCCGACGACCGAGGCCGCGAAGACGCCAACGGGCCACGCCGCCACCACACTGCCACATACACACGGTGAATCAAAGCACGAATTTTGAATAATTGCAATGAAAATTTTAGGATTGGGAACTACAATTGATTGATTTACTATACTTGCTTGGTTGCTTAGTTTGTAGAGGGTCTTTTCTTCAATGAACTACATCAAAAACAAGTTGAGAACCAAGATGGGACAAAAATGCTTGAATGATTGTTTGGTTACATTCATTGAAAGGGAATTCTTTTTGCAAGCCAAGGACAAGGACATCATCGATTATTTTCAAAATATCAAGCGTCGAAAAGTTAATCTCTAAATTGTAAGATTTCTTCCCAATTTATCATTTTCTATTATTTTTGTATTCCATATGTTGGTACTTTGATATGTTTATCAATTAGTATTTCTATATGTTAAACAATTTCACGTGATGATCAATTCTATCAATGTGTGCAACTTATGCTCAATTTTATGTTATATACGCTATATATTATATAATTATTAGTGTGTGATACTATACAAGCCAATTATTAGGTTTTTAGGTGTATGAACAAAATTTTTTCCTCTCGCTATTTCGAATACACAAGTTCAAAATCCTGGGCCCGCCACTGCACGAAGAGCACCAAAAGAATGTTATCAGTCGATTATGACTATACACACTGTTAGGATATGTCCTCAATCATTTTCTTTAAAAGAAGGATGGTTCCATTTTTGAGTCATGAAAACATTAGCAGTCTCGAGAATGACCTTCATTTATTCATGCTTCATCACATATCTCTATGTTCTTTTTTTATTAGGTCGAAAAAGACATGGATGGATTGGATCCATTACGGAAAGCTGATTTCCTGTTCATATCTGAGACGGACGTAAATTTCTTTTGAAGGGTGCATCAACTGGTTCAATGGGAATGCTTTGCTAGACATATCCTAACCGTTACGATGCAAAGGTAAAGCAATATCATGAGTCAATCTTTTTTATATTTTGTCTTTCAGTTGGTTTGCTTTTACATGTCTGTGCTCAGAGAGATTATTTCACTGTTTAGTTCACCAGACTATTTTACACATGTTTTTTCATTATTTGTGAAAGCACACTTTTAAATCCTAAAAGTTGTGCAGTTGATCTGTTTCGTCAAACTGTAGTGTAGCCTGCTGCCGCTGTGCTTTTACAAGCTCTTTGTTTCCACATTGTATATTTTGCCTGCTACTTAAAAGGAACAGGGAAGAAAAAAATGGAACCTACCTGAAGAAGTATATATGCATTGTAGAACTATAAGGCTTATGTTATTGCATCATACTTTGGTTAATTGATTATGCATGCTTTCGCTCATAAACTTTGCCACGTGGTAGCAGCACTTTGTACTACTCCACTCCAAAAAAGATAGAACTTTTGGTAGAAAAATTGGTTTCATGTGTTTAGAATTGTGATGCCAAGCTGAAAATATTATCTCTCTATACAAGTGTTATAGAGGTTGATACTATACTGTTTTAGCTGTACTAACATTACTATTAAAATTTTCTACTACCTTTGTCCCAAAATGTAAAAACTTCTAGCCCTATATCTTGAAAGGTATGTTTAGGTACACAGCTCAAAATTGCGATATATTTTGGGATGGAGGTAGTATATTTTTTTTCAGGTGTACTGATGTCACTAGCTGCACATAACGGAGGATTGTTGTTGAGTAGTGCACTTGCATGTTGCACTTACAAAACATCATTTTCTATCTGTTCATTTTAGCTTTGCATATATTTAATATGGACCACCAGTAGGCATTTAGGTCTTCTGTTTTTAGCATCCAATAGTCCAATGTGATTCTAGCGTATAGAGGAAAAAGGGGTAGCATTGAAACCTCTGTAAACTCATTGTAATTGACATGTAATTTGCCCCTTTTTTCTATTTATTCAAACTTCCAATACCTTTCGGTTTTCTCCTTTAGCCTATACACTATATTTTTGTATGTGCAAATTTTTTTTATAAGGGTAGTTTATGGGATATAGACGAAAGCATAAACCAATGCTATGGGTGAATAGTAGATGCATATTATTCATCGAACATATTGGACTTCAATTGATTCAGGCGGCGCAGCGTAGCGCGCTTCTATTGCTAGTTTGTTTCAAGTTATCAGTGGAATGCAGCACTCCAAAGTGGTTTGATTGGTATTCATGATGAAATTAGGAGTCCGGCTGACTCCTTTGGCTTCATCTGTACAGAGCCAGGGAAAGAAAACCGCGGAATAACTCTGAAAATATTTGATGGTTTCAGGGGTGTAATTCTGAAACTGCATTTGTCATAGTATCCTGCCTTGCTAACTCTGTAGAATTTTCTCTGTGCACCTGCACAAACTGTAGAGGAAATGGTGATGCTTGTGGGTTGACGTGTGGGCAGAAGCTGTTAGCCGTTCTTCCATGCATTGTGGCAGAAACATGTCTTACAAATATGTCATATAGCACCAAAAAGAAAATGTGTCGTATATGTTTCAGGAGAAAATGTGTCAAAATCATCACTCATGCTCAAACATCAACCCTAATCAAATTTAATCCACTTTCTCTCAAATCAAATCTTGAACTTTGGATCTGAATTTTTAACCAAATCTAAATACATATATCATTTTTCTTCTATCCTTCACCTTTTTATTCAATTCTTTATTGAACTAGCAAAGTGTCCGTACGTTGCTATGGGAAAAGGTACACCAAATCCTAGGTAGTTAGAGAAAGCGTGAAAGGTGAATAAGACTACAATAAAAGCAAGTGAGAGAACCGGAGAGACTCAAAATTAGTAACTACACATTTAGCTACTTATATCAAACTACGCATGGAATATCAAAAGTCAAATTAATATCGCTAGTTGATCTGAAATTGTAATAAGGGCAATTGATTTTTTTAAAAATTATGGACCTCTCTAATATGTTAGATCTGAAATTTAGACTCGACACTATTTAGACGACATATAGAGCTAGTTGGGTTTGATATCATGTAGTTTGGTTGAACCAATCTAAAAATATGGATAAATCACGGAAACTTTCTCTCACCTCAAATCTTGCGTGAACGATCGTCAAGAGCACGTCACATTCACAGTGATTGGGTTTGGCTGCTTGGTAGCAGCAAGAAGCTAGGTGACGAGGAGTTTAAGTTCCAATAAGGCTTGGAAAAAGTACAAATTACCTCCTAACTATTGCGGTCGACTGATTTACCCTCTAAACTCGAAAACCGGACATTTAACACCCCAAACTCTTAAGACCGGACAAATTACCACCCTACACGGTTCGAAGCGGTTTTTATCCTACGTGGCACACACGTGGCGATATAGTCAGCAAAAACAAATAAGGGGCAATTGTGTTTCTGCCCTTGCTTTACATCACAATTGTGATTTTACCCCTGTTTTTTAGGATTTGTGATTTTGCCCCTGCTTTTTTGAAACGAAGCAGCTGCCTTCCCCTACTCTGTTAACTAATAGTAACGGTGTTAAATGTGTGGTGAATGGACAAATATACCCTTGGACATGTTTTGGCTTGCACAGGATACATGTTTCAAGTTAATTTTATGCGAATTTCATACGGGACCTAAATGTTCACAAATTTTATAAAAGTTGACATAACACAATATTTTGGACAATTTTGATAGAATTTTCACAATAATTTGAATACAGTTTATAAACGATGTTAGAACACAATATTTTTGACAAAATTTTGACAGCAAGGGCAGAAACACAATTGCCCCAAATTTCAAACGCTAATAGGTGCAGCCCTATCGGAGCATCAAATTCAGCAAAATACAAGAACTGTCCTCCTAGCTTCAACAGAAACAAACAACTTCAGCTGCCTACTATACTTTACTTACAAATCTGGAACCCAAAGCAATCCCAAATACCTGCAGAATCTCCCTCTGGCTCGCATTCAGAAACAGATTAAACACCAACTGTGAGACTTGTCCGACGATAGAATCATCTGTCCATCTGACCACATCCTTCTCAGATGTAAACTGGCTGGAGAACTCTGGAAGAGCTCAAATCTATATCGACGGATCGAGCAGTAAGCAGCAACAATATCATACAATTTCGTGGAAGAAGTAATGACCACATCACCAGATCACCTCAAAGCTGGCCCTATTTGTTTTTGCAGCCTGCTCTCACAACTTATGGAAAGCATGTAATAACCCAGAGTTTTTAGCCGAGCAAACGCCGACGCGCCGACGGAGCCGCCGCTCCTCGGCCGCGGGGCCGCCGCGCCTGCCCGCGCCCGACTCCATCGCGTGCTGGCCCGAGCCGCCACTCCTCCCTGCCGCGCGCCGCCGCTTGTCGCATAAGCGGCCGCCGCCGCCGCTTGCAACCCAGCATGCTAGGGTTTTTGATTGGATCGGGACAGCAAGGTTTGGGGATTTGGTTGTTTCATTGAAGCAAGGGTAGAATAGTCATTCACAAATTATAATAGCATTTTCTTTCTTCGTTTAATTCGGAAATCCCGGGCCCACCAAACTACCGTCCAAACCAGGGGCAAACGGATGCTTTGTTTCAAAAAAGCAGGGGCAAAATCACAAAACCCTAAAAAGCAGGGGTAAAATCACAATTGAGACGTAAAGCAAGGGTAGAAACACAATTGCCCCAATAAAAAAACTAGTGGGGCCCACTTATCAGCGTTTTTTTCTCTCCTTCTCTATCTCTCTCTCGGTGAGCAGAGGAGAGAGCATGCAGCTGCGGTGAGCCAAGGACGACGCGCTCTGCCTCCGCCCCCACCGCCAACCTCCTGAACTCGCCGCCTCCATCGCCGGTCACCCGAGCTTACTCTGCGTTCGCTGGCGGACGTGGTTGGACGGCCACGATGCTGACGACCAGGACGACGGACCGTGCGCCGCCTCCACCACATCAACCAGAGAAGCAAAGAAGGGAAGGGGAAAAATTGCAGAGCTGAAACGCGTGGCCGTCCATCCTCGTCGACCCTTCCGTCTGCCCCATGCGCCACAGCAGCAGCCTCATCCATGGCGGCGGCGACAAGCAGCAGCCTGGTCTGGCCATGGCAGAGGGCGACGGCGACCTGGCGAGGGTGGAGGCGGAGGGCGTCGTGGCAGGAGCGGAGGGCGGTGAAGTGGCGCTCAATCTGCTTCGTCTTCCCCCTGCTGCCCCGCCGCCCTCCGGCACGTCGATGGAAGTGGAGGCCGCATGGCCCGCATCCGGTCTCGCGGCCCTCGTCTCGCGCGTCTCCTTCTGCTCCTCTCCTCCCGCAACGAAGACCCGCCGCCACAGTGCGAGATGCGGAGGCGGAGGGCGGAGCTGAGTAGCGAGCGGCGGTGCACATGGCGACGCTGCTCGGCTAGCTCGCTCGGGCATCGCCATCACACACCACCCACCGGACGAGGGTGGCATCAGCATGGCGGACGCTGGCACACTACTCGCGGCAATGACACGATCTACCCGTGGCAATGTCACGGAAGAATTCTGAGAGAAATTGAATCGACGAACAGTGTACATGCATGTACAGGATGTACAGATGTGTGCTGCTTGCCGGTGTGACGGGGTAGTTTTACAGGAGCAGCAGCGAAGCGGGGAACACCAGGAGCAGCAGAAGAATCAGGTGGCATCTTTAGCGGCGGCGAGCAGCGGTGGGCTGTGTGGTGTGGCTGTGTGGCTCCAGTTGACGGCGACTACGGTCGATGGGGACGACGTGGATGGGCGGCGAATTACTCGTCGCTGTAGCGCACCGCCTCCAATGCCCTCCTTGGCGCCACCCACCGTGCCCTCCGCGCCACGCGCGCCGCTCGCTGCGCCCTCCCTGAGGAGGATTCATTGCCAGCCGCCTGCCTGAGCCGAGAGAGAGAGAGAGAGAGAGACGGGGGGAGGCCGTGGATCCCGCCGACTCCCCATCGGAACCGGAGAAGAGGCTCTGCACCTCTCTCTCTGCTGCCTCCGGCTGGAAGGATGACCTCGGCAGCGCCCGCCTGAGCCGAGGACTCGTCGCCGTAGCCCGTCACCTCCAACACCCTCCTGGCCTCCTCGGCGCCGCCCGTTGCCCGCCGTGCCCTCCCCGCATTCCGCCGTGCCCTCTCCGCATTCCACCGCTAGCCCACGCGCGCCGACCGCCCGTCCGCCCCAGCACGCCGCCGCCCACTGCCCATCGCTGGCCTCCGCGTGCCGACCGACCGTCCGCCCCCGCGCGCCACCGCTCGCCGTGCACACTCTGAACCCGAGAGAGAGGAAAAGGAAGAAGAAGAGGGGAAGATAAGGTATGGCGAGTGGGTCCCACTATATTTTAAAAAATAAAATGCTGACTAGATTACCACGTGTACGCCACGTAGGATAAAATCGCTCTAGATTCGGTCGAGGGGGTAATTATCCGGTATTGAAAGTTGAGCAATGTCTGATTTTCGAGTTTATGGGGGTAATTCGGTCGCCAAAATAGTTAGGGGGCTAATTTGTACTTTTTCCATAAGACTTCGCTTGCTGCTTTTATTTGGCACATACTCAGCTCAAGGAAAGTTTGTGTGCCGCAAGCATCGTATTTGATCGGCACCGACGTGGTCGATCCTTAGCGATGGACGTGATCTCTACCAACGGACAAAAAAAAATTCAAAATGGACCAAGACGGATCAAATCAAATTGTGATCATGAACTGGATATATACGTGCGAAAAAACCTGAAGTAAATTAATCTGGTGATGTGCGGAGGGCACCCACGGGACTCGGAAAGTAGGTTAACACGAATGAAAAATAAAAAAAGTACCGTTGAAAGTGGATGAAATTGATTGGAGTGAGAAAGAATTGAATGATACAATAGAGCGAATGAGCGGATATTTTCTCATTGATCAACAGTATATTTATACAATGTGAAGCGGTGGCAACCGTAGGGGATGCGATGTTTAGGAACATCGCGTCGGTTGTCGAGAGGGACACCAAAGGGAGAGAGAGGAGCTATCTCCTCTTCTCTACCGGTTAGATTAGTAACCATTGTTCCTATTTTTTTTGGTGGATAAGATCACCCGTAGTTTCTTAACAAGTACGTCGAGAACCAATGCGAAGAAGAAATTTATTATTTCGCTTTTGATAGAGATAGAAATATATAGAGCGTAACATTGCACGGAACGGGTTCTTTTCGCGAAAACGTTTTTTCAGAGGAAACTTTTTTTATAGAGGTTTTGAATCATACTTTGTTTATTCTGTGGAACGGTTTTTTTACATGTTTTTTGTCTCTTTTTTTTCTAGAATCGGATGTTTATTGTTTTCCAAAAAGGTGTTTTTTAACTTTTTCACAGACGGCGCATTTTTTATTTTTCCCTTTTATGGGACTTTTTATTATAGACATGTTTTTTCCGTGTTGTGTAAAATTAGATGGTTTATGTTGTGAAACAAGATATATGATCTCATTCATATATGTGGAGAGATCGGCAACCAATTCAGGACATGACAGTTGTGTTGTACCCACATCTTTCTCAAACTCACGGCGATCCTAACAACGTCTTCGGTTACCACCTCTCTCTCCCCCCCTATATATATTTAAATATATATATTTAAAGGCCATGTTGGGCCAACTTTAAACCCATCTGACCACGGTACATTTAAAGCCCATCGGACTATTCCATCTGACTATTGTGCGTGCTTTATACTGTAACAAACGAATCATATCTCTGTATCATCTAACAAAAAATCACCACAGATGGGAACGGCCCTACCTTCGTTACGAGAGAACACATGCGAACTCAAGCGAACGGCGAACGGTGGTGCATGAGATTATTTTCACCACCGACGAGCTACCAGCTGCTGTGAACGACTCACCGTTCATCCTGATTTGAAGCGAAAAGATACCTGCAGACAGTAGTTGTGCGTAGCCAATATATATGATAGATTAGGGACACGACTACATCGAGAGCACTAGCTGGATAGTGCTAAAGAGAGACACCCTTCTTTCCAAAAAAAACTACTACTAGTACACTCAATTTTTTTCTTTGAGAAGTTTCTCTTAAATTACTTATCCGATTTATAATCCGATTATACCGTTGTGTTCGTTGCAATTAAATCTTTACAACAAAATCTAACAAAATCTTACATGATTATATTCTGATTTTATATATATATATATATATATATATATATATATATATATATATATATATATATATATATATATATGTGTGTGTGTGTGTGTGTGTGTGTATGGTAAGAATATTCTATACCCCCCTCCCCTTCTCATCCGATCCCCCCTCCCTCCCGATCCACCCTCTCTCACTCCCCTCCCTTCTCTCCCTCTCTCGCCCCCCCTTCTCTCTCTTTTCTCTCTCTCGCTCCCGATCCCCCCTCTCTACCGATCGCCCCCCTCCCTCCCTCCCTCCCTCCCGATCCCCTCCCTTCTCTCTCTCTACCGATCTCTCTCTACTCGATCGCCCTCCTCCCTCCCTCCCCCTCTCTACCGATCGCCCCCCTCCCTCCCTCCCGATCCCCTCCCTTCTCTCTCTCTACCGATCTCTCTCTTTTCGATCGCCCCCCTCCCTCCCTCCCGATCCCCTCCCTTCTCTCTTTTTTTATTTCTTTTATTTCTTTTTTTTCTCCCTGAAACATTTGTTTCCTCTTTTCTGGAAAAATAAAAAAATAAATTGCCAAATTCAAGATTTGAACCCATGACCTCATAGTTTAAAGCACATTCTTCTAACCAATTCATCTAATGACGCTATTTGTTTTAAGAATTTTATTAGAAAGTAATATGATTATCAATTTTAATATCTTTCACTATCGAAACTCATAACATGTTACTATGCTCTAGTAGTAACATTGTTGTAAAAGTGCAGTAACATGTGACGTTACTGTATAACACATAGGATACTGCACTTCTGGCAATAATGTCATAGTAAAATTGTAGTAGATCAGGAATCAAAGCAACAATATATGGGTTAAAGCCTCACATGCTAACCATATACTTGTTACTGCACGAAAGTAGAAGTGTTACTACATAATAGACGCATATTACCACTTCCAAGTAGCTATGTTACTGCACGATAATTATAGTTTTACTATGTCATTTTTATGAGATGAAGATCGAATAGGTGGGCTATAGGTAAAGCCTGTAGGTGGCTTTGAGCGAGATCTGATTGATGTAGGAGTTGTTTGAACAATTTTATACATTTGGTAAAACCATGTTACTGCATGTATATGTCCTTGTTACTGCAAGTTACATATTCTGTTATTGCATGTGGAGGGTTAAAGTTCAAAATGCTAATCTTTGAAAAGCAATATCTCACAAGATATGTATTATTTTTTAAAATCGTTCCCACCATGATGCTATAGTGTTACTGCATGTGGAGGGTTAAACTTCAAAATGCATCTACGTACTCTCCTCTTCAAGAAACCGTTCTTCCCCCCTCTTCTCAAGAAAATTGGTCTCCTCCCTCCAATACAGTGTTACTGCATGTATATGATGTTACTGCACTTTTGACAGTAATATTGTGGTGAATTACAGTAAATCAGGAATTGAAACAAAAATATATAGGTTAAAAGTCTCAAATGCTAACCTTATACTTGTTACTGCACAAAAGTAAAAGTGTTACTGCACGAAAGGTATACGTTACCACGTTACCACGTGTTTATGCAGTAACACTACCCAAAAAATACAGTAATATGCAGTGTAGTAACATCGTGATGCGATTGTAGTAACGTACAACAGACAAGTAGTAACAAGTAATAGTAAGTAATAGTATAGTATTACTACTTGTGGAGAGACAAATTGTAAAAAAGTCAAGCTTTGAAGAACAATATCTCCCAAGTAATGTAAGGTTTTTTAAAACCATTTGCACCATGATGCTAGAAAAAAAAGAGCTTATCAAAAGTAGATCCGTCATGACTATATTTCAACTATATTTTAACGTTGTTACTGCACATAAGACACAGTGTTACTGTACAGAGGTCATCGTGTTACTGCACCGTCCTGGGACGAGAGCTGAGAAGAGGTGGGTGGGGGGGGAGTTAGTAGGCGGGTTTGACCGGTGGGAGGGGCCTTTGACCGAGGTGGGAGGTGGGTTTTGGGCCTTGGTAAGGAGGGGGAGGTGGGTGTGACCCTTGGGAGGGAGGGGGGTATAGAATAACTATTCTATACCCGGGTAGAATAGTTTTTCTATATATATATATATATATATATATATATATATATATTAATTTTATTATATATGTAAGTTATTTTTATCATATACATAAATTACATTTAGATTTAAACTCTTTAATAACTAATATATTTTAAATCACGTATTATTTTCAAGATCTATTTGCATCATTATACTCTACATATGATAATGCAAGATCCATATTGGATATATTCAAATAATTTATTAATTTAAAAGTAATGTATTTAAATTGCAAAAGTAACTTAGCTATACAATAGAAGTAACTTATCTATGCAATAGAAATAACTTTCTGCAGTAGAAGTAATTATATGCAACAGAAGTAACATAGTTATGCAATTGAAATACTTCCTCCGTTTCATAATGTAAGACATTCTAGCATTGTCTACATTCATATAGATGTTAATGAATCTAGACATAGTTCATCTAGACATAGAACTATGTCTATATTCATTAACATCTATATGAATGTGGGTAATGTTAGAATGACACTTACATTATGAAACGGAGAGAGTAACTCTCTGTAGTAGAAATAATTATATTGTGAGTGAGCTGAAATAAGAAACTATGTAGAGTAGATTCACAAGTAAAGTGTAGAGAAGATTTATAAAGTCCAAAAAATATAGAATTAACTAAAAACAATAATAAAAATAATCAACTTAGAGCATTATGAATGTATAGAAGTAATTTAGTCAAGTTTAAAAGTAACTTATATATATATGATAAAAGTAACTTACGTATATAATAAAAGTAATTTATAAATATAAATATTTTTTTCATCGTAATATAATCATGTAAGATCTTGTTGTAAAGATTTAATTGCAACGAACGTAATGGTGTAATCAGATTGTATATTAGATAACTAGTTTAAGAGAAAATTCTATAAGAAGAAAACAAGATATGCACTATTGGATATACTAATAGCAACCAAAACTCCTAAAGTACTAGCACGTGGGTGTCTCTGGTTAAAACTAATTGGAGAGGCCTCTCCAATTAGATTTACCGATAGAGTAGCTATAAAATTGGCTATAATTTTCTTCTCCTCTCTCTATCTCTCACTTATATATTTAATGTATTTGTCTTGAAGCTTGTGTTAAGCTAGTTCTTGTATGAAAGCCAACACCCTTAATTTCTTGTTACCTCTCTCCTTTTCACATAAGTTATAGCATGCGCTCACTATTATACTTGCTCTTATACATACAGCGTCGATTGATTTGCTTGGCTTTCCTAACACTGCTTTTTAAATCCTCGTAGGACATGCAACCATCCTCCGGGCACACAATGATGGGCTACTGCTGTTGTCGCTCCTGTTGTTGTCATTCCTGTAGAACCGAGCTGTTACTTCATTGTTGGTATTGCTTATTCTGTTGTTTCCAATACTTTTCTCGTTAAATTCCATGCCTTTATTAAGATTTAAATCTATGGAGAAATTATAGGATGACTTTTGTATTGTAGCTTCTGTTAACGACCAAAATTGGTAATCTAGGTATCGGAGATGAAGATCAAATCGAAGCGGAATCCAAGACAGAGATCGTTTCGGAAACAGAGCAAGAATCGGCTGAAGTCCGAATCGGCTACGGCCAGGATTGGCAGAGTTCGAGTCGGACAAGGTAGCCGGTTAAGCCGATTCCGACAATGTGACTCGATACACGTTGTCGGGTTGAATTAATGTACTTCATATGGATTGCTACACACGGACTGAGCCCTAAAAAGGCAATTATATCTATTAATTAGGATATTTTATGTAATTTCCTTAGAGATAAGCTTGGGCAAAAGTCTGCCGCAAAGACTTATGGTATTTTAGAGTTTGTTAGAGATACGAGTTGTGTCCGACATGGACATATTTTGTAATCTTGGGTATAAATAAACCCTGAGCCCTATGTAAAATAACAATAGACGTTCGATACAATCTCGGCGCATCGCCACCCTTTTTACTTTCGTTTACTTTCGATGAGTTCTTGCTTTCGGGTTGAGCTGCATCGGTTTCGATCTTCAATTTGAGGTAAAACTTGTTATGGCGGCTTGCGTTCTCGGGATTAGTGCTTTCATCTTTATGATACTCTAATCTTGTTTATGTAATTCGTCGAGTTATCATATATTCTATATAATCTTTGGCAATATTGTTATCTAACCTTCAATCGGCTAACATCTATCACTAGGAGGCAGCCGATCAGGTTAAATACCAACGTTGATTTAGATTATATAGGGTATCCACCACTCTATGAAATATCCAACAGCTTGATTGTCTAGATATTGTCCTTCTTTCTATACTTAATGCTGCATCAGTTAAGTTTTGATCTATTAAGTCGTGCTTAGAATCTCAATCTCTAGCCTGCTTTTGGTTGCCGATTAGGGTAGCATCGGGGTTTCAGCCGACCTTACCTGATTTAGCTTTATATCTTACATGCTTAATTGATATGCTAGATCTGCCTTTTATGCTAAGATCTTACTACAACAAAGTATATTAGGCTTCTGTTCGATATATTTTATTTGCTTTAATATCTTAATATAGAGTGGTATCGGAGTATTAGCCGATACATGCTAGATCTATCTGATCGGCTATGCTATGAATGCTTATAATCTCCTTGTTAATGTATATTTCGATCTAAGTGATTTATATTGTCTCCCAATCACTTGATTTAAGTATACACCGACAGAAAGATTATATATCATTAATATCTACAGCCGATCGAATAGATTTAGTTCTATCTTGTTTGTTTATAACTGCCGATCGATTCAAATATGACATCGACTCAAAGATAAATGATACATCATCGGCGACTGGCTGATCAGCTATTATTTATGGATTTAACCACTGTTTCTTTGTCTTTATTTCTTGTTGATTACAGGATCAAATCAACTGGCATGCTCACGAACCTAAAAGCAAAATTTTTGGACCTACACTAAAGTTAAGCAGATCTTACAGGCCTCGTATTTTTCGCATCAACAGCTTCATAGAGTTTTTTAAATTTTGACCTTATTTTTTTTCCTCCACAACATGTTCTTATGCGAAAGAAGACAGAGGGTGAATGGCAATAATCATGGTACCCAGCCATCTACATGCGTGCAAATGAATGAATCTATACTTTCTATAAAGTTATAATCCACTAACTCTAAAGCTTAACATACAGCCATGCCACATCATCACCCACTAGCAATAATTATATATTCAACCTCATGCAAGTATGCAACATCATCTACAATTTATTTAATTCTACAAATCAACATGCAAACATATCCAATCATCACCCCTCGCATCATTTCCATAATATTTTTACAAATCTATCTATCATTTGTATAATATTTAAAATAAACTTATCAATATGTTCCACATTAAAGCGGGTTTTATTTGTTTGTTTCATGATAAATACTGATAAGCTCTGATATTTCATTTGTTTTCTTTTTACCCCTATCTTGATTGTAACGAGAAAATATATATTGAAAATTACTTAGTAATTTCCGCAGCAAAGCACGGCGAATCACCTAATATATTGATAATGTAATGCAATTCATGGATGTTCTTTTTTTTTCACGGATACACCTGAATGTACTCTCAACATATGGTTAAGAGATAAAGACCAGCAGCAAAATCCCTAGCTCTCTAAAATTCTATTAAATGTGCATCTATATCTGTGTAATATATGTTGGTGTCAGGATTCAAATCATGGTGGCTAGAGTCCATGTTAATATTATATTTTATTTATTTATTATGTTGCTTTTGCTAATTTTTTTTTTCAGAGTCAACGAGTTAGTATAGGATGGGATACAAGCTAGGATGGGATACTCGAAGATCATAACTGAATACCTTTTTAGTTAACCTCGAGGCAATGCTCTATTTCTAATTGTAGTGTACCTCCAATAATTCATCATATTTAAGTACATTCATGCTAAATTTCTTTTGAAAATTATCCAACTACGCTTCCATATCATTGCAACCTTACAAAAGCATTGCAAACCGATCCAGCTCGATCTTCTATGTGGACTTAAATATGTTTTATGTAGAATAAGCAATATCTTCATACGGCCGTAAGTGAATTATTTCTTAATCCATATGTGACTAATATATATTTAGCATATTACTTGGCATCAAGTCGATGAATCATAAAAGGTGAAGAAAATAACACACATAAGCACAATATACTTCTATTTCATATGACATTTTTTTTATATATTATATATACTCCATCAGTTTAGGTCGATGTTACTGTGTATGAATAGTAGATCTGGTTGAGACTTTATTTTAAATTAAACATACCATATAGGCAATCCTTTAGTCCTTTTATTTTGTTTTTTTAGTTTAGTCCGAAAGGAAGATTCCAAAGTTACAACTTGCAACTTATTACTTCCTAATTTTTTTAATATCAAACTAAAAACTACCAAACTGAGAGTAAAATAGAAGAACAAACATGAAGTGATTAATTTCAGAAATATTAAATCATGAAAAATTTTATAATTGTTACTGCAATAACAGTATAAATCGATACTTACTAATTACAAATTTTAGAATTACAAAATAATGTAAATCCATAAATGAGACTCCAAACCAATTACAATTCAATAGTTATTAGATATTATTTTAGAATTATTAAATCATGAAAAAGCTAACATTAAGTTATTAAATATTACAATTCAATAGTTATTAAATATTATTTTAGAATTATTAAATCATGAAAAAGCTAACATTAAGACCCCAAAGCCTTTTCTCTAAGAAAAACATCAAGACCCCAAACCGAGTACAACTCGATATTTTCTAATCATGAATCGTGAATCATTTTAGACTTCAAATAATATACAATTGTATACTAACTAACCATGCATATTAAATTATTATGTCACGAAAAGCTATGATGGAGGAGAAATATCCTGTGCACACGAGCTTTTTTATACACCGTACACACTAACAAACAAATTTTATCGAAAAATGTAAAAAAAAATGTACATGTATTTCTAATATTGTTGCACTTATGTGTAAAGTCTTAACCTTAAATTTATTATATTTTAGCAGCAACAAAAAATATAAAAATTCTGATAGTTTTAAAATTATAAATCTACCAGATTTTTTTATTCCCTATATATAATGTATTTGAAGATGACAGTTTATACATAGATGTAATATTACTAAAAGTTAAAAGTATGTATACATTATTTTCTAAAATTTTTTATTATATCTTTAGTTGGTGTGTATAGGATATGTTTCCATAATTGAGACTGTAAACATAGTAAAACTTTAAATGTTTGAGAAATTTTAGTTAACATAAAAGTTGTAAATGAGACTACAAAGTGAGTATAGCAGTACTCCTTTAACTATATGTTTCTACATTAAATTGTAGCAAATGAGTATAAACCGATATTTATTAGTTCTTTTTTTTTAATTAATAAATTAAGAATATAAAAACTAACAAAAGCAATAATAGGATGGATTCTATATACATTGTTAATTATTTTGTTTTACATTATTGTAAATAAAATAAAATTCTTCCGTCTTTATAACTTTAGAGCAAAGTCTATCGATAAATTCAACGAATTTTAATAACATCTATATTAAAAAAATTATAACTTTAGAGCAAAGTCTATCAATAAATTCAACTAATTTTAATAACATCTATATTAAAAATATGATTAAATTCTTATTATTTGTAGTATCATAATAATAGCCTGTGCAACACATGGGTCGCCGGCTAGTGTAATTAATCATGCGCCAGTGATCCATCCGTTTTATGAGCCGTGAACAGCTCCACCCCAACTGTGCACATAAAGAGCATGTTTGGGGGAGCTTAAAATTCTGAGAAGCAGCTGCTGAGAAGCTAGCTGGTGAGAATCTGGAGAATCTGGGAAACCCAGTTTCTGGCTTCCAGTTCATTTTCTAGATTCTACGACTACAGATTCTCAGAATCTGTGTAAAAAGCTGGACTGTTTGAGGAGCTTCTGCCAACTGGAGATTCTAGAAGAAGCTGCAGCTGCTAGAAGCTCCCCAAACAAACGCCAACCGCATAGATATCTGTGATAATCCAGGATATGCCCAATCACTGGTTATCTTGCGGTCAATCTTTTGGTGGCTAGATGTTCATGTTCAAAAGAAGAGGCATCTTACATCTAGCCAAATTCTAAATACTCTGCATTAGTGTGCAGCACATGTGGATTCATTTGCGCATCTTATTATACCAATTGGGAGAGCAGAGGCTGAAAACAGGCACAGCCAACCAATTGCCTCTGGTCCTTTGAAATGAGTAATTATGGGCCCTGATTGGAATTTTAACTTCTAAAATCCTAATAATCTATTAACTTATTAAAGGAATAGAAAAAGAAGCCTCCATGTTCACTCTCATGGTTTAAAAATTCTCACATTAATCGGAGAAAAAGAAAAAAACAGAGTGTATTTAGGAATAAAATTTAAAAATAGCTGAAATTCGGAATTAAAAATAAGGAATATAGAAAGAGAATACTACAGTCCATACCGGTATACAATAGAACTAATGGAAATTTGGAATTAAAAAATAAGAAAAAAAATAAAAGTAGAGGTTAGAGTCCATACAGAAATACAATTTAGAAATAAAAAAAATCAAGATTTAAAAAGTAAAGAATATGGGAAGAAGAATATAGAGTCCATATAGAAATACAATTTAAAAATAATTAAAATTCGAAATTAAATATATCGAAAGATAAGTTTGGAGTCCATATAGAAATATAATTTTGAAATAATATAAATTAGGAATTAAAATAAGGAATATTGGAAGAAGAGTACAGAGTCCATATAGGAATACAATTTAGAAGTAACTGAAATTCGAATTAAAAAAATAATATTGAAAGATGAGTTCAGAGTCCATATAGAAATACAGTTAGAAGTAATAAAAATTCAGACCTAAAAAAATAATCAATATTAGAAGAAGAGTTACATATAGAAATATAATTTATAAAGAACGGAACTTTGAAATTGAAAAATAAGAAATATTGGAGAGGAGTCTAGAGTTCATATAGGAGTATAATTTAGAAATAACTGAAATTTTGAATTTAAAATAAGAAATATAGGAATAAAGTTTATAAATAATATAAATTTATAATTATAAAAATAAAGAATGTTGGAAGAGAAGCCTGGAGTCCATATAAAAATACAATTTAGAAATGACTAAAATTCGGTATTAAAAATAATTAATAACTATCACATATATACAATACATTACAAATATTACACATTGGTTAGTTTGATCAAGTTAGTACAAAATTTAAAATTATGTTGCCATTTTAATATATTTTAATAATAAAATGTGATAATATATATGCTACTATATCTCTACTATTATAAAAATTGAAGATGTACCCGCGGTCCGTCATCCGTGTTTGAGTCGGTTATAAAAATTGAAGATGTTTCCGCGGTTCGTCATCCATGTTTGAGTCGGTTTTAATTTTATGTTTTGGTTTTAATCTATATCTCTTCTCTATCAATACTATTATAAAAATTGAAGATGTTTTTGCGGATATTTTGATACGCCATCCATGTAAGAGTCAGTTTTTGAGTTCGTTTGTTTTTAGAAATACATATCCGTATTTGAATCGATTTTTAAGATTATTCACTTTTGGTAATACAAAAGGAATCATACAAGAAAACTGTTAAAAAAACCCGCATGACTCCTAACTGCAGCTCATGATTTTCTAAAAATATATATATCCAAGTGAACTCCCACAGTAAATTTCATCTTAAATAAATCATATAACAATAATAAGATTAAAATAGACTTTATCCGTTGCAACGTACCAGATATTTTATCTAGTGAGAGAAAAATATAAAGATGCTGCGTAATTTGCGCAGGCCACCATAATGGGACGCTACATTTAACCATGGAACACAGCCTCCTACCTGAAGTTCTGCCCACTATCCACGCCCTCACTCATCACAGTGCCACAGGGACCCGCCCCAATCCACCTCGCCGCCGGTGGGTCCCAGGGCTCCGGCCACTGCACAGGTGATTGTTGGCTCTAGATCCCTCTCTCTTTCTCTCTCCCGTTATTCCTTTTTATTGGGAATATTGGGGTCGATTCTGTGCAGCTCATGTTGTTGCTGTTTGATTTCCTAGGGTTCTGGGGTGGCAGTTGGAGGTTGCGCGGTAATTGGAAATTTTGTGCAACATTTCTTTTAAATAGGGATTGGTGGAAAATCTAGAAAACGATGGCATGCATTGCAAGGTCGCAAGGAGGAACGGATAGGGAGAAAAACCCTCTTTTTTTTTTTTGGAATACGCAAGGAGCGCATCTTTGTGAAACCCCTCTTTTCTTGCGTCAAAAAAAACCCCCTCTTTTTTATCCCCAAGATTCGTAATGTAGGATTGTAGGGAGTTGTTAAGATTATGAATGCTTAATTTAGATGGTGTCTGTGTGAAAGTTACTAGTTTTGTTGTAAGATTACAACCCACATGCATGTGACATTTAAGGCAATTCCGAAATATGAGGTGAATGTTTTGCACAAACTGAGTTCTTCTGTAAGATAATTGTGCAGGCAATTCCTGTAGACCTCGTATTGCTTTGTTTTTTACGATTTTGTTGGTCCTGCATTGCATAGATGCCTCTGCTGGTTAATTGAATTCATTGAACTTTTCAGTGAGCGTGAATCTGCTAGTGTGCATTTTCCTTTTTCAGCCTGTCAATTACTTCACAAGCTTTCAATTGAGACCACTGCCACATTTTATAGGTACGTGTCAACTAAAGCTAGCTCAGAAGACAACATGTACAGATGACCATAGTATATAACATGGAATTCAATCTTAGATTATTTTATCCTCTCTACTTTTTCTTAACCTGCACGCTCTTGTTTTGTGAAGATGCAACTCTATTTTCTCTCCATTTTCTCCCTTCCATGTTAGCAACTACTTCCTCCATTTCATAATGTAAGTCATTCTAGCATTTCCCACATTCATATTGATGTTAATGATTCTAGACATATATATCTATCTAGATTTATTAACATCTAGATTTATTAACATCAATATGAATATGGAAAATGCTAGAATGACTTACATTGTGAAACGGAGGGAGTATTGAGCGAGGCACTTGCTAAGACAGCACATTGATGACCACCGTGCATGCCCTTATAGTCTCAATTTACTTATGATGTGCTAATGCCTAATGGAATCATATTTTTGTTCTGTCTTTGTATAGTCACCTTGTGAATACCTTCTAGCCAGGCTTCAGTGAATAGTAGCTATTAATTCTTCTGTTTTAATAAAATGAAAAGAAATCTTGTGGTACACTTCTCTGTTTTCCATATATTGTAGAATATTGATGAGTAACCAATGCAATAATGGATAGTGAAACACTTGACCTTGATTTTAGCCAATGCATCAAATTGGTATCTAAATATTGTTTCTCATACAGGTTTATACTAGTGAAGTTAATGGATATACGGAAGGAAGTGCAGTGCCCTATATTCTTAGGTAAGAATATGCTTTCCCTAACTTGCTTCCAGATGTAGAGATAAAAACCCTCTTTACTTTGCACAATTCCCTCTTTACAGTTTCACTTCATATTGTCATTGGCATGTTGGATATTGTTCTGTAGATGTAAGATTTTTTAATCACTATTTTTTATAAAAGTGAAGCAGCAAAGTTAGTAGTCCACATATTTCTGTTATCCAAGTATGTATATAGTTCGCATAAAAAAATATTGTGTATAATTGCTGTCCACTGATAAATAACAAGATGACTAGAGAACATACCTGTTTTACTTTGGTAAAAGCTACATCACTAAGCTCATGTTCTACATATTTTAGAGAAGCACAACTAGACAGAGTTTATTACACTAGGTTGAGTAAGCTTCTCATCTGTGGAATTTTAACTAGCATCTCTGCACAAACTGTGCATAGCTGATAATCTGAATGCCTTATGGCCCTATTGCAGGCATTATCCAGAAGGCAAGGATAATTACGGAGTGTTTGCACCGGTTCTGTAGGGACTGCATAGAAAAATCCATGCGGCTTGGGTATGGTCCCTAACATTATTCACCTAAAATTCTGTCAATGCCATTTCGAAAGAATGGACCTGACTGGGGTTTTGAAATAGAATGTGGTACTTACTTTTTATGTTAAACTGAGTGGTACATTGTTTCATAGAAATGATGAATGCCCAGCATGCCGCACCCTTGCAAGTAGTCATTCGTTGAAGGTTGATCCTAATTTTGATGCTTTAATTTTGACGTTGTATCCAGATCTTCACAAGGACGAGGAAGAGGTGATGCATAAGTTTTCTGGTTGTTGCACTTAGCTATTTCATTTAGTTTCACTACACTTTGCTTGACCACACAGGAACTTGCTTTCACTGAAGAGAAGACTTGTCGCAAAAAGGTGGGTTTATCTGACTGTGTCATAGTATATTTAATGTAGGGAAATTATTTTCCCTGCCCATTTGGAATTTGTCTTCTGTTTATTGTTACTGAAATTAGCTTTTATTTATCAATGGAAGATCCAAGCATCCACCGATGACGCACCTCATAGACGAAAAGAAGCACTTGGGAAGAAGCGCTCCGCTGCAAAAGCAATAGGTTCTTCAAGGTCTCAAGGGAATATGCTGGCAAGGAAGAGAGGACACATTGGTTTTCCTGATATTGTCCCATCTAAAGTTGGTGGTAAGGATAGGGAAGAAAATGACAACAGTGGCTGCGATGAGTGGTCTTTATTTGATGAGTATTCACAAGATATAAAGAAGAAAAGAGCTCGGAGGTGTCTTGTGCCACGATCATCCCCTGCTGGACATAAAGTACCCAGCAAAGTGGACCACCATGAGGAAGGAAATGCAACACATAAAGCAGAATCACTCTAAGACACATATTTGCTGCCCGCTGTCTACAGAAGATCAGATGGATCTTTCTTCTAAACAAGACACATTCACGACAAAAACTGGTTATAATGCCAATGGTTTTAACAATTTCTCTGTGCCAAGGTATTCCTCCTCCAGTTATTTTGCCATTCCTAATTCAGATTTCCACAACTTTGAAGAAGGACGCTCATGCAAGAAGTTTTGAGTGTGGACAAATTTGGGCTTTATATAGTGAAGTTGATAAATTCCCCAAGTTATATGGTTGGATAAGAAAAGTCAAGCTACAACCATTCACAGTGCATTTGACCTGGCTTGAGCCTTGTCCTCAACAGGAGCAGGAGAAGCAGTGGTTAGAGCAGGATATACCTATCAGCTGTGGTAAATTTAAAATTCGGAACTGGAAAACCAAGTATCACGGAAATGATGTTTTCTCTCATTTAGTAAATACGGGACATATTGACTCAAATTGGCAGATTGAAATCCTTCCGTAAGTAGGTGAAATTTGGTCCATCTACATGAACTGGACATCTGACTGGACTCCTTCCAGCAAAGCTACATGCGAGTTCACCATCGGTGAGATCGTTGAGCGCACGGAAGCAAGTATAAAAGTTTCCCTTCTGACCCAAGTTAATGGCTACAGAGCGGTGTTCAAGCCTGACCAGCGTAGGGGAGTTCTGAAGATACCTATAAAAGATCGTTTGAGGTTTTCTCATCAAATACTCTCCTTCCGTTTGACAGAGGAAAGAGGTGGTGAGCTTTGTGGCTTCTTAGAGCTTGATCCTGGTTCTGTTCCTGACATTTTCCTCAACAGGGAAGAAAATAACAATGATGGTTGCAAAGGGTTGTCATCAGTTGGTGATCATTCAGAAGGTCCAAAGACAAAAAAAGCTCGCAAGTTTCATGTGCCACAATCATCCCCCGCTGGACATAAAGTCACCAGCAAAGTGGACAACCATGAGGAAAGACTGGCAAATCGTGTAGCTATTCGGCTAAAGGTGAATCAGTCTGAAGCACATGTTTGTCGCCTGCTGTCTGCAGAACATCATGAAGATCTTTCTTTGCAAAAAAAGGTAACCTTTCAGAAGAATAGTGATAGTTCCAACAGGTTTGGTGATTCCTCTCAGCCAATCTGTCTCTCCCACAGTATATATGCGGCCTCCTCTGGTGTCTCCAGACCAGCTAACAGAAAGAAAGATGTTGATGGCAACAGTAGACTGAACTCCAATGGTAAAAGGAAGTAAAAGAAGAATGATCTTCCATTTTCTGTTCACTTGAATCGTAAGAAAACATTCGGTGATACTGCCCATAGAGCTGACAGACAATATAATCCACCTCCTATGACAAGAAAAGTAGACATTCAAGGTAAAGGAAAAACTTCAGACACAGATGATAAGGACAATGCCAATGCTGAAGCTACTAATACTGTTCGTCAGAATGAGCATTACTGTTCTTTAGAACTTCCGTCCCCATATCCAGATTTCTATGATTTTGAGAAGCTCAGGGATATTAATATGTTCTCAGTTGGTCAGATATGGGCCCTTTACGACGACCTTGATGGCATGCCAAGATTTTATGCTCGAATTGAACATTTTGATGCATCCAGCTTCAAAGCTCATCTCACTTGGTTGGAGTACAATGCAGCAAGTGAAGAAGAGAAGAAATGGGCTGATGAAGAACTACCTGTTGCTTGTGGTAAGTTTTGCTTAGGGTCAACATGACAGACTCATGTTCTCTCACATTGTTTCATGGACAAAAGGCAAAAAGAGGATTGCCTATGAAGTATATCTTAATAAGGGTGAGGTATGGGCTCTTTATAAGGATTGGAGCATGCAGTGGAATTCAGATGCAGACAGCCATCAGTCTTATGAGTATGAAGTTGTTGAAATATTGTCAGGTTTCTCAGTTAATGATGGTATCACTGTTGTCCCATTAGTCAGGATTAAAGGCTTTGTGAGTTTCTTTGCGGCAGCTAAAGACAAATCTGCAGTTGTGATAGCATCGAGTGAGTTGCTTCGATTTTCTCATAATATCCCCTGTTACAGGACAACTGGAAATGAAAAAGTAGGTGCCCCGGCAGGGTTTATGGAACTTGACACTTCTTGTCTCCCCATTGACATGGATATGATATTTCCTTCTGTCACCCTGGACTCTTACATCTCCCTTGGCAAGAAAAAGGGCAGTACACTCATTGATTTGACGACTGACAGTAGAAGTAGTAGAAAGGATCCTGGAAATGAACAAACGGAGAATCTTTCTGAAGCACAAAAGGAGAGTCTTTCTTCTGAAAAAAACTCATCCTTGCCCAAAAATGGCCACGTTGCCAATGGTTTTGGCAATAATTCTGGGCCAGGCTGCCCTTCCCCAACCCCAACTATTTTTTCATATCCTGATCCAGAATTCCATAACTTCGAAGATGACCGCACATGTGAGAAGTTTGAACCTGGGCAGATTTGGGCTTTATACAGTGATGTTGATAAATTCCCCAAGTTCTATGGTTGGATAAGCAAAGTCGAGCGACAACCATTCATAGTGCATTTGATCTGGCTTGAGGCTTCTCCTGAATATGAGCAGGAGAAACGGTGGTTGGAGCAAATTTAAAATCCGGGACTGGAAAACCAAGTATGAGAGAAATTATTCTTTCTCATTTAGTACATACAGGACAGAATGGCTCAAACCGGCAGATTGAAATTCTTCCGCAAGTAGGTGAAATTTGGTGCATCTACAAGAACTGGACATCTGAGTGGACTCCTCCCAGAGTAGATACTTGCGAGTTTGTCATTGGTGAGATTGTTGGGCGCACGGAAGCAAGTATAATAATCTATCTTCTGACCCAACTTAATGGCTTCAGAGCGGTGTTCATGCCCGACAAGCAAAGTGCAGTTATGGAGATACCTACAAGAGATCGTTTGAGGTTTTCTCACCGAATCCCCTCCTTCCTTTTGACAGAAGAAAGAGGTGGCAAGCTCCGTGGCTTCTATGAGCTCGATCCAGCTTCTGTTCCTGACGTTTTCCTGTATAGGAACACTGTTATGGGCTGGATAACGTACCAGCGTTACCGGCGTGGCATGAGAGGTGTGCCAGGCACAAAGGCAGCAGTGGCGGCTGACGCTCTGGTGTCCATGAGTGCTAGGGCCTCAGCCACCCATCCACCACTCCTATAGCCTTCGCAACCTCACCAAGCACTTTAGTTCCACCCATAACAGACACTCCATGACTTATGAATGCTATAGCAGACTCTTGAGACAGTAGAACTGAAATTCGGTCTTAATTATGATATATCTTGATGTATGGTTCTACTCATTTTCTGTGTACATATATGCCTTACCTGTAATCTATTCAGAAACCTGTTACTAACATTCTAATTATGTGGCCTCTCTTACTTGTCAAATGCCATGTTTTGCTAAGGATAAGCCCTGTTCAAAACCATCATAACATGAATTCTATTACAGTTGCCTCTGCTGGCTGCCACCCTGTGGAAGGGGCTGCACTGCAATCAGTACATTTTTTCTCCAAGTGTTTTATGTGTTTAGCGATTTTCTTAATTTCAAATGCTATTGTGAAATCCTGTCAAAATGACATAAGTTGTGTTTGGCTCCTGAGCCCTGACTCCTGTTGGAACTGTTGTCAGCATATAGTGTTGTCTGGCAGCATGCTCCTGTATGTATGAGCCTGTACTTTCTGTATTAACCTTAATACCATCAATGTTTTACCCAGGGATAAGTTATGTTCAAAACCCATCCTGACATTCCATTGTAGAGGCCTCTGCTACTGATTACTGAACGATGCCCATGGAAGGGTTGCAGACTTGCAGTCAGTATCTTTTTTCTTTCTTTCAATACATTGTAATCAGCAAATTAGTGTACCCAAATTTTCCCCAAAAAGAGGAGGCCAGGAACTGTAGTACTCTACACAGTTTTTAGTGTGTTCACTGATTTAATTGGAAACGTAAGAACATCGAAGATGCACGCTACTCATTTTTGGCTTTCTGTAGTTCTGTCATTCTGTTACTCGTCCAGAAAATACAGCCTTTTCTTTTTCTGTGTCGACTCCAATACCATTGACTTGGAACAAATCCTACTTGCTAGATTTGGCAGAGAATGATAAATGGAATGATTCATAAATTACTAATAACCCAGAACATATCTTGATGGGACCACCTATACATTTGTTGACAAATTTTCTCCTAAAAATTTAACAAATGTAATTATAGTACAATCGTAGTGTAATTACATTGTAACTTGCATGTAACTACAGTGTAACTTGTATGTAAGTTTCACGTAATTTTGAATCGTTAAATTTATTACTCCCTCCGTTTCACAATGTAAGTTATTCTAACATTTCCCACATTCATATTGATGTTAATGAATCCAGATAGATATATATGTCTAGATTCATAAACATCAACATGTATGTGGGAAATGCTAGAATGACTTACATTGTGAAACAGTGGAAATACAAGATTTGTTATGGTGAGGAAGAAAAAAAATCACAGCACACACATATGTGAAAGGATTTATTCCCACGACCTCCATTTGACCCAAATAACATGTTACGGAGAGATTTTTGAAAGTTACGTACAAGTTACATTATAGTTACAGTGTAATTATATTACGATTGTACTGTAATTATATCTGTCAAATTTTTGGGGGAAAATTTGTCGACAAATATATAGCAAAATTGTATTAAGATAATTAGTGATTTTTTTATTAAGATTGTTTCCAAGCTACACTACTACATGTATGCGATGTTGGTATCCATGTAGTATTATAAGATTGTTTCCTAGTCAATCTTTGAAATAGGAGGTGGTGTTTGTGCACAAGAAATTTTGCCTTGTTTTTTGGGTGCATGTGTCACACAGTTGACATTTCTCTATTAGAGATTTTTTTGTATGTATGCAGGAACTGATGCGCTAAATTTTCTTTTTTACATATTGGAATACAACAGAGAAGAGGCTGTAAGGCTCAGATAAATTGCAGTGAAGAAGTTGGAAAACAAGGACATTTTTTGTGCCAAAGGCCTTTTCCAGATCTTGACTACATTTGTCAGCTGCTAACTGTCTGCAAAGTTCATTCTTCAGCAAAGGCGAAAACCTACTGAGACTTTGGACTGGTATGGTGTTCTTCAAGTGGAGGCAACAGCAGATGACACCACATTAAAATATCAACATGACAAGCTTTGCCTTGTGGCTTTTATCCTGATGAAAACACTCTTTCTGGTGCTGAATCTGCTCTCAACTTGGTTTCAGAAGCTCATCTAATACTGTGTGATCATATGAAGAGATCTTTGTAGTATGACAGCAAAAGGGAGTATGCTTCCATGAAAGCAGCACACAAATCTGAACATCTCTCAAACAAAAGGGAGTAAGAACTTTGCATTCAAGCTGCATGAACAGGCTGTGCCGTCGAGATTCCTTTTAGCTTCAGCAGCAATTACCGAACTTCGTCAGAAGCGTTTTCGCGCCGATATCACAGCAGACCCAGTATATTAAGCTTTCTTCAACCGAGGGAACACATGGATACAGAAACAAGTTCAAATGTTGAGCAGATCATGGTGCCTTCACCAGCTGCAGCTTGAGCTCCTAGTGCTGGTTCTAATTATGTGCAAATATTGGATGATAATTCAGCTGTAAGTCTATCTACTGAACATCATGTCCCCATCAAATTGGACATCCATGGGGAAAGAAATGCAGAACATGAAGGCGATCAACAGAATTACCAAAAAGAAGCCGGTGATACTGCTTCTCAGGAGTCAGGACTCTGAACAATCCTGTGATTGCCTACCACTATCCAGACTTCTGTGATATTGGCAAGTTTAGAGATATCAACAGGATTGAAGTTGATCAGATCTGGGCACTGTATGACGACCATGATTTCATTCCAAGAGTCTATGCTCGAATAGATCACATTGATATATCCAACCTCAAAGTTCAGTTCACTTGGCTGGAGCACAAAGCTATGAATGCACAAGAGGCGAAATGGAGTGATGAGGAATTGCCTGTTGCTCGCGGAAGCTTCTGTTTAGGAGAAACATGCATTGTAGAAGGGTTACTGGAGCTAGATACTTCAGCTCATCTTTCAAGTGAGTTGGATTCAACATTTCTTTCTATCGCTCTCACCCATTACATGTCTCTCGACACGAGACCGAATACTGAATTCACTAGTTGCGCGCATCCTGTTTCTGAATTCCACAAGTCCGGTTATGTGATAAGTTTGAACATCAGCAAATTTGGGCATTGTACAGTGACCATGATAAGTTCCCCAATCTCTATCTCTGGATAGCCGAAATCAAAGCTAGATCCACTCAGATTGCATTTGACATAGCTAGAGGTTTGCCCTGAACTCGAACAGGAGAAGCAATGGTTGGAGCAGGATACACCTATCAGTTGCGGCATCTTTAGAATTGGAAACTGCAAATCCATGTGTGATTCAAATCGGCAAATTATTTTTTTTCCCAAAGGTAGGTAAGATTTGAGCCATCTACAAGAACTGGTCACCTGATTGGGCTCCTTCCAGATTCAATAGCTGTCTTGAGTATGCCATTGGCAAGATCATCAGGTGCTCTGAAGGCAGCACACACTGTTTTCTCCTCTGAGTGAAGTAGACGACTAGATGGATACATAGCTGTGTTCAAGCTTCACATTGGGAAGGAGATACTGGAGATACCTGAGAAAGAGAACCTCAGGTTTTCGCATCGGATACCTTCGTTCTCTCTGGTAAAAGAAAAGGGTTTGAAGTTCAGTGACTTCTATGAGCTCGACCCTGCTTCAGTTCCTGACGTTTTTCTACAGAAGGAATGGAGGATTTCCACCCAAATTTCAGCTGTTCAACACCTGATTTATCTAAATTTACCCAAACATAGATTCGTCTGGCCATGTTAACTTTCTGTGCAAATCCTCATTCATGTTTACACAGAGAAAATTATACAATTCATTTACGGTACATTGTATTGCAAGTATATCCTAGCAGTATATAGAAGGGTATGTTTGGTATTTGGTAAAAATCTGGAAAGGGCTTTTTAGCCATTTGAAGTTCAGAATTGTTTCAATCGGGAGTACCCTGTCGATCTCGTCGTGTGGTCATGGTAGCGCTCTTCCAGAATACGAAGACGATGCACGTGGAGGCGGCCCGATTCCTTCCCCACTCGGCTTCTCCCGCGTCCCCGGCGCCATGCCTCGTAGGCTCCCACCCTAGCCGCCGGCTTTCTCCCCCGTATTCAACCTCTGCCTTCTCCAAACCATGGCAGCGAGGTTGGCCACGTCGAGCCCACTGCCTCATCCCGCCTCCCACCTCCGACCTCTTGCTCCCACTGTTAAGGTCTAACATGCAGAACCATGATCCATAAAATTGATAGATGAATCTGTTGGATCTGTTATACTCTACCTGGTGTATATACTGTGTCCACCAAATGAATTCTTCTGTTGGTGATGAAAAATGCTGTTTCTCAATCTCCGCCATGGGCACAGTAATCTTATTCTTGCTTTTCAATATGGCATGTGAAGTTCATTAATTCCTCTGGCTAAAATACCATCTTACTAGTACATTGCGGTGGCGCAGGGTGCCTGTGGCATGTGGGCACGCGGTGGTCGATCGCCGTGACGAAGGAAGGCGAACGGCTCAATTAGGATTTCGCTCGAGCGGGATCCGTCATAGGAAAAAAAAAATAAAAATCCCCCTTTTCCTATCTTACTATAAAGTTATCCCCCACTAACTACACTAACTACTTAAACTTAACATGTAAAGATGACACATCATCATCCACTAACAAGATGACACATCATCATCCACTAATTAACAAGATGCCACATCATCATCCACTATCAATCATCACATTTAAACATCATGCAAATACGCTATATCTTTATAGTTTTTAGAATTTAAGAGCTTTTCAAATACAGATATGTTAAATTAAATTATCATCCAACATAATTCACATAATGTTTCAATGTATATCTTTATTATGTTTCATGATATCCTGTATACTTATATAGTTCATCCTCACTTAGTTAGTGCTTAAATGATTAATCTATGGTTTAAATTATCTTTCTCCTTTTTTCCTCTAATTAAGTCATATCATATCAATTGTTTTTACCCTTTAGATGATTAATCTACGGTCCAAACTATCTCTCTACTTTTCTTCTTCCATAAAGTCATACCACCTTACTTTTTACATTTCAATCACCATTCTACATACTATTTAAATTTAAATTATCATAAACCACATTAATTTACTTAATCTGATGTTATCTAGCTATCTTGCACGTTATTTTTTTTATTGTTATCATACTAAATTCCCGCAGCAATGCGCGGGGTTTCACCTAGTTGAAAGACAAATATACCCTTTGTCAATTTATATTACAAGCTAATTGAGTGGAAGATTAAATTAATCTGAACCATTAGATCATTTATACTGGTAATATATACTACTAGTATATTATACCATAAAAATCCTCAAATTATAGTGCTACTCTGTTGCTACCGCATGCCTGATGAGGTCTCAGTGTTAGTGGCATGGTGGTGATTCAATATTCAGTATGGAGTTTCCTCATGCAGACAGTGAGACAGACAATGACCACAGGTCTATATAAATGTGATATGGAATATTAAATTTTATAGGAAAAATTGCAAAAAACCACCCCAAATATCACTCTAAGTTTGATATGCCCCCCTATAAGGAGATTTGTTGCAAATTCCCACCTCCTAATTCACTCTAATCTAAGTGGGACTAGGTTGATTTCGCCATGAGATTCTCCAGGAATCACGCACGTGTGGAGAGAAGGTGCCTAAATCAAACCAAGGTGAATTAGAAGGTGGGGATTTGCAACAAATCTTCTTATGAGGGGGCATCTCAAACTCAAAGTGATATTTGGGGTGGTTTTTGCAATTTTCCCAATTTTATATATTGGAGTTTCTTTTACACATAAATGAAAAATACTTGGGGGTTTTCTGGCTCCACAATGTGGTGGGCTAGTCGGTATGGGTTCGAAGCCTCACCTCTTCTATTTATTTAATATTAGTTCATTATTTAATATTCGCGTTTCTTTTACACATTAAGAGTATTCTCTTTTATTTCTTGAGCACGTGCCAAATAGGGTGCACGTATGTGTAATGTGCGAGCACGTGCCAAATAGGGTACACGCATGTGTAGTGTGCGGTCCGGAAAGGCTATCGTGCAAAAGTTTGCGTGCGGCTTAGACACTTTATACACCATATTCTTTCCTTTATTTTTTTTTGGCACCGTACAGGTTCTATTTTTAAGTAAACTAGAAAAAATATCCATGTGTTACAACGGGTGAAGGTTATCTTATTATCGTTATATGGTTTAGTTAAGGTGAAATTCACTTGGGAATTCGCTTGGATATATATTTTTCTAAAAAAACCATGAGCTGTAAGTAGGAGTCCGATCATCTCAAGTTAATATGCGAAACTTTTATTTAAATTTCTTATACGACTCCTTCTGCATTTCCAAAAACGAACGAACTTAAAACCCGACTCAAATACGGATCTGTATTTCGAAAACCAACTCATACACGGATAACGTACCAAAGTACCGGCAAAAACATCTTCAATTTTTAAAATAGTAGAGATTTATAACAGAAGTTTATATGTTTGATTTGGATTCAAATATTTTTTTATATTAAAAGTTTATACATACACATAAAAAATTTCTGAAATAGCTTTTTTTTGTTAGGCTAGATGCATGTGAGCCGGGCCAAAAGTGTTCGTGCTTGAACATTCATCCATTAGGCACACCCGTCCATACGTGGCTTTCATTTAATTGGCAATAAATGGGTAGATAATACTCCATCTGTCCCATAATGAAACCATTTTGAGATAGACACGGATATAACGAAAGTAGATAGAAATGATTGGACGAGGGTTATGATTAAAGGAGAAGAGAATGGTTGTGATTGGTTAAGAGAAAAAGGTAGGTGAAGAAATAACTTTATTTTGGTACACGTTACTTTGCTAAAAATAGAGATAGTAGCATTTAGCATGGACAATTCCCTTTCTTGAGATGGCTTGAATAGAAGATTCATCCAATATCTCTACAATCTTAAAAGCTAAATCATCCTCCTTTATCCTCCAACCGAGCGCACCACCTCCCATAACCACCCGATCAATATGTTTTATGTTAAATTACCTTATAACCTATATCTATTTATATGGGCATGGTCCATTACACCGAAGGCAACCACCAGATCAATGTTTTATCTCAAATCACCCTATAGTCCATTCCTACTTCTGTGGTTATGACCCGTTACAACGTACATTTTAAGTATAAAGAAGAGAAGTTTCCTGTCTAATAATTTCATGAATCATTACTTCTCTCTCTCAATTACATTCATTTATTTTTCTGTCAGTTATACATTCATTTTTCCTTAATTGTACATCACGATACAAATTACTGCAAAAGAAACCCAACTATTAAATCCAACTATTAAATCCACAAGTAATCATAGAAAGCGTCAGGCAGGCAGGCAGTCAGTCAATATACTCACAAGTGGCCAACGAAAAAAATATATATAAACTCCTAGTATATAAACTTCATAGGAGTAGAAAAAAAAGTTTAATTGGATCATGCTATTGCAAATATGCATATTCAGATAAATAACATTACAATTCGCATATTCATACCGTGTCATTGAAATTTTACAATAATAGAATCATGCCACCGCTGTCACATTTCCATCCATCTCTTTCTTGTTTTCCGTTTTCTCCCGTCTTCTTCCATCCATCTCCTTCTTCGTTTTCTTCCTTCTCTCTTCCATCTTCTTCCCATCCGTCCACTCCGACGCGCCACTGGAGCGGGTTCGACGCAGGCTGGTGGCTCGGCGCGGCACCTGGCCTGGCGGCGGCCAAATCGGGCGATGCGGTGGCCAAATCCGGCGGCGTGGCACGTCACGCCCGCTGCGCCGCCACCACGAACGCCTCGACGCGGCGACGATGCAGTCGGCGGAGAACCTCGTGCTAGGGCAGGGCGGCACGGTCGGCGCCATGTAGTCCCTGCTCACCTGCTGCAGGCTGCAGCTCATTGGCCTCACATCGGAAGCCAGCATGAAGTACCATGTCTGGCTGGGCAATCGACCGATCAAATCCACGAGGTAACACGCCGTCTTGTTGATGTTTGTCTGGGTGACAAACTAGGAGCCGCCACACACGAAGTCATTCCGACGCCGAGCGCCGACCAGGCTGCAGCACCGCGCCGCCACTTGCGCCGAAGCAGCACCAAGGCCGCAGTGCGCCAAGGTGCCGCCCGCTATGCATGCGTCACGCCGTCGCTCGCACCGTGCCCCGGCCGCCGCTCGCCAAGTCCGTGTCGAAACCGCGTTGAGGCCGCCGCCCCCCGTGCTTGCGCCGGACACCACACCACCGTGCGCTCGCCGTCAGCCGCAGCGCTGCCTTGTGCCGGCCGCCGCGCGGCCTTGCCCCGGCCGCCACGCCGCCGTGCGCTGGCCACCAACCGCGCATGGCAGGAGGAAAAATCAACGCACTGGCCACGGTGGCGTTGGTGCCCCTGAACCTCCACCAGACATCATCCACAGCCGCCAATAGGTGGATCGATCCCCCCGGAAGAAATCGGTAGCTCAATGGAAAAAGACCGGAAAAAAAGAGGAAGAAACGGAAAAAAAGAGGAAGATGGATGGAAGCCTAACAGCAATGGTACAATTCTAATTTTATAAAATTACAATGGCATAGTTACGAATTGACGAATTGTAATGACATTTATCTAAATATGCATATTTGTAATGGCATAGATCCAATTAACCCTAGGAAAACGTGGGGGTCTCCCTAGAGATGGTAATGGGGACCCATAACCCGAGACCCAACGGGTTTTTACTCCATTAGGAGCTAATCGTGTTCTAACTCTTATACCCATGGATCTACTAACGGGTGAAAACTCTTACCCATTAGATACATGGATATAGGTATGTTCTTTACCCACCTGTACCCACCAACCCGTGGGTAAAAAAAACCTGTTGATTGAGCCTAAAACTATGAGCCATATAGGTCTCAACGACTACTAAATCATAGCATAAAACTCCTTTCACATCTTAAGCATTGTTCTAGACTAGTTATATAAAATTATTAGTTGATTTCTTGATTATGTAATGTAGTTGTATAATTTTTTACTCGCCTTTGAACACTAATATTAATAGCATTGTTGCTAGAGAAAATATTAATGGTTTACAACTCTAATATGGCTAATTAGAGTACAAAACTATAAATACTACAAGTCAATTATATGGGTATGGGTGCCCGTTGGATACCCGTTACCCGCATGGGTGTGGGTATGGGGACGATTTTGTACCCGTGACGAGTGTGGGTATTTAAGTGGGAATATTTTGATATCATGCGTGTGGGTATGGGGCAAGGGAACCCGATGGATATGCACCCGTTGCCATCTCTCTCCCCCACTGTTTTTCGGTCAAAAAAAAAATAACCCTAGAAAAAAAGACCCCTATCACTCACTTCCGTTGATCTCGAGAATTTTCAGTATATATGCTATCTGATTCGTAGCACTTTCAGCTTTTGCCACTCAATTCGTAACACCTTCAGAATATGCCACCAGAGACGCGAATTGTTTCGCTCCGTGACACTCCCTCCATCCGACGTCGCATCCGTCAGTCGGTCCGTGCCGTGCTGTCGTTCGTCCATCGGGCAGGGAGCAGCTCGCTCGTCGGTCCTTCCCGCGCGAGCCACCAGCCGGCGAGGTCCTCCCAGCGCTCGCCGCCGACCGGCAATGACTTGCGCGTGTATCTTGCTACCGTCGAGCGCCTCCGGCCGCCGAGGTCCTCCATGCGCACACATCTGCCCGCCATCAGCAGTCGATGTCTTCCCAGCATACGCATCCGGCCGCCGTCGAGAACCGCCAGCTACCGACGTCCTCCCGATTGGCACATTGGGGCGTTCGGCCGTCATCGACGAGCTGCTCCTCGCGCACGGCGTCGGCCGGCGAGGTCCCCCGCACGCAGCTCGCTGGCCGACGAGGTCCAGCCGCCGCCGGTCGCTTCTCCAATGGCCTCAACATCCCGGACATCACCAGCGAGCATGCACACATTACTTCATGTCGTTCATCGGTTCACGGCGTATTCTTGTTTGTGAGTATGCTGTTCTTGCTCGTGTCCATGGGCAGAGGTTGTACGACATGGGGACGAGGAGGGTGCTGGTGACAGGGACAGGGCCGTTGGGTGCACGCTGCGTGGCCGGAACGGCGAGTGCGTGTCGCAGGAGATGAACGCTCGCGTCGGCAATGCGGGAACTCCAACTCCTTCCGCGTCCACTAGCTTCGACTGCAGCCGGCGACGCGTGCAGGAAGGACCTCATCGGCCGGCGGCTCGCGCAGGGAGGACAGATGAGCTGCTCCCCGCCCAATGGACGAACAACGGCACGGGCACGGACAGATTGACGGATGTGGCGTTGGATGGATGGAGTGGCACGGAATGAAACAATTCACGTCCTCGATGACATATTCTAAAAGTGTGACGAATTGAGGGGCAAAATCTGAAAGTGCGACGAATTGAATGGCATATACTGAAAAATTATCCTTGATCTCGAGGACTTCACTTCCCAGCATGACACGTGTCCAATTCGACCACAGTAGACTACTCACTCTGTCACTCACCTCACCTCTGCCTCTGCTCTTCCTCTAAGAACATAACGACACCCACCGCCCACCCCGGTGGCTCGCCGGCGCCGGCCGCCGCGGATCACGCTCTAGCCCCAGATCTGCTCGGAGGTAGCATCTGTTCACGCATTTGCGTCCCATTGCCCCGAGTTCTCCTCTTTATTGGGTAGGTTGGTTTATACCAGGTTGTGCGTGCGTGTTAGGTTTTTTTGGATCAGAGGTTTGGTTTTGCGTTCCGGGGGTTAGTGTGTTCTTCGCGAGGATATGGCCAGCGATTTGATCGTGCAGACCTCTTAATTTAGGTGCTTTAGGAGGCTAGGGTAGTAGACATCGAGTAGGATCGAAATATTTCCCCTCTTTCTTTTTCGGCAATTTTTTTAAAGATTTTTATGCATGTATATATGCCACTTCAAAATATGGTTGTTTGGAAAGATGCCATCCAGTTTTTTTTCAAAACATTTCAAAATGGATCCCTTTTGTTTTGAAGGAACTGTATGTCATTTTTCCAAATTGCCATTTTCTGAAGTGAATAAGACTACACGAGTATATCCAAATGTGCTTTCCTTTTTTTCCCAGAGTATTCATAATTTTGCCATATATATTTTTTCTGTTAATAAAAATGCTCTTTTGTATGCATGCAGGGCCTGATGCACTGAAAGTTCTTCTCACATTTTATAGATCTTGATAACATGATAGGTAGAGCATGTTAATGCCATTCTGGAACAAGTATATGTGAAGGGTTTCTTGGTCAAATTTCTGGAATACTTTGATGGAATGCAACAGAGAGGAGGCCTTCAGTGCCAGAGAAATTGTTGTAAAGAAGCTGGAAAATAGAGACTTTGTCGGTGCCCGCAAGATCGCGATTAAAGCTCAAAGGCTTTTTCCTGAGCTTGAGAACATCTCCCAGCTGTTAACTGTCTGTGAAGTTCTTTCTTCAGCTGAGGCAAAGATATCTGGAGAGTTGGATTGGTATGGTGTTCTTCAGGTGGATAAAATGGCAGACGAAACAGTAATAAGAAAGCAGTACAACATACTTTCGTATCGGCTTCATCCTGATAATAATACTCTGTTTGGTGCCGAAGCAGCATTCAGATTTGTTTCAGAAGCTCATGCAGTATTGAGTGATCACGCGAAGAGGTCTCTGTATGACACCAAAAGGCAGCGTGCTTCAAGAGAAGTGGCCAAGGAGGCTACACAACCACCAAACAAGACTGAAGCAAACATAAACAATTTGGCTGGATCCATGCCACCATCTGCTTCTGTGCTTGTATGCTGGACAACTAGCTGGGTGGCCCGTGCAATTGCGCGGCTAGTACCCATACAAAATTATCTATTTTTTAATATGGTTTTACTTAAAATTTATTAAATAGCTATCTTATTGTCTTAAGATTTTAAAAGACAAAACCTTATCATCCTCGTGCTTCTAATTTTATAGTTTTTAAGTCATATCAGCTGCTACACCTTACTTTGTCACGCCTTTTTTATGTGCTTGCTCGATCCACCACTGATTCTATTTATTCTTTCTTTTTAGAACATTTAAAAATCGGACCTTACAGTTTTCAAAGTTTATTTCTCGTTGGATTACATTTTTATAAATTTTAGAAGTCCCATCAAACGTTGCCACTATACTCCTCTATGGCCCGTCCGCTGCCTCCTCTTTTTATTGTCTTTGAGATTTTAAAAATCGAACAAAATTATCGTTTGGGTTTATTTTTTTTACTTTCTAGAAGTCCCGCCAAACCGTCAGTGGTTGTGCCATTGTACTCCTCTACGGCTTGCTCGCTGCCTCCCCTCGTTATTGTCATTGAGATTTTAACATCAGATATGATTATATTGAGGTTTATTTTTTACTTTTTAGAAGTCCCGCCAACCGCCGTGAACATGTTGCTTAATGGCATGTCCGCCGTCTCTCATTTTAATCATCATCGAGATTCTATTTAGGGTTTTGTTAATATTTTTAGATATCTCATCAACAGTCAACACTCAACTGCTTTACAGGTCTGATCGAACTGTCAGCGGCTTCGCTATTATACTCCTCTACGACCCGTCTGCTGCCTCTCTTCTTTAATTTTTTTTTTCAGATTTTATTATCTGAACATGATTGTTATTAGGGTTTATTTTTTTTACTTTCTAGAAGTCCCACCAACCGTCGTGACCATGCTGCTTAACGGCATGCTCATCGTTCCTCGTCTTAATCATTATTGGGATTCTATTTAAAGTTTTGTTTATAGTTCTTAGATGTCCCATCAATCACCAGTTCACCACCACTCTACTTATTTACAGGTGTATTATCTTCCCTCTTTATTATTATTTGTCATCGTTGTTTTAGAGATGGACTTCTTTCTCAATCTACCACTACTTTTATTCTTCTTGGAACCTTTAAAAATTTGACCATGTGGTTTTTAGTGTTTCTCATTGAGTTTTGTTTTTATAATTTTTAGGAGACCCTCAACTGCCGCCGCCATACTCCTTTACGGTTAGCCCATTGCCCTTACTATTTATTATCATTAAGATTTTAAAAATCGAACCTGCCATTACCCTATTCCTTTGCCACCCCTCCACTTGCCCTCTTAAAAATATAATATGATTACTGGGATCAAATCATATATCAATTACGTGACTTGTGATTTACGATGCGTCACTGTGTATAAATACTTACTAAATGAAAATAGCTATTTTGAGTATTATTTTACATGGACCCTTCTTTTAATGTATTTACTCCTAATTTTGACGATTTATAATTTGTATAAAGAGTAGTACAGTCCTGAACTTCTGAACGTATCTAAGCTAGTATTAATTTATTTTTATTATGATTTTTTTGATTTAGAATTCGTATTTAAATTTAGTTTAATCCCGCATTGTGTTTCATTTGTTTTTAATCTGTACGGTACGTACTTGGCGGTAGTAATGGCGGCAATAATCACTTTACATAAGTGATGTATATACTTACGTTAATTTGAAGCGCTGCTAGGGTACATAAAAAGAAGTGCTTCTATGAAGAAAAGAAAAGGCTGAGTTGCCTCAATCGGACAATAAGTCCTATTCAAATTAAGCTGCCTTGGTTAGGAGTCCGATCCAAGTCAGATCGTATATATTTCTATGTTTGATTTTTATAATTTTATTTTATTTTTTTATTTCAAATTTTATTTAATCTTATATTGGGTTTTTATGTAGACTCTTCTTCCAATATTGCTTAATTTTTAATTACGAATTTTAGTTATTTTTAAATTATATTTCTATATAGATTCTTCTTTTCTTTTTTATTATTTACTAGAAAAAATACCCGTGCGTTGCTACGGAAAACTTAAAATTAGGATAAACCTTTTAGAAAATATTCTTTATATTGCGCATGAACGCAATCTTGTCTAGAACTCTAGACAGCAGATAATTGTTCAAAACGATCTATTTCACTTGGCTCCAAGTAAATCTTTTAAACAGTGTTCAACTTTTGTGATCCAACCACATTAATAAAATATACTTTATGTCACGCGGGAATGCAATCTCGTGTGAAGGTAACACTAACTATTTTTTTTTCAAAACGGTTTATTTCATATATCACCAGGTAAATTATTCTATTTTCACAACACCCTGATGCAAAAATAATTGAAACCGGACCATGACACAGACTTTGAGTCGCACATGGACACGATCTCGACGGGACACTCAAACCCAACCCACTCAAATCTCTACTTGAATAAAGAAAAAACAAAGTCCCAACGTTCGCACCTATGATGCTGTAATCAATCAAAATATGCACTGACATTGAAAAAGCTTAAGACGAAATTTAAAGGATTAGAAAGTAAAGCACAAAGGAAATAAGAACAGAAGCTGAGGGTGAGGGTGTCACTCAGGTGATCAACATATCGCATATTAGTCTTTGATTCATATCTGGTTGATGTGCGGGGACACATGCATAGGGATACTGACATGAAGCTGAATCGGTAACGAGCATGAAATGAAAGAATGAAAAATCGGCAAGACGGACAGGAGCGCGAGCGGGAGACATACGGACGAAGGACGGATGGACCAAAATTGGAGTCGACTAGAAAGTTTGCTGGTTCCCACGCGGTTGACGACGGATATAATTAAAAACCTACTCAAACACTTATGACGTACCAAAATCTTAACAAAAACATCTTAAATTTTTATAATAGTAGAGATTATAACGAGGGAGTAAGAGAGAGGAAATTACTGCATAAAATCCAAATAGGATTTCTGTTCACGCATGCTTATTACTGATTCACAGTAGTATTTGTTTTGGTGCACTATCTTGGTTCTACTCGGATTGTTTTCCCGTAAATATATGAGGGCCCTGTTTGGAATATTAGCCCAGGGCTAATGTTTAGTCATAAATTGGTAGGCTAAACATTAGTCTAGGGTGGTATGTTTGGATCCATAGGCTAATTCAAAGCTAATTCAAAGCTCCATGAAACCATATCAAAAGCCTTCGAGATGTCAAGCTTCAGGAGTAAAACTTCCTTTTTTTGCCGGTGGAACTGTTGAGCCATACCTTTGACAAATATGAAATTTTCATGTATGGATCTGCCTTTGATGAATGCCGTTTGTGTGTGGGGTACCAGATCATCCAACCTTGTTGCCAGCCGCCGTGCCATTACTTTTGTTGCCAATTTGGAGAAGCTATGAATGAGACTAATTGGCCGATAGTCCTTCAACATGGTTGGCGCTTCTTTCTTCGGAATGAGTGTGATTTGTGCTGAATTCAACAATTCAAGATTTTGGCTATTTCCAGTGCAGAATTTCCCCATGGCCGCCAAAAGGTCATCCTTGATTACAGCCCAGCATTTTTGGTAGAAGAGCGAAGTATATTCATCAGGGCCTGGCGACTTCTCAGTTGGCAGATTTTTTATTGCTGCCCAGACCTCTTCTTCAGTAAAGTTTTCATCAAAGGATGCCAAGTTTCCTTTAGCCATCTGAATGGACTGCAAGTTAAATTGCTTTGAATCACCTTCTGCCTACCCCATGATTGTTTCAAAGTATTCGCAAGCTAACTGTTGCATGTCAATTTGTGTCGTGGCCACTTTGCCATTGTGCTCAAGCCTTGATATTAAAGCATTCCTTCTTCTTGCCCTCAACTTCATGTAAAAGTAGGCAGTGCCAGCATCACCCTCCTTGAGGTTTCGAATTCTTGCTCTTTGTCTCACTCTTATTCTTTCAAGAGAGGCCAAGGCGAGACATTTCCCCTTCAAGGCAGCCCTCAGTCGGCGTTCAAGGTCGGTCAGCAACCTGCTTTCTTGTGCCACATCTAACCTCAGAATAACTTCATTTGCAATTTGAATTTGTAGCCTGAAGTAGCCGATTTTCTTTTGCCCCCATTGAGAAAGCTTGAGTCCTCTAGTAAGCAAAGTTGAGATGGAACCGTTCAACGCGGATTTGGCCTGGCTTGAGGCTTGCCCTCAACAAGCGCAGGAGAAGCTCTGGTTGGAGCATGATGTACCTGTGAGCTGTGGTACATTTGAAATCCAAAACATGGAAACAAAGTTTAATGAAAATTGTGCATTCTCTCATTTAATAGAAACCAAACAAATTGGAGCAAAGTGCAAGGTTCAAATACATCCAAAGATAGGTGAGGTCTGGGCCATCTACAAGAACTGGTCAAATAAGTGGGTTCCTTCCCGCAGCACTCGTGGTACTAAGTATGCTATTGGCAAGATCGTTGACTCCACTGAAGCTTTCACATTATTTGGTTATCTGACTCTAAAGTTGATGGTTACATCTCTGTGTTCAAGCCTGATGTACGAAGGGGAATACTGAAGATTCCTGTGAAAGAGAGCCTGAGGTTTTCTCATCGAATACCATCGTTTTGTCTGACAAAAGAGAAAGGTGGAAAGCTCCATGACTGCTACGAGCTCGACCCAGCTGCTGTTCCTGACGTTTTTCTACACAAGAATTGAAGGAAAAGAACTCCCACAAAAAAGGACTAATCTGCAGAAATTAAGAGTGAAGAAATCTCATGATAGAGTCCTCTAGTATTATGATATGTATATGAGTTTCTGTACAGGGGCGCTCAATTATGTTAGAAAAGTATTCATGTTTCATAATCATGACTAATTTGTGTTGCATTTCACGCTTTCTGGTGAAACTGAACTACAATTCTGATCTATTGCTTTGCTGTCTGAAGAAACTAAGAATATGTATTCTTCTAAAGTTTGAATTATGTATTTATGATACATAACATTAATGTACTTATGTGTCTGACCATCAGTCAATGTGCATGTTCCTATATTTCAGCCAAGTATTCATGTTTCAGAATCACGCTAACTTTCTAGTACTTCATTTCGCTCTGAATAGTAACTAGCTCGCATGTTGTGGTGAAATCAAACTAGAATGCTGAACTTCACCAGCTTGCTGTCTGCCTGGTTACTGATCAGGTTCCTCAATGAATTTTTATGCAACTATTTAAATTACATGAATATATCTAGGTGCCATGGCACCTAGGTGTGGCACCTAGGTATAGAAAATACTTTCCGTCAGGCAAGGTGGTTGTTGTCTATTTTTTGACCCTCCCCTTCTCCTGAAATCTGAAACTGCGATGAAAGTAGACTACCACTTATTTTTTGGGATAAAAGGTACTTTACTCCGGTTTTTAATAGATGATGCCGATGATTTCTCGACATATGTTTGACCATTCATCCAAACTAAAAAAAAAGAGCAAACAGGAAAAATATATGTCATGCTTAAAGTGTGTTTACTCATAAACCGAAACACAACTAAATAAGTGATATTTATGTAATTTTTTAGTAAGAAAAATGTTCAAAAGTCAAAGACGCCATCTAAAAAACCGGAGGGGATACTTACAATCGTTTTGCAGAGTAAACTACCGTAGCTTCTGGTATCTGCACACCGTTGATATATTATACGCTGCATATAGGATTGAATGTTGCTGTGCATCTGCGGTTCTTGGTTCATATTTACCTGTTGTGTGCGGGATCATTTGTAGGGGTGAGTATGAAATATCATCATCCATCTTCCACATGATTTACTTTGCTTTGGTTCAGAGTTCAGACTGTCATGAACTTCCCCAGTTACCTTCATTTTGCATAATCGATCAGAAGTTCAGACTACGTGTGAGTATGTGAGTATGTGATTGCCTTTCATCCAGTTTCAGACTACGTGTGACACAGGTTTGCAACCAGCTAGCTTCCAACTATCAAGTCTGAAAGGAACATCACCGGTGGATCATTTCATATAAGCGTTCAGACTTCAGAGTTTCAGAAATCAGAACTCTGTCAAGAAGAAGCTCGGAAACTTGTTCGATTTTTTCGATGGAGAAGTTCAGAACTTCAGATACATATCATAAGACTAGTCTACCATATGATCTTAGGGCCTGTTTAGTTGGTGAAATGAAAATTTTTTAGGTGTCACATCGGACGTTTGACCGAATGTCGGAAGGGGTTTTCGGACACGAATGAAAAAACTAATTTCATAACTCGCCTGGAAACCGCAAGACGAATCTTTTGAGCCTAATTAAGTCGATCGTCATTAGCACATGTGGGTTACTGTAGCACTTATAGCTAATCATGGATTAATTAGGCTCAAAAGATTCGTCTCGCGATTTCCATGCAAACTATACAATTAGTTTTTCTTTTTATCTATATTTAATGCTCCATACATGTGTCCAAAAAATTCGATGTGTTGTTTTTATGAAAAGTTTCTGGGAACTAAACAAGGTCTTAACTTTGAGTCTTGAGGAGGTATATTCAGTTATTCGCTCTTGAATTCTTCAAGCATCGGCAACCGACGGAAAACGAGGAAAACACTGGCCCTACCCTTCACCTTGCTTTGCCCACATCACCAACACTAGCCCACCACCTGCTGCTGACCTCGCCGCTTCGGCACCGCCACCGCTGCCCACCGCCTCCCTAGGCCATCCCTTTAACTGTGATCCTCCACTTCCCCTCCCTACTCCCGAAACCCTAACCCTACCTCGGTGCTTGTCGTGACGTGGTCAGGACCGCGCGCAAGTTTGTTTGCTAGCACGTATACACGAATTAGCATTCATGCTTTTTCTTCGGCCTGCTTTTGCATGGTTGTGTGGCTGTGCTTGTGGTGAAGTGGACCTTTTCTTGATATGGGCTTTGTTTATGTCTTTCAAACCTTGACTTTTAAATTTACTAGAAAAAATGCTCGTGCGTTGCAACGGGTAAAGATGATTGTCAATGATATATTAAGAGCTGAGTAATAAAATGAAATATTGAAATCACTATACATTATAATTAAAAAAAAGTTAATGAAAATTCTAATGTTGGGATCACTATAGATTATAATTAAAAAAGTTAATGAAAATCTTTCCTGTGTATTAGGCCGAAAGCCTTCCTTCCTTTTCAGCCCTAGGCCAGTCCGCTACCTCTCTCCGTTTGGCTTGCTTCCTTCGACCTATCAAATCCACCCAAAATTGGTTGAGGGTTTTTAATCCACTCGATCTTCTCTTTCCGTTTTTCCTAAAATCAAACTCGGGGTAAAAACGATTAAGGAAGTTCGTCGGCAACTATTAGATTAAATCCAGCAAAATAAAGCCAGGAAAATCATAGAGAAAATAATGAGGAAGGAGTGGGAATCGATTTTTTTCAATCAAATTGGAATAGAAAACGCACGATCGATATGGAGCGTCATCATCGGCAACTATTAGATTAAATCCGACGAAATAAAGCTGGGAAAATCATGGAGAAATGATGAGAAAGGAGTGGGAATCGATTTTTTTCAATCAAATTGTAGTAGAAAACACACAATCAATATAGCGCCGAGGTTCAACTCGGGAGACGTGCGGCGAACAAATCGGATTAAAAAACCGGATGAGAAAAACCAAAACTGCAAGGGAGAAAAAACCGGTGAAAAAAATTGACAAAAAAACCAAAAGCATCTAGGAGGGGCGCGGTGAACGGATTTAAAAAAATGGACGAAAAAAACCAATGCGCACAAAAAAAACTCGTTTGCGTGCAAAAACAAGTCGCAAAAATACCGGTGAAAAAAAACTGTTTATTTTTTGTTTTTTTACTGGTGAGACTATTTTTCCTTTTTTTTTTCTAGAGTCGGACGATTGTTTTTTACTGACGACACATAAGCTTTTTTTAGAGAAAATCCCCCGTGTACCACTGAAAGTTCACCTAATCCCTTCTGTACCCCTGAATTTTGCTCAATCCCTTACATACCTCTGAATTTTAGTTTGAATCCCTTCCATGCCCTTTCCGCTAGTTGACCGTTAGTTGACCGTTAAATTCTTAAGAAAAAGTCCATTTTGCCCTTTGGTATAAAGAAGCATATAAATTAATAGAGTATATTGTTGGAGCATAGAAATTTGTTATATAAGACTATTATGTTTATGAGATAGTTATGCACCATATTATTTGTGATAAATATACTTTTAGATATGACATAAAAAATTAATACTTAGTTATTAAAAGATTTTTTTTTAGCATATGTGTTCTGATAGTAATAAACAAATCTGTTGTATTACTATGAAAACACATATGCTACATAAATGAACTTTTAATAACTAATAAATAAGTATTAACTTTTTATATCATATGTAAAAGTAAATTTGTCACAAATAATATGGTGCATCACAGACTCATAAATATAATAGTTTGATCCAATAAATTTTTACATTCCAACAATGTACTTCATTAATTTATTATGTTTCTTCATAGCAAAGGGCAAAATGAACTTTTTCAAAAGAATTTAACGGTCAACTAGCGGAAAGGGCATGGAAGGGATCCAAACTAAAATTCAGGGGTATGTAAGGGATTGAGCAAAATTCAGGGGTATAAAAGGGATTAGGTGAACTTTCATGGGTACATAGGGGATTTTCTCCTTTTCTTTTTTTATGGGACTATCTATATGGGATTCGCATGATTTTTTTAGTCTTTCATCATTCAGTGTTTCACCAAGTAGATCAAAACTGTTTTATCAAGTAGATCAAAAATATTTCACTAAGTAGATCGAAAATGTTTCAATTTTTTAGAAAGCTGAAACACCGTAAATGTTTCACCAAGTAGATCGGAAATGTTTCAATCTTTTTAAAAGCTGAAACACAATTAAATCACCTCGTGAAACATTTTGCTACAACATATGAAACAACGGTTCTAAATATATTGAAACATGAATGATTTAGCTATCAAAAATCATGCGACGTCGACAACTATTTAGCATTCCCCTTTTTTATTGCTTGTTGAGTTGGACTTTTTTTTTCTTTTCTTTCACCTTTTTAGTCAGACTTTTGTTTTCTTTTTTCACCGCCTATGGAAATTTCTTGTTCTTTTTAAGTAGAGAAGATAGAGATAAGAGATTAAAACCGAAACATAAAATTAAAACCGATTCAAATACGGATGACGTACCAAAGTACCGACATAAACATCTTCAATTTTTATAATAAATAGAGATAGAGATATGAATATATAAAGTTTATATGTTGATAGTTTCTGTGCATAAAGTTAGACTTTTATTCATAAAACGTTTGTAAATCTTCTTAACTCGTATTCCCTCAGTTCCATAATATAAGGCACAACTACTTTTTAATATTGTTTCATGATATAAGACGTGCATGCATGCATGTCATTAACTAGCATATATTTTCCCCAAAAATATTATTATTAAAATCATCCACCTTCAAGATCTTTAATTTTAGGGTTAATTGGACCCATGCCATTATAACTTTCATGGTTTTGAAATATGCCATTGATATTTATCTATTTGAAACCATGTCATTATAATTTCACATTTATCTATTATATGCCACTACTTACCCATTCAACACATTTTCTAAACTTATAGGACCAAATTGTCCCTATCTTCATCCTCATCCTCTTCCAATCTCTAGTTCTCTACCATGTTCATCTTCCATCTCCTTCTCCCTTCAAGCAGCCGGTGGTTGCAGCTGCTACTACTCTTCCTATTGGATGGCATTAGGAAGGATGCAAGCAAGCAGCAGGTGGTTGCACCTGCTGCTCCTTTTCCTGTTGGAGTAGGAGAGCTTCTTCCAAATGGACTTGGGGATCCCCGACGTGGAGGCCCGTGTCCTGTGACCCTGGCGGAAATGAAACAGCGCAGGAGCACGGCAGCCATGGGCACGGAGGGTTGCGCCGGCAAGAGCAGCAAGTGCGTGAGGCGGAGCGCGAGCACATCCGGCCAGGTGGGAACATCCCCTGCGCCCGTGACCTCGTCTCGTTCGCTAGGATGTCAGGTTCGACGAGCAAGATAGAGAGGGGAGGGGACGAACCGATGAAGAAGAATATATGGGTAATTTGGTCATAATATCTTGGAAAATGTGTTAAAGGGGTAAGTAGTGGTATATAATGGATAGGTGTGAAATAGGATAATGAGTGTTGCTCAAAAGGTGATTAGTCCTACTCAAACTGCTTTTATACCTAGGAGAAATATTATGGAAGGTGTTGTTATTTTGCATGAAACTATGCATGAATTACATCGTAAGAATAAAAGTGTTGTGATTTTTAAGATTGATTTTGAAAAATCCTATGATAAGGTTAAATGGTCTTTTGTACAACATACGTTGAGGATGAAGGGCTTCTCTCCTAAATGGTGTGAGTGGATAGCTTCTTTTATTCAAGGGGGTCATGTTGGTATTAAAGTAAATGATCAAACTGGTAATAATTTTCAAACGTATAAGGGTCTGAGGCAAGGTGATCCTTTGTCACCAATTCTTTTTAATATAGTAGCTGATATGCTTACTTTACTAATTAAGAGGGCTAAAGATGTAGGTTCGTTGAATGGGGTTGTTCCTCATTTAGTTGATGATGGTTTGTCTATCTTGCAATATGCAGATGATACCATTATTTTTTTAGAGCATGATTTACAACAAGAAAAGAATTTGAAATTGATTTTATCTGTGTTTGAAAAGTTGTCTGGTTTGAAGATAAATTTTCACAAGAGTGAATTATTTTGTTTTGGTCAGGCAAAGGAGTTTTATGATCAGTATTCTAACATCTTTGGTTGTAAGCTTGGCTCGTTTCCTGTTAAATATGTTGGTATCCCGATGCATTATAGGAAGCTGAATAATAAAGATTGGGAAGTAATTGAGCAAAGAATTGAGGAAAAACTTTGTAGTTGGAAAGGAAAACATTTGTCAGTTGGGGGTAGACTGGTTTTGATTAACTCTGTTCTTTCAAGTTTAGTTATGTTTATGATTTCATTTTTTGAGATACCGAAAGGGGTTCTTCAAAAAATTGATTATTATAGATCACGTTTTTTCTGGCAAGGGGATGACCACAAAAAAAAAGTATAGACTTACTAGATGGGATATAGTTTGTCAACCCAAGGATCAGGGTGGTTTAGGGGTCCACAATTTGGAAATACAAAACAAGTGTCTCTTGAGTAAGTGGTTGTTTAAATTAATTAATGAGGAAGGTGTTTGGCAGACTTTATTAAAGAGAAAGTAGGAAACATGGTGATTCTCATTTTTGGTCAGGTCTAATGAAGGTCAAAGATACTATCTTACATATGGGTTCTTGGATTGTGAATGATGGGAATCAAACAAGGTTTTGGGAAGATAAATGGCTAGGAAACTTGGCGTTTAAAGATAAATATCCATCTTTATACTCTATTGTCCGAAGGAAAAGTTCTACTATTGCTAATGTTATGAGTTTTGTTCCACTTAATGTTTCCTTCAGGAGATCCTTAGTTGGTCAGAATCTTATATATTGGCATGATTTGTGTGCTTCCATTATACATATTCAGTTGAACCAATCCTCTGATTGTTTTAGATGGAATTATCATTGGAATGGTAGATTTTCTGTTATGTCAATGTATCTTGCTCTAATTAATAATGGTTATATTGAGATAAATAAGATTGTTTGGAAACTTAAGATGCCACTTAATATTAAGATCTTTATGTAGTACTTGCTTAAAGGGCTGGTGCTAACTAAGGACAATTTGGCAAGACGGAATTGGAATGGCAGTTTAAGATGTTGTTTCTGTATGGAAAATGAGACCATTCAATATCTTTTTCTTGACTGTCATTTTGCAAAATTTGTTTGGAGAGTAGTACAGTTTTCTTTTGGTTTAAACCTCCCTAGTACCATATCTAATATGTTTGATTGTTGGCTTTTAGGGATTGACAAGAAGATGAGTAAACTCATACTTGTTAAAGCATCTGTCATTTGTTGGGCTCTGTGGTTGAGTAGGAATGATATAGTTTTTGACAAATCACCATCTATCTCATATATGCAGGTAATATTCAAGGCAACATATTTGCTCCGGTTTTTGGCAAAGCTGCAAAAGTGTGAAGATGATGGAGAGTTTATGAAGGTTGCATGCCGTAAACTGGAGACGACGGTTATGCAAATATTTGCGAACCATGGATGGAGATTCACAAATAGACTTGAATAAATGTGTGTTCCTTTTCTTGGTTTGGTTTTTTTATCTTTGGGTGTGTTTAATTTTATTTGAACTTCACTCGTTGTTTGTGTGATTCCCTGTAATAATTGGCTGTAGCTCTAATGAGCAAAGGCCGGGATATTTATTCCATTATCTAAAAAAGGTGTGAAATTATAATGGCATGAATCCAAATAGGTAATATTAATGGCATATTTCAAAACCCTGATATTTATAATGGCATGGATCCAATTAACCCATTGATATAAGGAGCTGTAAAAAGAGGGTACAACCGAGACTCGAACCGTGGGCCCAGGACAACAAACAAAAGTAACTAACCACTCCACTGGCAGAACGCATGTTGAAGTAGCGTCATGCATATTATTTTGGAAAAAGTACGCCGAAGGTCCCTCAACTTGACACCGAGTTACAGAAACGTCCTCAAACCGCAAAACCAGATATCCGGCATCCCTTAACTAATCAAAACCGGTCACTTTAGGTCCTCTGGTGGTTTTGACCCCGGTTTTGTCCTACATGGCAGCTGAGTCAGCATGAGCCCCACAAGGGCCCCACATGTCAGGTGCCCACGTCAGCACCTCTCTCTTCCTGTCTTCCCCCCTTCTCTTTCTCTTTCTCTGTTTCTCTCCTTCCTTCCTCGTTCTCGCGAGCTTCCCCCAAGCGGCCGACGAGCTCGACCGCGTCATTGGCTGCGAGGTGGTCGGAGACCCACGTCTTGAGCTCGCGCCGCCTCGAGCATAAAGAGTTGGACGAGGAGGCGGCGGCCATGAGCCAGCGTCCACGGAGAAGACGCTGGACACGGCGTCGTGGTGGTCGTCTCCGTCGTAGCGGCGGGGGATTTGGTGGTTCTTGGCGTCGTGGCTATGTTGCTGCTACTACTGCCGGTTCGCTCAAGGGACGAGGCGAGCTGTCTCGGCGAGCCGCCGAGACGGAGCCCAAGAAGTAGCTGACTTCCCGGAGCATCCGCGGGTTCGGCGGCGACGATGACTATGGAGGACGGCGTGCCGGTGGCCGAGCGCCTGCGGCGGCAGGACGCCGGACCACCCGAACGGCGTGGCCACAGCTAGCATGCCAGATCACAGGGTCTTCTCCCCCAAATCTCACGTGCCAGTCGCTGCCGCGAGATGGACACAGCAGCGTCATCCTCCTACTCCTCGCCGGCGGCGGCTACAGCCGCGGATGCCTTGTCGTCCGGCTCACCTGCTTCTTCGAGGAACGCTCGCCATCGGCAGCGTAAGGGGGTCCGGCTCCGGATGCTACGACGGCTGGGCCGACAGCCTAGCCTCTCCGGCGGCATCGCTGACATCATCGCCTTCAGTAGGAGGACGGAGGCGAGGGTGTCGAGGAAGCCGCCATTGTCCTTGCCGAGGATACAGCGCAGGGTGGGCTCGAACGGCTTGAGGGAGTAGAGCACGCCCAGGGCCTCCTCCTCCGGCGAGCTCGTCGAGATGGGGGAATCGATCACCGAGTCGAGCAGGTCATCGTCCGACCTGGCCGACATGTAGGTGGAGGCGGCGGCGTGGCTCTGGACGACGACGGAGACGAGGAACTCGACGGCACCGGGAGTGGCCTCGACGTAGCGCTTGTTGCAGTCGCTCTCGGTGGTGATGGCCTTGATCTCCCGGAGCGCGGTGAGCTGCCGCTGCCTGCCACTGCCGCCGAGCATCGTTGTCCCCTCGTCAACGAGCGCGGTGACGCGGCAAGAGTCGACAGGCGCACACGGGGTGGGGAACCGCTCGAAGGCGTGCGTGGCGCACCCTGCCTGGATGACCCGCCGCAGCGTGTGGTTGGGTGTCGCCTCCCGCTCCGCTAGAGCCAGCTGCCGGGTGATCTCGCGCTTCCTCTCGGGATGTCCTTTGCCGCCGTCCTCACGCAGGTGCGTCATGGCGGGTGGATTTCCTTGGTGATGTTCATGATCCTCCCAGTGATGTTCGTGCCATCAAATGTACACCCAGTCCACGACGACGAACACGTGGCGCACCGTGTAGAGCAGCTGCACCAGTGCCCTCACCGGCGGCGAGAACGCGCCGCACCCAGGGTGCCGACCACGTTCTCGGTGAGATCTGGCACGAGAGGAGAAACAAAGAAAGAGAAGAGGGGAAAGAGAGAGGTGCTGACGTGGACACCTGACATGTGGGGCCTGCGTGGGTCCTACGGTGACTCGCTGCCACGTAGGATAAAACCGGAGTCAAAACCACCGGAGGACCTAAAGTGACTGGTTTTGATTAGTTAAGGGGCACCGGATATCTGGTTTTGCGGTTTGAGGACGTTTTTGTAACTTGATGTCAAGTTGAGGGACCTTCGGTGTACTTTTTCCTATTATTTTACATGCGTTGCACCTCAGCGCCGGGGTGAGCAGGTACCCGACGGCCACCACGGTGGCGTATGGGCTGCGGCCCTTTCGCTTGCCAAGTTTCGAGGCCCATACGAGGCAGTCACTGAGCTAGTAAGCTCTCCTTTTAGTCCCACCTCTCTTACTGAACACACATTGCACCATCTTATATACTGAGGCCGGGAATGCCACGGCGTGAAACCCCCTCCCCTGAGCCGAGCCTAGCACGTCGAACACGTGGGTTTCTTTATTGTGCATCCTTGATTCATCTTGGCCCGATTGAATTGGTTTGTCCTCGGACACTTTTGAAAAATTTAAAAAAAAATTTATCCGAGATCTCCATCAGCACATCCTGCGGCAGCTCCGGTGAATTTCCTGCCTTGGCCCCTTTCAAGAAATTCTCTGCAAAACTTGGGAAAACTTTGGAGATTGTACAGCCCATATTGCCTGTTAAAAAGAGCCTGGCTCTTGGTGGATGTCTTGCTATACTGGAATGATTTCTGAAGAAAAGACTCCAATGTTTGATGCAATGTGACCTGATCGCTCTGAATTTATAGCTGCTCCCCCAACCCGAGCAGGACGAGGAAATCTCACCAACTTCAGTGGTTAAATGAGAACATGGGCAGATTTCCGTCTAAACTCTGGATCAGAATCGGATTTGCAAAAGTTGGCAAATCTTCAGAGTTCAGAGTTTGTACAGTAAAACCCTGGCTCTTGGCTCTTGCAATCCTGGAAGAACTAGTTCTGTTGTGATTTCTGAAGAGAAACTCGCAATCTTGGAAGCAACGTGACCTGATCCCCCTATATTTATAGCTCCCCAATCCGAGCAGGAGGGAATCCGACCAAACATCAGTGCTTGCGTCAGAACAGAATTCCATCTAAACTCTGGATCGGAATAGGACTCTGAATCAAACGGAATACGATTCCATCTCGTGAAGACAGAAGACGGAAGCGTGGTCGCGTTCTGAAATACATTGACAGATTCTGCAAAAATGGAGGGATGAACTATTGAAGCTAAATCCTACTGAAGCTAGCAGACTACGATGAATTATTCCTTGTCTGGCAACCCAGGAGACGCATGTCAGCAACAGCAAGCCCCTTCCTGTCAAAAAGAGAACACAACAACTTCACAGTGCTTGATCAAAATCTCCTCGCCATTTTCCTTTTTGTCATCTTCCCCTTCAACCACATACTGTATATGTTATATTACATCCGTTCCGTTCTGTTTGACGTTTCGGACAGCTTCGACAAATTTAAGGAACCTGTGAATTGACCATCGAGGACAGCTTCTACGCCACATCAGCGAGGACATGGCATAGCTTCGCTCTCTTCTTCTATACCCTGAGCCCTGAGGTTGAATCTGAATTTGAATCTTGATATGTCGTTTCTGAGAATAATTAGTGAATCTTGGTCAAGCTACCAACTTTTTGAGATAATGGAAATGGATTACATCTCCGGCTTCTGTCATAAGACACACAGCCATAAATTTAATAGTAATAAAAAGGTAAGATAAAAGTAAATCAAAATGAGAAATAAGGTGATGGGACAAATTCCCAACTCTCCTTTATTATTGACTAGCGTTAAACACATAAAATATTTTAGCTAGCAATTCTTATGGAACTACGCCACCCATAGTGGAATAAGAGACCCTTGGCTACCAATTCTAAGAGTGTAACACCATTGTGCATAGTATCCTGCTCCTCCTGTGATAGCATTGTAGACCAGAAGTGGAGCCAGTAGGAAGACATGAAGATAACATGCATAGGGTTGGATAATTGTTTACCATTAAAAACTTTATCATTGCGACAACGCCAAATTAACCAACATACAGCGCTAGCTCCAATTAGAATCATCTTCTTAATGGACCTAGATACCCCTCTAAGCCAATTACCGAAAATGTTTTTGGCGTTACGGGGTGGGGAGATATTAAAAGCAAAAAAAACACATCTCCAAACAAACTAAGCGACATGACACTCAAAGAAAAGATGATGGATTGTCTCGTGCATAGCAGAAAGAACAATGTTTGTCTCCCCCATTTTCTTTTAGCCAGGTTATCTTTTGTTAGAATTACTTTCTTACGAAGAAACCACATAAAGACCTTGATCTTTAGTAGAATTTTCAAGTCCCACAGAATTCTCTTTTTATCCAAACATTACAGTTCATGATCGCGGCATACATAGATTTGACGGAAAATTGACCATTCTTATGAAGCGACCATACAAAGCAGTCCTTTTCATTTGACAGAGTTATATTAGCTAGCCTGAGGATCAAATCGTTCCACTCGATTAGCTTTTGGCCAACAATAGCTTTTCTAAAAGAGATATTTAGCGGCGTTGTGCTCATGACCTCTGCCACTGTATACTGCTTTTTTCGAGCCACATTATATAATGTAGGGTATTGATCTTTGAAAGCACGCGATCCCAACCACGTGTCTTCCCAAAATCTTATGTTTGTCCCATTGCCACATCTAAAAGAACCAAACCTAAGAAATTGGTCTTTGACTTTCATTAAACCGGCCCAGAACTGAGAAATACCCATCTTACTGGACATACCAGAAAGAGGTTTACCCTTTAAGTATTTATTTCGCAAAAGGTCTTGCCATAGGCCTTCACCATTAAACAACTGGAAAAGCCATTTGTTTAATAAGCAGCTATTTTTTATATCAAGGTTATGGACACCTAGTCCACCTTGATCTTTTGAACAGCTGGTGGCGGTGGCGTCGCCATGCGCAGATCGATGTCACGCGTTCTTGATTTTTGAGCGTGTTCTTGGCCTCTTTGCCTTGCCTCCCTGCCCTCCCGGAGCGAGCGCGCGGCCGTGTTGTCGGCAGCTGGACTCTGCACGTCGCAGCAGAGCGCCACCCTCTTGCCGGCGGCGGCGGGGTGGGGGTGGAGCGAGCTCCGGTCGCCGGTGCGATTGAGGTTGGGGGCTTGGGGCTCAGGCCAGGCGAGGCGAGGCGAGGCGAGGAATGAAGAAAGAGCCGGGGGTATAAATAACCGTCGGCTTCTAGAAGCGACGGAAGCGGAGGTGGCGGAATTTGGTCTGGTTGTCCGGTCAGGGCCCACCAGTAATGTGGGGGCCCAGTCTTGTCTTGTGGTGCACGTCTCCGCCTCCGCCGCCTCATCCAGACCGGCGACGGCAGCAGCAAGCTCAGACGAGACGACACGGCGTGGCGTGGCGCTCGGGTGTCCTCGCCGTGCGCGTGCTCCATGCCCGCACACGCGTTCCGCCGCCGCCGCCGCCGTTGAAGAGGTCTCGGTGCAGGATGGCCGGCGAGGCAGCTCTTGGCGTTCACCTTGAACATCTTAAGGAGCTCCGAGGCCATCTGCCTCGCCGCCGGCGAGCACCCGCTCTGCATCAGCAGGAGCAGCTTCGTCAGCCCGCCCTTGGACGCCGCGCGCCGGTCCCTGTACCGGTGGCACACCGCCCACAGCACGGACACCGCCGCCTCCGCGCCGCCCATCCCGCCGCACTTCATCATCCTCGCCGCTGTCCCGGAGCAGCGACTCCACCAGCCTCGCCGCGTCGACGCGGGCCTCGAGCCCGCTCCCGCTCCGCATCACGCGCGCCAGCGACGCCGCCACCGACGGCGCGGCGCCCCCCGCGGCGAGCGCGGCGACGACGCGCCTCCTGTTCTCCTCCTCGATGCAGTCCGACGTGGCGAGCACCGCGAGCACCCGGACGGCCGCCTCGACGGCCTCCACGCCGCCATCATCATCATCGCCCTTCCCCCTCCTCCGGAGCACCGACGCCACGGTCTCCGCCGCGCCACCGCCCACCGGCCCTCGCGAGCGCGTTCTTGTCGAATTCGTCGACGTCGTCGTCAGACAGGAACGCCGCGAGCTTACGCAGCGCCGGGCACGGGTCGACCCCGGGCGCCGCGACCCGGCGGAGGAGCTCCGCCGCCGCAGCAGCCGGGGTGGGGCCAACAGCCGATGGCGCCGGGGACGGCGCGGCCGTGGATGCCCAGAGCGCGATGAAACCACGATGGCGTCGCTGTCGGCCGCGCCCCTCGCGAACGCGCCCCCGTGGAACGTCACGATCACCGGCAGCCTCCTCCCGGAACACGCCGTCGGCAGGTTGCACGGCGCGGCGGGAGAGCCCCTGCGCCACCGTCGCTGCGGTCGTGTGGCTGCGGAGGCGGAGGGTTCGCGGCGGCGGGGCATCGTATCGTAGCGATGAGACAAATCGTAAGCGATTAGAAGATTCAAACAACCAATCAATTTCAAAATCGTCTGCAGCAGCGAAGAGCCGAAGACCACACGTATGGGCTGCGGCCCTTTCGCTTGCCGAGTTTCGAGGCCCATACGATGAAGCCACTGAGCTAGTAAGCTCTCCTTTTAGTCCCACCTCGCTTACTGAACAAACATTGCACCATCTTATATACTGAGCCCGGGAACGCCAATGAGTGAAACACCCTCTCCTGAGCCGAGCGAGCACTTGAGATTCTGTATGTGTATTTTGAGCGATAGTTGGTTCTTTCGCACATATCCTAGGCCCGATTGAACTTGTTATCCTTAAGACTTTTTTTGAAAAAATTTTTTTTTATCGTTTGGACTGGAATTTAATTTCGTGCACAAATGAACATTTATTGTTTAGGCTACCCCATACCAACATTATAGTTTGGACTGGAATTTAATTTCACGCATAAATGAACCTCTATTGTTTAGGCTACAGTTCTATTCAGGACTCTCATTCAGAATGTGTTCTTTGTTGCATATGGACCAGCTAAAACTTGATATAAATTTATTTTAGTTGTACGATTAGTGTATAATGTAAATGGGCTCATATACCATACAGGTCATGGTTGCGTGAATGCTCGACTCCACTAGCTAGTAGAGATTGAAAATTTTAATATTAATATGCTAACTCGGTGTAGCTATCACCTACAGAATACATAATTCACACATTTATGTGTGTATAGAAGAATACAGAAAAGGTCTAAATCGCCCCATAAACTTTCATACATTCTGTACGCCTAAACTTTTCAAATCAGACAAATTACCCTCCTAACAAAATTCAAGGCGGTACTCGTCCTACATGATTAAAGTAATAATAGGTTCCACGTATTAGTGTTATCAGCACAACAACAAGATTGAAGAAATAATAGGTTCCACGTATCAGTGTTATCTGCACCTCCCTACCTCCTGAGAGAGTGGGATGCTCGCTCATCAACTTATCGTCGTCCAGGAGCCTTACAACTAGGATAGGCAAGGTTAGAAGTGGCGCGACCAGGTGACTATAGGCTTAAGGCTTCTACCCGCCAACAATGAGAGGGGCCATCGAAGATGCCTCAGACTCCTTCAGATATGACAAGAGTCGGGCCCTCATTGAGCGCATCTCCACTAAGTACGATGAGCTTCGCCTCTGAGTCTCTGACCTACCCTCATTCGAGATAATGGCAAGATGGAGGACAAGAGCAATTTGCCTCTAGCCCCAACTCGATGCCGTCGGTGCAGCTGTCAGCTCGACACCACCCTTCGTACTTTGCTACCAATTTGCTACCAGATCAACACATCTACACCATCTTCTCCGCCTTGTCCCTCCTTCCTCCCTCACCCTCTCGCCGCCTATCTCTAAGAACGGCGAAGGTCCCGAGGTGACAACGGTGGACACACCAAAAATCAAGCAGCATGGACTCAACTAGATCACTCACGAAGGGACGCAACACCACAGCAAAGAATTGGATGGTCTAGGACTAGAAATAGTAGCCAACCTCCACCTTCACTTTTTATTACCACAAGAAGTGAGAATTCACGCCGTCATCTTGAGAACCTTTAGGTGACATCCTCCCCTTCCTCTATGCCACTACTACACAAAAGATTTTCCTGGACAGTGACTCATTGTAATTGCAAATAGGCCATATATAACTGGTCGCGTCTGAGAAAATAGGGCCCATTTTCGCGTGCGGTCCATTTAAGAGGATCGCACCAAAAAATTGGTTTTTCCATGCGGTCCTCTTAAATGGACCGCACGCGAAAATGGGCCTATTTTCACGTACAGATCTATTAAAAGAACCGCACGCAAAAATACCCACCCTCCCTTTCCGTCCTATCCACTTTAAAATTTCCCTTCTTTCTCCTCTCATCTCTCATCTCTCCTCTCTATCTCTTTTTCTTCCCTCATCTCCTCTTTTTCTCCTCTCCTCATTTTCCTCGTCATCTCCTGTCCTCTCCTCCCCGAGTCCCGACGGCGCGCGATGACGGCGGCGGCAACGACGACGCGCGGCGACCGCGACGGAACGCGTCGGCAGTGGCGGCGTGGCGATGGCGAGCGGGATCCGGCGGGTGGCGGCCAACCCCCGCACGGATCCAGCAGCGGCGGCCGTCCCCGCACCGATCCGGCGGCCGGCCACCCTCTCACCTGCGAGATCCTGCTCCCCTCCCCGCCCCTCCCCTTCCTTCCCTCCCCAAATCCAGCGGAGGGGAGGGGCATCGGCGGCGGTGCGGCCGGAAGGGAGCCCGGAGGCCAGCGGGAGCATAGATCCAGCGGCCGGCCACCCTCCTCCCGCAGGATCCAGCTCCCCTCCCCTCCTCTTCCTTCCCTCAGGCCGGCGGCGCGGAGGCCGCCGCCGACGATGACGAGTGCGGGAGCGGCATCCTCAGCCGACCACCACCACCACGACGACGACGACGACGACGAGGAGGCGGCGGCCGGGAGCGGCACCGCCACCGGATTTTTGAAAAAAAATTTCCGGATTTTCCCGTGCGGGCGACATATGCACCCGCACGCGAAAATCAAAGTCAACAGCACGGAAAAAATGTTTTCCTAGTAGTGTGCACGCCTCGTGGATGACGCGAGGATGCTGCAGAGCTCGAGCTCAAGTAGACAGTCATTGCGCATGGCTCCTCCCAGCCTCTCCAACCTCGATGGCCGCTGGCGTGTCTCCTCCTCGGCCTCCAACGCGAGGAGGCCGTAGAGCTCAAGCTCAATGATGCAGCCACTAACACACATCTCCTCGGTCTCCGACGCGATGAGGCTGCATAGAGCAAGCTCGACGAGGCTGTAGCTTTTCATTTGCAAATATGCTATTTGGCTTATTCCACGGATAAGCGAAATAATGGGGCCATCAGATTCACAGTACTAGTATGTAGCATATCTATACTAGATTTATTTTTTATGGGAAGGGGAGTATATTTCGACAAGATTTCCAGAGCACTAGAAACGAGAAAAATTGATAGCGCACAATTAATTAATTTACTAAACATGGAAAACATGCAGAGAACTTTCAGGAAACACACTGTTAACAGTTCTGGAAGCAGTGATTTTTTTTAACCCAAACTGAGTGCACTTGGTAGGATGACTGGGCTAGTTTTGAGAAGCCTTGTGGAAGCATACCTACACTGCGAGCCATCGTTGGGAGAGGTAAGATTCGATGCAGCAAAGAGCTCCAGAGTAGGTTGCCCATGTAGGCTGCACACAACGATAACAAAAGACCAGGCGCGCATGCAAGTGTCTGGTAATAAATCTGCTCGCCACAGCCGCGAGATTTCACAAGGAAAGCGTGCTCGGAGCTGGAAGGGGGAAGCAAGGAAGCTGGAACTGAGCAGCAGCAGCACGACAGCACCACATGTGTAATTTAAGATACAGAAACAGCCCTTGCAGGCACAAGTGATGATCAATTGTGTTTGTAAACAGAACGGCAAAAAAATGTCAAAAACTAGCTTCCAGCTAGCTTCTTCCAAACCGGACATGAGTGTTGCTGGCGAATCTCGACGATGAAAAGCTATGCTTCCTTGTGTTTGGTGAGTAAGTTGCGCTCGGCGATGCGAAACCGTGTTTCTGCCATCTTGAAGACTGAGGAGTTGAGTAGTCACCACCAGAAGAGAACTGACGGTTATTGTATTGCTTCTTAGGGGTAGATGGAGAAGCCCACACATTGGGTTTGTACTTCTTGTATGGCTGGTCATCCGCATCGTCTGCAATCCAACCACCCCTAGCTTTGGACTTAAAATGAGATGAGTTCCTTCTTTCCTCAAATAAGGGGCTTTTCCTTTTACTTGTGTTGCGAGCATCATGAGGAGCTGATCTAGTGCCAAAATCTTTCTTGCCTTTGCCTTTTTTCCGACTATATGCAGATGATTCACCGTTCATACGATCAGACTGCAAAAAGGGAAACAGGATGTACACAGGATAAATACCCCAAGCAACTCTTATCAGTAGACAATTAATAAGATGCTTCTAACAACCTTGGTGTTCTTTGTGCACCCACGTGCGAAGTGGCCTTCCTCGCCACATTTGTAACACAAAGTTGGAGTTGCCGCGGTACTAGCTTCCCTACGTTGCTTGGCACATCCCTGTTTCAGAAGACATTGATCAGCTGCTGTGAGAAGTAACACATAGAAACAAAGGAAGCCATAACCATGATCAGCTGTTGTGAGACGTAACATATAGAAACAAAGCAAGCCATAATAACCACTAAACTTACCAAACCAGTATGACCAGGTTGGGCACAATTATAACAACTAACTTCTTTTGGACAAATATCAGAGAAGTCGGCGCAACATAGATGACCTTTCTGATTACACACATAGCATTTTATTTCCTGCACAGACCAACAAAGTAGATGGAGGGGGAAAATAAGTTTGGATAATACTATGACTTCAATTAATGCAAACTCGCTGCTACAGGACTTTTGTACTACATAAGAGAATGACTTGCATTATATTGCATGTTAATTAAGTGGACAAAACATGTGGATTCAGGTATTCGACTAACACAGAAGGATAAGGAAGGGGCTTAATGTAAAATTAACCTTGGCTCACAAAATCTAACCAAGCTTGTGAATAGAACATAAAGCTGGATCAACGTAAATGACAAAACCACAATTCATTCATAGGTATATTCTGAAGCAGCACAGTTTGCATTAACAGTAGGATTTAGATTGTAGCCACAGCATATTAAAAGTGAGAGGTGGCTTTAAAGATATGTTGAGTTAGATTTTTTTTTCCTTAGGCAAGTATCCCTCCATGAGAAAACAATACTGACCTTAACATCATCGCGTGGATAATCATTGGCACATCCAAACATATCATGACCTGATTCTCCACATCGTAAACAAAAAGTAGACTGTTGAGTATTCCTATTGTGCTTTTCAGGGCAGTCTTTCGCAATATGACCTCCTTTTTTGCAGATGAAACAGTCTTGACCCTACAAAAATGATTAACAAATGTTTGATTCCTGAAATTGGCAGGCCATGCCACACAGGCAAGAAGCATTGGCAGGGGCAAGTAAATATGTGTGATTAATGAACTGGAAGTCTGGAACCTATCTAAACAAGGCAAGCATGTTAACTTATGAGTTGAAATAACAAATGCAGCAACATCATGTAATTAATGGAAAACTAAATAAGATGATCTTGTCAAGGGCATGAGCATACATACCCAAGTCACCAAGCAATAATGCCTTGGAGCTAGGGAGACCAACCTGCGTGCACTGCTTTGAATTGTGTCCAAACAACCCACAAACAAAACAAGGCCTCTTCCGCTTTTCCATTGGACAGTTAACAGCTACATGACCCTCCTCACCACAATTAAAGCATGTTTCCAATAAAGTTTCACCAGGATCAAAGTATCTTGGTATGCGCTGGATCATGAGGAAAAGCAACATGAGTATTATTATCTTGTGCCACATGTGCATATGCAAGGAAATTCACTTGGTACTTACAAGAAGCTTCCGTAAAACAATATTGTCAGATAAAGGGACATCAGGCCCATCTTCAGTGAGCACTGATTGTGCTGTGCCAGTTTGCCCCTCCTGGGTCCCAGCAACTTGAGACTGAAAGAACAAATCCGCGCATTAGTAACTCCGAAACATATTAGCGTTAGTAATCCATTCCCAACAAAGAAACATCGAATACCAATGCTCACTCACAAACATAAAATCAGTTATCTATTTGTAAGGTTTCCATACCATTAATAAATTCACAAATAGTTCAATACGCGTATACTTTCTAAGAAGCAGCAACATAAAACATTATTTTCACTTGAAGTCTACAGAATCGAAAGACCCTTTCAACAAAAAAATTTATATTGCCTTCTAAAGTTTTAAACATTTTACATAAACCGATATCAATCAGTATACGTGTTTGCTCCCCTTGGGCGTAATATATCGAATGCTTACTAACAATCACTACGGCTGCATTCGCAGAGAGGCGGTAGATATGAACTCCAAGATCCAACAGAATAGTTAGTTAGTCAGTCCACGTACAGCTCACAATCCAACTCAATTCTAGTCTCAAAATAAAAAGAATCCAACTCAATTCTGGCATGGGATGGTGAACTAAATGCAGAGATAGAGCACGAGCAATATCAGGGGAAAGAAAGGCCCACGTGAACCTCCTTGTCGGCGGCGGCGGTCGAGGGCGAGCCCTCGGGCGGCGCCCCCTTCCGCTGCTTCCTCTTCTCCTTGCGCCGCTTCTTCTTCTCCTTGCGCCGCTTCCTGCTGCTGGGATCCGCCTCGCCGAGCTCCACCACGGCATCCTCGTCGATCTCGTCCCCGGACGAGAAGGCGTCGGCCGCGAACCCGGCGCTGGCCTCGCGCCGCCGCCGCCGCCGCGCCGCCCGCGCGACGATCTCGAGGCTGAGGTCCTCGTTGCCCGCCTCCTCGTCGTCGCTGCCGCTTCGAGCCCCCCTGCGCCGCCGCTCCGGGGGCGAGCCTTCCTCGTCGTCCACGTCCGGGTCGCGCCGCGCCCTCGAGCGCCAGCGCTGGGCCATCGGCGGCGGCGGCGGCGAGAGAGCGGAAGAGCAAACCCTAGCGTTCGCGTGCTTTGATTCGGGGCGCGGAGGCGGCGCGAGGAGGAGGGGGCGCGTGGTTTGTGGGGGGAGCGGAATATTCCCCGTGTGAACCAGAGTGAAGCTGAAGCAAGAGGTGCGCGAGCCTAGCGACTACGACCGGGACGGGTTCGCACCGGTGGGTCGGGTTCGGTCCAAATGTTGTGCTACCTCCACCCCTCTCAATTTACGTTTTCTGTTTTAGACGTCGACGGTACAGCAAGGTTGACACAACGAGATTCAGGAAAGTGGCAAAATATCTTATTATTACTATTCCAAACTATATATATTTGTAAGTATCGTTGGTTTTTTATGAGAAATTTACCAATAGCATTTTTTACATGTTAATTTCTACTCTCTTTGTTCTAAAATATTGTCAATGGAGTTTGGCTTCCTCCGTTAAAGCTCATCGATGGCACTTGAATTTTCACACATTGATGTTTTTTTATTTACCATACATGTCAAGTTTTAAGGGAGCAAAAGGTTGTAAAACTAAATACAATGTCAAGAAATTGTGAATAAAAAACATACATGATTAGATATGTCTAAATTGGTGATGTAATCTTTGACTATGAATTAATCCTCGTTTACGTTAAACTCGTCGAGAGATTAAGACTGTTTTACAATTAACGCAAGTTCTAATCATATTTTTAGAGTTAGTTTCAACTTTCAAGCATGATTGCATTAACAAATATTACTTGGAGTTGGTTTCTTTTGGCCACAATGAAAAAAAACACTTCATAAATTTGATCCACTCTAGCATAATATTTAATTGGCTGAAAATATATTTTATACGCCCCTTTTTTGCATGTTGGTTTTTCTTTATATATATATTGTCAATACTAAATAAACTTTACTAGGAACTGAAGAAAATTTGCAGGTAGAATGGGTTCTTTTAATAATTTGTCGAGTACTTACTAATTTTCAGAACACCACGATGATGATTAGTAGTGTGCCCTTTTAAACTCATATCCAATTAAATTATAAATATTTCATAGCGAAAGTAGGCTTGCATGTTTGTTTTGTAAAGGTGATTTCCAAGTTACTTATTTTTGCACATGCATATAGTTACAAAAATTTATGACTCTTAAAAAATACAGTATTATACAACAATAGACCAACAAAATAAATTGCCTTATATAAAGTAGGGAGAAAATTAGGCTTATGTATAAACTAGGGCTAACTAACCTCTGAAAGTAGGATTAAAAGGCTATTCTCCAAAAGGTAAATATTAGGTTAGCCTTAGCAATTGTCTTTACCATGGCTTCTTCGTTTTTGCCAATAGGCTAAAAGAACTTGTGCCCTTTGTTGAACAATTATTTCCTTCCTATCCTTGCATATCTCTTAACTCAGGATGATATCGATCAGCGTGGTTGTTTTTACACACCAAAGATGTTTTTCACATGTGACCACAATGAATGTACTGTGAAGTTGCTTCAAGAGTCCACATCTAATCTTGAGCTTACTCATTGGTCCTGTTCGTTTCTCCAACAATAGTTGGATGAAGATGAATATTTTTATGGCACGTTTTTCAAACTGCTAAACAGTATGTTTCATGTGAAAACTTTTTATATGAAAGTTGTACTAAAATACCAGATTAATCCATTTTCAAGTTCGTAATAATTAAAACTCAATTAATCACACGTTATTACCACATAGTTTTGCGTAAAACACTTAATCTTTATCTTTATTTTCGGGAGATTCAAACACCACCAATTGTAATGTTTCATGACAACGTGCCAAATGGCCCTGGGGGGGGGGGGGGGTCGGGGAGATCCAAGCTTATGTTAATGGAGTATATTATGGTACATGTCAATATTGATGCATCATTTAGTAAAATAATATAAGTTTGTCTATATATGTATATGTGTAATTAATTATATAGACAAATACTAAGATATATTTAAGATTAAACGTATGTATTTCTCTTAGGACTAAAAACATGATATGGTCGTCGAGCTTGGTATTTAATCCCAATTCAGACAAATGGGCACTTAATTTTAGACTGACGTTACTAGGGACACAATGGGCAGTACAGGCAAACATTGATCGATATTTGGCTGAAACAACACGCTTCTTGATTGTTATTGGTTTGGCTACTGAAATGGCACATATCGGCCACTCTAGTCGGTACTAGAGCGAAGGTTGTCTTCTTGTGTTATAGTTGGAAATTTCTTTTTATCTGGGAACACAAAATGGAGCGATCTATTATCGCTTGATTAATTAAGTATTAGCTTAAAAAACTTAAAAATAGATTAATATTAATTTTAAAGCAACTTTCCTAACCCCCGCGCCTCCATCCACGCTTGCACAAAGTAACCGCTCCTCCCCCTTTGATGCCGAGCCGCCGTCGATTCCCCTCACTGCCCCCTCCCCTTCCAAATCACTTGCGCCGCCGCAAGAAAGGGCGTCCTTGCCGCCGCCCTTGCCGTCCTCCACCACGAGCTTCCTCCCTTCCCTCCGGCCCGTGCCCCGCCCACCGCAAGTGCCACCGACGCCGCCATCGATCCTCTGTTATTGCTTGCCCTGGAATCCGTTCCTAATCTGCGGCCATCGATCCTTCCTCATTAAGGGCGTCATCTCGCCGGTGTCGTGAAGTCTGTCTTATCCCCGAAACAAACTGCCCCAGCCCCGTCGATGCTGCCACCCTGCCCTTCGACCTCTGACGCCGCCCTGCCACCTCCCTACATCCTCGACGCTTCCCTCGCTGCCTGGACAGCGGCGACGGAGGAACAGGTAAGATTATTAGTGCAGTACCATGTTTGTGCATTTTTCCCGTTCCCTGTTGTGCTAGCGTACATTACTTCATCGTTTTTGTGTGAACCATATATAAATCTCATTATATGTTTAATTGTTAGAACGATAAAATTTTGAATATTTCATACTGTTGAAGTAAATAAACTCTTGTCATAAGATGGCTAAATTCCCTTTCCAGAATCTGAAGTTCAATTCATGTGCTTCATTTCCTTTTTAGCCTGAGATGCAGAGGTTTGCTAACAAAATGAACTCCTGTCACGAGATGATTAAATATGATCCTTTTCCTCTAATACTGAATCAGTTCTACTGATGTGCTTCATTTCTACGTTAGCCTTGAGATGCAGAACTTACTACCTTTCCTTCAAAACCTTATTTGTGCATATCCTTCAAAATAATATCTTTTGCATATTCCTTTTATCCATATTGAAAGGAAACCTCAGCTACTAGGCTCTGTTGAGTTGAGGTTGTACTGACTTCTTTAGCACCACCACAACCACAACAACGGCAACAAATTTCAATTATAAATTTGAGCTTGACATTTTATATCCTACTAGCTATTCAGGTCCATTTCGTGGTATATACAGTGGAAATTATTTTTATTTCTGAGCAATAATCATTAATTATCTGAGATGAAAAATTAGAAAACATAGTCTGTTTAGGCCATGTATGCTGAAGTGGTATATCCACTTCTGCTGTCCGATTCAGTTTCTGTGATATGGTCAATAGTGCTCATTGAGAATTGGCTAAAGATATTTAAATATCCAGTTTTAGCTAATTAAAGACATTTGCTTGATTGAAAATCTCAGGTTTTCAAATCTGTTAACAATACATGACTCAGGTTTTCAAATATTAAGTTTTCAAATTGCAAGTTTTTTAAGTTTCCTCTTGGTGGATTTGCCATTTGCTCTTGTTCTTTACTTAGACATGAGATTTGGCTTAACGACCGCTCAGGTTAAAATGCTTTGTTCTGTTCTCCTTATTGGTACTTTTAAATCGTCTCTTCAATGGAGGCAACTTCGTTGGCCAGAAGAACGCTGTTTTGTTTCTTGTTCGAGCTTCAACTAAAACATATTTAAGCTTTTCTTTATTTTAGAATTCATTTGTTTTGTTATGACGGGATGGGGACATGAAGACTTCATGTGCATAGCTATAAAGTTATTGTGCACAAAGTTTCTACGGTAAAAAGTCCATGTGCATAAAGTTTATACATCAACAAGCTTACACACAAAGTTATAATGTAAGAGAAAAAGGAAAATTGTATCGTGGATTAGATGTAAGTGAATAAAATAAATTCCTCGCCCTCCGCTGCTGGCTGCCGCGGGTCACCAGGACCACCTGTCCCTCACGATGCCTCCACCCCCGTCGCTGCGGTCGTCACCGGCAGAAAGAAGAGCCTGGTGTCAACGTCCTCCCCGGCTCTTGTTTTTGCTGTTGCTGGATGCTGGTATGTTCCTCTTGCTGATTTGTTATGGATTTGTTTCTGCTCCACAATGACCTGGAAATGTGCAGTGCATATTTATCTTTATTGTTTCTAAATGCAATTTTTTTCAGCATTGTGTTTCATTAATGGTGGGGATGTGCAACATATCGATTGGTTTGCTCATATTTCCTAATGCTCGCAAGGAATTGGAAATAATGAGATTTGTACTTCTTGATTTATCTGCATATATTTTCATGCTACACAGATGCTCACTCTCGTAATTTTGTAGAGGGGTTTCAACCTGATCCTTTTATTTTTCACATTTGCTATCATTCAAGTGACTATGGTCAGGGAATCATCAACTGACCACTAGAAAGTCCCTTTTAATTTTAAGGAGGCGTTGGAAGGAGATCCTTTTTCTTGTTTGACAAAGTTCTGTCAGTAGAAGAACTGCAGCAACTCAGCAGGTATATCAGACATTCATGCTTTTTTTTCTTCTTTCTTCAAACCAGAAAAAACTTTCAGCAAATTTTGACAATTTACAAATTTTTCCTGAGTTGGGTGAAGGGAAAAGGTTGCAGAGAATACAATCTCTACTTGTACAGAGTAATTCGCAGTTTTGTCATTCTTATCTCACCTAAATGATATATGTTCTTCTCCTGACTCTTGGCTATATCATCAGTGTTTGTTTTGTAAACTGAGCTCTACTAAAATTATTGCAGTTTACTTCTGGGATCAATTTTAGATAAATATATGTATTATTGTTCATGTCGGCGGTGTAGCTATAGTTGTGTTAAGAGGCCACTAATCCGATCAATTTTGAAGAGACAAGAGGATAGATGATGCCAGACGTTTTTGTAATTTTATAGATTAGGGAAGAGAAGACCTCAAAACTGTGGTAAAGAGCACTTCTAAATGTGGATGTCTTTCAACATATAGTCAAGTACCATATGAATATGATGATGAAAAGCACTTTTGTAGGGAACAAATGTTTAGATGATTTAGCAATCTTCTGAAATTTGTATATTAGTCCATTTTTATTTAATGATTTTTACATGGACAATGGAACCACAATTGTGGAGATTTAAGAACTTCAGAACCAGTACATCAAGCTATATATATCTTTGTCTTGATAGTTTGGTGCACACGGTGTAATTGCCCTGCACCACATATAGCTACTGTTTTTTCATGTTACTGACGGTAAATTTTTTACAGTAATAAGAATAGGAAGCAAAGATAAATTGAACTATGTGTACTGGTCTCTGCCTTCACTGTATTTTGTTGTTATTAACACTCAAGAAATTGAAGTGAGCCTCTCATTTGTTGTCCTTATTAGGTTAGCCATCACAGTATTTTTTTCCCGTTGCAACGCACGGGCACCTAACTAGTTGTTTAGTAGTTTGGGAAGTGTGCGCGCGGAAAACGAGGGGTAAAGTTAGGAAAATGGACTTAAAAACATAGCTTAAGGCCATTCACAATACACACAAGTGTCGTTGGGCCTGAGCCATCCACTACGAATATTCGTTGCCACGTCCGCCTCGCGTGCCCCCTAGTGAACAATGCAGAGCCCAAATTGATCACTCGTTCTCCGAGTTGATTGATGGCGTGCGGGCGCATGGGGAGAGGCACGAAACCGCACTGTGGAGGTCAGAGCTTGGCGCTGAAACCTAAAAGGCAACAAGCGGAGAAGGAAGGAGATGCCCTCACCGCCCCTGCGACCCCTGCAGAATGGAGAAGTGGATAAGCTCTTCGTCGGGGAGGGAAGATAAGAGAAGCTTGATTCACCATGAAGGGGAGGGAAGAGAAGCTCAATCCGGCGTCATCCCCGTCATGCGCCATCGAGCTCGTCGTCGTCCCCGACTCGGCAAAGTCGTCGTCCCGTTGTCTGCTTCGCGCTGAGGTGACCAAGCTAGCCAGGGCGCGAGGAAGATGCCGGAGAGCTCAGTGGCTCCACCCTGGCTTGGCCTCCTTCGCCGCCACGGTCCCGACCTCTTGACTGCCGCCGTGACGTGAAGAAAGGAAAGGAGAGAGGAAGTCATGACATAGGAGGAACGCCAGTTGTGGAAGCAGAGGGGGGAGCCGATGCTCCTGCGCTGCCAAGCTCCCACCATCCCCAACGTTGCTGCCGAGCCCCTGCCATCCCCCACACTTTGCGCCGCCGACCTCACCATCTCCCGCTTGGAGTCTCCCACAACTGAGGGGTGGTGCACGCGGAGGCTGCCAAGGAAGGAGGGCTGCTGGTCAGGGGAGAAGGAGAGGAGGCCAAGAGGGGTGTGCACCAGGCGATGAGTGGATCGGGCTGGCAACAGAGAACGCGAGGGAGGGGATAAGGGAGAGAGAAGGGGTGGGGAAGGGGAGGGATGGGATTTGATAATCTGTTCTAGGGTGTTTGTTGTAAATTTTGGACCTCCACATAAATTTTAAAAACATGAGGACCAAAACAAAGAGTTGTAGGGGTTGAAATATAAAATCAAACCCACCCTTAGAGCCACTTGCACCATGAGAAATCTAAATTTTGAACTTGTAGCCAAGTCTACGTGGCACTCTAAGGTTTTTCGAATAGGGATGACGCACTGTGAATGCCTTAGCAAGCTTGATGGATATGCTAGTTTGGCTATTTAAATTGTATGTAGGTGATTTGCTTTCAAAGACGACCTTAAACGGTAAGTCAAAGAAAGAACTTAGTACATTTTTATTATGGGTTAAGGTTTTCCGATTCATGATCTATACAATTTTATTTCAACTGTCTTATGGGAGTTAGAAAGATTATTTCGAGCTTGAAGTGTATCCTACAAAAACTCATTAACACATTTTTTCCCGAAACAAAAACAATAATTTGTAAAAGTATCTTCATAATCAATCTGTGGTTCCTTTTCCTTCTCGTCTATGTTTTATACTCTTATAGCATCAGAAAAACTTTGACACTTTTAATTTCTTTATATCTTACTATCCTATGTTTCAAACCTGCCCTCACGATTTGAGCTTACGTGCTATAGGGAAAGATAAGGAAAACCAACTAAGAAAAGCATCTTGTCCAAACATAAAATCTCACCAAAATTCTCATTGTAATCCATTTTGTTTTTTCATTAGAACATATGTGAGTTGGTTATGCGAAATACGATAATTGTACGGTGACGATTAAATTTACTGAGCTTAATAAAACTTTCATCATTAAGAAAAAAATAAAATCACATCGAAATTCGAGGGGCAGAGTAAAACGGCAACCGGCAAGGAAAAGGAACGAGATTTCTGCTTCCCTCGATCTCTCTCTCTCTCTCTCTCGCTCACCTGCGCTGCGAGCCTGCGGCACACGAAATCCCCAAACCACCCCCAACCTTCCAAAACTCCCAAACTCCTCCATTCCTCGTCGCACTCCCCCCTCCCTTCTCCTCCGCCCCCGACTCGCTGCTTCCACCTCCACCCGCTGCTCTCCTCTCCGCCGCCGCCGCCGCCGCCGCGGAGGCCGTACGCCACCGCTCTCACCGACGCCGACGACCTGCAGGCGCCCCTCTCCATGACTATGATGACGCCTCCCCCGCTCGAGGTAAGCAACCGCCTCTCTGCGCGCGCGAGAGAGAGATAGAGAGAGAGAGCTCTCCCCTCTCCTGTCTACCCGCCCGATCTCCCTCGCTAGGGCTGCACCGTTCTCCGGTGGCCCGTGCGGTGGGCGTCCGATCGGGTGGTGCCGCTTTTTTGCTAGGGTTTATGCCTCCGCGCTGGATCTGACCCCCTTTCCGTTTTTTTCTTTTTGTCGATATGTTCTTTGCGCAGCCGGAGGAGGACGAGATGCTCGTGCCTCACCAGGAGCTCGTCGCTGCTGACGCCGCCCAGCCCATGGAAGGTGCCATGTTGATTGCTCTCTATGGGGGTTCACTGTGCTGCTTTCCTTTGCTTCCGTGTGATTTGTACAGCGTGGTTTTGTAATGTGTGGTGTTGGGAGTGTTTGTGGGTTGGTAGTAATATATGCTCGTGGTTTGTGGTAGCAGTGGTTGCGCAAACGGAGGCAGCTAGCACGGCGGAGAGCCAGCCAGCTGAGGACCCGCAGACGTCGCGGTTCACGTGGACGATCGAGAACTTCACCCGGATCAATGCGAAGAAGCACTACTCGGATGCGTTTGTCGTTGGCGGGTACAAATGGTGAGCTCCTGGTCTCATAAAAAGGGTAGTTAATGGAGTTAGTTTTCTTTTTGAATGTTTGGATGATAGTAATGTTTGGCGGGCTTTCATGCAGGCGTGTGCTCATTTTCCCTAAGGGGAACAACGTGGACCATTTCTCCATGTACTTGGATGTTGCCGACTCTGCTAACCTCCCATATGGTTGGAGCCGATATGCTCAGTTTAGCTTGGCCGTTGTCAACCAGATCCAACAGAAGTATACGATACGCAAAGGTTATGGTCCTCCATCATGATGTTTACAACTCCTTACGTGAATACACTTAAAATGCAAAAGCAATACATGATAAGCTTGAGAGTATGATGATGCTATACTTTGCTATGTTTCACTAGTTGTCAAACTGTTATCACGGCGTAGTATTCAAAAACTTGCTCCTCTTGAGGTCAGAGGTCGTGCTTTCATCAAGTAAATGGATGCCATATGTTTGAAAATGGTTCTATTTGCTTGTCAACCTTTATGATCTTGCGTTATCGAGCACCTTGTTTGGTCTTGTTGGCATGCTTGCACGGAATATCCTGATGGGTACACTATAGTTTTCTGTTCAATGATTTGGTTGAATCAAATTGTTCCTCTGTTACACTTACACATCACTATATCATGATGAACCACAAAAGGATATGGTTGTTTAAATGGACCCGCTAGACAGCTGAAGGTTCTACTGTACTCTTCTCCTTCGCAGTTTGGGTCTTTTATCCAAGCTCAGATTGGCAATGACCATGATTGACATTTCTATTTGCAAGAGCTCTCACTTCTCCAAGGCCAGGTTCCCCTAGTGTAGAAAAAGAGGTTCTTTATATTTCTTGAACATGAAACTCCTCTCAGACTCAAGAGTGTTATATTTGTATTTGTGCTTTGCTTCTTCTAGGCTTTTCTGTTTTATAAGGCCACTTTTACTTCCTGTATATACTTTTGCTTCATTCCTTATAATAGAGTCATTAGATGATCTCGGAGTTGTGTGGCCCCATGCTTGCAAATGCTAGGCCTCATTGTTTTCTTTGGTATTTTGAGTTCTCTTAGCTAGTTAAGGAGGCATACTGCTACTTGATCAAATGATGCTGAGTAGATCTACTTTACGTTGGTCTGCGGATTTCAGTGATTTGTATGGGATAAATCTATCACTGATGGACCTGTGATTCTCTGTCTGGCAGATACTCAGCATCAATTTAATGCACGTGAGAGTGATTGGGGTTTCACATCTTTTATGCCTTTGAGTGAGCTCTATGATCCAAGTAGAGGATACCTTGTCGATGATACTGTTGTTGTGGAGGCTGAGGTTGCTGTCCGCAAAATGGTTGATTATTGGACATATGATTCAAAAAAAGAAACAGGTTACGTTGGCCTGAAGAACCAAGGAGCTACCTGTTACATGAACTCTCTACTACAGACACTATACCATATACCATACTTCAGGAAGGTGTGAGATCATGCATCATAATTCAGAGCATTCTAGACTATTGTTTCCAGAACTAATTGACTAACTTCATTATTTTACCCAGGCTGTGTATCATATGCCAACCACCGAAAATGATATGCCATCTGGGAGTATTCCGTTGGCATTGCAGAGCCTTTTCTACAAGCTCCAGTATAGTGACAATAGTGTAGCCACCAAAGAGCTGACCAAATCTTTTGGATGGGACACATATGATTCCTTCATGCAACATGATGTACAAGAGCTCAACAGAGTTCTCTGTGAGAAACTTGAAGATAAGATGAAGGTGACAAATCTGGTATAGAGCTGTATATATGCTGCATGTTGGCTGCTATTAACTTTGCTTTCTTCCTAGAGAACTGTTGTAGAGGGAACGATTGAAAAGTTATTCGAAGGTCACCACATCAATTATATAGAGTGTATAAATGTTGACTATAAATCCAACAGGAAGGAGTCCTTTTATGGTAGGTTTTGTCCTGGTACCAGATTGTGGGTTCACATTAGATGTGTTTCATTATTTATTGTCAAGTTAATGCTGTATTATGGCCATGCAGACCTTCAACTTGATGTTAAAGGTTGTCGTGATGTGTATGCATCGTTTGATAAATATGTTGAAGTTGAGCGCCTCGAAGGTGATAATAAGTATCATGCAGAGAATCATGGTTTACAGGTACCCACATGTTCTTCTCAGTTCTCACTTTAAGCTTTGAAACTGAAGCTAGAGTTGGTTGTTTCATAAAGGTTTGATAGAACTTGTGGACTTTTATGTATCTATGAAGATAAAGGGAATCTGCATCCCATATACTATAACAGCTTGCTCCATCTATATTTTATAAATGAAGCCCATTTTTATTGGTTTTGGTGCCAATTCTTGACTATGTTTTTTTGATATTGTCTCAGGATGCGAAAAAGGGTGTTCTGTTCCTTGATTTCCCCCCAGTTTTGCAACTTCAACTGAAGCGTTTTGAGTACGACTATATGAGAGATACCATGGTTAAGGTTGGGACTGCCATAACCTTGCCATTTATATTCTCCATCCATTTACCTCTATTATTTATGTTGTCATGTGAATGCAAGACCTGCTGTGCAAAATGACACCCTTGGAGGCTTGATTTTATTTTTACATTTGGAGAACATACAACGCAATTGGGAAAAAATATGAAATACTTAGAAATTATGAAAATGACTAATGATTGCTGTAAACATGTTAACAACTTAACATCTTTATTTAAAACTATTTATGGTTAACGTAGTATGCTATTATGCTATACTATACTACCTCCGTCCCATATTACTTGTCGCTTTGAGTTTTCCTTTATAATGTTTGATCATTTGTCTTATTCAAAAAATTTTGGAATTATTATTTATTTCCTCTGTGATTTGCTTTATTATCAAAAGTACTTTAAGTATGACTTATCCTTTTTTATATTTGCACTAATTTTTTCAAATAAAACGAATGGTCAAATGTTGCAAGGAAAAAGTTAAAGCGACAACTATTATGGGACGGAGGTAGTATTATATATGTATGTTCTCTCGAGCCTAATTGATCTTAACTTGACCAACCTTGAGTGTGTGGCTGTGTGCACAATGATTTGAGCTTGACCTTGGTGTTGGTTGCTCTCAAAACTCAAATAGATTGCCCATCCCAAAGTTATATGACAAGTTGACAACCCAACATGCAGATACTCTGTGGATCTGATGAGTTGTTCGCTTTCTTGATGCATGATCTTAATTCCTAAAAGGCATAAGTACACCAATGCAAATAGTTTTTTAACTTGGCGAGATCCAATTCCAAATGCTGTGCATCTCCTGTTATAAATCTGGAGAGTCATAGTGTCACATATTGGTATTGCCCACCAAAAGCTTGCCTGTTTTGTTTCTTATTTATTATCCAAATTGATTGGGCCATCTTTTATGAAAATTGCTTGTGTACAGGACCACCATAATTCATGGTTGTACTCTCACTTTGAGACTTCTGACATGCATCCCTTATCCTATATATCTATAAAGTTTATCCCCACTAAGTGTAGTTAATGCTATTTCTCTCCTCTCATTAAGCCACATCACCTCAATTCTTTCTAGCTCTTAGATGATTGATCTATGGTCCAAATTATGTTCCTCCTTTTCTTCTCTTACGAAGTCTTATCACCTTAGTTTTATCTTTGAATGATTAATCTATATTATCTCCCTTACCTCATTGAGCCACATCACCTTTGTTTTGCTGTTGGATGATTAATCTATATATAATTTAAATTGTTATAAACCATGTCATCTTAAATTGTTTGTAGCTTTTTCTTCAATGGTCGGTCAAAGATGAAAATTATGTAAAGTATTATAAAATTATATTGTCTAGCTATGCCACATATTATCTACTATTATTATACAAAACTCCCACAGCAACGCGTGGGGTTTCATCTTGTATGGCAGACATCTATTCCAGTGTCACATACTAATTCTCAATAAGGGATGAGAAAATATTTTGGGCTTGAATAGTAAAGAAAAGTTTCCTTTTGCTTTTTGGTTTAGGAATTTTAACAGTTACTTTAGAGCTGCAATATGTTTTCTTCCAACATGACTGGTAGTTTCATAATAATAAGGTGAGACATCTTAGGTGATTATCTTATGTTCCATTTTGTTTCCCTGTAACTTCTGTCTCATCTGCTTTTCCTTGGTTAGACCGTTAACACTGAGCCATCATTTCCTTCAATTTTCCCACCCATAAATGATTTCAAAAGACAGCTAACGCAACATTAATTCAAGAAACATTAAGTGGATCAAACGTTTGGATCACTTCTTGAGAATTGAGAAGCATGTAGCCGACTAGCCTCTTTAATATCTCTGCTGTTCAAATACTTTAAAGGTTTACGTTCCGGTTCTGAGCTTGGGATTTCTGCTATTATGCCTATCTGTGCAGATTAATGACCGCTATGAATTCCCTTTGCAACTTGATTTGGATAGAGATGATGGAAAATATCTTGCTCCAGATGCAGATAGAAGTATAAGAAACCTTTATGCTCTTCACAGGTAGTGTTTTTTATGAGTATGTCATTCACAACTTACTTTAATGGCTTTAAGATCAATTAATTTCTCCATCACACGTCCTAATAGTTCATTATGGTAGTTAGGGAAACCAAAGTATCAGTGGGTTCGTTAGTAATAATACCTGTTTCTTTTATCTACATGCTATGTATGAGCATGGGGGTAGACTACTAGCTGCTGTCTGTCTGTGGACAAAAAACTTGGAGGAAGAATTGGTTGATAGTATAAAATGGGCTGATATAATGCGCTATACAAGTATATACCTGCACGAATCTTCATGCATAATGACTGAGTCAATTCCTGAGAATTCCACATCACTTGCCATTCTCTTAGCAGTCATTGTATTCCATATTGGTTTTAGAGTTATGGAATAACAGGGTTTTATGTATCTTAGAAAATTCAGTTTTGGTGAGACCTGGGATCAAGCAAATACCATTTGTTATTTTTGTGTAATGGTTTCTTAGGTACCATTTTCAGTGTAACAGTGGTGCTCCAATAGGTGCCTTTTTTCCTCCTTTCCACATCTTTTTCTCACTATGTTTCACTGCTGCTTTTATTCAGTGTTCTTGTTCATAGTGGAGGAGTACATGGCGGTCACTACTATGCCTTCATTCGACCAACGCTATCAGATCAATGGTTGGTTTTTCTTTGACTTTTTTTTTGTCTCTACTACTACAACAATACAAAATTATTCAACTATTTGCCATTTACCAGATAATATTATTACCCTGTTCCTATGCATGGCCACTTGATGATAGCTGAATAGATGTGTTCTCCGAGACAACTCCCTGGCACTCTATTCGACAACTGAAACTATCTTGTTAGGACCTGTAACTATTGGATTGCAGCATTTCCGAGGCAGATTTCCAAAAAAATATTAGAGTGTTTGTTTCTACACAAGAGAGTATCATATCTCAACTAGAGTTAGCCAATGTTAGTGGGACGTTTTTACACACTAACAAATTTACATAAGTTCTCTTAACTGGACAGAAGGCCCTCATGTCAAGTTCAACATGTTACTTTTTCATAATATAGTTGGTTATAGGATTCTGTGTTGGTTCTAATAAGCACCTGACTAGCATGGACTTCAATAACTTCTTTCAAGCTGATGGTCATCAGTTATCACTTATCAAAAGAAGTATGTGGTGTGAGATTACAGGAGGAAAATCATATGCCTTATGCACTTTTATTGTAAGTGGATGCCAGTCTAGGGAGTAACCACGCTGCAACAATATAGGTAACTTGCATATAGACCAGCTGAATACCATATATTAGGCATCAAATGAGTTGCCAATAAATCTTCTTAGGTTTAGTGCTACCTCATGCAAATTTCTGTTGAAGAACCTGGAAACAAGTGCAATATCCTTGCATTATAATTAATTCTACAATGATTATGCCTTTTGTCGAACTATGCTGTTGAATTTTACATCCTAGCAAACAGTTCCCAATTCATTATAGATTTTTGAAAATGTTATCCTGTCTACCAGGTATAAATTTGATGATGAGCGTGTAACTAAAGAAGATACTAAAAAGGCCCTTGAAGAGCAATACGGGGGTGAGGAAGAGGTGTGTTCTACCTGATAATTGATATTGAATGATATGAGATATTGAACTACATATGTTTGTTTTCCTGTTTCCGTAATTTTAATCTCTTTTGGGCTGAACAGTTGCCTCAAATAAATCCTGGTTTCAACAACGCTCCATTTAAATTCACAAAGTATTCAAATGCCTACATGCTTGTCTACATCCGTGAGAGTGATAAGGACAAAATAATGTGTAATGTTGATGAGAAGGACATTGCTGAGCATTTAAGGGTATGTGTTGTTTTGCATTCTCACTCCTCCTTGGGCCAATTTCCTCGATACCACGATTGGAAAATACCATCGCATGTGTCAACACACGTGGGCCCAGGCCCCATGGGTCATTCTCATATGTGGTGATATTTTACAATCTGCATATCTTTACGATGGTATTTCCTGGTTTTCTCCCTTTTAATGTCATGGACTTCTGATACAGTTTGGATGATAAACTGTGGATTTTCAGGTAAGGTTGAAGAAAGAACAAGAAGAGAAAGAACACAAAAAGAAAGAGAAGGCTGAAGCTCATCTTTATACCATCATAAAGGTCAGCATCTGACTACTATTATGTTCATCACTTCATCTCAGTCTGGAACCTCTCTGTGAATCTGTTTCTCATAGTGCTCTGTTTGGACAAATATATCTAGGTGGCTCGAGATGAGAATTTGAAGGAGCAAATTGGCAAGGATATATATTTTGACCTGGTGGACCATGAAAAAGTTCGTAGCTTCCGAATTCAGAAGCAGTTACCGTTTACCACTTTCAAGGTAAGGTGTGCAAACAAGTTCTTGGTTCGTAGCATTGGAATGCTAAATTTCTGCTATACGAGTACACATGCTTCTGTAAAATCAACTGGTAATTTAACTTCTGTTGAATAAATTGTTTAATAGGAGGAAGTTGCAAAGGAGTATGGCATCCCTGTACAATTTCAGCGCTTCTGGTTGTGGGCTAAGAGGCAGAACCACACATACAGGCCTAATCGTCCATTGAGTCCTCATGAAGAAACACAATCTGTAAGCTAGTCACTTTCAATTGTTGGAAGCAAACTGTTAAACCCACACTTCAATTGGAAATTAATCTTACCTTATTATTTCATCTAACAGCCTTAGGTCCAATTGAGTTCTTACGATCTTCCCCTGTCTCTCTTTCTCTCACTCCCCACTTAAGAATTTTCTTTTATATAGGTTGCAGTTCTGGAGTATTTTGTTGTATAGATTCTCTGCTGAGAGTGCTTTGTTATGCATGTTATCAGAAGATCATGCACTTAGCTTATACGTTTTTTCTTTCAATGAGCTTGCTTGTTTCCATTGTGTGTTTATTGCTTCTGTTCTCTTTCTTATTGTCTCCAGTTCATTTTTATATGTATCTGCACAGGTGGGACAACTGAGGGAGGTATCGAATAAGGCACACAATGCTGAGCTGAAGTTGTTTTTGGAAGTAGAACTTGGCCCGGTAATGATGTGCTGGAGCTGCTACCATTTCTTTTTCTGTTTTTTACTTATTGTTGTCTGTTATGGCTTCTAGATGCAGGATACTTAACTTTGTTTATCTGTTTGATACTTATGGTTATGCAGGATACTTATTGTTGTCTGTTTTATCATTTATAGGATTTGCGGCCTCTCCCTCCACCTGAGAAGAGCAAGGAAGATATTCTTCTGTTCTTCAAACTCTATAATCCCGAAAAGGAAGAACTCTGGTACATTTATTTGATTAACACCTTATCATTCTTCCTTATTCCTTCACAAATGGCTGACACATAACATTCTTTCACTGATTGCAGTTTTGTGGGGAGGCTCTTTGTAAAGGCCTTGGGAAAACCCTCAGAAATCTTGACCAAACTAAATGAAATGGCTGGATTTGTGCCAAATGAAGAAATTGAGCTCTACGAGGCAAGAGCTAAATTCATGATGCTATATTTATGGGATAATCTAGTATATGTCACTCCATTGAGGCGTGTTCTAGGAGTAGGTCCAGATATCTGTCTGGCGTTCAGTGGCAAATTATTAAGTGTCAATCTTTGGAGTGGCAATTGCTAAGTTTTATATCGACTGCCTTACCAAGTTGACTGTACTTATGTTGTGTTTCATTGGTACATGCAGGAAATTAAATTTGAGCCAAATGTGATGTGTGAACATATTGACAAAAAAGCCACTTTCCGTGCTAGTCAGGTTTATAACATGTTTCTTTTGGTTAAGGAATGCCAAATTTGAATTAAACACTTATTGATTTGCAAAATGCTCCAAATATTGTAGCTTGAAGATGGGGACATCATCTGTTTCCAAAAATCACCTATACCTGATAGTGACACTCAAATGCGTTATCCAGATGTCCCTTCGTATCTGGAGTATGTTCATAATAGGCAGGTATGGTGCTTATATTTCCCAACTTGATTCCAATTCTTTGTACTGTAGGTACAAGGCGTTTATTTCTTTGTTATTTATATTTTTGTCTGTAAGCTAATTGTACACTATCTATTTATGCTGCTACTCTATAGTTGCTTCTATTAATATTTTTGATGTACTTGTGTTTGTGGTTCTATGTTCTCTTCACCCAGATTAAGTCATCTAGTTGTCTGCCTTTTTTTTCTCTGGCTTGTACATCACCTTCTTGGCTTTTTTGGCTCGAGGAAATTGGTAGAAGAGAATTGGAATTTACGAGCTGGGGGTTATTAAAACATGTTGGTTGGTTGGTTGGTTGGTGGGTGCAGGAAGCCGCGATGGGTGGTTAGTTGGTCCCACTTCTTACCATTTTAACTGATGGAAAGGCTTGTTTGAATTGGTGGGGCTTAGGCTTAATGCCTTTGGATGGGCTATAAATGGAATTAAATTTCCCACTATCTGAAGGAATTGGGTCTAATCTCTTCCTATCCAAACAATGATGATGAGGGGTGGCATTTGGGAGAGAATTGCTGTTTCGAGAGAGAGGGATGGATCTCAGCCTATATCCTTAGGTTTGTTTGGATATGAGGGAATATCTATATCCCCATCAGTCCAAACCTATCCGAAGCGATTAGAAGGGTTTCTTTGTTTGCCAAACAAACCCGGGGATGTGGAAGGGAAGAAGAGGTGATGATGGTGGCAGATGTGGCTATGATGTGGAAAAGTGGCAGTGCAACTAGAAAATGAAAAGGGAAAGAACAAAAAGAAAGAGATAAAGCAAAGAAGTGACGGGCAGCCCAATGCACCTGTGGCTAACAGAGGGGATGTATGACCCCCTAAGGCCACACCACCTCATCTATTATTCTCTCTGCTTCACTCCTCTCTTGCTCTCCGGGCCTCCCCTCTCACCCTCTGATAGACATAGATTCATAGTAACGGGTCTGCCAGCAGTGACGATCTGGGAGATGTCTAGATGGAGCTTGGAGGAGCAGAAGACGGCAATTGCAATGGTAAATTTGCCTCTCTTCTTTTCCCCTGAATCTGCCTCAATTCTCGCCCTGAATCTGTCCCTTGTTTTGTCTGTCTGAATCTCCTTCCTACCCCTCCTCGTGCCTTTCTAGGAGGCCTAGTCAATGTTCTAGGTGGAACTGTGATGCGACTGCTTCATACCAGAACTTCTGTGGAGGCAAGGCCAGCACCTACACTGGGCTCTTGTGCTCCATTAAAAAAGGTTAATCTGGGTCTTATGGAGGAGTTAGGTGAGGCAATGCTGAATTTGGTGCAGGTTTAGTGTCCAGTGGCTACTGGGAGCCCAGATCTGCACTTTCCTCACTGGCAACCTGGCTAGATTTGGTTGATCTCAGCTAGTGATTGCACTACACTGACCATGCCACCATGTTAGTTTACTGTCCACCATCACGTTGCCCTTGCTTGCCAACATGCTGTTGCCAATCAGTTGGTGGAGAGAGAGAGAGAGAGAGAGAGAGAGAGAGAGAGAGAGAGAGAGGAGAGAAGAGAGTGGGGAAGGGTAGTTGCAGTGTGAAAGAAATAGAAGGCTGGGGCTGTCCTCCTAGAGAGTCGTGTTTAGGTTGTAGAAGAGGGTTCTGCCTGATCCTGGTTGAATGGCAATTTTTTTCCGAGCCCATTCCACTACCTGAATTGTTCTATGGTGTAGTCCTAGAGTTTATGTACTAGATCAACATCCACTGCGAACATGGCAGTAATCTTATCTCATACCACTTTACCAGGCTAGTCTGGTCTGATATTTTTAGCTTCCTCGGTTAAGATGGCTGTGCTCTACAGTATGGGGCCATTATACTAATTTCCATTGATTGAAGCATGTGCTATGGACGCTTGAAATGCATCATCTCCTGTAGACTGAAATGGAAGATTAATTATGTGCTATGAACATGGCAGCCACATTGCAATGGATGTCAAAACAAATACAGTAATATATTATGCTATTCAAACTTCTATAAAGTTGAAATGTAAACAAAATAATTAACTTCAAAACTTAAAAAATGTTAAAATGATTACATTAGATCAATCAACAACCTATAGACGTGCACACTATGCATATTGTCATAACTGATATTCCAATCGACATATGCCTATATTAGTCACACAAGTTCTTGTGTGTGAGGGGATGACCATGAGCTCAATCACCTCTAGCTCCTTTTATAGTAGTATGCTTATAATGCTATGTGCCTTTGCATTCTGTGGTTCAAAAGGAAATTTCTCTTGCTTTCATTCACCCCCTTCTAATCTTCTGCTATCATATGTTAGATGCTTGTTTAATTTTGGTTTTTCATGCTCATGTAATATTATAGTGGGTCTACCTTTTTAATGATGATGCCACTTGCTTTATCTATGTAAATTTTGTTTACTGCAGGTTGTGCACTTTCGGTTATTGGAGAAACCAAAGGATGATGACTTTTCTTTGGAATTGTGAGTGACTACAAAACCTATTGGGTTCAAACTGTTTAATTGGCTAATTATCTAGCATGTATGTGTAACGTTAATTTCTTCCCCATTCTTTAAGGTCAAAACTTCATACCTATGATGATGTTGTTGAGAGAGTTGCCCGTCAGCTTGGTGTGGATGATCCAGCGAAAATTCGTCTAACATCCCATAACTGCTATTCGCAGCAGCCTAAACCGCAACCTATCAGATATCGGGGAGTGGAGCATCTTTTGGACATGCTCATTCATTATAATCAGGTTAACCTTTCACCTCTTTTTGTTTTTTTTTGGGTCAGTTAGCATAGTTTTTCTGCATAGGTAAAATACAAGGGGATTTATACTATCTGGTGCAGACATCAGACATATTGTATTATGAGGTGTTGGATATTCCACTGCCAGAATTGCAGGGCCTGAAAACCCTGAAAGTTGCATTCCACCATGCTACAAAGGATGAGGTTATTAGCTGCAAACAATACATCTTTATTTATCTTCAGCTACCAAGTGCATATATTCATGAAACATCCTTTTTTTCTAGGTTGTGATTCACAGTATCAGGCTTCCAAAGAATAGCACCATTGCAGACGTGATTAATGATTTGAAAACAAAGGTTCTTTCTTTGCTATCCTTTCATTCTTTATTACAAGTTATTTAGTCTTGCTCTCCAGTTTTACACTCTATTTGGTCTGAGATACACCAATGCATGACTTGGATATATTCACATGCATTCTTTTTAGGGTGCACTTCTAATCTCCTTTAGAGGTAAGGGAGAAATGGATACTAACTTTTTAAGAGTGGTTTTGCATAGGGATAGTTGACTCTCCAGGTTACCAAATTGTGATGCAAAATGAAAGTATCAAGTGATATAACTTGGTTCATTTAATCCATGTTCTGTTAACGTGTAAATACTCTATATAAGTACAACTAGGTGTTAAGCATTGATACTAATATATAGCTCGTTGTTGAGCCGCATATTCAATTTCCATGTGACTGCATGACTGTTTCAACATACTTACTGTGAAAAGTACTGTGAAACCTCCTATCCATATGCTTTTTGTACTAGTCTTGGTTGGTTAAGCAAATCTGGCCATACTTAATAACCTGATGTCAGCTTATTGTACTCTCACTAACCTGTCATCTATCTTAAATGGGATGGAATGTTTCAATTATTTTCATTGGTATTACCAAGTTATGCTGTGTAAACCGGCTTGTTATGTCTCTCCATGTGTTTGTTTTTATGTAAAATTTCTAATTACGTCACTAATCATCAGGTTGAACTATCCAGTCCCAGTGCTGAATTGCGCTTGTTAGAGGTCTTTTACCACAAGATATATAAGGTACTTGTACATTAGCTTTCAGCCTTCAAGAGAAATAAAATACCATATGTCCTGATGAATTCCCTTTTTTTTTAAAAAAAAAACATCTGTTTATAATTTATGGCATGGCTGTTACTAATTATAGTTTTTCCATAGATTTTTCCACTCCATGAGAAGATAGAGAATATTAATGATCAGTACTGGACACTACGTGCTGAGGAGGTATGTAATGTTCTTTTTGGTTGCATTTGGTGCTCCATTTCGTGAACTGTAAAGTTGCAATCTATTTCATTTCCTGCTTGTGTCAAAATGTGCGCCTTCATTCTATCCTCATATCTGCTTCTGCTTATTGGTACAGATTCCAGAGGAGGAGAAAAATCTCGGTCCAAATGATCGGTTAATTCATGTTTATCACTTCATGAAAGACCCTCTTCAGAATCAGGTAGTGCACTTCGATATGATCTTCATTCTTGTCTAATTGAGTTGTATTGGGAGTTGGCTACTTACAAAATATGCTGAACATTCCATTAATACTGCTGTGATGACTAGCAGCAGATTCAGAACTTTGGAGATCCTTTTTATCTTGCTATCCGTGAAGGTGAGACTTTAGCAGAAGTAAAGGAGCGCATACAGAAAAAACTCCAAGTCCCTGATGAGGAATTCTGCAAGGTGATCCATCTGTTGAAGTTTCTTATGAAAGCGTGGAATTATAACATGTTTTGGCTTGCTCTTTATCCTTGTCCACCTTGGGATTATGCTGATATATAAGTCAGATTCAGAGTTTTGAAGTATACCAGTCTAGTGGTTTCTTTTACTGTAGGGAGCTGAGAGTTCTCATATTATACTGCAGTCTAAAATTTTCTCAGTAATTCTCAAAAACAGTGGCCATTTATGATACACTTAGCACTGTCGTGCTCATTATCTCTTATAGAATGGTTAGCCATGTGTGTTACGTGAGCCAAATCTAATCTATGTGGGTGAAAGAAAAGAAATAAACTAACATGTATATTCTGATGAGAATCTCTTTGTTGCATTCTCTGCCTTTTACCTTGAGTTTCATTACGTGCCACTATGTGATGCAGACACAGACACTAAACTAATATACTTTTTAATGCTATATGATCAGTGGAAATTCGCTTTCATATCCATGAACCGGCCAGATTACCTCCAAGATTCAGATGTTGTATCTGCCCGTTTCCAGGTAAATTATTGTTTGTTCCCTACAGGCTTCTCTAGTTGTGCCCATAAATTTGTTGTGTTCTATGATTTACAAAGTTTTCTGTTCTGATTTCTTCAGAGGAGAGATGTCTATGGAGCCTGGGAGCAGTATCTTGGTTTGGAGCATGCTGATACTGCACCAAAAAGGGCCTATACAGCCAATCAGGTATGCTGCTGTCTGGTTGTGAACTTGTGAAGCGAGCATAGCGAATTCTTGTGCCTGTTACTTTTACCTTTATTCTGTCACTTTGCTTGGGCATATCTATGCTATACTTCGTTTATCTTGCTACCTGCACTTCAGCTGGTTTACACCGTGGTATTTCTTGCAATCTTTTTAAACTTTCATCAAATGATCTTTCAAAATATTTGGGCTCGCCTGATGTTTTAGAGAATTCTGTTTTAATCCCTCTTAGTTATACATGAAACCAATAATCCGGAATTTTATTACTCCATGACTCCGTCCCAAAAAAACTTCTGGAGTTTGAATTTTGTCACAAAAAAACCAACTTCTACCATCCTACCTACCCTCAGCACATAAAACGAGAAGTTTTATCCCTTAAATACCCTTTACCTACCTATCACCATTACTACCTTTTCCAATAATGAGGGGCATTTTGGTCATTTTTACTCCCCACTAATTTTACCTTGGGATGCTAGGAATGGTCTTTTTGTGGGATGGAGGGAGTACATGCTGAGCAATTTATATTTAGGCATTTAGGTGTTTACAGTATCCTTATACGCAACTTTGAGATGGCTTTGCTGCTACTGAAGAAAGATCTTGTAGTTAACTTTGGGTTTCCCCGCAAACATCTTCGCACTTGACATACATTTTTCTGCACTGTACTTGCACTGTACTGTAGCATTCCAATGCTCTTTTCTTTTATATGCATATTGCTATGGTTGCAAGGACCTCATCTTAACGAAATTTTGCTTCTTCCTTTTTTGTTTCTGGCTTCAACTAATGTGCAGAACCGTCACACCTATGAGAAGCCAGTGAGAATTTACAATTGAAATCACTTCTGACTGTGCTGGCCCCTTGGTGGTGTCAAATCTGAAAGCAGCAACAGAGAGATGTAGTATGGAGAAGTTAAACTCGAACAGGGAAAAGCAGCAACAAGTTTTGGCCATTTGGGTGCCGTGGCCTCTATTCCTTTCTACCGGTGCTGTTTGGATTCTGAAGTGCACTTGATTTCGTTGTTCATGATGACAAATTTTTCATGATTTTCCACCATGCTTTGGGGCAATGGTGCGTGCTATTGAATTTCCTTAAGTTGGGTGTGAATGCCCCCTTAGGGTAGATGTTGCTTCATTTTTAGAGCAAAGTTTCGGTACATAAGATTTTGGTAGGGGGGCATATGTATACAGGGTATAGTTCTGACTCATATCGACTTCTTGTCTTTGTGTGGATGTAACAATGGAAAACATCATACCAATCTTGCTGTATGGCTCAATTTTATCTTCCTTTCGCAGAAAAATTAACCAGAATTACTGCCGCAGTTAGTGCGGCGCTGGGTTCCGTGATAGTAATAGCTGATGTAGGCGTGGATATGATGTAATTCACCAGAAATATGAAATATCCCGATTTCCTTCGAGAAACAAATATGAAATATCATTGAAATGTGGTACTTCTTTTTTCCTGCTTCTTCGGAAATGAGTATATTTTGATCTTCGGATGGTTGTCTCGTTGATTTACCTTCACATGTGGAATTAGACAATTAGTGTTAGATTTGGTCTAAGATCTGCTATCCTGGAGGAAAAAGATTTTGAATTGGAGTTTTAAACACTACTACATTCTCAACCCGTTATTGTCGTACGGAGTATTTCTCTGTAAAATCGTTCTCAAACTGTCGACTGTAGGGTTGTACATTTCGTATTCAATTTTCCGTCAATGGAGAACTACATGAGGCCGTACATATGCTCATCCCAGTGAATTGGTTAGATTCAGCGGGTCAATCCGTACTTCCGGTAGACACGGCCGTATAAATTTTCGTCGTCACCACAATTTCCTTTTTCCTTTTTTTAAGAAACATCGTATAAATGCTTGCCAAACATGTGCCCTGAGATTGGGTCGGTATATTCGGTATATTTTGAGATTACTTTACCACAAATATCTTGTTATAAGTGAATATATCATAAATGGATTATTGTCCCTCGAGAGGTCGAGGGACGTCCCCTCGTTTTGTGCATGTCATTCAAAATGTTACTAAATTTTTTAAAATTTTTTGTCAAGATAGATCAATATATGATATATCTTTTCACAAATATGCGAGTTAAAATTCGACTTATACAATTCAAAACAAAAAGAATAAATTTGACTGTGAATTACACATTCACTTCATAGTCAAATTTGTTATTTTTGTTTTTACTTGTATAAGTTGAATTTGAATTTGCATGTTTGTGAAGTAACATATCATATATTGGTCTATCCTACCAATTTTTTTTAAATTTTTTAATGACTTTTTAAATGACATGTAAAAATAAGTGGATATCCCCTTAAAGGATGATTTGAGTGTTCCGAATATATGGTGTGTAGAACCTAAACATAACATGCAAGTTCCACTATAAATCTGGATGGACAAAAGTTCCACTTCCACCACAAGTAACTCACATGTTTAATAATATGTAAAAAAAATTCATTGGTGCTCACAAAAAATTGTAGGTGGACGTGTTTGTACTTTAATGTCATAAACTAGGTGTTCTTTGAAAATTGGAGTTTTCCAAAATGCAAAAATATATATTAAAAAATACAGCACTTAAAGTGCATATAAACTTGATTTCAGGAAATTTTAGCATCAACTTATATATTGACAATATTGTCCAAAAAATTATATCTCATGTCGCGTATAAAATTTGGAGTCACGCGTTCGATATTCTTCTCTCGTCACTACGGTCTCAACAAAGCTCCAGTCCACTTAACACTGCAACTCCCAACCTCACCAATGGACAACCCGACGCCGTCGTCGAGCTCCGGCGGTGGCGGCGCCGCCGCCGCCGCCAATGCCAGCTCCGACGAGCAACGCAAGACGTCGCCGGCGACGGCCGCTGATTTCTTCGACGAGGAGCACACCTTCGACGATATCCTGCTCCCGGTGGACTTGTTCGACTTCACGCACGGACTCGACGCCGGCGACGGCTGTTACGCAGACGATCAGGCTGCGATTGGGCAGAAGCCGCTGTCGCCGGCGCCGGAGCCGGCGGCAGAGCAGCAGCCGTCGCCGGCGCAGGAGCACGGCGACGATGAGCGGCTGGTGATGTACTACCAAGGACAGGAGTACGTCTTCGACTCCGTGCAGCCGCAGAAGGTATCTCTTGGTCTTGCTGCACAATGTGCTTGTTTCTTGGTAACTTTCTACGTTTTTTTTTCATTCTCTTCCTTGGAAATATAATTATGTTTCTTCATTCTTTGATCCTAGCTAGTACTTGATGAGTTTCGGCTTTAATTTGTTTGCAAGAATTTGGTTAGAAGGTTTTGCTCTTGTATAATGTGGTATATTTAATTTGCTCTTGGATAATTTGTTTCGGCTTTAATTTCATTTTGATCCTGAAAAATAAGGAGCTCTGTTCTTACTTCTTGCATTTCACCTAGGAAAATTAGTAGATACGCACTGAAGGCTTTTGACTTAAAAAAGGATCAGACTGTTATTATCTCCCCTTTTGCATTGTTTTTTTTGAGATCACTCTACCTTTCTTTTGCATTGACACTGTTAGATACAGTACTTATGAGCAACATTTGTGGTTGCTTTTTTTAATATTTGTGGCTCTCTGTTGGATTCTTTTGCTATGTTGAGTTGGTTATCCTCCTGTTGCATTGTTATGTATGCATGAGCTTGGCATGACCAATTCAATGTTTGTCTCTTAGCTTGTAGCTAATTTAGAACGCGTTGCACTAATTCTTGTTTCATCTATTTTTTCTCTGATCATTATTGGATAGAAGCAGAATTTCAATCTTAAAATGTTCTTCTTCGATGACAAAATTTGTAGTGTAGTTTTATTTTTGCGTAGCCGCTCCACACGAGTTTAGTACTTACTAACTCCATTCCAAAATACAAGGGATTTTGCTCGGAAGTAGTGCATGCTATCCATGATTCTTTTCCTACCATGTCATGCGCTCAAGTCTTCTCTGCATTCTTGTTTCCAGTGCAATATTGAAAAACTTCACTATATTTATTATGTATTGCTACAGTTTACCACTTAAATAGTTAAATAACATCGTATTACAGCACTGACAATATTGTGATACTGTTACACAGATTGAAAATATCTTCCACCATCTGAATGGACAGGAGATGATTCCACAGAGCATCAGGCCACAACCCACTAACCTGGTAATTAAATCATCTGCATTTTTCACAACCATTTGAAAAAAATAACTGCATTGCAGATCACTCTCTGCAGCAGTTGTCCTAGCAGATTACAACTTCTCTGAACTTTTCATCAGGTAAGACCCATCACTGTTCCCGAGGACTTCGACAGGTTTGCTGCGCTGACGCGGTACAGGGAGAAAAAGAGGAACATCAAGTTCATCAAGAAGGCGGATTACAGTGCCCGAAAGGAAGTCGCTTTGCGGTACGCATCAAAATCTTCATTCCGAAATGTTAATTTGGTCCGCATTTGCTAGTACTTAACAAATTTTGGTTCTTGTGAATTTGCTCATTCAGGATGAAACGCAGCAAAGGGAAATTTGCACCTAGGGTTCAGACCTCTGAAAATTCCTTGGCACACAGAAAGGGGATAACTTTGTAAGTTCTTTTCAACAGATATATACTTCTGATTTTCTGAAACCTTCATTGCATTATTGCAATGTGGATGCTGCTTGTTGATCGTATACTATTTTTAATTCATGCAGCTGCACCAACTGTGGTGAAAGCAGCGACGCCACACCCATGATGCGCCATGCTCCCAATGGAACCAAATCATTTTGCAATGCTTGTGGGTTGATGTGGGCGAACTCGGTTAGTGTCCACATATTCCATTCCTTCCCCTTATATATCTTGAAATTTTTTTTGTTGAAGCAAATGTTTGCTTGAATGTTTATATGGGTTACTGAATTTTCTACCTTCACCTGCAGAGAAAAATAAGAAAGATCAGAAACCCAACTTCCGGGGAGCAAGAAGATCAATAATACTCAGGATCGTTTCATTTCATCGATGGCATTCTTCTTTGATTCGAGTGCATTCCAATCGAAGTTTAGATGAAACAGAATATAGAACAACGCTGATAGCAGCTATAGAGACGGGAGAGACTGAGAGAGCTTTGTTCTTGTAGTTTACCTCCGGTGTGCTAGGCACCAAGTCAATGATAGTGAGTAGTGATGTCGTAATTTGAATTTTGTAGAGGATAATTTAATCTTTGTAATTGACCCTGAAACCTCTGAATATTCTGGATTTTTTTAAAAAGAAAAAACTGGCTGTTTTCGTAGCAGTGACGTAGAAATAGTCATGCCATGCACTTACTATGCGGGTTAAGTGTATTTGTGGTGGTGTATATGCGTGTGTGTTCAATGCAATGTTATAAAGGAAAAAAATAACCTATCAGCTATGGATATGTGCATGCTCATCCATCCATGAATCCCACTGAGCTTCCACTGCCCAAGGGCCTGTTTGTTTCAGCTACAACATACCAATTTTAAATTTTAGAACTAATTTTGGTTTTTTGTTTGTCGTTTTTAGTAACTTTGCTTTTGCTTTTGAATTTCTAAGGATAGAAATGGAAAGTCCTATTAAAAATATTATTCTATATCAATCACATATCTTCGGAATTTAGAGACAGTCACACAAATTTTCTTCAGTTTTAACTAGAGGTTTAGTCATAGGATTGATTCCTAGATAAGTTGTATCTGCTTTTGAGCTGGTGTTGTTTAAGACTATTTTCTCATCATTCTCCTAGAAACCTATAGACTTGGTTCAGACAAGAATTTTGCAAGGGGTTGTAGCTCCCTGACATGTGAGTTCTTACCTCCTAAATCAACGAGTCAACTACGGTCAACCTGACACGTCAGTAAAAAACGCTTCCCAAACCATCGAAGGAGTCTATTTGCACTGTTTTTAAGATAAGAAAGACGTTATACTCGGTTTTGTGGTTGAGGTAGGCGATTCAAACAGTAGTAAGAGATGAAATTGACTTGTATTCCAAAAAGAAAAGGACTCATCATCCAAAAAGGCCTTCCAACAAGGCCAAGGCCCAAATCTCCTAGTCCTACAAGCCCAGTAGAATGTTCGGCCCAGCAGCAGAGATCCCCTTCCCGATTTCTTCTCCATTTCCGTTCTTTTTTTCCGCGGAAGTCGAACAGTTTCAGTCCACAGCACCCGCGCAATCCCCCGCCCATGGCGACCTCCGCCGCGCGCGCCGCCAAGCGCGCCAGGATCGCCGCCCCGCCGCCGCCGACGCCGACGCCGACGCAGCTGCGGCGCGGGGACGGCGGCTACGTGCCGGGGAACATCGTCGAGATCGAGCTCTCCAACTTCATGACCTACCACCGCCTCGCCTGCCGCCCAGGCCCCCGCCTCAACCTCGTCCTCGGCCCCAACGGCTCCGGCAAGAGCTCCCTCGTCTGCGCCATCGCCCTCGCCCTCGCCGCTGACCCCGGCGTACGTACACACCTACTGCCTCCTTACATTTCCCGCGGCAACTGTTTTTTTCCCCCCTCTTATGCGAATACGACGGCAAAGTGTATGAACAAATGCGTGCGTGAACGGAATGCAGGTTCTCGGGAGGGCGGCCAGCGTCGGGGCGTTCGTCAAGAGGGGGGAGGAGTCCGGCCATGTCAAGATTTCACTCGCGGGAACACACCCGAACACATTATCCGCATCACGAGGAAGATCGATACCAAGAACAAGTCCGAGTGGCAGCTCGATGGTATAACCTCCTCCTCACTGCCTCACCTTCCGTACTCCCGTTAGCACTGCTTGTTGTGTGGTCCTTCATTCTGCTGAGCTATATATATGTTAATTTAAAGAATTATGAAAATGAAGGAGGCGCGTCACTAATATTTATTTCCTGCAGGCGCCACTGTGCCAAGAAAGGAAGTTGTTGATCTCATCAAGAAATTCAATATTCAAGTTAATAACTTAACACAGGTGTACCTTCAGTTTATGTTACCGTTCCCTTTGTTTACATTCGTTATCATTTTGCTTTGCATCTTAATCAAGAGGAGCCACTTATCCATTTGTCGTGAACCTATTCCTGATTTCTGTTTTCCTGCTCAACTGTGTTCAGCTTTTACCTCAAGACAGAGTTGTTGAATTTGCAAAGTTGACACCTATTCAACTACTAGAAGAGACCGAAAAGGCTGTTGGTTTTCCTGATTTACCCGTTCAGCATCGTCAGCTTATAGACAGGAGCAAACAATTGAAGAACCTTGAAGTGGTAAAGCTGAATCGTTAATCTTTTCTTTATGCTTGTTTGGACCATTGGAAGCTATTCTTATTTCTTTACAGATGTCGTTAGTTCTCAGATCTAAGGTGTGTCAATTCACTATGAGTTTATGTCGAATGTTAGGCTGTAAAGCAAAAGGAGCAGACTCTGAATAATCTAAAGGCCCTCAATGCTGAACTAAAAGAAGATGTTGAACATGTCCAGCAGAGAGACAAACTCATGAAAAAGGTTTGCAGTTTTTTTGGTTGATATTCTCCCTTTTTGGTTATGAAGGGAATGAACAATACTGTAATTTCAATGATAATTATGATACTTTTTGTTGACTTTGTCTTAGGTCGATTTAATGAGGAAGAGGCTGCAATGGCTAAAATATGAAATGAAGAAGAAGGAATGGATAGAAGCACATGAGCAGGAAAAGACTATGAAGAAGAAAATGGAAGAAACAGCCAAAATCTGGGAAGATTCAAAGCGCCCTATCGAGTATGTCTCATAGTAATTGGTTTCAATTATTCCTAGAGGCTCCTTGAAAGCTTTTCGTACTGTGTGAGTACATATTTGTTCTGATATTCTTACCTCTTTAGCATGAAGATTCATTTTTAAGCCCTTCAATCTGAATGGATAAAATCTTGATCAGCCAAGAAGGCAGTCCTATTATTTTTACTAGTATTAATTTTGATCCAACCTTGGTTCAGTATTACCTTTTATGTTTTGGAAGATGCACACTTTCCTTTAATTTTTTAAGTCAATGTTTTTTTGTACTTGAGTAATGCTCATTCAAACAAGCTAAGCTAGATTAGAACAATATTTGTTGTCACCATCATTTAGAAAGAAGCAACTCGTGAATCCAACTACTTTATATAAATGACAACCTTTCTTAGCTTTCTAGTATAAGTTTCTTGGCAAGTTTTTCATCTCCACTTCTTTTCATATTCAAGGAATTTATGCAATCAAATTGTTTGCATTCAATATAAATTGACTCCCCTCTATTTCTCACCACTGTGGCTGCTCATACAGTATCACAGTGCACCTTACATGGAAGAGGAAAAAAGAACAGTTAGTATACAGGGATAGAAAATATGCTCTCTGCTCACATACAGAGCAACGAGTAACTAAAAGGGGAGGGGGGGGGGGGGGGGGGTCGGGCAGACACATTGTGGTATTACAACGTTGATATAACAAACTGACAACTTTTTGAAATTCTGTTTTCAGTTCTAAAATAAGTTTTCTTTTTTTTTCTCACCTTACCTTGATGTGTCTAGCTGAATACCAAAGGTTGAGGTTTAAAGTTCTAATAGAAAACCCATCTTATTATTTTTCCCTACTTGTAGAGAGCTCAAGAAAGAGAAAATGTCCCATACTTCAAATACAAAAAGGACAAGCAACCAACTGGCGTAAAACATGAAGAAGCGCCAAGACGTTACAGACAAGGAATTGCAACTGGCATGGACTCTTCTTTACCTAAATCAAGTTTCTAGTACTATTTCACTGCTGTAAGTAACTGCCATGTCTTCTCTATCAGAATGAACAATTGAGAGTCACCTTGGAGGACATAGAAAATATAAAAAGACAAGAATATTCTCGTCAGCGAAAGATCTTGAAGGCTAAGGAAGCTCTTGCTGCTGCTGAGAGGGAATATGACAATCTACAACCATATGAAACATCTAAAGATGAATTGGTTGGTCTATTCATCTTCTTTCCACTAGCTTTTGCTACCATACATTTTTCGTTTGCATATGTTGCATATAAGTATTATGTAGTACAGTTTATCTGCTCTAGTCATTATTTATGCCTGTGACTAATTTTATGTTTCTGCATGGTCGCGACTCACAGATAAAATTGCACAACTCAATTGGGATATAAATAATCTAAAAAAGGAAATCACAGATGTTAGAACCTCAATGGTTACTCTCATTGAGAAGAGGATGGCACAAGAAATGGGGCAATTTTCTGGTTTTCTCTCATTCACAAACACAAAGCCATACCTCCCCGAGGAAGGTTGGATACATATATATATAGCCATAGCTGGCTGCAAGCCTATTGCTGCACTCTTCTAGTCTAAAATTCGAAATTTGAAAGGGATGCTGTCCTAGAGGGCATCCCAACTGAATAAAGCATAAAGGGGGGCATAAAGGAGATGCTAACCGCTGCTGTCCTACTAACCGCAGCTGTCCTAGCAACTGAAAATATGCTAAAGGAGTAGATGCTGTCCTGAAAAAGGTGAAACTACCCAAAAGCAAAAGAAAGGATCACAAACAAGGACCACAAAGACTTATCCATCATTCTCCCCCTAAGTCTTGTGCGTCGTCTTGTGGGGAAGTTGGGCCATCCCAATCCTGGAGCAGAGCTCGAGGAACTTGATCCTCCCAAGAGGCTTGGTGAGCAAGTCCGCAAGCTGGTCCTTGGTGTTGATGTAGCTCGCCTTGATGCTCCCTCCCTCCAAGTAGCTTCGGATGAAGTGGTACCTCACCCGGATGTGCTTGCTCCGTTCGTGAAAAACGGGGTTCTTTGCCAGGGCCAGAGCGGACTTGCTGTCCACCCTGAGCTCTACCGCTCCAATGTCTCTGCCGAGGAGATCACCAAGCAGTCGAGCAAGCCAGAGCGCCTGGGTCGAAGCGGCGGATGCCGCCATGTACTCGGCCTCGCAGCTGGACAGGGCCACCACCTGCTGCTTGATCGACTGCCAGCTAACGAGGCACTCGCCGAGGAAGAAGAGAATCCCGCTCGTGCTCTTGCTGGTGTCGATGTCGCCGGCGTGGTCGCTGTCGCTGTACCCGACGAAGTGTGCCTTGCCAGGACACCTCGGGTAGTAGAGACCGTGGTCGAGAGTCCCCGCAACGTAGCGGATGATCCTCTTCATAGCCTGCTGGTGCTCCGTCGTCGGTCGCTGCATGAACCGACTGACGTAGCCGACGGAGAAGGCCAAGTCCGGCCGTGTGTGGGTGAGGTAGCGAAGACTCCCCACAAGACGCCGGTACTGTGTAGCATCCACCTCCTCCGTTGTGTAGCATCCACCTCCTCCGTCGTGCTATCGCGGCTCAGCTTCAGTCTCTCCTCCATCGGAGTGAGAGCTGGGTTGCAATCGGTGAGCCCAGCTAGCTCAACGACGCGCTTGGCGTAGGCGGTCTGTCGAAGCGTGATCCCGGAGTCGTCCTGGTGCACTTCGATCCCCAGGTAGAAGGAGAGAGGCCCCAGATCACTCATCTGGAAGGTGGCCTTCATCTCCTCCTTGAACGCCGCCACCTCCGCATCCTTGGTGCCGGTGATCACCAAGTCGTCGACGTAGACACCCACCAGCAAGGCATTTCCTCCATTGCCCCGCCGGTAGATGGCCGCCTCGTGTGGGCTTTGCTCGAAGCCCATCCCCTTGAGTGTGGAATCCAACTTGGCATTCCACGCCCTCGGTGCCTGCCGCAAGCCGTAGAGGGCCTTGTGCAGGCGTAGCACCTTGCCCTCCTTGCCGGGGAGCACGAATCCCGGAGGCTGGTGCACGTAGACCTCCTCCTTCAAGTCGCCGTTCAGAAACGCCGACTTGACATCCATGTGATGGACACCCCAGCCTTCCTGAGCAGCCAGCGCAAGGAGGAGTCGCACAGACTCCATCCGTGCCACGGGAGCGAAGGCATCGTCGTAGTCGATCCCCTCCTGCTGCACGAAACCGCGTGCCACCAAGCGAGCCTTGTGCTTGACGATGGCTTCGGCTTCATCCCTCTTCAGCTTGAACACCCACTTAAGGGTAATCGCGCGGTGACCACGAGGGAGGTCAGCAAGCTCCCAGGTGCGGTTCTCCTGAACCGCGTCCATCTCCGACTGCATCGCGACACGCCATGCCGCGTGTTTCTCGGCCTCTGCGAAAGACCGAGGCTCACTGTCATCGCACGCAAGGTGCAACTGCGCCTCCAGGTCTGTCCCGGCACCGGCTGATCGCCGAGAAGATCCTCCATCGTACGGTACCGTAGCTGCTCGCCGTCGTGGTACGCGTCGATGCGCTCCCCGTCGTGGGAGAGCGGAGTAGCGAACTCCACCGGGCTGCGCTCAACACGAGCTGGCGTCGGAGTAGACGTGCCCGGAGGAGTGGCTGTTGGTGCTGGAGCGCGTGGGGTCACCGGCTGGGGCGGTGTCGGCGAAGAGCTCGTCGTAGTTGAAGTCGTGGTCCGAGGATGTGTTGGTGTCGAAGTCGGTGGAGGCTCGGGGACTGGGGTAGACACGCTCGGTGAAGAAGAGCTGCCTACTCCCCCAGCTCCCTCGAAGTGGACGTACTCGATGGTGAAGTCGTCGTACGGAGTCGAACCATCGTCCACCGCCTTGTCCCATACCCACCCTCGCCCTTCGTCGAACACTACGTCGCGCGCCGTGCGCACACGCTGTGTCTCCGGGTCGAGAATGCGGTAGGCCTTCGAGCCCTCCGCGTAGCCGATGAACACCCCTGGGGTGCTCCTGTCATCGAGCTTGCCGATGTGTCCAAGCTCCTTGGCGAACGCGAGGCAGCCGAAGACCCGCAGGTGGGAGACCGCCGGCTTGCGCCCATGCCAAGCCTCGTACGGTGTCCTGCCATTGAGAGCCTTGGTAGGCGAGCGGTTGAGGATGTAGACGGCCGTCACCACCGCCTCTCCCCAGAAGATGGCCGGCATCCCCCTCTGCTTGAGGAGAGCCCGAGCCATCCCCACAACCGTCTGGTTGCGCCGCTCGACGACGCTGTTCTGCTGCGGGCTGTACGGCGCGGTGTAGTGGCGCTGAATGCCCTCATCAGCGCAGTACGACGCGAATTCAGCTGCCGTGAATTCGCCGCCGTTGTCGGTGCGCAGCACGCGCAGCTTGCGGCCACACTCCGCCTCTGCAGCAGCCTGCGCGTGCCTGATGGCGTCCGCAGCCTCTCCCTTGCTGCCGAGGACCATCACCCACATGTAGCGGGAGAGGTCGTCGACGAGCAGCAGGAAGAAACGTCGTCCTCCTGGTGTGGCCGGTGTCACTGGGCCACACAAGTCCCCGTGCACGAGCTCGAGCCGTTCCTTGGCTCGGAAGCTCGTCTGCTGGGGAAAGGGGAGCCGCCGCTGCTTCGTCACCACGCAGACGTCGCAGAGCTACTCCACGTGGTCAAGGCACGGCATGCCTCGCACCATCTCCTTGGCACTGAGCTGCTTCAGGGCCTCGAAGTGGAGGTGCCCGAAGCGCTCGTGCCACTGCCACGCCTCGTCGTCCCGACGAGCAGCGAGGCAAACTGGTTGTGCGACCTGTGCGCTGAGGATGTAGAGTCGATTAGTGCCTCTGGTTACCTTGGCAAGAAGGCGACGACGGCGATCCCAAATCCTCATGAGTCCGTCCTCGACCAACACGCGTGAGCCGTTCTCATCCAGCTGTCCCACGCTGATGATAGAATTCCTCAACGCGGGGATGTAGTAGACTCCGTTGAGCAGCCTGTGCTCACCGGACTTGGCGGTGAAGGTGACGGAGCCAACGCCCTTGATCTCCACGCCGGAGGCGTCCCCAAACTTGACAGAGCCTCGGACGCTGGAGTCAAACTCGGTGAAGAACTCCCGTCGGCCGGTCATGTGATGGGTGGCGCCGGTGTCGAGGTACCACCCATCAGCCTTGTCGTTGCTGGAGCCGTTGCAGAGGGAGACGAGTACCTTCGGCTCATCGAGGTGGAGAAAAGCCGTTGCGGCCGGTGCCGCTGGAGGTAGCTCGATGCTTGCGTGAGCCAGGAGCAGAGCCGGTTCTTCCTCCTCCACCCGTGCAACGTGGGCCTGGCCGCGTCGTGGCTGGCGACAGTCTTTGGCCCAATGGCCAAGCTTGCCACAGTTGCGGCAGGTGTCGTCTCGTGCCGGCTTGTGGTTGCCGGCGGCGCCGCCTTGGGCGCCTCTGCGAGCACCACCCTCGGCGCGTCTTCGCGCCCACCGCAACTGGACACCTCCGCGCCCCTTGCGCGGCTTGCGGCCGCCTGTCGAGGGGGAAGACTCCCCCTTCCTCCCGTCGCTCTGAGAGGCCTCCCACTGTTCTCGAGTGAGATGGAGCTTCCCGCCGATGGTGATAGGCCCCGAGAGAGGCTGTGGCTCATCACCATCGACGACCTTGAGGCGACCTAACGCCTCCTCTATCGACATCGTGGAGAGGTCCAGCAGAGACTCGATCGAGCGAGCGATCTGCCTGTACTTCTCTGGGACGCAGCGAAAGAGCTTCTCGACAGCTCTCTCCTCGTCGTAGGTGTCGTCGCCGTACTGCACCATCTTCTGCAAAAGAGTGTTGAGACGGAGGGCAAAGTCATCAACATCCTCACCCGGCTTGAAGGCCAGGTTCTCCCACTCCTTGCGGAGTGCCTGCAGTGTGGACTTGCGGGCGCGGTCGCTGCCGATGTGTGCCGCAGCGATGGCGTCCCAGGCCTCCTTGGCAGTCCGCTTCTGGGAAAGCGAGAACTGCATCTCGGGCGGGACTGCAGCGATGAGGGCATCCAGTGCCCGCCGATCCTCATCGTAGTCGACGTCGCCGTGCCGGACTGCCTCCCACATGTGCCGCACCTGGAGCCTCACCCTCATCACCGCGGCCCACTCGATGTAGTTGGTTTTGGTGAGGGTAGGCCACCCACCGCCGGGACCAAAGTCCCTGACCACCGTCTGGACGCCGTGGTGACCATGCCGCCGGTCAGGGGAGGGAGAGCCGCGCTGCCTACGAGGGCCGCGCGTGGGCTCCGGGCTGCCGCCGGCACGCCAGCGGCCGTCTAGGTTCCCGTCGGCGGGTGCGCGGTCCCTTGGACCGCCGCCGCCGCCGTGGGGGTGGGCTGCTGCCCACCGCTCTGCCCGCTCCCGCGCCCTTCCTCTTGCCAGCTCCTCAAGCTCCCTGTCGGCGGTGATGTCGCCGGCGATGGAGCCGTTGATGCTGCTGCGCAAGGTCTCAACCTCTACCTCCGCCGCACGTGCCGCATCTTCCGCCGCCTCTGCTTCCGCCTCCGCCCTGGCTGCTGCCAACTCCGCTGCCGCCAGTCTGGCCGCCCTCGCTGCTGCTGCAGCGGTCTGAGCCGTTGCTCGCCTGCGCTCTTCTGCTGCGGCGAGCTCGGCGTCCTGCTGACGCCGAGTGCTCGAGGCGACCGAACGCCGAGACCGAACGTCGGACATGGCGTGCCTCCGGGAGGCTGCTGCGTGGAGAGGGGGAAGGGAGAGGGGAAGGAGCAGCCGGTGCTGCTGCTGCTGCTGCTGTTGGCTGAGAGCTCAACCGAGCTTGGGAAGGGGTGGAACAGGAGATGTTTAGCCTACAGGAAAGTGTGGCTCTGATACCAAATGTTAGAACCTCAATGGTTACTCTCATTGAGAAGAGGATGGCACAAGAAATGGGGCAATTTTCTGGTTTTCTCTCATTCACAAACACAAAGCCATACCTCCCCGAGGAAGGTTGGATACATATATATATAGCCATAGCTGGCTGCAAGCCTATTGCTGCACTCTTCTAGTCTAAAATTCGAAATTTGAAAGGGATGCTGTCCTAGAGGGCATCCCAACTGAATAAAGCATAAAGAGGGGCATAAAGGAGATGCTAACCGCTGCTGTCCTACTAACCGCAGCTGTCCTAGCAACTCAAAATATGCTAAAGGAGTAGATGCTGTCCTGAAAAAGGTGAAACTACCCAAAAGCAAAAGAAAGGATCACAAACAAGGACCACAAAGACTTATCCATCAACAGATAGAAGATCTCTCTTAGTGAGAGAGAGAGAGAATCTGAGGAAGTGCTCTTATAGGTAACCTGTTTTGCATATTAATTTATACTTCATCCAAGACTTGGCTACCTATGCTTATTTATCACAGTTTGGAGCTCATGGAAAATAAAAACAATAAGCTGCTCCATAAACTGAAATATTTTGGTGCTGAGAAAATCAATGAAGCATACAACTGGGTGCAAGATAACAGATATAAGTTCAGGACTGAAGTATATGGACCTGTTCTCCTTGAGGTTTGTTCACTTGCATGTTCGTCTGCCATCGTTTGCTTTGCACATGATACAATTGCTGTCTTCTTCTTTGTACTGTTCTCAGGTAAATATTCAGGATAAGGCTCACGCTTCATATTTGGAAGGCCATGTCCCAAACTATATATGGAAGGTGCATACATTATGATAGTATTTTGTGATTTCATTTTGCTAAGTAGTGTGATGCTTACTTATGTCTTACTTTTTTTAGCATTGCAATGAAAATATCAGAAAGCCAGGAGGAACACATTCTATTTCTACCAGTGACCTGCTGTTTCTGTTGTTCCAATGCACGTTGTGTTTTCTTTTTCTTGCTCATAGTTATATAGAGGGCAAATTTATACTCCAGTTACTGGTCATGGTTATTGTCTAGTAGGATGACATCTATGTGAATTATTTCTAGAGTAAAGTCCCTTGTTTGTTGTCATCATTGACTTGGAAACAGTGCAACATGACTATCTGATATTTTTTTCCTCCTATGGAAAATATTACATATGTAAACAAATTAACTGCAATTTTCTTTATATGGCAGCCATTCATTACTCAGGATGCTTCAGATCTTGACCTTTTGGTTAGACAATTCAAGAAATATGATATTCCTGTCCTGAACTATATGGGGGACAAAGGCATAAGGACAGAACCATTCAACATTACTATGGAGGTCAGCAAGCATTACCCAAGCATTTAGTCTTAAAAAAAGGCATTTAACATTTGAGAGCATCAATATTTGTCATTTGTTACTCCTTTTTGTTGTGGCCTATTTTTTGTTTCTCATTAATTTTCTATTTGCTTCCTGATTCTTATTGTTTGCAAATTAACTGCCATGTAAGTTCTGCATTCAGATTTGGTGCTAGATTATCCTTTTCTTTGCTAATATTATGTCATGCTATTTCCTAATTGCTTGTGTATGAACAATCACACAAACTATCATCTCTTGTTCTGCCTAAGCATTCAATCTAAGGACACTACAGCCATTCTCTTCTGGTGACTTCCATCAATCTTGTAGCTTTCTCAGTCCCTGTTCCCTATTACAAAACATGTCTGATGTAAAAGAATGGTTAGATCAATTATTTAGTATAGCGTGTTCTGTTTCTTTAATTTGCAGATGCAGCAAGTTGGCATTTACTCACGACTTGATCAAGTTTTTGAAGCTCCTCCTGCTGTGAAAGATGTTTTAATTAGTCAGGCTAAGTTGGATCATTCGGTATGACTGCTTATGTCCACTTCATAAATCTATATCAAGCTGCATTGCATAAGGCCTGAGTCCTCAGTTGTTTGTTCTCTTCCGTTTCTCCCTTTTTTTTGGTCTATATAGTATGTAGGAACAGATGAAACACAAAATAGAGCAGATGATGTACCAAAGTTAGGCATGTCTGACTTTTGGACCCCAAATAACCACTACCGGTGGTCTAGATCAAGATATGGTGGTCATTTATCAGCATTGGTTGATGATGTCAATCCTTCCCGTTATTTTATGGGCAGTATGTGTTTCAATCTCAACCTTGCTTGTCATCTACTCAGCTTGTGCATTCTGATCTGATGGTGTCTGATGCTTGTCAGCTTATGCAGATTTAGATGTTGGTGACATTGAAAGGCTTCGATCTCAAAAAGATAAGCACACGGAAAACATTGAAGGTATGGTTGAAGAATTAAAGATACTATTGAAGAAACAGGGCCAATTAGAAGATGAAGCAGCAAAATTTCACAGGAAAAAGGTTTCATCGATTTAAATTCTATTCAAAGAATTAGATTTGGATATAATTAATGTCCAGTTGTTTCTTATAGTGCTTATATTATAATTGCCATATTTCCAGGAGGAGATGCTGTGTAAGAAGGCAAAACAAGACGGAATAAAGAGGCGTGTTGGTATGATAACTTTTGCTGTTCTTCCACTTGTAGCTTGTCTAAATATTTTGTACCTCTCTAGTTAGTAAAAGAATAATGCTGGAGAGCATATATAAAGAGGAAGATATGGAGTCCAGCAAAATAAAGCTTGTTGATCAGGTGGCAAAGTTAAATGATCAACAATTTCAAGTAGTGCTACAACGGAAGGTTAGCAGGCCTGGAAGTTGTTATGCTGACAACCAATGTTTTATTAATCTTGAAGATCATCATCAAATTTGTGCTTGCTTTAACTCTCAGTATTTGCTTATTAGAGCTGTTCTCAAACGGACTTGCACACAAGAGAACATGGCTTCTATTGAGCTTGATACAAAGGTATGCTTGTGATAATAAAATAGTTAATTCACGAACTAAACTTCTTAAATCTGCCACATTCTTTGCATTTGATTACATTGTACCAAAAGGGCTTATACCAAAATAAATAAACTCCATTTGGATACCTTGCAATTTACGTCCAATTATTTGCTGCTGTTTTTATCGCTTGGCTGCTTGCAATAAGATATGAATTATTGGCACTTGGTGTAAAGCACACCTACTTTGCTCATGGTACACCAGAAAATTGCCATAAAAGTGGTGAGCTCATATAGCATTCACTGGTTATGTCTTGTCCTGTTCCTTGTTTAACTAATTCGCACATGTAACTATTGGCCTTAATTGATTGTCTCACAGATATGGGAGATGGAAAAGGATGTGCAGAAATTTGAAAGGGATGCTGTTGAAGCTACTAGAGGATATGCAAACTGTAAGTTGGTGTTTCAATCAGTTCTTTTGTTGTTTCTAACCATTAAATAGAAGTAAAATTTTGATCAGCTTGGCAACATATTTATTGGTGGAAAGTGGCTAAGGGCCTAAGGGAGTTTTTTCTTCATATCTGCCTAAGGTCTGCTATCCTATGCCAGATTTATATCATGCCCATACTTTTGGTCCTTTTGGTTTGTGGAATGAGATGGTCAATTGACCACCCTAACCTGTACAATTTGTTAGGTTTGAGGAATGAAATGTTTGGTCCATCATCTCATATTTCATAAGCACATGCTTAGTGGAAAAATAAGAACAGAGTTATCCAACCAAAATCATGGGATGATGCTATGATATATCAACTTGTTTTAGCTTGTTTAATTCCTCACCCAAACAGATCATGCATAGTCAATTAATTTTGGAGGCATGTGGCACAATATATTAACTGTGTGTTTTCCAAGGCACATGACAGATTATATTGTACTTAATTTCTTTTCACCTTTTCACATTTCAACATGATATTTTTGTGTTGCTGCTAATTTAAAGTGCTGTTGGCACTGCTTGATGGGCTGTATACGACTACTGTTCAGTTGTATTGATGTATGCTCATGTAACTAAACGTGCTTTCTATAGTTGGGAGCAATCACTCATTATTTAATGGGATTATTAATTATCCACTCCATACATCAGCACCCTAGTCCCTAGGATTAGTTTGTTAGTATATTTTATGACAACTGGTATATTTATTCATCTATTTTCATTTTGGGGTACTATATTCATTTTTGGTCAGTCCAACTATTTTTCCCACATGGAATGTTCCTTTCGCTGCTACCTCCTTCCCTATATTCCTTATCTCTCACATGCAAAATTGATCCCATGAAGTTTACTAGCAGCCTCACCTCCAGAATCCCTGTCGCCGATGGTTCCCTTTCCATAATTGTTCCCCAATTGGTGGCGCCAGGTCAACTGGGCCAGAAAGGGCATGGAGTCCATCGTAGTGGGAGCCAGCATTGGCATTGCGGGTGGCATCCAAGTTTCGACAGTCAACCTACGCGGCAGCAGGTTGGATGCCCTGAGCCGCGGCTTATTGGTGTGGGTGCTTCAGTACTTCTAGGTGCCTGATTGCCCTGGAGTGGTCAAAGAAGGTGCGTGAAGCAGGTGGCAGAAGAAACGGGTGGAATCTTGACGCCTTGCTATTTCAACCTTCAAATCACTTGGGTTCATGATGTTTAGATTTGTTCCAACCGCTTCAGAAGTGGAGCAAAAGATCTGGCGGGATGGACAAATAGAGGTGTTGGATAGGTGTAAGCAGTTCTTTGTCAGGGAGAAGATTTGAACAAATGAGTGAAATATTGTGAAGAAAATGAGCATATAATCAAGGATACTCAAGCCTATTGGGTGGCATAAAATCTATTATTAAGTCAGCGATTACAAATCTTAGTGTCATTGCGTTATTGGCAGTTGGCACATAATTACTTCTCTCTAATTATGAGCACTTGCACTAATGATATACCAGCTGACAAGTATGCAAAAGTTAATATTGATTTACAAACTGATTCTTGAAATTCAGCATTATCTGAGATCGAACATGATGTTTTTAACCAGAGTGCTTACTGAAAGCTATTCAAAATCTGAGTAAATTCTCTTTTGAAATGTAGCTATATCAGAGCCATGTGAATTCTTGCTAGTTTTTTTAATGGATATATCTAATGTACAATAACATGAGCCTTTAGTCCCAAGCAAGTTGCTTTAGTTTCTGAGATGTTCTAAGAACCTGTTGACTGACCAAGTTGAACAGTTGCCCTCTTGGGCTTTCGAATAGCCAGCACTATGTTTTGAAACTTGTACTCCAAATGCTCAGCTGCAGTTCAAGGTGTTTGGCAAGATTATAAGGGCTCTATTTAGGAAATCTCATTTCTTTAATTATGAATAAGAATACTATAGCATATGGCACCACATTACTTTCATGATTGATCTCATTTGTCTTGTTCTGACAATCTCACATTACACATGTTCCTCCAATCAGGTAAAAGAAAAACTCAAGTGCACGAGCAGCAGTTGTATGTTGCAAAACAGCATGCAGAGTCAATAGCTAAGATCACCAAAGAACTTGAAAAAGAGTTCCATAAGGTAAATTTTGAATTTTATGTTATAAGAACATTGTTCTTGTCTCATTCCAGAATCAGGGTTCACATATTTTAGTTTAGTTCAGCATACCAACAGTAAATACCTCCATAAAATTCAAACATTATATCTTTCTATTAAATTCATTTTCATGATAAGTTATAGTAATTAAAGAAACCATAGTTACCATATTCGCAGTACACTATATCAAAACAATAATCAGATTGGCATGATGTGGTGATCTGGTTTGGTGTTTGCCAATCAGCACGTACCATGATTGGCAAGCAGGGGACTCAATCAGGAAGAGCTCACCAACATTGTTGGGTTTTAATTGAAGGCTATGGTTTGATATTCTGTGAAACTTTGTGGCATTGAGTTCATGAACCTTAGCTTGGATTAGTGACAGGAGAGTACACTCCCTAGTGAGATCTTATGTTTGTCAAGTGGTGAATTGCATACCAAGGACATGTAAGGGACCCAAAAATCATGATTGTGATAACTGCAGTAACAACCGCATTATGTCCCAACAATCTTTGTGTATATGATTGTGTCTGAAGCACCTAGGCTCCAGGGTGTTAGTGTCTTCTCATGAAAAAAAATTCTGCCAATCCTAGTTCGTTTATTTGTTGGAATTCTCCATAGAGATCTCCACTGTTTGATCGTTCAGGATTTATGGTACCCCTCTAATGATCTATTGTCTGTTGTTTTAAATCTGGATTTCTTATTCTGTTTTCTCTACTACATCCAGTTTTCCTTTTATTATCGAGTTAATAATAGGAAATGTGCTGGCATTTACTTTGGCCTAACAGACCACTTAACCTATCACTTATCAGCACATGCTAGCACTTAGCACCCATCTGTTGATGGTTTCACTTGTTCCACTCTATTTGCAGATGCCTGCGACCATAGAAGAACTGGATTGTGCCATACAAGATACTGAATCTGAAGCAAATTCTATGTTTTTTCTTAATCAAAATGTTTTGCTGGAGTATCAAAACCGGAAACATGAGGTACAAGTGCACCGATTTATTTAATTCTTACTTTTCTTTACTTCCATAATTTCATTGTGTTTCAGCTGTACCATCAGGAATAGCCCCTCTAGCAGGTTTTTTACATTCAGAATAGGAGTGGGTTGTGACTTCTTATCAGTTAGCATAGATCCTTTTGATTGTTTCTCATAATACTGCTGGCAGCTATACAACATAACAATGATCTAGCATCTGGGGTTTCATTCCTATATGATGAAAGGGCATTAAAAAAAAGTAAAGGTTGATTTTCCCATAGTGATCTCTTTTACGTTCCCCTGTGAGAATGCTTTGGCTTATGGGTAGCAAATTTAGCTATATGAGTGCAGAGAAGATACTCGATCCATACAGTTTTTCTTCACTGTATATGTGTTATGAACTTATTATACTCTATGTTAATAGATGAAGGAGATCGGAGATTAGGACCATTTTAAATGGGTGCAGCTTTTGCAACATAGATACATCTCTCAATGCAGTAAATCATATTGTTAGGTTGAGTTATTCATAAATATACTACTGCACTGAATTCGTTATGACAGTGGTGCTGACTAATTTAACTGTATAGATTGAATCAATATCAGAAAAGCTTGAACATGATAAAGAAGAATGTCAAAGATGCTACTCTGATATAGAAACCACAAAGGTTTGGACATCCTCATATTGATATATCTCTGTGCTTTTTCCAAACTTTTTTGGGATATCTCCCTTGACTTGACTTTTGCAATTTCCTAGGGTAAATGGCTCCCAACTCTGCGCACTCTTGTTTCAAAAATAAACAACACTTTTAGTCGTAACTTTCAAGAAATGGCTGTTGCTGGAGAAGTTTCACTTGGTATGTTTGGCAGTTCTTTTTTCTGTTGTTACGTCATTATTTACACTTATTTTCAGATAAAATGCTAATTTGTAACAAATTTTCCTGGCAGATGAGCATGGTCTTGATTTTGAGCAGTATGGCATTCTTATAAAGGTCAAGTTTAGGTGAGTTTCTTTTCCCTATTTGAGAGCGTTGTTTTGATTTCTTGCGTTGAGTAAATAATGATCAGCACACCACTTGCCCATTGCTATTACTAATGGAATAATGGTAATATTTCCCTGATAAAACCAAACTAGGTATTGCTATTGGTGGTTAAAAATATGCTGGATTAGAACCTGTGAGCAGAGATCAGTTTTACAATTCACTTAGCCATAGAGATTATATGGTAACTTGATTTTTTCTAGGCTGTGCATAGACTGATAGACATAATATTAAGATGTATCTGTTTACAAGAATAAAAGGCGAACAGGTCTGTAGTGTAGCCTAGTGGTTGCGAAGCTCTCGTAGCACCTACTAGCTCCCGGGTTCGACTCCCCTCGGGAGCGAATTTTCAGAGTTGGTTTGAAAAAGGTCACTCACTGGCCCCTTGGTCAAAACATGAGTTAAGCAACGACCTATGGTAGATGGGCCTCGAAGCACGGGTTAAGGCCCGAACCATGTGTGTGTGTAGGGGGGGGGGGGGTGTAGATCCATGTGTGAAGGGCCCAGGGTTCGTGGCCTTTCTCAGTTAGCTTTGGCTGAGCTTTCTTCTTAGCATAAAAAACCGTGGGGACGGTCTTTCCCTCATCGGTCGAGTTTTGGTGAAATATGAGACAAATAATCTTTGTTTGTTTTTGTTGAATAAATATCCATTCTTGTGATTTCTGTAACTGAGTTCACTTTATTACTCATTTTCCTTTCATCTAATAGTGTCCATGTGAATTACATTTTTCATTAATGAGGGACAATCAGATAGGCCTCCCTTTTCTAGGAAAGTCAGATCAGCTTCAATATGCTTTATCAGATCTTTTGTTTTCTATGGCTCCTATACTTTCCTAGACTCCTGGTGCTTTTCCCCATGCCAGTAGCTTTTATTCTTGAGCTATCTCTTTCACGATAATGACTTTCTGTTGTTTTCCTTTAATATGGGAGAGATCTTAATCATTAGTCAGGTGTTGCTCCATGAGAGTGGCGGACCCAGCCTAAAATTATAGCTATGGCGTAGTTAGATAGTACGTTTTTGAACTTGACAATGTAAAGAATATATAAGACATGGTAAATAAAATTAGTATGTTTTAGATGGAGCCTCCACATCCATGCTTCAATTATGAGGTCTTCTATTTGCTGTTAACCTGTTACTATTATGTTCTATTTAATATCTATTCAATATGTTAGTGCATTGCCAATTATTCTTTGACTAAAAATATTATTTATTTGGATAGTCATGTAAGTTGTAACCATCTTTGATTAGTTGTTTCTAGCAATGTTCATCCCTTTGGCGTTTAATTCCATGCTGCTTCTAGCAAGTAGTTTAAGGGCTTCCAGGAGGTTTCTGTCAGGCCTTTATAGTGTGGGTTTCTTTAATCAGATTGTTGTATTATTTTTCCTCAGGCAAACAGGTCAGTTGAAGGTGTTGAGCGCTCATCACCAATCTGGAGGGGTATAAAATAATCTATCAAATGCAATAATTCATTGTCAAAAAATATACCTTTTTATAATTACTATTGTATTTTCCTCTTGTTTATAGGAGCGATCAGTTTCTACTATCCTGTATCTTGTATCACTTCAAGATCTCACCAACTGCCCCTTTCGGGTCGTGGATGAGATAAATCAAGGCAAGTCGAATTGCACGAGTTCTCTTACACTGGCACTCAATGCTATGCTGAAATGATAACTAGTACTCCATGTTTGTAAGCATTGACAAGATAAATGTTTCCCTGAAAATTGCAGGAATGGACCCCATAAACGAAAGGAAGATGTTCCAGCAGCTGGTGAGAGCTGCCAGTCAACCAAACACGCCATAGTTAGTGACAGTACTCTTTACATTTCAGGAAGAATTTTTATAACACATCTGCCAAATGCCAACCCTCTTGTATCTTAATCGTAGATGTTTCCTTCTGACGCCCAAGTTGCTGCCTGACCTGGAGTACAGCGATGCATGCAACATCCTGAATATCATGACTGGCCCATGGACCGAGAAGCCAGCTAAAGGTATATATAACTGTGCTTAACGCTCGAACATTTTAGCATCAATTCTCGGTCTCAAATCCGTATTTGATGCACGCTTTCAGCTTGGAGCACCGGAGATTGCTGGAGGACAGTCATGAACGTGCACTGATGAACTGCAGATTTGAGTAGGGCACTCCACAGGTGGATTTGTCAACAATCAAAAGTCAGTCGTCTTACGCAGAAGCTATAATTTTGGGTAGTTCATTTGATGTTTGCTCGTACTCCATGTAGATAATTTAAGCTAAGCTCGGAATCAGGAACAGCAATGGACTGCTTTTTGTGATTTATTATTTATTGTAGTGGATAAGCTAGTGACCGATCCTTCAGCGTGCCCTTAATTCAGTGACTTAATAGGCTTGGCACTAAAAACTTATGCTCGTGTGTATATATATGTATCTTCTGTGTTCTAAACACCACGTCAGTGATAAGTAGTACTGTCGTCCTTACGCTCTGAACATTCTATATTTCTTTTTTGAAAAAAAAAACTGGTTGTTTTCATTGGCATTTGCGTGTATATGCTTGTGATGTGTGTATATGTGACGGTGTACGTGCGAATGTCTCTTCAAAGTAATAAAAAATAAATGGAATTTGTGATGGATGTGCACACTCTATGCTTTTGTGTGGAGCTCAAACTGATCTTGCTTCAGGGGTTTACTAACGGGTACTTAAGGGTTCCAAGCAGGTCCTGTTTGAAAGTTAAGATACGCTGCTGACATAAAATGGATATCTATTTGATTAATATGATAATTTAGCTTTCAAAAATAAACATAAAAGAACTAGTGTTCTAAGCAATATAGTAGAATATAAAGCTTTTGAAAGGATAGACTGGCATTTAGAATTTAGAAGCACACCATTTATGTTTTGTTTTGAACCAAAAAAAAAAGCAGGAAGGGGCGGCGTTGGGACGCACCAACTCTGCATGGGGTAGATTGGAACCTCTGACGTGAAGTCAGAGAGACGTGGTGACTGAAACATGGGTCCCAATGCTCGCGGGTCTACCTGTCAATGATCATGTCAGGGAGCAGTGTTGCCCGGTCTGGTCTGGCCTATACATGACTAGGCCCACGACCGAGAGCGACCGGCACGATACGTCCTAAACGAGCGGGTCAGGACATGTCAGCCAGGGGCCCTAATGGGTGATTAGTTGTGCCCCCCCGCGCGAGACACGGTCAGTTTTTGACCCTCTCGTCTCTCCTCTCTACTATATGTATACATACATATATACTTTATATACATACGTATAAACTTATACGTATATATATATATATAATATATGTATACATATTGCATATATTTATATTTTTAAATATGCATATATTTTTTATATACAAAATTTGTTTATGTATATATACGAAATATATCAACTTTATATACATATATATACAAAGTTTGTATATATGTGTAATATAAAAATTACACATATATAAACTTTATATACACGTATATAAACTTTATATACGTGTTTAATACGTGCATATTAAAAAAGGGAAAAACTGACAAAAATACAGAAAGAAAAAAAAAGTGCAAAAAAAAAGAAACCAGACTAAAAAGATACGAAAAGAAAAAAACAAAAAAAAAAGGTGCGTAAAAAAACGAAAAGAAAAAAGAGAAACCGCGGGCGCCGCCGCCGCACCCCCCCCCCCCCCCCCCCCCCCGCGGCCTCCCCGCGCGCGACACGTGGCCAGTCGCGCGGGGAGGGCGCGCGCGACTGATCGCTCTTTTCGGTGTCAGCCCACGAGCTGTACCAAACGGAAACGGGCTGTTACCTGTCAGTCCAGTGATATCTGGATTTCAAGATCGCAGGTATCGATCCGCCGTCCATTCTCGCAGAGTTGCATCACTGACCGTCGGATCGTCTCTTCCGCCCATTTCATTTGCCTCCTATACTTTCCCAAGTCTCAAACCCCCTCCCTCCCCTCCCTTCTCCCGCCGCCGCCGCCGCCGCCGCCGCCGGAGCATGCCGAGCGCCTTCCACTCCCTCCTCCTCCCCGCCATTCGCAACCCCAAACCTAGCCGTCGCCGCGGCCGCGGCCGCGGCGGCAGCAAACGCCCCAAGAAGACCACCAAATCCAAGAACCGCCTCGCCGACGCCGCCGGCGGAGACGCCACCGCCTTCCACCTGAAGACCTCCGCGCGCGCCGGTCCGGGGGGTGTCGGGAGCGGCCGGCGAGGCGGTGGGGGATGCCTCGTGCAGCCGCTCGGCAACCTCCTCCTCCTCGGCGGCGGCGGCAACCTCCGCGACGCGGGGCTCGGCGCGCTCCGCCCGCTCCCCGACGACGTCCTCCTCGACGTGCTCGGCCTGCTCGCGGCGCGCGACCTCGCTAGGCTCTCCGCGGCGTCGAGGGCGCTCTACGTCGTCGCCTCCCACGACCCGCTCTGGCGGGCGCTCGTCCTCGACGAGCTCGGCGGGGACTTCGCCTTCTCGGGCTCGTGGCGCGCCACCTACATCGCCGCCGCGTCGGGCGGCCGCGCCCACCTCCCCCCGCGGGGCCTAGAGATCAGGGGGTTCTACTCCGACTACCTCTTCCAGAGCTGGCTCTGCGCCAACATGGAGATGCGGCCGGAGTGGCTCCACCGGGACACCATCGATCGCCGCCGCGGCATGTCCGTCGAGCAATTCGTCTCCGAATTCGAGGAGCCCAATAGGCCGGTGCTTCTGGAAGGCTGCCTCGAGAGCTGGCCGGCATTGCAGAAGTGGACCAGGGAGCACTTGCTGAAGGTCTCGGCCGGGAAGGAGTTCGCCGTCGGGCCGGTGAGCATGACGCTGGATAGGTACCTCCAGTATGCCGACAATGTGCAGGAGGAGAGGCCATTGTACCTGTTCGATGCCAAGTTCACCGAGAAGGTGCCGGAGATGGGGAGGGACTATGAGGTGCCGGCGTACTTCCGAGAGGACCTATTCGGGGTGCTTGGGGAGGAAAGGCCGGACCACCGATGGGTTATCATTGGGCCGGCGGGTTCAGGGTCGTCGTTTCATGTTGATCCGAACTCGACATCGGCGTGGAATGCTGTGATCAAGGGAGCCAAGAAGTGGGTGATGTTCCCACCGGAGGTGGTGCCGCCAGGAGTTCATCCAAGTGCGGATGGAGCAGAAGTCACTAGCCCTGTATCTATCATGGAATGGTTCATGAATTTTTATGGGGCATGTAAGACCTGGGAAAAGAGGCCTGTTGAGTGTATATGCCAGGCTGGAGAGGTGGTTTTTGTGCCTAATGGATGGTGGCATTTGGTTATCAATCTGGAGGAATCTATTGCGATTACTCAGAATTATGTGAGCAGGTTAGAGTTCACATCTCATGCTTCTGTGTTGTTTTTATTGTTTCACTAGACGCATGACTTTGTTGTTAGAAATTAAGCGACCATCAAGAAGTGCTCTTTTATGGCCTTCTGTGGTAATGAACATAAAAAAGGGCATCACCATGCCAGTAATAACAGTGTATAGAACAAATTAGAATCTCCAGTACAAATTCAAAATAAAATCCAATGTTCTAGCTTGATGCTTTTAAGCATATGTTCATTCACAAACAATCTCAGTGGTGCACTTATGCTTTTACTTAATTCTATGGATGTTAGCTCTTAAGAGATTCAAGTGTATGTATGTTCCTTGGTCGTTTGTAGGATTTACAAATGACGATCAACTGAAGAAAAGTTTCTGCCAAATAATAATTAATGTCAATTGTCTTTCTGGTTCTAAAACTATTTAAGGTCAACAAAGGCTTATTTCTATACTTTACAAATGATGCCCTCTTCACTCATCGAGTCAAAATTGACTCTGTGTGTAAGCTTCTTAGGAGTAGCAATTAACAAAAGTAGTAGCTGGGTTCTCCTGATGATGCCAGGTGCTAATGGAAGTATCGTGTAGTGTTGACGAAGGTCCCTCCTGATGATCCTCCTTTTGAAAGAAGGCATGAATCAGGAGAGTGTTCTCATTTCAATCTGGGTTGCTGTATAGCTTTGATGTGGAATCCTCTTGAATCTTGTTTAATTGCTGAACTTGATGTGTCCATTAGTCTGCATGATAACTGTTGCCTAATCCTGTTACATCTTTATAAATGACATGCTATCTCTTCTTTTCCCCTTTGAAATATTCAGGAGGAATCTGTTGAATGTTCTTGACTTTCTCAAGAGGCCCAATGCAAGTGAACTTGTATCAGGGACTACAGACAGGGTAAACCTGCATGACAAGTTCCGCAATGCCATCGATATGACTTATCCTGGGATGATTAAACAGCTTGAACTTGAAGCTCAGCAGAAGGCTGCTGCTCGCAAGAAGAAAGTCTCGTTCTGGGAATCTGCGGTAGATGCCAATACTGGAGGATTCAAGTTCTCATTCTGATTTCGTTTCTAGCAGCTAGGTCTGTCAGTCTGATACTTGATTGCTGTTCTTGGTGAAAGTTCGACGATTTTGCCATTCCATTTAAATGCTCAATCACATCTGATTTCCTACCTGAATTCAGGTTTATGAGCCTATGCATTGGCTGAATCTGTCTTAACTGTATCATCTTAAATTTTGGAGGAATGTAGTCCCAGACATGTATTTCATTGTTGTTGTTGTTGTAACATGTAGCTTACACAATAATAAATTGATCATTGACCTTGTGCAATCTCCTATCTTGTCTGACTTCCCAGATGTGGCCTCTAATCTTGTATTCTGATGTGGCCTCTAATCTTGTATTCTTAGATGTTAGCTTTGGTCCTTTGGACGCCTTAAGTTGATTAGTGGTACATATTTTTGCTGGTGACCGGGCGCCGCTAAGTATTTGACTCTCTGCGGAATCTTGCTTCAAACTGTATCATGATTCATGACAGGGCAATGAATTCACATTACCAAAAGGAATAGAGTTGTATGTTTCATATAGACCTAGTTTATTGGATTAAACATCCAAATCTTAGCTAAAATACCTCCATTCTCTTTTAAATGCAGGCAACATTAGTATCTTTCGACCAATTACAAAAGTACTACGTATTTTCTTTTGGCCAATTACAGAAGTACATGCCTTCGCCTTGTACATAGGTTTTACTTAGTTTAATTTGCTTCGTAACATTAGGAGGAAGAACGCTCCTCAATCTTCAGAAGGCTGCAGGTGTATCTGACTTTGTTCTGTTAAGGCTTACACATCATGTACAGCTGCATGTTTGTAACTCTCAATTGTCAACATGACAACATGGGCATACAGGAGATACTAGTAGATTACAACAAGTTACATCATGTGTATAAGGCTCTAGGTACATATATGCATCCATATTAGTCTTTACGCCTTTTGCTCCCAAATAACAACTGAAATCTGTACAATTATTCCAGGAAGCTTCAGCTTTTCAGGGATCACTGCAGCTGAAAATCCAACCTCTTGTATATACCAGGCAGAAGCAAGATCCCAAGAGGCAAAAACTGCTGCTTGATCCATGTATGGCTCACCAAAACAAATGTGCAATGACCATGACATGTGTGAGAAGGTGTTTTTCTGTAATCGTAAAATCAATCGACGGTCAACCAAATCTTTGTCCGTATCATCCTAAGCAAGCGTTCTCAACCATCTGAGGAGCCCAAGAAGACCCGCATCTAGTACAGGAGATCTTTGTTCCAGTCCTGGATGAGGATCAAAGCAGCAAACAAACGTCATTTTTCTGCCAATATCAGCTTATGTTGTTCATCAGCAGACAAATCTCTCTACTTCTTAGTCCCTAAGACCCTAACATAAATAAAGCTCCCAATCCTTCAAACTCAGTTCATTTTAGGGGGATGTTAGTGGAATCTGAACTTACCAATATCAGCTGCAACTCGATGAGCACACATGATCCCTGAAAATGCCACAGCAATTACACCTTGCCCAGGAAAACAGCTGTCGCCAACACAGTACAAGCCATCTATTGACTGTAAAATAAGCAGTAAATTTTCAGTCCAACAATATTGCAGCACAAGAAGATTTCAGGACATCAAGTCAACAATGCATATTAACTTACAGTAGTATTGAAAGGCATTGCTAGCAATCCCTTTGGTTTACCCCGTGGCATGGGTCCATATGTACCATCATTTCGTGCAAGAAATCTTCGGTGTGTTTTTGGTGAGCCTACCTGACAACACCAAATGTTCAACAAGTCGAAAGCGTGTTAGCACTAGAATCAAAACTATCCCACTACAATTTTTTGCATGATAGCAGCATTTAAAGGTCAAACAAAAATTAGTCAAGATCTGAAAAGAACAGTCTTAGATCCTGACGTGGAAGAACTATAAGAACCTACCTCCTTGAGGACTATTGAATCCTGAAGACCAGGGAACAGCTTTTTTTCAAGCCTCTTTATTATCTCTGTCGCCACAAACTCCTTTTTCTTCTCATAATCCTTCCTGGACAGATCCTGTGGTGGATATTAGGGATAAATAACTAAATAAGTACATTGGTACAAAAGGCTTAGTTTCTCACAATTTGAAATAAATTAGATTACAGCAAGAGCACAGTCCATACTTCCCAATCCTCTATCCCTGCAGTTGTAAAAATATGAAGTATATGGTGTCCTTCGGGAGCCAAGGATGGGTCAAGCACTGTAGGGATACTTAAAAATATGCTTCCATAAGGCTTCTCCAAATTAGCCCAGTCATCCTGGCAATTGTAATTAGAATTAAGTTATTATGGACTAAAACTGTTGTGTACCAACTTAGCATTGTGTACCCATTGCCTGCGATATCTGATACCCACAGTGGAGTCATACCTACCTCAAGTACAAAATGGTGGCAATCAGTATCAGCAGGCAAAACTGAGGCTTTGACACCCATATGAATGGAAAGGAATGATGGTGCTTTAACATAATTCTTTTGGAAGTTTTTCTCTTCTTCTGGAAGCTCTTCAACTTTCAAGAGTTTACCTTTGAGTAGAAGTAATTGTTATTTTTATGGACAAGTACAAGTAGTTAACAAATAATAACTCAAGAACAAAACTGAGTTGTGAATTTTGAGCAAAGGTTGTGAAACTTTCAGCAAATATATTGTAACAAATGAATTTCAACGAGCCGCATATTTTTCAAATAAAAATAGATAAGCAGGATTACCAAATGTATCCCATCTGGTAGCATTCGATATCACTGTTTTAGCAAAGAACTCCTTCCCATTTGATAACCTGACTCCAACCTATAGTAATGAAATGCTCAGCTAACAAGTCGATAAAAGCTCCAGATATTTAGTCTAAGTAAGATGAACTTACAGCTTTGCCATTTTCTAAAATTACATTGGTCACATTAGCCTTGTAGCGTATTTCACTGCCTTTGTCAACAAGCCCATCTGCCAAGGACATAGCAATACCACCAACACCACCAACTGGATAGTTAATTCCCCCGAAGTGCCTATCGCACAAGACCTGTTATTTCACCCTTGAGATAACAGAAATTTAAATGAATCAGAAGCAAAATTCTGAGAGTCATGCATTCCACTTACCATGCTTGCATTAATCATGGGTGTTTGCAAGGCATTGACTGTGCTCACAATAAAGCACTACAAACAAAGTGAATAAACTGGTGTTAACAGAGAATCACATGGTCGACGAAAGAAAAATTGAACAAGTGAGTAAACTCACAAATATCTCACACCTCAGCATCTATGAAGGAGAGTAACTGCTGATCTTTTATGAACTTGCGAGCAATATCCCCAGCATTCTGTGGCAGATAATAAGCTGCAAGAGAGATAAAGTCATGAGTTCCATTGTATCAAGTCAACCAATCTGATTAAGCAGTAAATATGATGTACTGATCAAGTTCTCCTCTCAATCATCCTTTCATTGGTTTTTGGAATTGCATTTGATTCAGCTGGAGCTTTTCCATAGGGAATACAATGGGTCAGCTACAAAATCTTGTAGAGGAATATATGGATGCGGTTCTTATACCTAGCGTCAAACATTCCAGAGGCTTTTGAAAAAATTGCCCAAAAAGATATAGAGGCTCCTCAAGGGACTTCAGCTCCAAAGAATTTAATGAATTGAAGATCTGCTCATATATGAGAAAACAACTGTACTTGATATATGCTTGCAAAGAGTGAATTCAAAATACCAAAAAGAAAAAAAAAAGTAGTTGTAGATAAGAGTGGAGAATGAAAATGGTATCACAGTACCTTCCAACATGTGCCATAGAATTTCAGGATTCCTTCCTTTTCATGAGGAAATTTATTAACCAGCTCCGTGACGAAGTCATCATACTCTCTATGCACAAGAACTGAGAGGTCACCAGGTAGGTGGAAATGAACCGTAGAAGGATCCGGTATAACTTCCATCTTATGCCCAACTGCTTCTAGTGCTTGTGTAATCAAATTCAAGTTCCCCTGGATCACAGACACAAAGTCATACTTAAGATAAAATCAACACTCAAGAGACAAACAAACATTATCGGCCACTAGTCCCACCCACACATGGCATTACTCTCAGCAACAGCAATATTGCACACCCATTCACCCAGGCATGCCCACTGCCAAGTGCCAACCTATATTCCTAAGTTGGACACCTGTAGCTGCGATTTTCGCCATCATCGCAACATTCCACTCCAATCAGGTAAAGTACCTTCATATCAGGGCATTACGAGGCATAAATGCACATGAAAAGCAATAACTTTCTCATCGTCTAGCCAACAACATCCAAATCAATCCCTACTTTCCCTTCCCCAATTCTTGCCGTCCTCGACACCGCACTTCACATAGTGCTCCCAGCAATCAATCACTCACTCAAAACCAAATTCGCCAACGCAAGATCCCCAGAATATACTAGCAGCAACGCAATCATCCCAATTCTCATCTACACCCAACCGTGCTCAGTCACTGTCCTCACCTTGTCGGAGAAGCCGAACATGACGGAGGAGCCGACGTCGAAGGTGAACCCGTCGCGGCGGTAGTACCCGGAGCTCCCCCCGGGGATGACGTACTTCTCCAGCACCAGCACCCTCGCCCCCTTCGCCGCCAGCTGCGTCGCCGCCACCATCCCCCCGATCCCCGACCCCACCACGATCGCGTCGTACTCTCCCCCACCCTCCTCCTCCTCCTCCGCCTTCACCACCGTCTTCTCCGCCGCCACCGCAGCCGCCGCCGCCGCGCCCGCGCCTCTCCTGGTCCCTCGTCCCAGTGGGCGGGCGGTGGACGGCCGGCCTACTACTGCTCCGGCGGCGGAGGGAGCGAGGAGCCGGGCGCACGGGCGCGCGGCGGCGAGGAGGAGGAGCGGCATGGCGGCGCCGGTGAAGCGCGGGAGCTCGAGCTGGGTGGGGTTTTTATATGGGAGGAGAGGCCGCGGTGGAATCTGCAGCGAGAGGATTCCGCCGCGGGAGGTGGTGGAGGTTAGTGGAGGGAAGACGAGGGCGCGGCGGATGAGGCGAAGTGGGGGGCCCCACATGGCAGCGAGAGGCCAGGGCGAAGTGGGCCGGTGACCGTTGGTGGGCCCGCCATGGGCGGCGACGAGGTTGGGCTGCGCATTGAGCAGCCCATGGGCCCCGCTTTGCTTCGCTTATGTAATTGCCCACGTGGCACACAGTAATAGCGGGGTTAGTCGGGCTGGGACCCCACGTGTCGGCGACACGTTCCCGCGCCCATTTTTCTTTACATTATCCTCGGAGACGGTGGCCGACGTGCCGTTATTACCTCTCTCGAAAGCCGCGCCCCTCGCACGCGCTCACCGCCACCGCGCTCACTGACGTCGTGGCCCCACCGCCTCTACCCCCCACAAAAGGCAATCTCCACCGTCACCTACACCTACCCCACCATAAAAGGTCACTGACAGGTGGTCCCCGGAGAGCGGGTCGGGGCAGGCGAAGCGGTCAAAACGTACTTAAAAGGCGACCCGCTTGTCTCACTCTCTCTCTGCTACAGCTAGCCTACGCGGTTGACATGTGGGACCAGCTTTGATGGTGGCCCCACGTGTCGGTGTGTGGGTAGGTGGGGGCGGCGTCGGGGTGACGACGGGTGTCTCGGTTGGGGTGAGGGTGGGCCCCACTGGGGGGTGGGGTGGTGGTGGCCGAGTGGAGAGGAGGCACGCGCTTGCTCGCCTCGTCGTCTCGATACCTTTCTTCTCCTTTCCCCATCGCCTGAGGTTGGAGGAGGAGGCGAAGAGGCTAGCTAGCTAGCTAGGGTTTCGTGCTCCCCATCGCCTCGCGCGCGCAGCCGGATCCGATCGGGCGTCCTCGTCGGCGTCGGCGGCGGTGCCCCTGGTAAGGCCGGATCCCGATCCTTCCCGTTCGGTTGCGGTGGTGGGTGGTGTGGGGGGCGTCGGCGATCTGGGGGCGGTTGGGCGAGCTGGATCCAATTTTGGTGGGGGGCGCGGGGTTGGATTCCTCGGGTTGTGGGGTGGGGTTTGGATGGGGGGGAATTGGAGACGATGTGGTGTGGGTTGCTGGGCTTGGGTCTAAGTAGGGATGTGTTTGTTCGGGTTTGGGGTTTGATGTGGTGAGAATTGGGGGGGTGTTCGTGTTGTGCGATTAGGGGAATTCGCGGTATGCTGCGTGCTTTTGTTGAATTGTGTGAGAATTTTGGATTTTAGGTAGTTCTATTGTGGGGTGGGGGGTTAATTGATTTGGGCGTGACTTTGGATCGTGATTCCGGGGGACCTGAGCCGTGCCGTGTGAAATCGCGCTGATTGGAAGGGTACTCGTTAGACCAAATTGTTCTGTTCTGGGGTTTATGTTTGATTTGGTCGGCGTTTGCTATGGTTTGGAGGTATTAATTGGAGAGAATTTGAGCTGGTTGAGGCTCTACTGAGTAAAAATGGGTCTTGTGCTGGAACTATGACTATGATTACATAGCATTACCTGATAGAATCATTATGGGGCTTCTGGAATTCTGATATGGGGAATATAACTTTCTTATTTTTCCCATGTTTGGCTTGATGAGTTTTGACATAACTGGTAGTTTTTGTTGGCTAATATGTTCATTTGCTCGGAGTATATATCCTATGAAATTTGGCATAAATCTTGCAAATCTAGTTTTCATTAGGGATAGAAGTTCTTGAAAAAAAATGAACTATTGAAAGGGATTAGGGAGGATTTGCACTACAGTTTTACAATATCTCAAGATCATTTTCAACTAACTCCCCCAAGTGCAAAAGATCATACTTGGTGACTAGCGAGCAGTGAATTCGTATGCACTATACAGCAAATGAAAATGAGTTTAACAATGCATTTTACTTGGCTACACAACTTATCTGTGGTAGTTTTTTTTTTTTTGGCAACTTCGGAAAGCTATACTTTGTTAAAACTGAATTTGAACACCTGTGCCATTGTTTACAGGCTCTTTTTTTCAACAATATAACATGTTTGTTTGAAGTGTATACTATATTTGTTTTCATGGGATCATTTTGGCCTCAGCTGTGAATAACTGATGTGTTTGCTTTCCATCGTGAAGCCATTTTGAGACTTTGGTCAATTGAAGTGTTTATATTCTAAGCCCTTCTTTTCTCCATATTCTAGATATCAGGGTTGTGATTCCGTTGCAATGGCATCTGGAACTGATGAGAAAGCCAAGATGGAGGGTTTGACATCAGCTGCAGCCTTTGTTGAGGGTGGGATTCAGGATGCATGTGATGATGCATGTAGTATCTGCCTTGAGGCGTTCTGTGAGAGTGACCCTTCCACAGTAAGATGCCTTATCTTCAATTGTATGTTTTTTCTCATATATGACATTCTTTTAACCATTTTACTGTGTTTCTTTGTTATGTAGTTGACTGGTTGCAAACACGAGTTCCACCTCCAATGCATTCTTGAATGGTATAATATTGACCCCAGTTTATGCATATCATTGGTGAAAAATTCTTATATTTCTGCTGTGCGCTGTACTTTGTCTGTCTGAATTTATTTGAGTTGTTCCTGGATCAACTGCAAGCATGTTGACATTATATATCAATATCAAACTATTTGGGTCAGTTTTGATTTCATGTGGTCTGCTTTGCATGCTTGAGGTTTTGGGTAGACTATCAACTGTTCTTTTTCTATTGAGGAGTTGTTATAAAATTCAGTGAAGGAATGAACCAGACTTCTAGTACATAATATCCTGCTCTCTCTAGGGTGCTAATCCCATATATTTGTGCATTGATGACCATGATACACCTACTGTCAACTTTTTACACTTCTTCCAGTTTGCATTAAACGTCAGTGTGACTAGACAATATACCTAAATACTTTCAACTATCAAAGTATCTACCTATTAGTATAGTTTCCATGTGCTAATTTCAGTATTTCCATACATTCCTATGGATGCATGCATATCATGATTGTTTAATTTTATTGAGATTAAATTTCTGAAAGCCCTACTACCTTTGGTAAAACCATCACAAAATCACATTTTCAAGTGATTGTTTCACAACATTTGATCTTTCGAAACATTTGACAAAACTGAACTTTAGTTATTTCCATCATACTCAATGTACTTGGCCCCGCTTGATAGTTACTAGCATATATGTTCCATTGTGAATTTGGCTAGGTTTGTGAGACTAACAGCTGGTGTCGATAGAATACAATGATAATGCTTAAAATGTAATTTTGTGAATCCTTTTTTTAATAAATAAATGAGGCCTGTTATGAATTTTTTTCTCAAGATTGCAGTTTGTGATAGCTTTAGCAAATGTAGTGCTGTTTTATGAAAATGTACTCCTTTATTAATTGAAGGGGTGCTGTATTATAGAATTATTCATAGTTTTGTTCATATTACAGTATAGGTAAATAAGATTTGCTATATATTTATATAGATCCTTCTTATATATAGTGGAATTGTGAAACTTCAGTGGTAGTTAACTAGCTGTAACTTGTAAGGGGATTTCTCCAGAGATTATGAATGAGACTTCACATGGCAAATTCCATTATCAGTTCTTTTTTCTGTGTAAAAAGATTTTTCATATTGATGATCGGTGGTCCTTTTGCATAGGTGTCAGAGAAGTTCTCAGTGTCCTATGTGTTGGCAGCCTATCAGTTTGAAGGATCCTACCAGGCAAGTCGTCAAAATACTTTATGTTTTCTTTGCCTATACAGATATCAGGCAGAATTTTAACATGTAAAAGGGTACTAACCTCTGTCCTACTAATATGTCAGTCAAGAGCTGCTCGAGGCAGTGGAGCGTGAAAGGAATGTAAGGACCAATCAAACTCGAAATACAACTATATTTCATCATCCTGCTCTTGGAGATTTTGAGGTTCAGCATGTATGTGTTATGAAACTAACTTGAGTTTTGATATATTCCTCCTGATTTGACTAGTGAAGCATTTTCTAGTGTTAACCTAATTAGCAAGATGAACTTTTGCAGTTACCTGTTGTTGGTAATGATGCTGAACTTGAAGAGCGTATATTACAGCACCTAGCAGCAGCCGCTGCAATGGGAAGGTCACACCACCTTGGTAGAAGAGAAGGACACAGGGGTCGTTCCGGCTCTCATGGTCGTCCACAGTTCTTAGTTTTTTCTTCGCATCCAAACATGCCTTCTGCTGGTTCAGTTTCTTCATCGTCCGTTCAAGGGGAAGTGGATAATGAATCAAGTCCTGTCCACACAACTGGTGAATTATCACTGCATGCTAACACCCATGAAGAAGCAGGCAATCAAAGTCCTGGGATGCTTACCTACGATGCTGATCAAGATGCTGTTGTTTCATCTGGAAATAGTACCCCTGTATCTAGCCCTAGGTTTTTCAACAGGTAAATTGAGTCACCTATATGCATGCACTATGTCCTTATGTTATTTTTTTTTTATGATAACCAATATGATGATCCTGGTGTATCAGGAGGCATTCCACTGGGCAATCAACTCCAGTAAACAATGACAGAGCTGGGCCTTCAGATCTTCAGTCTTTCTCAGACTCTCTGAAGTCTCGCTTAAATGCTGTCTCTATGAAGTATGGAGTTTTATTTTCTTAAGTTGCTTCGAAAGTTGTCTATCAACTTTTATGTTAAATCTGTTTCTCCTTTTGTCCGATTCAGGTACAAGGAATCTATTACAAAAAGTACTCGAGGATGGAAGGAGAGACTTTTTTCGCGTAATTCATCTGTGGCAGATCTTGGTTCTGAAGTAAGAAGAGAAGTTAATGCTGGAATTGCGTCTGTATCAAGGATGATGGAGCGTCTGGAAACTAGAGGTAGTAATGGTAGAACAAGTGATGGCCCAGCAACATCCACTTCTGAAGTTATTCCCAGTACAGAATCAAGCAATGAGAGAGTTACAGAAAACAATCCAACTACTGCAGCGACAAGTACTAGCAACACTTCTGCGTCTTCTGCCCCTTGTGTTACAACAACCGGTTCAAATTAGCATGTTATAGGTTCCGAAAGAAGGCCTGCACATTCCCATTCTTCTCCATCAAAGGTACTACATTTTTCAACTGAAAGATAATTATTGCGATATATGTAGTTTTAGTATGCATTGCTTCTAGACGGAAGGATAATTTATGCACTCAACCGTGGCTGTCTTACCTTGTAATTTAGTCATTTAGTTCTAGTTAGGTTAAGGGTTAGTTATTGGTTGACTCTCACATTTGAGAAAATGCCATTTATGTAGAAACGGGAATTTCATTTTTTTTTTTTTACATCCAAGCAAGAGACGCTGCCAACAATTATGTTTAGTTAAACAAATATGGATATGGGTTACGTCCATTTATTAGCTCCAAATGATTATCTTAGTTCAACTGTCTGTTTGCTCACAACTGATTCATGTTACACGGATTACAGGATTGCCATTGCCAGGCATGGGCAGGTGACCAAAAGCAACGTCATGATGTTGTCATCCTCAGCATTGCATAAATCACCTCCAGAAAATCGGAATGACAAATTTGATGTATTGGTTTGATAAAAGGGCTCAGCCCGAGGTATTACCTTAGGATGCCGATTTGTTCTGCTTCATCTATGTAAAAAGGGAAAAAAATCAGGGACAAGTTTTTACCGGTATAAATAATGGATTTGGTGACATAATAGCAATCGTAATCGTGATAAATATGATTGATACAGCAAAATTTTCCTACTGTGCGAGAAAGCCAAACTCATCGCTTTCTACCTCCTGTTAAACAGGATGTTTGAACAGTCGCTCTGTTCGTTAAATTGTTTTCATAAAAGATTTGCTCTCAGCAACCCACAAATTTTAAAAAAATCATGTAAATTCTGCGAAATCTAGCTGCTGCTCTTTTTTCTTTTTCTTTTTTTTTTGCCGTTGTGTGCAAACCTCACCGTTCTGTAGTTTTAAGTGCTGACCTGCCAGATTTGCCCTGCGCTCACGTTTCTGAAAGTAGTTATCTTTGAGCCTTGTCAAATTTTTAGGGAGAACCTGGCTAATTTGAAACAAGCTTCATGGTTTTCAACTTTTTTTTTCCCTAAATGCTACTGCACTTAATATTTTCAAGGTCGGATTAGGCAAACTTATATCACGTTCTATCAAGTTAAAAAGTTAAGTCCACAAGACCACAACAGAATATATTTGCTGGCAGCAAAAACTGGAACTTGAAGGGGAGGTAGCTAGCTCAGCAACATATGGCATCGTTAAATGCCGTATTGTGAAATATATTTGTCAATAACAAAACAAACATGACTTTCACTTATATGGCATTGTGAAATGAAAACATGTGTCAACAACAAAAACTATAGTACTACAATTCAGGGTGTAGGTTACTAGCTCAACAACAAAACTGCAGTTCAGAATTGCGTGATGGCTAGTACATGTTGCAAGTGGCACCAAAATCGTTACAGCTGTACCCATAGCGGAACATTCTTCCGACTGATTAAGCAACTATCCCTACAAAGTCGCTAAGAAACCAATAAAAGAATATTTTCTGTCAGGGGAATGAGAAACCCTAAAGAATAGCCTCAATCCTTTGCCTCTTGTGATCTTACAACTGACAAGTAGATATGCCTCTGAAGATTACCACAGGGTCAAGATGCCATCTCCAGGCAAAGATTAAGTGCTGACTTAACTAGATGAACGTTCATGTCTCACACAAACAAGATCATCTAGCTTGTTTCCATCCATCTTGTACAGAGATACGCCGCCCATCTGGACATGGTGTTCCTGAGCCTCCATTCGTAAGCTGTCGAATGGGAGTACCTCCCACTTCTTGTAGTTTGAGTTCTTTCGTGTTTCGCTCATGTCTGGAGTTCCTGATACAGGTCCGTAATCTGGGTCAACTGTTCCCCATACCTTGCAGTTGCTAAATGGCCCCATTTGATCAGATTGACCAGTTTCATGCCTTTTTAAACGAAAAGCCGCAGCATGCGCTGTTCTGATCTCTTCCCTGCTAGGTATATCCGACCAATCTTCTACCCTCTTTGCTCTCATGGGGGAATGGATTCGAATTACCTACATACAGGAAACAGCAATTAGACAAGACAACTTCATATAGACAAATCAGACGAAAACATGGGCGAGAGCCTGGAGGCTTACTCCAAGGCACTCCAGAAGTTGATAATAAGCCCGCCCTTGCAGTGGATTGTGTCCTTTCCTTGGGGGTGAGAAGTACCTTGTCCTGAAACAATGAAGTGGGCATAAAACATCCTTGCACAAAAATCATAGAGAACAATAGTACCATGGATATCTACATATAACACATCCATGCATTGACTTACCATTCTGTGTAGTTAGGGTCAACTGTGAATCCATACATGTCGATAATATCACACATGGAAAGGGCCAATTCTATTGACTTCATACCAGTCCCTTTAGCACCTCTTCTCAAGACTATGCCTTGAAAAAGATAAACTGGGTTTGGAAGTTCCTGCCAGTTAAACAATTGCCAAGTATTCAGTGTGAATGATTTCAGTCCCCAAAAACCATAGTAACAAGAAGAAAATCACAACAGCATGAAATTCATGCTTCACATTAGTATGATTCAAGAAGAGACAGATAGTGAATTGTACAACATGCTCAGCTGGACGAAAGAAAAATGTGATCATATAACCTTTTACCTTTATCACCACATTGATTTCTTTGTGCGTCAAACTTTTTATAATAAGAACCTCATCAGCTGCAACAAAAGCAGGACAGTTAGACTCCTGTTTAAAAGCTCATCTAGTGGTGACTACTATAAAAAGTGATCTCATGCATCTAAAATTTATTAGAAGAGAGCAACTTAAGTGAAGTATAATAAATTCCTATAAGAACTAGTTAAGCTACAAATAAAAGTTATCTGGTGTTATTACACAAATGTCCTTGTATGGAATAATATATCAGTCCTCAAGTGATGCACAATACTAATTGTCTCTGCAAGCTTAACAAGGCATCTTCCAAGTTGCGAAAACCAGAAATGAACGACATTGCCATGTGCTTTCTAATAGTTCGAGGATAATAGAGAACACCAATACGAATATTATATTTTCTCTCATTTATGAAAAAGTAAATTAAAACACTATCAGGATTGAAGTTATCTGGAAGAAACCAGGATTACAGCATTACAGGAGCCCTTTAGTATTGGCGCCATGTTTCGAGCAGCACCCCTGACAACCAGTCGAAAGTCCCTTTTCAACCCAACATATTTTGCATACTTCTGCAGGCCAAAGATAAAATAAGAGCAAAATTAGTAAACGAGTGTCAATCTGTGCCAACTTTAGAAGAAAATATAATTTTTAGATGTCCGGAGTTAGGATAGAAGACACCTAAAATAACAAGAAGCTAATAAGATGGTAAGGGGTTCAGGGTAGGCATTAAGAAGAGATAATGGAGTAATAACTTAACAGGAGGAGCTTAGCTGCCTACGGGGTCAACAAGAACACACTAAAATAGGCCATTCACATAAGTTAGCTTAGATACATATGAAGAACTCAATGAGATTACCTTATTAACAGGTGCTTCATTATCTCGGAACACAGCATCATGTGCATCAATCTCTTGTCCGAACTCTGTTTTCAAGAGATCCCCTGAGTTACCAACAACAGCACATGTTGCAAACTGGCGAGGATGAAAAGGAGGCTTAGCAGGGAGTAAAACACTAAGAAGCTCTTCGCACAAAGTACGATTGTAGCATTTGTCAGCACCGCTGCATATTTTTTAAAGCACATTAACCAGTATGCGGATTAATATCACTTCGTTACGAAGAATAGTGCAAATGTGCAACAAGTATCAAACTTACAGCTGTGCAATCCTTTTGGCTGCATAATCCAACCACCCATCAGGTCGCACATCTAAGTACTCCCTTGTCAACACAGTCGTCATGTTACGGTACTGGCATCATATTAGCATTAACACATAAGTATATATTCTAATAAACACGCTATTTCATAATTCATAAACCATGTACTAACCTGTTCCCACAGAAGGATAGTTTCACAGACATCATAGTTGTATTCTAGTGGTTCAAAATATTTGAACTGAGTGTTGTACTGCATAAGTCAAGAGAAGTGATATCTTGAGTGGACCTTTGTTGAAGGACACAAATCCGTTAACAGAAGTAACTGCATGTGAACATGACAGGGAATACTTACCCAAGTGCTGTTGGTTCCTTTAGGAAATCTAAGGACTAGCTTGCAATGATCAATAATATCTGCTGTGAGGCCAAGTCCCCTTCTTGCCTAAATAAAGTTGAGATTTCAGAAGCAAGCTAGAAAAGAAGCAAGAGAGTAAAGAACATGTAAATGAAACTTCTACTGCTGATCAAAGGAAAATGCTGCAAATCTGTAACTTATAATACTTGAGAAGGTCTAAAACTGAAACTGAGTTTCACATAGATTCTAGATGACCATTTTGCAGATTGCCTCATTGTTCATTATGGAACGGTGTCCTATAAATCGCATCCTTTCTCCGACCAAATTCATGCATAACAAACAAGAACTAAACGTAACAAATAAGAACCAGCAATTTGATGAATAATGTGATCCCACGATTGACTGATTGCAAAGACACCATGCATGGATGAACAATTCATGGTTGTTTCAGCGGACACGACACACGGGTAGACCATAACAGTATAACACTAGTAGCTAATTCACTGCCCCTGCCCTTCACTATGACACAATCCACAATTACTGTGATCTCAAATTGATCTCTTCAAAGCAGAAATGTGCTTAGTTAAAAACAATCAAGGCTTCCATGGCAGGACAATTATTTGAATTCAAGAGAGCACAGAGCAAGCCCGGGTCACGCACCACGCACTGCTGGACGCGGGACTGGAAGCCCGAGAGCGCGCGGACCTCGTCGGAGTCCAGATCCAGCCTACTCGCCAGCCCTGCAAGAGAATCCATCCCTCCCCATCAATCCCACACAACGAAGGGGAACGAAAGCTAGGTTTTCGGGAGAGCGCTCTCACTCGGAGCGGTGAAGAATGAGGACTGGATGGAGAGGACGGCGAGGCAGAAGGCGAGGGCCAGCCCCAGAAGTAGCACCACCGTGGGCCGGCGCGGCGGCGGCGGCAACGACGACGGCGGCGGCGGCGCCCTCGCCATCGCCGGATCGGAGGCGGATGCGATGCTTCCTTCTCCTCCGCTTCACTCCACTCGTGGGAAAAGGCAGAGAGGAGGGGGTTAAAGCTCTCCTTTTATTTTCTTTGTTTTTACACTCAAAGTTGCTTCTAAGGTGGTGTTTGAATCTTCTGAAGATAAAGATGAATATAAAGTGTTTCACATAAAACGAGGTAGTAATAATGTGTGATTAATTAATTTTTAATTATTACAAACTTGAAAAATAGATTAATCTGACATTTTAGAACAACTTTTATATAGAAAGTTTTCGCACCAAACACACCGTTTAACCGTTTGAAAAGCGTACCACGAAAATCAAAGTTTATCCTTCATTTATAGAGGATTTGAACGGGCCTAAATGGGACTAATCATTTGAAACATAATGCTAGGAGTATTTGAATTTGAACTAATGATGGTTCATCAAACATGTTCAGTTTGCTTTAATTTGATACTACAATCCATAAAAGAGAAAATAGTATGTCAAAATTGGCTTCAACTGTACTAGTACAAGTTTTTGCAAATGGCCAAATGGGATGCTATTGAATTAATCTAGGAGAATTCGATTTTGATTTAGATCCTACTCCCCCGTCCCATAATATAAGGTGTCCACGCATTTCCAGATTCTACCTTCAAAATATTTTGACCAACATTCAAGTACAATATGAATTAAATTTAATTGCTAAAAAATATATCATTGGATTCACATTTGAATTTACTTTCATATGGTCAGGATGGCATATCTTAAATTTTGCAAAATTATAATGGCATGGTTCCAATTTTCCCTATAATATATGAGAAATTATAAGACAAATATTAGTTTTGGAGACCATGTCAAATTTGACCATGTCTTATAATATATTATAGGATAGAGGGAGTATCTGAAAAGCAGAAATTTTCTTTTTGACATAGGATCAACAAATCCATTAACCAGAGGCTCTAGGGAAGCCGCCAGAGACCAGTGGGATACAAAGACAGGACTTGGCTCATTAACACATTCAACCCTATCTCAAAAGTAGAAATATTTAACTATCAGCTGATAATATTTTGGGATAATTTCATTTCTGCCATGTCTAATATTGATTTTACCTTTTTTAGGGTTTTTGTTTTTATCTCCACTTTTTTTAAACCAAAAGGGTAAGGTTTAGACGGAATTGAGTGGGACCGGGTTTATGGCAGTAAAGAAATAGAGAAAAAAGAAAATATTTTTTTTAATTTGTTATTGACCTTTTTACCCTTAGGAAATATCCAAGTAGGGGAAACCTTCCAGCCTCTCGTGTGCACGGGTTCACTCCCAAAAGAAACCCCATCTGGCGGCGCGGCAAGCGGCGGCGAGCGTGCGTCAGTCAGGAACAGACCCCTCCCATCGGCACTTTGCGCGGGCTAGGCGGCGGCAGGGAGGGGGCTAGGCGACGGCATTGAGGGGACTTGGTGGTGGCTGGGAGGGGGCAAGGCGGTGACGGGCAAGGGGTTTGAAGGCGGCAGCAAAATGGGGGCTTGAAGGTGGTGGCAAGGAAGGGGCTTGGCGGCGGTAGGGGAGGAGCTGCGGGGAGGATTTGTGTTGGTGTTGGGATGTGAGCAGGAGACGACGATGGTAACAGCGACCCTGCAGATCGAGGGGACCGAGGGGATGTTTGGTTGATGCCTAACCTTGCCGTAACTAAGTTTAGGCTAGTTGAGGCATGGTGGCACAAAGTGTGGCTTAAAAATAGTTGGCCACAAGTGTGGCAAGCTTAGCTTCAAATTTGAGAGTGTGATATGTGGGTCCCAAGGCTATGAAAGTGTGGCATGATACAATTGCCGTAGCGAACCAAACACATATGTAAGAAATTGTGGCATAACTAAAGTGTGGCAAACAACCAAACAGCCCCCGAGTCCAGATCGGTTGTCCCCAAGGTGGAAGACGGCGCGACGCAGCATGGGGAGGAAGTGACGGCAGCAGCGGCAACGGCCGCGATACCATGTTTGCGAGATTGGATTTGCTTGACTTTGGTTTGGATTTTCTTGAGTTTCTTATGCTTGCTATATGTTGTGTAAAGAATGTGTCAAATTTGTGCCATTTTATCTTTCTTTTTTTTGTCAAAATGTGTCAAAATTTCTAGCAAAATTATGTCAAATTTTAAATCAAAATTTATCCATAGTATGTCAAAATTGCCACGCTTGTGGAAGTTTATCAAAATTGCTACATGTACAAATGGAAGCAAATACACAAATGATAAAAAAAAATAGTGTCAAATGTGCAATAGCATGTAAGGGCATGGATGTCTTTTTTCCAAAGATTTAACACCGTCAACATGTCCACCCAAAATAGGGATAAAATTTGGATTTGTTTAAAAAAACAAGGGCAAAAATGAAATCCTAAAAAATAGGAGCAAAATCAATATTGTATATCAAAAGCAGGAGCAGGAGCAAGAATGAAATTGCCCCTAATATTTTTGTTGGGTAAGGTTCATGTCTAGTGGGCTAGTGGGATGTGGCCCTAAGTTACACGGTTGGCCCTAAGGAATAAGCCCACTTTGACTTCCTTAACTATATATCGGCCCCCTCCCTCAACTATTAAAATCGATCAAATTTGACTCCCTTGACAGTTTTAGAGGACTATTTCACTGACGTGGCGTCTACGTGGCAATATTAAGCTGATTCGTGACATTGACGTGGCATTAGAATTAAAAACATGTACGTGGAATCCATTCGTCATTCACTAAAATTTATGGGGCCCACATGTCATCTGTGTCTCTCTTCCTCTCCCTTTCGGCCGTGAGCAACGGGCAAGATCTGGAGCGGCGGGCGGCGGTGGCCGGGAGCGAGAAGCTCGTCGTACCTCCGGCCGTACGCGTACTGCTCGAGGGAGAAGCCGAGGGCAACAGTGTTCGACGTGTCGTTGGCCGGCGGCGCCCTTGGCATGGCGCCGTGAGGTAGGCGGAGGGGATCATTGAGGAGAAGAAGCTCCAACTTTCAACTATACTTTTAAAACTATTAATTTATATATTTTTAAAATGCTAATTACCATAATTAAGTTAATTAGACTAATTACCGTAATTAGCGGCTAGGACGGTGCGGACGTAAAAAGGCATGTAACCTGAGTAGCACCCCAAGATTCTAAGTTCAAATCTACGTAGGAGCAAATTTTAAATTGTGTTATTTGAGGGCTAAGTTCCCTGTATGATAGACTAAATTCTTAATTTACAAAGACTACATATATCCGGTTGGATGAAGAGGCCGGATAAAAAATACCTTTCTCTATAAAGAGAAAAAAAACGGCGCCGATGGTACGTGCGCGCCTGCGCGAGTTACCCATCAAGCGCTAGCGCGCGCTAAATAGGAATCCCCTGTTGGGCATACACCGGAAATTGAAAGTGGAGAGCTGGCGGTTCCGTGGTTTGACTTTGGAGAAACCACGAAGGAGGCCTCTCCATGGCGACTCCATCTGACGCCGCGACGATCATATGGAGCACGGAGCTCGAGCTAGCTCCACTGATAGCAATGGTGAGGAACCGGGATTATTTCGCCGGCGCTCGATTCCACGTCCTCCGTGGCGCGTGCGAGCACCTGGCGCACGTCAGGGACTGCGTGCGCACGAGGGCCCGCGTGGCGGCGCGGCGGGGCAGGAGGCTGGCGACGGCGGCGGCCTGGACAGAGGAGGCGGAGATCTACCTCCTCCGGTTCGGCGAGCTGCGGAGCGCGCACGGCCGGATCCCCAGGCTCATCTTCTGGGATCTGCTCGGCTGCTACCGCGTCAGCAAGGTCGCGTCGCTGATGATGCCGCAGGTGAAGAGGCTGTGCGAAGAAGGGGGAAGGATCGTGCGCAGGAGCAAGCTGCCCCAACCGATGGAGATCTCCACGGGGTTCGCGAGCAGGGATCGTACCCTCCGGGCCGCGATCGAGAGGGTGAGGACGATCCAACCCAACGGCATCGTCGCGATCTGGGGCCGCGCCGGCTTGGGGAAGACTTACCTACTCAAGCTCGTTGAGGAGTACTTCTCCCGAGATGACACCTTCGATCTCGTGCTGCGAATCGCCTCTCCGAGAGATTCCTCCGTAGCCAAGGTACTATCTATACATGCATACTGATTTATTGCGAGTAGTATAACACTAGGATATTCAGTTTTTTTTTTTTTTTGAGAGGTAGGATATTCAGTTGAGGTATTTACAAAATGAAGAGAAATAGCACATCTACAAATATATAATTTTTTTTAGCAAATGTATGATACTTTGCACTGGATATGTTGTTGACAACCATTGCATGGACAGATATAAACAATTTGGCCCTTTCATTCCATATCCATCATAAGATGCATTTCTAGCATATAACTCTTGGCCACTTTCAGGTTCAAAGTGAAATTGCCAAGAAACTCATGTTGGCTAACTGTGACGGCATGCAACATAGAGCAAGAATTTTCGACTTCTTGAAGGAGAGAAATTTCCTTTTATTGCTTGACTGTGTATGGCAGAGACTGGATCTAGAAGAAGTTGGGATTCCATCACTTGACTTGGTTGGAAGCTGCTACAACCGAAGAGTGGTTTTCACGGCATGCTCTAGCCATGTCTGTGATCAAATGAATGTGGAAGTGGAGAACAGAATTGAGGTTCACTGTCTTGATCATACAGAATCATGGGAAATTTTCAAGCAGAATGCTGATCTTGATTACTTGGGCCATCAGCATGTGTACCTGCCAAGAAATATTTCCGCGGAATTGCTTGGTTCACCTTTGGAGCTGGTAACAATTGGAAAGGCCATGCACAATAAGAAGGATGCAATATATTGGCAAAATGCCCTTCATTATCTGACTGAATCATGCCTTCGTGACACTCAATGGTCAGGTAGTGAAGAGGCAACATTTTTCAGATTAAAACTTGCGTATGACAGCTTGACAGGAATTCTGAAAGATTGCTTTAAGTTGTGTTCTTTATGGCCAGAGGGCCATATATTTAATCAACGGAAATTAGTAGACTTCTGGATAGGGTCAGGATTAATACAAGGGGATGACATTGAAGCGTCTTACAACGAAGGTTTCTCTCATATTACCACCTTGCAAGAATTTTGCCTTTTAGAGCCAGCAGAAGATGGAGAGGCAGTGCAAATGCAATCTACAATCCGTGATTTTGCCTTATGGGTTGTACACAGTCAAGGCGAGGACAGGAACAAATGGAGAATCCAAACCAAAGAGAATTGGGGATTGGCAGAGCAAGTTCTATTAGTGGGGCTTAAAATTACAGAACTGCCTCGTATTCCTAGCAATCAAAAAACCCTTGAAGTCTTGATACTCCAGCACAATTATTTGGAAGACGGTTCTTTCGGGAACTTCCCCTCGTTGCTTTCACTGCAGTACCTAGATCTCTCTTTTAATAAATTGTCCAATATACCTGTAGAGATTTGCATGCAGGTCAACCTAAGATATCTGAATTTGTCAAATAACAGAATAAAAACGGTACCAGTGGAGTTAGGCTGTCTTACCAGACTGAGGCACTTGCATCTTCGGAATAATCCAAATCTAGTTATTCCAAATGGTATACTACCAAAACTCCAGAATTTGGAGGTGCTGGATGTTTGCTCATTTAATTTACTGCAGTGCTCATCCTATGAGGCGCCAATTAATGAGCTTGTGCGTATGGATAAATTGCAGTCCCTTGGAATCACTGTTCGTTCAGAAACCTCGTTTCAAGGGATTAGTAAGACAACCTTACCAATACGGTCCCTCTCTATTGTCATTTATAACCATGAAGATGGGTATGAGACTCATGTCTCTTCTGAAAATTCTTGTATCAATCCTGAAAGACAAACAAACCTGTTTGAACTTGGTATTTACACAAGACAGAAGACTATTGTGCTTGACAGCATTCATTCAATGTGGAATGTTCAGCATGTTGAGAAAGCATACCTCCATGGTTATTTCGTTGATAGGATCATATGCCAGAAGCTGCACACTGGAGATATTTTTGCAAAACTCAGACGTTTGGATATAGTACGGTGTTCAAGATTGAATCATATTTCATGGATTATTCATCTCCCGCTTCTAGAGGATTTGCTGCTATTTTCATGTTCAACATTGCACCAGATTATTGCTACTGCACAAGATGGTGTCGTTAAGACAAATCAGGAAAAGGAAAATCCATCAGTTAATAATACATTCCCCAGTCTTAAAAGGATGACACTGATCGAAGCTGGTGCATTGGTTAGGATCTGCAGCCCGTTCTTCTCATTTCCTTCTCTGGAATGCCTTCAGATCTCTGCATGCCCTTTGTTGAATAAACTTCCCTTTCTTACCGTTCCGAGCAAACTGAAATGTATACGCGGTGAGAATGAATGGTGGGATGGTTTGGAATGGGAAGACCAAGATCTTGAACCTTGAACTTTACTTTCATGGCCTCTCTGCTGAAGATCAACTATCTGAATTGTATCTTTTCAATAGCCTGGAAGTGGAATGGGCTAGTATCTTTACCCCTTGATGAAAGAAGCAACTGCTGGTGGTGACAATGCATCTTCATCTACACATGCTGCGAAACCAGCGAGCGAACCTTCCAAAACGAGGCCCACAACGCCAACGATATCTTGCTTCGCATCAGGCCATTTCCAATCCAATGACTAGAATGGTGTCCATAACATTAAATAAGATGCCACATAGGATGAAAAATTATGTGGCAAGTGAATAAATGAGGAAAGAGAAGGAAACCATGTCTTGCATGAGACATGGTTTCTACACAATATCCAAGACATCATGTGAGATAAGAAGCATTAAATTTAAGTATGGAATAGTAGTGTTTGCATTGGAAGAGGAGTGTCTAGTACTAGTTTCTTGATGATGTGGAGTTTGTAAAAACCATGTCTAGTGTTTTCGGTTGGGAATGGCCTCAACGATGGTAACCTAAACAGTTTGTTTTCCCAAAGCCGTACTTCATATGATCTCTGATCACATAACTTCAATTAGGTTACCGGCTGTGGGTAACTCAAGACTATACAGTGACACCCACTATAGATGATGATTTTGAAAAGGAAAGTGAAAGGAACAAAGAAGAAGGGGATGAGAAGGATGGTGAGTGGGCCCGACTAGAACCAATGGCGTTAGACAACAGGAGTGGTGATCTGCCTACTTTTGGGGGGCATTTAACCATTTGCCACTTTTAGCATGTACAAACATCAATGTGGAGCAAACCATTTAGAATTTCTCTAGCAGATTGAGTAAATTTCACAAAATCCCAGGTATTAGGGCATCCATTACATAAAACCCTAGTTATTGTGATTTGTTTCACGAAATCACATGTTTTGAGTCAAAATGTTTCAAGAAACCTCATATTCATGTAGACTACTTATATTTTATTATTACATAAGATTGTTTTTTTCATCAATTCACATTAGTTGGCTAAAAGGACATACTCTTCTCGTCTACTTTATTTTTTTCTCAATTTTGCGCCGAAAAAGCTTAACATAATACCGGCTGATTATAATATAATAATAGGTTAAGTATACACATAAATGATCAAAACATGATTAACAACACTTGTTAAAAAGCAACTAACGTTATATATGTACTAAAAAGTATCTCATACATTCTTTTTACAATTATTATAGATAAATATATTAGTCAAATAAACGATGTAAATTTATACCTGGGGTTTTATGAAACATTTTACTCTAAAACCTGGGGTTTCATGAAACAAATTACAAAACCCAGGGTTTTGTGTTACAGAAGCCCTAAAATACAGGGTTTTGTGAAATTTACTCGAAAATAACAACCTACCTGGGTCTCCCTTTTCACTCAAGGAAACTAAGAAAAAATGACTTTGTACCTCTCCTTGAAAAGATTTTCTCTAGAATACCAGGTTGGAAAGGTTGGTTTCTGCTGCACATGAAACTCTGGTCAAGTCACTCCTATCTTCAATTCCATCCTACCAGATGACAACCTTGCTAATCCCTCAATGGGTCATCAAGAAAATTGACAGGAACAGAAGAGCCTTTCTATGGAAAGGAACTGAACCTGATAATACTCACCCAGGAACAAGCCTTGTGAACTGGCAAACAAGCAAATGCACTAGGGGTTGGGAGCTTCCGGATCTGGATCGAGAGGCAGTGTGACGAAAGAGCTGGTCAGACATATGGAATTCGATGAGTCCAAACTACGTACTAAGATCGACCAAGTATGGTTATTGGGGCGGTAGGACTCGTCAAGCACCAGACGATAGAAGCTTCAATTCAGATCCCCCACATGTCAGTTTGTAGTAATGCAGAGGACCCTCACTCTAGAAGCTTAGTCTTTCCGTTTTTCCGTTTTTCTTTTTTTTTATTTGGTTGTTACTCTATTATAAAACCTAGAATCTAAGTATTTCTGTAACCATCAGCTGTGTATATCCACTCATGGATGATATAAGTGCCTAATTTCTATCCAATATGTGAAAAAAGAGAGACTAAGGGAGGAAACATTTTTTATTTTGTTGTTTCTTAGTTACGAGACCTAGAATCTTAACCTTCGGCTATGTATCCTTAGCTAGCTATGGATACAAATGCAAAATTTTTATCCATTATGTAAAAGAATAGGAGAGCCAAAGTGAGGAAACATTTTTTTATTTTGTTGTTTTCTAGTTATGAGACCTAGAATCTAAGTATTTATGTAACTTTCGGCTACGTACGTATATGGATATAAATGCCAAATTTCTATCCATTATGTAAAGAAGAAGAGAGACAAAGGGACAAAATACACAAGCATGGAGCATAGCAAGTCGACCTCAGCGGGGGACGGCACTAGGCTGGGTGGCTAGGGAATCCCTTAAGCCCTAGCCAACACCGGATCTTATCGGCCGCCGTTGCAAAGGAAGCCCTTTCTAACACGATGATCTCACGAGCGACAACACTACGACCTCCCGCTCACACTCCGTGCTGCAGGCTAAGGTCTATCACATTCTCCATGCTTCCCCTCCAATTTCGAGAGGATCTCCGTAATCCGTTGCACCTGCGCTGCTTCTTGCCATATAGAACAATTACTCTTCCAGCATCCCCACCCTCACCTACCATAGGGGTTCTAAACTCTTGAGGGGATATTTCCTGATTGCTTACATGTTATTTAAATAGTTATTTTTTAAAAAAAATCAACAAGATAGATTAATATATGATAAATCACTCCACAAACATGCAAAGCCAAATTTAACTTCTACTAGTTGCAACAGAAAAACAAATTAAACTATAGCTAGCTAATGTATATTCACAGTTAAATTTGTTTTTTTCGTTGCGACTTATAGAAGTTAAATTTTAAGTTATATGTTTGTGAAGTGATCTATCCACTACTACAGAAAACACAAATAGGTGCCGGTTTTCCCAATCGGCACCACGGAGGCAGCACTAATATGAAAAGAAATAGGTGCCGGTTTAAGAACAAACACCTTTGAGGTTCCCTGAATAAAAAAAAAATCTGGCTCGATGACGAGCCGATGCATTGAGCCGAGTAGTCCCTCCTCCCACATCCATCCACACCACAGCAAGAACGAGCATATCATCATCTATCCATCACATATCCAATCCACAGATGGACTCATCCACATATCAATCCATTCATCCACAACACAAATTTTGACACTTAAATTCATCCTGGATCTTGGCAATAAAAAAAATCCATAGATGGATTCATCCACATATCAATCTATTCATCCACAACACAAATTTTGACACTCAAAATTCATCCCAGATCTTGGCAATAAAAAAAAAGAATCCACCTCTCTGTCGTTGTCCCGCCATCGTTGTCGTCGCACGGTCGCGTAGCCGCCGCCGTAGTCGTCATCTTCGAGTCATCACGCCGCCTCCCCTCGGCGAGCCCACCACCTGCATCCGCGAGCCCCGCCGCCCCTGTCGCAGCCTCCCCTCCCGCCGGATCTAGCAAAGGGGAGGGCTCCTCCACCTGCCGCTGCCGCCTCCCCTCCCGCCAGATCTGGCGAAAGGGAGGGCTCCTCCAACTGCCGCCGCCGCCTCCCCTCCTGCCAGATCTGGCAGAAGGGAGGGCTCCTCCAACTGCTGTCGCCACCGCGTCTCCTCCGCGAGCCCGACGCCTACCGTGGCCTACCACCGCAGAGCCGGTGGGAGGATGAGAAGAAGAGATAAGGGAGGAGGAGAATAAGAGATAAGGGAGAGAGACAGTGGGAGAGAGCTGGTGGGAGGAGGAGAAGAAAAGATAAGGGAGAGAGATTCACAATATCGAGAGAGATAAAAAGACGCCCACCCGGCCGGCTTGTCTCCACCTGGCTCGGCTCGTTTTAAGATGTGTCGGTTTTCTAAAGAAACCAGCAGTGCGGCACCTTTAATAAATTAAAGGTTTTTTTTCAAAAAACCAGCATCTATAGTATAGGTGTCGGTTTTTCTTTAGAACCGATGCCTATAGTTATATAAAAATGCCGGTTTTTTGTGTTTTTAGCCCATGGAGGAGGGAAAAGGCCTATAGGTGCTGGTTTTAGTATTTCCAGTACCTATAGTGATGGCATCTATATGATGTTCATATACTAATCTATCTTGTTGATTTTTTTTATTTTTTTCATAACTATTTGGATGAGATACAAAGTTTAGAATCCACTCCCCTACGATGCCCTCAAGCCATGCCAATGGCATCGTAGATGACCTCCTATCCCTAGATCGACGCTTCCAACTATGACCAAGCAGATGGAACACCGCCACTGCAACTAGCTACCAGATCTCAACCAAGGTCTCCAAGTCTCAAGGTACGGATGTAAGTGCGCTGTCGCACTACCCATATAAAAACCTGCGTTTTAGTTTAATTAATATAAAATTTAAAAGAAAAAACGGAAAAGAAAGCCCACTCGCCCCAGCTGCGCTTGCATACCTACCTCGAGGCGTCCCTCGCGTCCAGGTCAAGTCCCCCTTCCATGCCCTCGTCTAAGGAGTGGACGACGGACGTCACGAAACGGCATGTGTGCCAGTCGTTTTTGGTTGATCGGATCACGCGGACGGACGAAACAGCGTGTGACATTACATTTTTTTCTCTCTTGTTTTTCGGCGGCTGCCGCGTCTTCTTCTTGCTCCTCTGGTAAGGTGTACTACCTCACATGCCTAATGAGAGGAAAATATAGAAGAGCGCGTTGACACCGTTGACTTTGGATTTTCCGTCTCCTTCCTCCGAAGTGCAGAGAAGAAAAGGAGGAGCTGAGCTGAGCTGATTGCTTGATTCCTCGCTCGTTCAATCTACTCTAATCTATCTCTATAGGAAGGGAAACCCAAACCATAATGCAAAGCCGTCTCGCAGAGGAGTTGCGAGCGCTGAAGTTCGACCGTGTTTGGCGGCCAAGTCCTCATCGCTCGGAATCGGATGGCGGCAGCTGCAGCTACCGCAACTCGATCCAGCGGGTCGTCACCGCGTCCGTTGCCGCCGCGTCCACCAGCAGCACCACCCTCGTCTTCCCGTCGAGTGGCTCGGTCACGAGCTCGTCTTCGGCATCCTTTACCTCCTCCGCTCCCGGCTCGGAGGCGCACGGTACTCCAAGCTCCGGGCCCGAGAGCTACAGGTTGCTGCGCGGGGAGGCGTTCCGGGGCCTCAGCGAGATCGCGAGTCATATGGTCAGCGACAGGTACACCGAGAGGCTAATAACGGAGTTCTCCCGGCCGCGGCTGGGGAGCGGCAGCGGCGGCGGCGGCGGCGGCGACGAGATACTGCAGACCTGGTTCTCCGACCTTGGCGTTGACTGGGTTCTCAGAGTCGACGAGATGAACCTGCAGGAGAAGCTATGGAGCGGCGTGGAGGAGATGATCAAGGGGTGGCTCGCCGCGCTCACCGTCATGGCGGAAGCCCTCCGTCTGACGAAGGCCACCCTCAGCAGCGGCGATGGCGACTCCGGCGGTGTCATTCCGGTGCTTCCGATCGAGAAGTACAGGCCACAGATATCTGCACCGGCGTGGATCGACGACGACCACGCCGGTGTTACATTACATGATGTAAGTCCTGGCTCTGGCTCGTCGAATCTCGACCAAGAAAGCTCAGATCCGGCTCCAAACACGACCAGGAGCAGGAGCATTGCCATTGCTACGGTCAAGCAAGCTATAACAGCGTATTCCCAAGCGGCGTCATCGAGGTCCTACAGGTATGACCAGCACGGAGCTGCAGGGCCTGAATTCCAATTCGCGCTCTTCGCCAAGGCAAGCCTGGTGAAGATGATGTGCTTCCCGGACGCTATCGCCGCGCTGAGCAGATCGCCGGAGAAGATCCTCCGCGTGATCGACATGTACGCGGTGGTCTCGGGCGTCTCCCCGAGCCTCCTGGCGCTGCTCCCCGGAGCGACCAAATGGTTGGTTTCCGAGAGGATCACGGCCGTGCTCAAGACGCTGAGCGGCATGATGAGGGGCATACTCCATGATCTGGAGAGTCTGATCCGAGAGGAGGATTCGTGGCGGACGACGGCGCAGGGGAACGACATCCACCCGGTCAATCAGTACGTGCTCAACTACATCAACCTGCTGCTTGAGAATCGCGACGTGCTGAACCCGGTGCTTCAGAATCGCGACGTGCTGGTCCAGGAGGGCGAGGACGACGACGGCGACGACGAGCTGTTCTCCATCGGGGAGCTATACCAGCTCGCGGAGGAGAAATCGTCGCTGACGAGCACCGTCGCCAGGCTGATCAACTCGGTGGACGCCATGATCGAGGACAGGTCCAAGATGTACGCAGCCGCCGGCGGGCGGATGCACATCTTCCTGCTCAACAACGACCACTTCATACTGCAGCAGGCGGAGCCTTCGTTGCAGTCGTTCATGGGCGCCTACTGGTACGCAAAGCGGAAGCAGCGGGTCGATCGGCGCATCAAGGAGTACCTCGATCTGTCCTGGGGAAATGTCGTCTCATGCCTGGGGTACGCAGGGCAGAGCCGCAGGAGGTCGTCGCTTTTCCGTAGTGTCTCGGCGCTGGTGGAGTTCAACTCCTTGTTGCAGATAACCTACCACACGGAGAAGCTCTGGAAGATCAATAGCCCTCAGCTGCGAACCGTGCTGCGCAATTCGGTGTGCGGGAAGGTAATCTCTGCTTACCGAGCCTACCTGGAGACTCAGGGACAGGGCGGCGAGTTAGGAACATCAGCCACGTATACCCCCGAGGATCTGGAAGATATGTTGCAAAATCTATTCGAAGGGTGAACCTTTCTTTTCCATATACATGGAGTTTTGATGATGTTTTTCTTCGGCGAGTGCATGATGTGCGCGGAACCCATGACCCAAAGCCAACACGGACATGATAGCACTCCCTCCGTTTCAAAATATTTGACACCGTTGACTTTTTAAGTACGTGTTTGACCATTCGTCTTATTTAAAAAATTTAAGTAATTATTTATTCTTTTCACATCATTTGATTCATGGTTAAATATACTTTCATATATACATATAATTTTACATATTTCATAATTTTTTTAATAAGACGAATGGTCAAATATGTGTTAAAAAGTCAACGGTGTCAAACATTTTAAAACAGAGTGAGTATCTTGGCGTTGTTTTGTTACTTTACTTGTTTTAATCAATCATCAATCATTTAAATGTTCTTCTCAACCTTACTACAACGCACCACCGTTTTCTGTCTTCATTGAGGACGGTTTTGTGCCACGCTGGCACGCAGACGAGGCGTTATCACTGACTCATCACAAGATAGGCAGTAAATTAACCGCCCGGCCGTGTCCCCTTCTCCGTTTGACTGGTCAATGCATTCTGTACCTCCCCACTTCCGATCCCTAACCTTAAAGCAAACCTTAAAGCAAGTTTAATTTTATAGCCAACCTTTAGCTCTAAAAATTAACATATCGTTTATAGTTAAACTAATATGTTAACCATACAACAGATGAAAGTGGGCTATTTGGGTGTGTGTGCCGTCAGCTAATCTAAAGCAAATAAAGATAGCACCAACGGAGGTTGACAGCGACGGCACTCTAGGGGCAGCGGCCACTAGACGACTTCCACTCACCAAATCTAACCGTTCAGAAGAGTACGTATATTGAGAAGCAGAGGTGTGCCGACATCATTTATTTTTTTTTTCTTTTTGGTTGAGTGTTCTCCTCTTTGTTGAGATGTGAGTTTAAGTGCTTTTGTTTTTTTTCTGTATATATTCTTCGTATACATAGGGGCCGGATTAATGAAAGCCCATTGTCTAAAAAAATTATACTCGCTAGTGCGTAGTATTGTAGTACTCAATCTGTTTCAAAATATTTGACACCGTTGATTTTTTAGCATATGTTTGACCGTTCGTCTTATTAAAAAAGTTGTGAAATATGTAAAACTACATGTGTATATGAAAGTATATTTAACAATGAATCAAATGATATGAAAAGAATAAATAATTACTTAAATTTTTTAAATAAGATGAATGGTCAAACACGTACTAAAAAATTAACGGTGTTAAACATTTTGAAACAGAGGAATACTATTTTAGCTGGGATTATGGTCTGGTTGGAGTTAGATTCCCTTGGATATGCTGTAGTAATTGATTACTCTAAAGTCACCTTTAATATATATATATTAGCCTCGGGAGTGATTATTATTCGAGTGGTTTTGCGATTATGAGTTTTTTTTTATGTGCAAGTTGACTACCTTTTGTGCATACAGATCAGTAGATGGATCCATCCACTGGACAAGATGGGTGTTCGGTTTCATTTCATGGGAGATTTTTTTATGATGGAAAGAAGGTGTATTACTGTTGGGGTTCGTCAGTCACACCGTTGATAAGAGCAAGTTTAATAGTATACCAAACCAGTAGCTTCAATTCATCTACAATCAATTTAATAGTTCGCTCATATAATAGTTATCTATAAGCATATACTACACCATTAATATATGGTCCCACCTCTCATACACATATAACATATTGGAGTTCGCGCTGCAGCTGACTACAAATCTGTAGCCCGCTTTTCTTCTCTCTCTTCTCTTCTCTTCTCCACGTGTGCTTATAACTGACTTGTAGCTTGTTATTATACTCGCTCTAAGATTTTTGTACCTGAGCTGTTGCTGCTTTCAATAGGAATTTCATTTTTATTAAATAAGGTACCATATCGATATTTTTTTATAATGTGGCAATAATTAATAAAACTAGAAAGGTAGCCCGCGCAAATGCGCGGGCTTGTATCTTAGGGTCGGCTTGGAAGGCTTGTATACCATCAACCGGATTATTCATACTACATTTCAAAATATGTCTTAAAACCCTTCTTAATCGGTATTGCTTGGGTAACTTTTTCTAAGCTATTTGTTGCCATTATACTATATACTATACAATTCATTCGTAAGCAATTATCTATGACCTGGTTTATCATCCAAAAGAAAAGAAAGATAGATTTAGTTTGTTTTTGAAAACATGTAAGTGTAAATTAAAAGTTATTCAAACGGAATGTATAGGGGCTCCCTCTTTTTTAACAACTTTTTAAAAACTGTTATTGCTAAATGTTTTTGTTGTTCCATAAAGTTAACCATCCCTCTTACTGGTTCATATTGACATAATTTAGATACTTATCTAGACCCTGCTTCGTTACAATGTGTGAGACCCATAGTATTTTTTTAAAAAAAAAAACATAGTCAGCATCAAGTTCAATAAAACTTTTAAACCGATTATATATTTCTACCTTAGTGGGTTATATGTGTATGATGTGGAGAAACTAATAACACCACCATATGTGACTGAGTGAAGGGTATTAGAATCTAAGAACTAAAATGTGTCGCAATGATGCAATGGTTATGGTAATAGGTGTTCCAGTTTTGGTGAAAAGAAAGAACCAAATTTTTCCAAGACTTCATAAGAATTTCTCTAATTGGTTTGCTTTACTCCTTATTGGTTTTGCTATTTATTGTTTTATTTTATGCAAGTATTATTTTTAAGTTCAAATGTCGTGAGATGATAAATAATGACATTGTTACACCTTAGGTGTCAACTTTTTAAAAAAAATCAATCACCTTTTATGTAAGCAGCCAAGATAGATATATTTTCTCGTTGTTTATTAATGGATAGATTGGGCGTGGGACGTAAGGCTACGCTAAATTCAATGGTCTCTTAGAGTCCCATTGTTTTACAGAGTGTGAGTAACACCCATTTGGGATCGATTGAAGCAGCCCAGCAGAGCACAAATGGCTAAATATAACTAAAGATGCATCATTACTTATGGGATGTGATTTTTATAATGCTTCCCTAATTCATTCGTCTTGCTTTTATTATTTGAGCATATTTTCTTAGGAAAATCATGAACTAATTGTATTGTTTGGTCTACCTAAAGACATTGGATTTTTTTTATGTTATGGTTTGTGCTATTCATATTTGAGTTAGTTCTTTATTTTCCACATGGTGAACCCTGCACCCTGGTGTAAGCAAAACACAAAATCTATGTGCACCTGTCCTGGAACCAACGGTGAAACTATATATACATATTTGAAGAATGATGTATAATAACACAATATATGTTGTTAATATTTTAAGTATTTAATTTATTTAGATGGTATGCAAACTTGCAAAATGCACTGTCTATACCACAATGACATATTGCTTATATATAGCAAAACATTGGATCTAAAATTGTCAATTTAATTATAAATAAAGCAACATTTTAGATAGAATATAAATTAGATATGTACATTTAAAATTATGGTCAGCTTAATTCTAAAATTTTAGTTTTCTCTTTTTAATTTGATAACATAAAGAATTAGGAAGAGAAAGAGATGGAGATGTAAAAGAATAGGAAGAGGAAGAGATAGGGATAGGGAGAGCGTACCTACGTTCTTTTTTTTTCCGGCCCACACTTATACGAAGTCATACGTACATAAGTTTTTTTCTTTTTATGGCCCACGGCAGAGGAAGGGATTATTTTCTTAAATAATAGATCTAATCTAATGGTCTAAAATACCGGGTCCATCAATTTAAATGAAAATCGATGGTTAGATTAGATAGTGTCATGTGGCGGTCTAGGAGTGTTTGTAAGAGTGACATGTTGCGTCTTGAGAGCGTTTGTAGAAAGTTTAATGGATTTATAGTATATAATAAATAAGATATGAAATATGTTTTATCGAGATGAAACCAGCGTGTACTATTTCTAATTAATATAGCTTAGCTGTTGCATGTATTGCATTGCATGCCTATACAATAACAAAAATAAAATAATACATTGTATGGATTGTTTCAACCGTCAAATAAATGTCTTATTGTTTAGTATATGGTACCTTTGGAATTGTAAAAAATGGCATTTCCCATTAAAAGTGGCCTTGAGCCACCTAAAAGCCACTGTGATGTATGGATGGAAGTTCGTTGCACTGGTCGTTCCTTGTAAAGTGATGGAGTAATGATGGCCTAAGAGCAAGTTTAATAGTATAGCCAACTACTAACTCCAAATCATTTATAGTCAATCTAATAGTCAATTAATACAATAGTTAACTACAAATATATACTATATCATTAATAATTGGTCTTACATGTCATATACACATAATATTTTAGAGTTCGTGTTACAGCTGGCTACAAATCTGTAGCTCATTTCTCTTCTCTCTCATCTCTTATCTCCTCCACATGTGCTTATAGCTGACTTATAATCTATTATTGTACTCCCTCCGTTTCAGGTCATAAGATGTTATGACTTTGGTCAAAGTCAAACTGCTTCAAGTTTAACTAAGTTTATAGAAAAAAATAGTGATATTTTTTACATAAGATAAATTTATTATAAAAATATATTTAATTATTAATTTAATAAAACTAATTTGGTAATGTAAATGTTACTATATTTGCCTATAAACTTAGTTAAACTTGAAGAAGTTTGACTTTAACCAAAGTCAAAACACTTAAAACCTAAAACGGAGGGAGTACCTGCTAAGAGTATTGATTATTAATGACAACTCATACCATTCAGCATGCCAACGTGGCACAAAACCACCCTCAAATGGGCGCGATGGGTATTGTGTAGACGGAGTGCCTTCTTTATTTTGTTTCATAAGGACAAAAAATAGACAACTCAATATTGAGCGACATAAAGTAAACTTATCCCAAAGTAAATGAATATAAAGTCAAAAAAAATTGAGTTAGAACTTTATTATATTTAAGTTGAAAGTTTTATTTAATTTGAGTTAAAAGCTTCACTAAATTTGAATAAAGCACTTGTAGTAGAATTTAATTTCAATTGAAGATGTCAACATCAAAACTACTCTATTCGTCCAAAAAAATCAACATAGGCAATGATGGAACATAACCTATGACAACGAATCTGGACATGCTCATGTACAGATTCGTTATCCTAGTTAATATCCCGTCCTTATTCAGGTTAGCGTTTTTTGGGGACTTAGTCTTCTAGATCAGTTCTCTATACCAGAATTTCATCATTACTTGTCAGTTTCCGACTGAATCCTTCATCCCCTATTGGATTTGAACATTTTGAAGGTCATTCTAAAGGACAAATATTTAGACAAGGCCCTGTTAGAAAGCAATGCTTCAAATTTTCTCTCTCACCCATCTCTAGTCTATCAGTACATGTCCCATTGTTAGTCTAGACTTGCCGAAAAGCTGAAGAGCGTTGTCAGTCTAGACTTGCCGAAAAGCTAAAGAGCACAGGCATGCTACCAGCAATGTTCTCCTAACAGTCCTAGTCCGTAGCTAGTTCCCTCTCCAGAAATCTATATCTTTACCGTTGCCCACTATTCAGTTAAATATCAACATATGGGTGAACATATTGAGAATGGAAGAGAATAGATTATAGGGATTGTGGATTGTAGTGGAGTGTGGGAGCTAGTGCATGCTTATATGATGCTTCCTTCTCGTGCATGGTTATATGATGTTTCCTTCTCTTTGGTTGATTGCGATGTGCATGTTTCTACTCCTAGTCGGTAGCCAGTTCCCTCTCCAGAAGTCTATATGTTTACCGTCTCCCACCATATGTGTCACTGTTCAATTAAAGATGTCATGAAATTCCATAGGTTCCACCCTGTCATCGTCCACGGCACGGCATCCCCTTCTATTCACTTCAATTGACTTCCAACTTTAACCAAAAAGATTTCTCAAACATGGCCAAATCCTTTATACCCAGAGCACTGTTCTCGATTGGCATACAGATTATTCTTCAAGCAACCGGTCAGTGCCTATTGTTGACTTCCACACTTACATATAAATTTGCATGCTCTCTTTCAGTACGATGCATGCACCTTATATAAAAATGTTCATTGCAACATATATTGCTTATTAGTGCCGAGAGACCATTTCATAGACCAATTGGTCCATAGTGTGCATAAAAATGCATGCGCAAATTTGAGTCAGCTTGTTGGCTAATTAGTTGTTTTTTTATCAAGTAACCAACAACTAATTCTAAAATAGTTTTTTTTGGCAATGATGATATTTATTTTCCCAATAATTTTCATAATTCATTTGGTACTTTGCAAATATAGTGAGCATAAAATTGTTGCCAAGAAACATGCCAATCATCGAAGTATGGGTGACCGTATTGAGAATGGATTAGAATAGATTGGTAGGTGTTGTGGATTGTAGTGAAGAGTGTGATGACCGTATTGAGAATGGATAAGAATAGATTGTAGGTGTTGTGGATCGTAATGAAGAGTGGGAGCTAGTGCATGCTTATATGATACTTCCTTCTCCTTTGGTTGATTGCCATGTGCATGTTTCTATGCGATCAATCCTTCTCCTTTGATTGATTGCCATATGCATGTTTCTATGTGATCAATCCTTACGTGAATAGTAGGCACCAGATGTTGTAAAATGTACTGATGGTAGATATTTAGATATTAGTAGGAGATCAATTTTTGTAGGCACCTTCCCAAACTCTCACGAGAAATGCACTCCATAGAATTTTAGATATCAAATATTTTTTTTGCACTTTTAGTTTGTTGGAAGCTAACTATATTTATACTATCAATCTAACCATGAAACCATGCTCGATATTGAAGGAGGATAATTTTGGAGAGTTATACCGACTAGTTTAGATGTGAAGAGTAAAATAGATATTTGGACAATAGTAATACATGCATGTCACACTCACACCACCATATGTACATAGGCACCAAAATAAAAAATACTTAGATTCATAAAACACATGCCTGCTAGTTTAGTTTCTAGTAGCTCTTAGGAAAAACTTGCATTCACATTATATGCCATTATAGCATAACAGATGTAACCGTGGTACGAGGAAATGAAGAATCTAGGTTCATGCATAGTCGGACGCATGTATTGATAATATCGTCACAATGCATTTTGAAGTGTGTCTTGTAATAGAATGGGGTGTCAATTGTCCTTCCATCATCCATTATCATTGCCGACATCACCATTTCTATGAACACAATCGGTTAGTATAAAATTAATCAAGGATTCAAAAGAGAATAAAATACTAATATATAGAACTCATGTGGTTACCTGATGATAGCAACATAAGGACAAGACTAAATATTACTATTATAATGCACATCCTCGTCCTTGTCATATCTTAAAACTGCATATTGTTTATGTCAAGAATATTGATGTCTTATGTTTCAGATTGATGATGCCTACATATGGACAAGACTAAATATTACTATAATGATGCACATCCTCATCCTTGTCATATCTTAAAACTGCCTGTTGTTTATGTCAAGAATATTGATGTCTTATGTTTCAGATTGATGACTTGCCAAGGAAATAAACTAAAATAAAGATGATAACATGTAAATATGTGCATCTCATCAATCATTTTAAGGAACAATAAATGTGCAGTAATAGAAAAATACAATTTCTTAGTTTCTTAATTAGAAATATAATTGCATTTGTAGATACTAAAATAAATGTATATCTCAATATTTGAAAATATGATTGATCTAAGGAAAATACTTGGGAATTAAATTTTTAAATATATATATATATATATATATATATATATTATCTTGTGGGAATATATGAAATTCAAATAAAAATATATTTGTGTTGTCAATTTACATGATGACACCATTTCATCGCGCGACACTGTGTGATGTAGCTTATTTAATTGGGGACATTGCCTTGGGCTATGAGCCACTGCACCAAGCACGGACAAAGCGAAGGTAAAGTCACAAAATGCATGGCTGTTTTCACCTATTGCCTTCCTTCCCAAAAAAACCAACTTAGGTGGGAATGCGAAACCACCTAGAGGATTCGTTATCATAGGTAAGGATGTGAAACCACCTAGAACAATGAATTTGGATTTGTTATCCTAGCTGGTGTCACATTCCCACCTAGATTGGTTTTTTATGGGACGGAGGACGTAGGCGATAACAAATGGGAATTTGGTCCAATTTGGCCCTTCGGCAACACCAGGTGTCGCTAGGTGATTCGGTGACACGGTTATATTTTTGCAATATCATCAAATTTGATATATTCTTGTAAAATCGGAAAAAAAAAACAGTTCGATACCTGGTAGCTGACTCTTTGTGGCGCTTAAAAATATGTTTTGTGTTATGTCAAATACGAAATGCTCCAAACGAAGTAGAAACATGAGGTTTATTTACCATACTGTTAACTAATCTGGTTTATATTAAAACAAATCAATTCCCACGTGCTTGATGAATTAACTGAAATTCAGATTATATGCATCGTGATTATCTGGCATATTTTATCTCATATTACCTCCTACTACTAATTAATTGATTGAATTTTTTAATAAGCAAAGCATTTTGCACCAAGCATAATCATATCCAAACCTTCCTCAGCAGTACGCAGTAAGCACGACGATGATTGAATTTTTAGTTAGCAGGAAACGTCTCTCTCTTTTCTATCTCTAGCCTGATTTTCTACTAGCAGGAAATGATTCTTCCCTTCGGCAGTAAGGTTCGGGTCCATACCTCTACGCACGGAAAACATAATGGCTCATTAGAGCATGTTTCTTCCATTTCATATTATAAGTCATTTTATTTATTTTTTAATTAAACCTCTTTATATTTGACTATTTTATAGAATAATTTAAATCTATAACACAAAATTAGTTTCATTAAATATATCTTGATAATATGTTTTCTGTTGGAAATGTTGTTATATTTTTAAAAACATTGAAATGGATGGAGTAATAAATTAACTATTAGCTTAAATAAACTTGAAAAGTAGATTGAATACTGTTTTTTAAAGTAATTTTCCTATATATCTTTTTATAAAAAAATCACTTATCAGCTCGGAAAGTACCTAATACAGAGTTTATGTAGGCCGGCCAGGAACTCTTTGTTGCCTGGCATCGAATTCGTTCGGTTCGTGGGCCTAATAAATATTTTATCTGTTTTATTTATATCATATAAGTCATTTGATTTTTTTTCCGAGTTTGATCAAATCACTACTTATTATAAAAATTGAAGATATTTTTACCAATATTTTGATACGTCATCCGTGTTTGAGTCGGTTTTTAAGGTCATTCGTTTTTGAAAATACATATTTGTGTTTGAGTTGGATTTTAAGCTCATTTGCTTTTGTAAACACAAAAGAATTCATATAAGAAATCTCTTTTAACAAACTCCGCATGCTAACTTGAATGAATGTCGGACTCGCTGATTTTCCAAAAGAAAAATCCAAGCAAATTCCCACAATAAATTTACCATAATTAAACCATATAACAATAATAATATTAAAATAGCATTCACCTGTTGCAACGCAACATTTTTCTAGTTTATATAAAAATTTAGCAACATCTAAAATATTAAATTAATTTTATTAAACCTAGCATTGAATATATTTTAATAATATATTTATGTTGTGTTGAAAATACTACTCCCTTCATCCTAAAATATAAGAACGTATGATTGAATAGGACATTTCTAGTACAAATTAGATAGGCAGGTTATCCAAATTCATAGTGCTAAGTTATCCTGATTCATAGAACTAGAAAAGATGGAATTACAGGTTTATAGAATCATGCAGTTTTAATGTGTCACCCTACGGCAGATTTGGGAGATGAATGCAACAGGATATCAAAAGGACAACAAACATGACACAATTTCATTGAACGGAAGCCAACAATAATGGACGTTGTCTTGCAAAGCTGAAAGCTGGCCAAATGCCAGTAGATCGAAATGAAGCTCATACAAGTGGGAGGAAACAAAATATCTGGAGCAGATACCAATTGCCTACTACTGCCTACAAAGATGATTGGGACTTATGTACAAGCAAGAAAAATTGAACCGCATTCTGCCCCAGAATATCAGAGGATGTTCATGTAGATTCACCACCGACTAAATGACGGCGGCCGGCGGACGTTTACCTCTTCCTCTTCCCACCTGAGCCTCCAGCAGCCTTCCCAGCAGAGCCAGAAGCTTTTGATCTACCAGCCGGCATCTTCTTCGAGTTCAAGCCATTGCCATTGCTCTTCAGGTCGAGCTGCACTTGGATCCCTGGATATAAAACCAAAATTACCAAAGAGTCAGGCCCGACCGTAAATAGCAGAAGGTAAGACTGGTGGAGAATCCAACTAGTCAAAGTACGAGAACCTTTCTTCTTATCACTCTGCAGGTCCAGTTTTGGTTTTGTGTCACCAGGCACCAGTTCATCTGAAAGAAATAAACAAAGCAGGTTGGTCAAACAAAACATACACTGAATACAAATTATCGATTTAAATGTCCTAATGAAAATTGGGCTGAAGCTAATATAATTGACATGACATGGCATTGTTATGCCAAACACTACTAGCACAACAGCTGACAAACATAGGCCTAAGTTGCATAACTAAAGATTGAGAATAAAAGCACAAATGTATATGAAGATGATATGGCAGTATGAAATGTTACTGTAACACAGTTTTCCCAGTATGAAACAAAACTAGTCCAGATTTACAAATGCTCACTTATCAACTTCTGTTTCCCTTCGTTTCACACATGTCCTCATCCGATGTATTCCCTCCGTTTCACAATGTAAGTCATTCTAGCATTTCCCATATTCATGTTGATGTTAATGAATCTAGATAGATACATATGTCTAGATTCATTAACATCGATATGAATGTGGGAAATGCTGGAATGACTTACATTGTAAAACGGAGAAAGTACTCCATTATTTCAATTTTTGCAAAACACAGCTATAGCCTCCTATGTGATAGTCATTTCATTTGCTGAAAAAGAAAAACTTACCATTATTTTCAGCATCAGAGGAATCCTCTTCATCGCCTTCAGATGACGCTACTCCATTTTCTTCAGGCAAACTCTCTCCCACTGGCTCAAGGATTGCTGCCACTCGTTTCTTTAATGGCTTTTTCATGCCTGGGATATTTACTAGATCTGCTGCTCGAACAACACGAGAACTACTTCCTTGTTTGTATGCTTTTGTTAAGGCACTTTTAACAGCTGGTTGAATACCATCCATAGGATTTGGATGACCCTACAGAACAAAATATGTATTCAGAAACACCATTGGAAGTATAATGACAAGGCATTACTAATCATGACAACCAAGTCAGCAAGTTTACTCAGCTAAAAGATTCATGCATTAATGCTTCTAGAAAAAATATATCAAGCAGGGAGTTGAGTATAGACAAACAGTCAAGAGATGCAACCATTGTGGCACTAAAGATTCACAGGCAAACACTCCCTTTCAGTACTTTGGAAAATGTTTGTTCTCTGATTTCATATCTACACGATCACATGTTTATAAATTTCAATTTGGTTCTCAAAAAATTGCATTGCACAATAAGAACTTATAGCAAATGAGCTTTTGCATTCCCGAAATCAATTGAAATGCCATCAGTAGTGTAGTGAAATATACAGTTTGCAACTTTGCATGCAACCTAGAACCTACCATCTAGAGTAAGTATTTTCAAACACAAGGGGGCAAACCTAGCAGTAGCACATTACATATTGTAATAAGTATAAAACCATTCAAAGAGATTAATAATGAACATAAAATAGATGGCACAAACATAGGGCTTCTATTAGAATAACTACCAACCTTAAATTTTGATAATTCAACAATTGTGTCAAAGTCTTCCTGGCTTAAAGAGTAGGTATCCATAAACTCCACCACTTTTTGCACAGCTTCATCCTGTGATTTTACAAATATAAGATAACCAGCAGATAGCTCAGGTAAAGATTCTTAACAGGGAATTATTGTAAGAAGACTGGTAATACTATTACATAAAGGCAAGATAACAGTATGTTAAAACTCAGAATTGATGAGCCGTGTACACAAGTCAAGGTATGGACGCTCTCCTGCAGATTTTTTTTTTCAGCAAATGAAATTGAAGAGACTCCTTACTTCAGAATACTCCAGAAGATGGCTAGTCCACTAATGCATTTAGAGGTATTAAGATAAATTTCTAAAATGCCAGTGTCCAAGTCATTATCCTCATCATGAAACATTCAAGTATAATGTCATAGAACAAAACAAGGAGTTAATTAATAGATCACATCTACATATACCTTGGGCATTGTCTTCAGTGGATCAGTCAATTGTCTCAAGAGAAGAGTGAGGTAATCCAGCCTCAATGACTCCCTGCAGTTCTCAACAATATAAGATTGGATTATCTCATGATAAACCATCGAAAATCATCTTAAAGATCAGATTGTACTCATGTGGACCACAACATCTTGAAAAGGCATGGGTTTTTATTCAATGTTGCTAAAACAAAGTTCAAAAACCAATGGTGATTTTCCTTGGCTTATTGACTGATTCAGGCAAGTTAAGAAAAGTAAGGCTTGTTTAATTTGCTCACTGTTAAGAAAACCATGATTTTCAAACATAGTAACATCAGGAAACAAGCATGACATGTCCATCAATTAATATGTTGCCAGCCATTGAAAGAAATTTAATGGAAATTTAGTGCCTGTCTTCTTGAGCATAGATGGAGGTATTAAGGTATATCATGCTGGAATTCCATGTTATTTGATTAAGTTCCAACTTCCAAGTGCTAAACTAATTAGCCGATTCACTGATGAGCTGATTATCCTTAGGGTTTGGAATTACGATTTAGGACTAATACACAAAACATTTTTATTCAGATAATAACATGAAAATCTATGTGAAACCATGAACTGGCCTAAATCCATTCAGATTTATAAGCACAATGGAAGTCAGCTTGGCTAGTTAACTCAGTACCGTACACTTAATACTATGATAAAAAAAAATTTAAGATCATATCAACCCAAAGATGTAACAATATTCAAATCCTTACCAAACTAAAAAAAAGCTTGGGTTTGTTTGGCAAATTTATATAGCTAGTCAGATATTTAAGATGCTGCTTGTGACAGAATAAAACAAGAGAAGAAAACAATCAATCACCTTGCTTTACAACCTGATACACGATGCATCATACATGTGAAGAGTAAAAACAGAATCCATGGAATGCCAGAAAGGATAAATTTGTAGAATATGTAAAAGTATATCCACCTGTCCAAATTTGCTTGCTGGGAGGCAAGAATATGACTATGGGCATCTTCCAGTAGCCTTATGTTTTTATTTGTGGTCGAGTACTTTCCCAACCATCCACCAAACCTATTGAAGTTCCGCTCACCCTACAGATTTATTATCCAATTCAATGAGCCAGAATTACCAAAAATAAACTAAACAAAAAAAGTAATTGATGATAAGGTTTGAGCTTTACTGCTTCAAGGATCTCTCTATTCCCATGCATCAAAGCAGCACTGTAAGATGTGAAATAGATTAGTGGATCAGTGAGACATTTGAATTAAATCGATTACAGCAGATAATAACCACCATATACTTACGGAACTATAGATGAAGACAAACAAGCAGCTTGGGACAATTGCCACTGTCGATATCTTCTTATTTGTACATTAACAATATCAGCGTCCGCTATAGATTCAGCAGCACGAGCAAGAAAATTCATTCTTTTAACTCCACTGTCATCCTTCCCAACAGTGATAGGCCGATAATTGATATAGTTTTCCTATACCAGGCATGTGTTAATATGCAAGCTTAATCACACAGTTAAGGACCAAACAGAAGTGATTGAAAACAGTTACATGAAGTAACATGCTACAAATGACCATAACAATTGAAAAAGATCATAATAAAGCGCATATTTTTACACAGCAAAAAATTGGGCCAAACACCAATGCAACACATCTGGAATTTACTTACCATAATAGCTAGTATTTATGCATAGATTATAGATGGCTAGCATCCCAGCTTTCAAAAAGAATGGGGTGCCATTAGAGGAAAAGTTGGGATATCGCATTCAGTAGGGAGTGTGCATGCCTATGTATCAACCAACAAAAAAGTAATGATCAAGTTACCTGGCCCACAAACTATATAACGATTGCTTGGTACTAAGAGAACATAAATAGCATTGCAACAAATAATGGCGCTTCAGCTGTTGCAACTACAGAACCCACTAGCAAGATACATGTCAATGATATGAGAAGGCTGTGATGCTCATTCAAAAATGAAGGAAAAACCAAGTTGCAAGCCTGATGAGCTACTTTTAATACAAAAAGTATCGGGAAACAATTCATAGCAGAAAATATCTCAGGACACAGGACCCACAAGAATTCTACAGAAAAATAAACAAAAACAGATTTGCACCATCAGTGTCCCCTACCTGGATAATCAGAGGGACTAAATCAGGATCGCTCATGCTCAAATCAATTCTCTCATCCATCCGTAGTCTCCCACCATTAAAACCAAACAGCCTGAAAGTTGAATCAATATCTATTATGAATTTAAAATAGCGGGAAAAATACAACCCAACTCTTGCATTGCAAATTATAAAGTCATCCAAAAATCCACAAATTATAGATCCAGAAACAGCTGGTTCAATAGCAGAGCGTATGCACTTGAGCAAAACACATCATTCAGATAAAAATCGGTAGACAGCATGAACATTAACAGTTCAAAAGAGCCAAAATAGCTACAACTTCCAGGTAAATAAAATATGAGTATAGAGTAAGAAATTACTTTTTTAGCCCCTCTGAAAGCCATGTCAAAAAAAATCCATTAAAATAAACAAATATATGGAGAAGTTACCAAGTATATCTACAAGCTTTCTCTTTTGTTTATCAATGAATGAAACTAGCAATTGAATATTTGCCGTGCGCCTTATCAATGGATAACAAAGTAGAAATACAATGAAACTTGGATGTACAATTTGACAGAAAATATTAATATAATCAATACAAGATTGGAATACAAAAATTCACATAATTCACATTTATACACTAAGAAATTATTGCATGTCAGTCAATAAGAACATAAAAATATCTAGAAATACTGATGAGGAAATAGAGGACAATTGAATAGAATTTATAAAAAGTATAATCAATGCACATACTTGTCAACAGCCGTGAAGGGGGAAATATCTTCATCTTTTGTGCTACTATTAAGTCGCTGTCTTATATCATCATATTTGACCACGGACTGGGAGAGGCTTATATATTGCAAATGGTTAAGAGCCATGCGAATATCCCCGTGTACTCTTTCTGCAAGTTCTTCCATTGCATTCTAGCAGATGAGGAAACCATATATTAGTAACATGGAGAAAAGGTAATGACAAGAAAAGAAGAGAAAAGGAACTATAAATGGTTTTGCTTTTATTTTTGTTGTGTTTTCTTTTCTTTTTCCCAAAACTTTTGATGGAAGTTTAGAAGCAGAGAACTCTAAACACACCTCTTGAGCTTGAAGACCTTCCTTCTTGGCAATTTCCATCAACCTCTTACCCATCTGTTAAACACAGAAGTTAAAACCAACCCTATATTACAACTTTTGGGTCACGAGCACCAAGAGTAATAATGCTTACCCTTCCATGTAACAGTCTACAATATATACGATGTAAGGAGATGGAAAAATTAAAATAAGAAATAAATGTGCTACTTAGAACAGCAAGAATTCCTGCCTATAAAGAAGGTTTCTATGCAATCAGGAATACATTTGTGCGTGAAAAGCTATGTTGGCTGTGAAATCTGCTGTACGTACGAGAGTATTTGAGTGATCTTGGGGATAGCCATTGTTTAACTTCAGATTGACAAACAAATAGGACTTATATTACCCCTAAATAAGTTGCTGCATGCAACTGTATCGTAACTGCCTAAAAATTGCAAGAAATTGAGAATATGTCCAGAGGTCAACAGATAACCTGTTGCTTGGTTGGTTTTCTGAAGTTGAGTAGCAAGCAGTAATTTACAAGGCTCTTCAATTTCTGGCTATAACGGTCATTGCAAATGCAAATTATAGGAATCTTGGACATCTTAATGCTAGCAATAAGATCAGCAACACCACCACGATCTCCAGCAGACATACCATCAACTTCATCCATGACTAGTACAGCCTTGGGTCGTTTTAATCTGTCAAAATTCTTGCCAAATTTATATACAAGATAAAACCAAAGGTCCAAAAAGGTTGATGAAACTTCATGTAATACTGACCGGTTGTTACTATAATTCAGAGTTGCATTACTAATAAGCTCTTTGATAGAATTTGATGTACTGCCCCCAACACCTTTCTCAATCTTAGAGTCTGCCTTACCACGGCTATCACTTGCATTAACCTGTTATGAACATTAGTCATTGCATTTATGCCTCAATAGTTGAGTAAGAAACAAAGAGTTGCCTGGAAGGTTGCAAAGTATGCAAAACAGCAGAATTACCTCAATAGCCTGCAATCCAAGCATCTGACTGACAACTTTAGCAGTTGTGGTCTTACCAATACCTGGAGGTCCACTCAACAACACAGCCTTTTTAACTCCACTATCAGCCTGCTTCTTTCCCTTACCCTTCTGGCCAGAATGAAGGAATTGGTCCTCCCAACTTTTCAACCAATCATGAAGCTGTTTAACCTGCATGTATAAGTTCATACTAAGTAATTGTGCATAGATGTATGTGACCAGCTTAACTGAAAGCAGAAGCACTAACCATTGATTGGTTCCCAACTATGTCATTTGGAACTTTGGGCCGATACTTTTCAGTCCATTGCAAAGAACCACGGTCAACAATGTTGACCTTTTGGTTGTCAATGGAGGCACTTCCTTTATTACTCTTTGGTGAAATATTTTTGCCTGTGGTAATTTGATTACCATCTGAAAATTGGAAAATCAAGATATATGTAAGCATAAACAACCTGCGAAATGTTAATATCAAACAAATAAATCAAATAAAACTTAGTCATCAGATGATGTCAGCAATGGATACAACAATCGCTGGATAAAGCTAGCATCTACAATGGGTAAAAGACACAATGAACACTAGAATCATGTCTCAAATTCATGCAACTTTGAGAATACAAGTATCTAATAGTTAGGTTATGCTAAGCAGGATTGTGCATGCGCTATACAACTAAGAAGCATTTTTACGCTTTCAGTTACCTCTTCTTTCAACTTTAACTGGAGAACTCTTCATTGGTGATTTTTGCTGCTTTTCTGAATTTTTGTCGCTTTGATGTTTTGCCACAGTAGCCTTTGCAGGCTTTGATTTCCGAATCATATCAAATAAACCATCTTCAGTTAGGAATGGGACGCTGCAAACAAGTACAGTCATGTGTTAGAAATGACAATTAAGAAAATATAGTTTTCTTGAGTGAAAAGAGCAAATGATACCCTAGTTCTTTCGCTTTATTTGATTTCACTCCACCAACGTCTTCATCAGCCAATAGGTAATTCTGTCAAATAAGCGATGTAAGCAAACTATAGGCTAAAAAACATTACCAATGCAAGTATCATACTATTATTTCATACCGTCTTTTTGCTAATAGAGCCGGTCACACGGCCTCCATAACGCTTGATTAGATCAGTTGCCTCCTCACGTTCAAGACTGCAAGTGTATATAAACTTATGATAGCTTATTCGCGGCATTGTTTCAATCAGGAAATTTGAGGATATTAATGGTGCACCGACCATCCACCATTTACATGAACATAAAACAAATTAAAATATGAAGAAATGAAGACAATAGAAAGCACCTGTCAAGAGTGCCACTTATGACAAATGTCAAACCAGTTAAACAGTCAGGGGCACCCTCCGGGACTTCCTACAGAACACGAATAACAAGTTTAGGATTGAGTTTTCTGGCAAATTATAACAAGAAGGAATAAGCTACCTTCTCCCCTTTGTGAGGAGGATCCTTCCTTTCACCAAAGTTCATGAAGCCTCTCCCACCCCCTCCTCTCCCTCTTCCCCCAGAGGCTCCTCCCCTTCCCCTTCCAGCTGCTTTGGAAGGGGTCTTGGCATCTTCATCCATCTTATCCTCCTCACCGTCGTCATCAAGACCAATTGTCTTTCCATGGGCTGCTCCTGCTCCTCTTCCTCCCCTCCCTCTCCCCCTTCCCCTTCCCCTTCCACTTCCAGATGCCTTGGAAGGGGTCTTAGCGTCTTCATCCATCTTGTCCTCGTTATCATCATCAAGACCAGTCTTTCCATGAGCTTCAGCAGTAGATGCACCCTTCAACTTCTTTGATGGTGGCGGCTTCACCGGAGTTTTCCTTTTTGAAGGTGCCACAAAGTCGTCGTCATCATCATCTTCTTCTTCTTTATGGACTTCCTTTGCTGGCAAAGGCTTCATGTCATCCTCAAGCTCATCACTGACTTTCTGAAGTTTTCTTTTAGGCAAACCTCTCCCGGTACCTTTTCCTGCACTGGTGTCTTCCTCCTTTTCTGTTTTGGATGCAAAGTACTTGCTAGTCTTCCTTCTAGCTGAACAATCTTGATCACAAGCCGCCTGGATGATCCAGTAATTAAATTACTCAACAGCAGGAAACCATGATGTATCAAACAATTAAGGTAATGGAAGCAGTGTATAATTTGCAGACTGCAGTAAGTTTGTAGCCAAACTAACAGAGGCTAATGCAGCAGTACAATAAACTTAGGATCAGAGCAGAGTACCCTGTTACACGTTATTGTATTAGATTCATGATGCGCAATGGAACATGACATACTGAAGATAATTCATCACTTTTATCGCCTACATATTCTACGCCAAAAACTAAATCCACCATTGTACATTCTTTGTAGTTTGTAAATGCCAGGGATATCATCAAACATTTGCACAAAATAATGCCCAGATTTAATCAGCAGGAGGAGTATGAACAGGCACATGATATCATCATCATATGGTGAGACTATTGGCCACAAGAAACTCCCAGGTTACATAAAAATTGTCTATTGTTAGCAATAATTGATCTGCTAAGCCAATTCACCATACAACAGATTACATAGAAATTCCTCAACAAAAGGGAACATGTACAGCAGGAAGAATTCAAAAGGGCACAAGCAAAAGGATTGGCATTGTACCATAGATGGCGCCGCCGACGGCTTCTCCGGAATGCTGAGCACGGGCTTCTTCGCCAACGCCGTCGTCCCAGCCGGCTTCGCTGCGCCACCATTCTTGTCCTGCGCCTTCATGAACCATTTCCTGATGTCCGAAGACTTGTGCCCCCCACAAAGAACACAAAAAAGGGAGGAGAAAGAATCAGCCAAGAAACCCTCCCCGCGTCGAACGAGGAAACAATGCGGGCGAGATTGAAGAACACCCAACCCAAGAAACTCACCATCTCCAATCCCCCGAAAAGAGAAGACCCGGATCTTCCCGGCCCCCACACCCGAGCGCGGCAAGATTCGAGCCGATGAGCAGGTGAAGTGCGGGGGCCCTAGGGTTTAAGTTTGGGGGCGGAAGCGAGCGAGCGAGCGAGCCGGTCCCTGCTTCCTCCCTCCCTCCCTCCGACCTCACCTCGCTTCTTGGGGCGCTTCCTCGTCGGAGTCACCACCGGATGTTGGGGGGGATGGAGGGGAGGAGGAGGAGGCGGGCGGCGGCGGGGGTGTGCTTCGGAAGAGTCGTCGCGCGAGGGGGAAGAGGAGAGGGGGTCGCGGGTTTGGGGGAAAAGGAGGGGAAGCGGCGCGCGATTTTGGCGAGATGGGCGGGGCCGGGAGGGCTGGATGGATGGATCGGTGGATGCGTGCGTGACACAAACATTCATTGGTTTCGCTTTGATGGGGTTTGTGGCTTGGTGCTCTTGCTCGTAGCAATGTCATCTCTCTCTCTCTCTCTCAAGTAAAAATCCAACATACTCCCTTCATTCTATAAAAAATAAATGTAGAATTGAATTTGACATATTCTAGTACGATGAATCTATACATATATCAAATGTGACAAATCTTAATACCACGAATCTAAACATATATCATCTGTTTAGTTTCATAGTACTAGAATATGTTACATCTTATGCTAGATTCATCTTTTTATGTGACGAAGGGAGTTAGGTTCTCTCAACATGTGTGATTGATGTGTCTATGGAAGAAAGTCATATCGTATAGGGATAAAAGAAAATTTGGATGAGGGTAACAGAGTTTGGATATACTATTTGCTCGACTTAAGTGATACATGGGCAAAATCATTGAATTGAAATGTTAATTTGAACGGCTGTATTTGTATTTGGAGTTAATTGGATGCTGAAATGAGTTTTCGATGTAAGATAAAAAAAATGTGGTTTAGACTTCAAACGTAATGCTCGTGCAAGTAGCAAATTTAATAACAATGTTAACCTTTTGTGTAAAGAGTAAAAAAAAATACTATAGAAACCTTAAAAAATTTGTGCAATCAACTTTCCAATAAAACTAATGTTTACATGTAGCAATTTTCTTTACTTTTGGCATTGAAACCCCCACTAATGTTTATAACCTTTTGGTAGTTGGCTAAAGGTGTTCATCCTAAGCCCATAAACCGAATCTTTGTTAATATTACAGTGTTATTTTCGACGATACAGTTAAATAGAAATGATGTGGTTTTTAATGCAAGTTATATCTAAAGTAACATACCGGGTATGACTTTATTCTTTGGTACTTAAGAAGATAAGGCAATCGAGGTGAAGAAGTATAAGGGAGAAGAGAGTTCCAGATTTCCTTTTTCTAAGTATGGTTGGAATTATAGAAGGAGGCTAGAAGTTTAATCCTTTGTTCTCTTTTGTTGGTCGGTTGTGGTTTCTCTTATAAGGGATAAGTACTCGTGTATAAACTTTTGGCCATATATATCCATTTAGTAGTTGTGTTAATTCTTTTTTAATTTTTATGGTGTTTGGATGCCTTTCTTTCCTGTATTAGCTTCCTTCAGGTCAGTGTCACGCGTTAAGTTTGGCTATGGTATTACCCTGCTATGACTTATAAGCATGGTATGGTTATTAAGTTCACAATGAAATATGAGTCCGAATTGTAATAGTTGATAACATGGTTGTTTAATTTTCCTTGAGCATACTTTTAAATTATGATGCCATTTAATTTCCTTGAACTAGTACCACTGTTTTTAGTGAGTTTTGTTTAATTGATCATGATTTACTTTGTGCCGGTTTGTGCCTACCGTTACCAACAGGGAGCTTCAGGAGCATAACAATTTGGAATCCCAACAACCAATCCATGCTGCTGCAGAACATAATGTTTGTTTTTCCAATATGGAAGACATGCATGATCCATCAGCGCAATGCAATAGATAGTATGTAGGTAATTTAGTTCTTAGGGGCGATATCAATGGTAAAGGCTCGTAGCATAGATTATTTAATTTTCTTTTTCTTTATGATGTGCCTTTTTTTATTGATACTGTCTTGTTTGAATATGGACTGAGTAACAATTTTTAAGTTTTTGTGAGAAGCTTCTTAAAACATATATCGTCACATTTGGTTGTTTGTTTTACATTACTAAATAGCGTAGTAGCATTAGTACGAGCATATCACTAGTGATAATGGTTTTTTTAATATGGCATCCCCGTAAAAAAAATACAATAAGACCATATATGTAATAGCTACCCTTCTCTTCTTCTTGTAGCTGTCCCATCTCCTTTCTCTTTCTAGCGCCGCCTTGACACCATCCTCCCCTCAATCTTCCGCTCACCATTTTTTCCAGGCGTCAACTCCTAGTGAGGACGGAAGCAGAATGACGTCTCCTGTCTTTAACATCCATGAGACCATGATGGCATTGCTACGACAATTGCCGTTGTTGATTGCATCTGTTTGATCTAGGAAGAAGTCAAAGAAAAATCCTTTGGACTTAGAACAGGTTTTGTTCATCTCTGCTTGATGCAATCTAGCACAATCCCAAATTCAAACGGTAAGAGCTCACTGTAATGAGAGAGAGGAGATAGGGGGAGAAAGACGAGAGGGAATGATAATGAAGAAGAAAAAGACGAAGCAAGCAGCACCATTCCGACATTCTTCAATATTGGCACCCACCAAGACCGACGGTGCTGCACGACGTCGAAGCCAGTGTAGAACGTCATGAAGACATAGGCGTGCAACGCTATGCTGGGCTTGTGACTTGGCATTATCACCTCCCTCGTCTCTCCTCCTGCCTGCTCAGCCTCGCCGGCGCCCATATAGATGCCAAAGACCAGGGTCGATGTGTCATGTCATAGAAAACCACCATATATAAAAACCGGTTTAGGAGTCGTTTTGTACGGTTTAAACTGTTGGAGGTGTTGTTATACCTGATTTTTGCGGTTGAGGGGTATGAATCAAATTCGACCTATATTTGAGGGAGTCTAGTTGAACTTTCCCCTTTCTATTTGGATCCGAATCCAACGCGCATAGCCCCAGTTGAGTTTTGAAGTAAACACGACGCCGAGTTTTATGCATGCGACGCGACTCGCCGCCGGTCACGAACTCACGATGGCGTCCACCGCCGCCGGCGACGACTTCCGGGATTGGTCCGGGCTGCCGGAGGACCTCCTGCTCACCGCCATGGAGGCGATGCAACTCCCCGACCTAGTCCACTCCGGCGCCGTCTGCAGATCGTGGCACTCGGCGTTCGCCACGTTCCGCCGCCTCGGCCTCCGGTCGCCGCCGCACCCGCCCTGCCTGCTGTACGCCGCCGCCGCCGCCGCCGACAATGCCGTCCGCCTCTACTTGCCGTCGTCCACCGGCGCCCACTTCCGCGTGCCCCTCCTCGACGAGGAGGCGGCCAGCGGCGTCGTCGGTTCGGCGCACGGGTGGCTGTTCACCAGCGACAGGGACGCCAACCCTTACCTCCTCAACCCGCTCACCGGCGCACGCGCCGCGCTCCCGCCGGCCACGGCGCTCGGGCGCGTCAGGGGCAGGAGGTTCGTCTTCTCCCCCGGCGACGGCGGCCGCCGGGGCGTCGCGTATGACGTCGACTTCGGCCGGCGGCCGGGCGGCTCCCCCGACGTCAGGCAGGTCATGGCGCGGCGGGCGAGGCGGTGGATGTACCGCCGGGTGGCGATGTCGGCGAGCCCTTCCGCCGCCACCGGCTGCGTCGTCCTGCTCCTGCACATGCCGGAGCGGGACCTGTCCTTCGCCAGGCCGGGCGACGAGCGCTGGACGCCGCTCGTCGACGGCGGCGTCTGGGCCAGCCACGGCACCTCCTTCCTCGACGCCGTCCACAACCCCGGCGACGGCCTATTCTACGTGCTGCAGGACTTCAGCCCCGGCGGCGACACCGTGGTGCACTCCCTCGACCTCACCGCGCCGCCGCCGCCGCCGTCCTCCCCGGTGGCCACGATGCTCATGTTCGCGACGCCGCCGCGTCCGTGCAACCACCACCTCAAGAAGACCATGTGCAGGTACCTCGCCATCACGCCGCAGCACCCGCAGCACGTCGCCGGCGGCCTCGAATTCCTCGTCGTGGAGCGGAGGTGGCGCAGGTCGGGGAGCGACGACGACGTGAGCACGACGGAGATGTACGTCGTCATGCTCAGGCCGCTCGACCTCTACTTCTACGAGCAGGTGAGCCTGCCCGGCGGCGTGGGGGGCGACCTCGCGCTGTTCGTCGGCGACGCCGGCGCCGCCTGCCTCCGCGTGGAGGACTACCCCATGTTTCGCGGCAACTGCGCCTACCTCACCGACGAAAGCGACGGCGACGGCGACCACGCGAACCCGCCGCCGTGGAAGCGGCTGGACCTTGCTCTGTGGGAGTTCGGCGGGAGCAACTACCGCGGGAGGTTGACGAAGCTGCGGGACACGTGGCCACTCCACCATCCATGGCAAGATAATTCCCCGCCTCCTATTTGGTTTACGCCATCGCTAGATTAGCGCATCTCCAATTCAAAGGTGTGTGATAAGCTATATATTGTTGTTATTTTTTTAAAAAAATAATACAATTGTAATGCAACTAATTACATTGTACTCGTAACTTATATTATAGAGAAAATTCTCTACATACCCTTGAAAAGTTTCACAATTTCTTCTATACCCCTAAATTTTACCTCATCCTATACATACCTTTGAGTTTTCATTTGGATCTTCTCTCACCTATACGAACGCTATGATCTTTTCATTTCTTGCTCGTATAAATCTTGAAACAAATCTAACAATTCAACAATTATTAAAAGTTATATACAAATTACAATATAATTACACTACTTAGATTGAGAATTCGAGAGAAACCAGGTGAGGAGAATTGGACAAACAAAATAGGAATGGAGCTAGTACTTAGATTGAGAATTCGAGAGAAACCAGGTGAGGAGAATTGGACAAGCAAAATAGGAATGGAGCTAGCTAAAGTGTTCTCATAAAATAAACTTGAAAGATGGAGTTGGGTTTAGATTACTCTACAACTTTACTTCAAACCTACAACTTTACTTCAGACCTAGCTCTTGAAGCTAAACTTACAAGTTGGAAACTAAATATAAACTCCACTTCTTTTCTAGCCATTCCGCTCTATCGGATCTATGGTAGTCTCAGATTCTTTTCTAGCCATTTCGCTCTATCGGATCTATGGTAGTCTCAGATTTGGTATTCAGTAGAATTTCAGAACATACTCAACATAGCAATCCCCTACAACCATACAAGGCAAGCAGAATCTGAAGGCAAATTCTAGACTAATGATTCATGTATCTTTTAACTCCCAATTTAAACAGACAGCATTGGACATTTGGAAACCAACTGCTGCAAGCCTGCAACAGGTGAAGAAGGATATACTGGGCAAGGACCAAGGAATCAACTTATAACACAAAATAATTCACAAGTTGCATTGATGTTCTGCAACAGTCCTAGCCTGCCCATTGACATATAACTCCAATATACACAAGAAATAAAATTTTAACATGAACAAATTTTCAAGCAATATACAATGGAATGCTTAATGACAAGCTGAAAAAAAGGGGATGTCTACTCCGGAAATGACAAATCCACGGTACTTTGAGCGAATCAACTTTCCATGAAGCACACACCTCACTATTCACAAGACTGCAAGAAGAGATTAAATAACCAAATGTGCAATCGAATCAACCTTGGACTGGAACTTCATTCGAAGCAACCAAAGTGGTGGCCCGGTCTGGCCCTGTTGCATCCTCAACACCATGTTCAACAGTGAGCCCCTCTGGGCCAGAAGGTTCAGCAGGAGGGATTTCAACCGAGTTGTCTTGCAATTGCTCTACCTTGGCTCTTGGAGCTTTTGGTTTTGTGTTTGAGGTTTTCTGCTTTGTCACAAGGGGTTTTGTCTCGGTCTTTGCAGTGGCAGATGCTTGGGAAGGAATTTTTGTGACTGATCTTTGAGCAGGCTTTCTGGCAGTAGCATGAGGTTTGTTATTTTCTGTGCTTTCGGTCAATTTGGCCAAATTAGTTATGCTCCGAGGACTCTCACATGATACAGAACCATCAACAGAAGCAGCAGCAGCAGAATTGGTTGGCTTGTGCCGGCCAAGCTTTGGTGACCTAGCGCGTGTTGGTGGGATCTGCAAATAGTCACATGAGTTGATTTCATTATTTCTTTATAAATATGAATGGGAACAGGTTCTTAGTGCCATACACAAGATAGCATATGTATAAGGAAACTGAACACCCAAAAAAAACATAAGAAACCACAGAGAAGTTGTTTATCATGTTCTGAACTATGAATAGTCTAGCTTACTGTAAAATGGCAAAGCTGGTTCTGCTAGCATACAGCTTGGATGGAGAAGACCAAGTATTTGTCAGTACTCCGATTAAATTACCTTACAAACTACAAATCTTGGTGATTACTCCGTCAAAACATATAGACATATTATGATGGATGATTTGAATACATTAGGCAGTTCAGGGATTCAAAACCATGAAAACTAAATACAGAAAGGTATAAACTGACAAGGTGGAACCTGCCATTGTATAGCCCTAGCACCAAGATTTGCAAGAAAAATGCTTGGCATACTCAATCATTACAGTACAAGCCTGAAATTTGTACAGCTACTTCAATCCTCAATACTATTATGAAGATCCAGTAGAACATAAGTAATATCATGCCAGAAGATCTAGCAAAGCATACAAAATTATGCACAGCTAGGCCTAGTTAAGTTTCCCCTCCATAGGTAGGCCTCTTTCTCTAGGAACTGGACCCAGCTCAGTTGGTGGGAGGTGTGCTTATAAACTCCCACCATCTACGTACAAGCCCTCTTGGACTTGAATTTGGTGCCTATTATCTTCTTCATTAAAAAATATGCTAGTTCCTCCTAGGTATTCCTGCTTTCTTTCATACTAGATCAAAATGATGACTTATCACATATATCTATCAGCACTCAACGGGACCAAAATTCAAACTTCAATGTAGGATCATTTTGTCTACCAATGATGATTTAGGATCAGATCTGCTAATTGTTAGTTGAGTACTCTTGTTAGTTTACACGTTTATATTGTGCTAAAATTGGAAACGAGCAAGAATGAAATTGGCACCAAAAGATGCCAGTGAGCAGAAACATGAGGCAGCACTCCTAGAAGGGTTACAACTAAGGTGTTATCAAAACGCGACTTATCAAAAAGATAGCACAAACAGATAATAAGCATGTTTTTTTTTCTTAAGACGTCTTCGCCCCTAATACCTCCAAGCATGTTGCTAATAAACAAGTTCTGGTATTAATTCCTGGTATATTAAGCTACAGATTGACATCATGTAATGCTTATTTTAACATTCTAATAACAGAAACTAGAAACAAATGATTATTTTTCAATTTATATCATACAGTGAACAGAGTATTTGAAATGTCCATGCAAACTTGTCAAGGCATGTTTGGTGGTGAGGATATTGCAGTCTAGAACTCTAGAAGTCTTGAATAATGTGGATTTTTTTTTTTTTGCCAACAGATATCAGCAACTTTGCAAGATCAAGTTTATCTTAGTACCTTTTTCAACTCAACTTTAGGAGGTTGCTCCTTGTAAAAGCTTGGCATGGGTGTCGCTTTAAATGTCAGGCTCTTCCTAAGTAATTTGATCTCAGCCTCTTGGCTCTCCTGAGTAATAGATTAATTTTCAGATCCAAGTGGTACAAATATTCAAAAGTTTTATATTAATGATATCAAAAAGGTTCTCACTTTAGATTTTGCCTGCAAATTTGTTTGTTCAAGCTCCTTTGCATGGATCTTCTCTTCAAGTTTTTGGTAGAACTGGAAGTAAGACAGCACTAAACCTGGTCAGCATAAGGGGGGAAAAGAGAATGTAAATGAACATATGGATTAGCGCAATGCCTTTATGGGTATAATATACCTCCTTCCTCTTCTCAGCACGCTCCTGCAGCCTGAAACTAAAACCAGCAGCAGCAGCATTCTTGCGTTGAGCAGCTGCTCGGGGAGTATTGGTACTCCTGCATGAATAAATGAGCATGTTTCATGTTAATAAAAACACAGGGCATAAAAAAAGAGCAGCTATCAAGAAAATAAAAATGCTTTACGATGTGGTGGAGTGCACATCATCCTCCATTTTCTCTGGCAGAGTCTGTTCCAAAGCATTTGTGGTGTTCTCGTTTGACCTGATATAAAAGATCAACCATTTCAGGCCAAGCAAACCCCAAACAGCACTATTATGAATTATCAGTGGCAGTACCATATAATTTTTTTCTGGCAAGCATCACAACTTGGATGCACATTAATTGCATGGTGCTAACTACTAAACAACAACTGAAATTGCAATCCAGAAGAAAGAAAAGGACGGCCAAAATTGATGGTTGGTGACAGAATTGACACTCACTCTTGGGTTTCAGGAGAAGCATCATTTGGAGGCGCGTCCACCGATCCAGATTTAACAGGCTACGTCACAGAAATCTGTAATTAATTTTTACTGCATTGCAACTAAAAATTGACAAGATTGTTACTCGCGGAAGATCACTCAAACTCATGAGTTTTACCAAGGAGCGGCTTGCGGCAGGCGTCCGGGCTGAATTCACCTTCTTCTCCACGGCTCGCCCTGCGATTCCATCCAAATTCAGTAAACGCAAACATCAATCAACCATCACAATTCACAAAACCCGAGCGAAGAACAAGTCCCAACTAAACTAACCAGCCGCCTTCTCCGATCCATTGGGCACAGCGCCTTTCCCGTCCGTCGTCTTGGCCTGCTTTGGTGTCGCCGCCTTCTTGGCAGTCGCCCCTCTCGCCGGGAACGACGCGCTCTGCGACAGCGCGGGCTTCTTCCCCACCTTGCCGTTGGCCACCGCCGCCGCCACCTTCGCCTTCCTCGCCGCGGCCGCGCCCCCCGATCCGCCCTTCTGCGCAAACCAAGCAAGCAAACACCCAGAGAGTCAGCAACGAACACCACCGCACTCACCGTCGCAGGAATCCCGCGATCCCCGTACCTTGGCCGTCGTCCCCTCCGCGGCCACCGCCACCACCACCACCGCCTGATCAGATCCACCCGCCGCCGCCGCCTCCCCCCCACTGGCGAGATCCCCCTCCGCCACCACCTCCGCTACCTCCACAGCCCCATTCACCCTCACCTCGTCCTCCCCCTCCATCCCTCCACTGACTCCCACCCCTATCAGATCCCAGCAAGATCGATCACGGCCAAGATTCAACTCACTCTACCACTACTGATCAGTGCGGGAGAGGGGAGGCGATCGGTGGATGGATGGATCGGCGTGGAGAGATCAGTGAGAAGATGGTGGTGGTGGGGAGGGGAGAAGGCAACCACCCAACAACCACCGCGCTGGGCTGGCTGGCAGCCGATGCGGCTGCGGCTGCGGCTGCGAGTAGTGTAGAGGGAGAGGGAGGTTGGGGGGGAGTGAGTTGGTGTAGGGAGGGGGAGGGAGACGGAGACGGGACGTGGTAGCCGTTCGCGAGCTGGACGGTTTCTCTGCCGTTTTTTTTCCGCGGACGGTTTTGCCCCCTCTCCTCCACTCCTCGGAGTCCTCTCTTTTTCTCATTTCTCCCCCGTGTGCGCCCGTGCAAACCACCTCCGGAGGAGGAGGGGGCAGAGACCGTGTGTGTGGGGTGTGGCTTTTGTCCATTCTGTCAGTTGGTAATACACTTCGGTTGTGTTCTCTCCTCTCTCTCAACTCCCACCTCTCTTTCTCCACGTTTATACTTCCTGAACGATTAAACGGTAATTGTTTTAAAAGAATTTATGTTTTAAAAAAAATCATATTAATTCATTTTTAAGTTTTAGGCTAATACTCTCTGTTTCATATTATAAGTCATTTGATATTTTAGATGTTGCTTATTTTTTTATAAACTTGATCAAACTTATCGAAGTTTGATTAGAAAAAAAATGTCAAACTATTTACAATATGAAACGGTGGAAGTATTTAATTATTCATATGCTAACGGCTTGCTCCGTTTTATGTGCCGAGGGATTAGTTCCTAATCTACCATACTGAACACAACCTTCTACTCTCTGTGAAGATATGTTTAATGGTGGAGGTCTCATTGTTTGGTTTATGCTTATGTTTAGATTCTATTCGGTACCGCTTTAGATCTCAGACCCACGGTAGATTTAAAGTTTGTATGTTAAATTGTAATTGTTTAAAGTACTAAATTTCATCTAAAACATGAACAAAAATAATTTATCTGAATGTTATCAACGTAATTATAGATCTAGACCTATGCATGGATTTGTGTAGTTCGGAATACAGCTTCGGAAAATTTTGGATCCGAAGTTGTGCCAAAGAAAACTTTATAAGCTAAATTTTAAGTTTTAACACTTAATTTTGGAGTTGATTTTATGATTTTTTTTAATCATTACTTATTTTTATAGTATTTGGTTTTAAATCGCTAACAATACGGTAAATGTTTTACTCGTAATATTTTTTTAATTGAAAATAACCGGTTCTGATATACATATGCATAAGCGAAAATATAGGGCGAATGTTAATGATGCTACACAAATGTAGGTGGTGATTCGTTTGTTTTTGTGTGTTAGCTATGTTTATTCTTTGGACACACAGCTGTGTGGTTGTTCTTATCCGCTAGTAACACGGAAAAGGTGTTAGGAGAGCACTGTTGGTAAGGTTAGACTAATGATTACCTTTCCTCCACAAAATGCTGAAAATAAACTTCATGTTCCTCTCCCTTTCACCTATACGAGTTTCATTTAAGGATTAAGAGTTTTTGCATGCATCAAATGGTATATTTGACACGCTAACATATACATATACATATATATATATATATATATATATATATATATATATATATATATATATATATATATATATATATATATATATATATATATATTAAATTTGTTTGGTGCTCCATGGTGCCCGGCCACCATTGTTGAAATTGAGTATATACCCAATTCAAATGAGTATGAATCTTTTTCAATTACTTAGGTATTAATATTAACCACTTTACTAACTAGTTCAAAGCAAGTTTGAACTGAATTTGAACTTGTTTTTTTTGTTAGATTTTGATTCTAGGTATATAGCATCCATACATATAATTAGTTAGGTATGTAATCATGGATTGTGAAATAAAGTTAAATTTGAGTTGTTTTGTTGATAGGTATAGGTATGAATCGAATTATTATAACTATGAATATACTCACAATTTGAAAATTTTGAAAATTTTAAGTGATTTTGTGCATTAGATACCATGGTGCCCGGGCACCATGGTGCCCCATATGAGTGTCATATATATATATATATATATATATATATATATATAACTCAAATTTTTCAAAATTTTCAAATTGTGAGTATATACCTAGTTATAATAATTTGATTCATACCTATACCTATCAACAAAACAACTCAAATTTAACTTTATTTCACAATCCATGATTACATACCTAACTAATTATATGTATGGATGCTATATACCTAGAATCAAAATATAACAAAAACAAGTTCAAATTCAGTTCAAACTTGCTTTGAATTAGTTAGTAAAGTAGTTAATGTTAATACCTAAGTAATTAAAAAAGTTTCATACTCATTTGAATTGGGTATATACTTAATTTTAACAATGGTGCCCGGGCACCATGGAGCACCAAACAAATTTAATATATATATATATATATATATATATATATATATATATATATATATATATATATAATGGAACGGCAGAGTGCACCCGTACAACCATCTCCGGGGGTTGAGACCGTGCGAGTTGACAATGTGCCGACTGTTAATCAAATTACACTTCTCACACTCATATGTTCAACAATGTACATTGAGATATTGTTGTAGGTAGTGATCCATTTATTTAAAAAATTAATCACTGGTTGTGGTTATGCATACTCTTTTTCAAACACAATCGTGTTTATTCTTATCGTCTCATAAGAAGAGAGATGCTAGGGGCAATGTTGGGTATGATATGGCTAGCATCTATCGACACAAATTGCCAAAAGCTTCAATCATTTATGTTGCCCATAGGTTTCTGTGGGCTTAAAACATGTGTGATGTGATGGTTTCAACTGTTGGTAAGTTTAATTAATAAGTAACATAAATATAACATTCTGCACAAGATTTCTGTTTTTTTTTCCTTAAAGAATCTGTTATAAATAGCTTTCTATTGAATAACATATTAGCATATTATAAAAATCATTTGTGCTATACGTCGCCACTACAAATGATATAACAAAAAAGAAATTACATTACAATTTTTTACCTTAATATTATCTTATATTACTGCTAGATGGTTAGTTTTATCTACTACTTTCTCTATTCTAAACTAAATTAATTGAATACTAATGTAGCATAGTTCTATTCTACTACTACGAATATATATAAAAATATTAGTATTTTATTTTTTGAGACGAAGGAAGTAACCTATCATCAACCGACGATCATCCATCCACCCGGCAGGTATAGATACAGCACCGCACCGCACCGCACAGCACGTCAGAGAGAATAAAGCGAGAATATTTGTCGCGTCAGCCAGCCAGTCAGGGGCAGTGCCGTCTCACCTGCACGAGCTGAGTCGACGACCAGTCCATGTCCACCACCACGAGAACCACACGCCGCGCGCGAGGGGGGAGCATCCGCGGCACGCACGCACGTAAACCGCGCGCCGTCGTCTCCGGTTCTTCGCTACCGCGTACGTGAAGCGGAGCGCGCGCCGCGCGGCTCGCACACCGGCCGGCTGCCAGTTTGTTCGGGCTGGAGTACTTGAGCACCCCCGCGGCGCGCGTCTTAGCTTATTTTCCTTTGGAATTTTGTGGCTCGATCGAGAGCTTGCTAGCTGCTTGTTGCTTGTCCGGATCGATCGATCAAAAAGGACAGGGTGTGGAACAAACCGCACGCGTACGTGCATGTTCGGTTGTAGGGGTGAAAAAAATGTACGGAAATTTCCGACGGTATCAAACCTGTTTTGTGTAAAACTAATATTAAAATAATACTCCCTCCATCCAAAATGTTTGACGCTGTTGATTTTTTTAAATATGTTTGACCGTTCGTCTTATTTTAAAAAATTAAGTAATTATTAATTCTTTTCATATCATTTGATTTATTGTTAAATATACTTTTATCTATACATATAGTTTTACATATTTCACAAAAGTTTTTGAATAAGACAAACGGTCAAATATGTTTAACAAAATCAACGGTGTCAAGCATTTAGGTAAGGAGGGAGTATCATTTTAATTCATTTTCTCGGTCAGTTGGAGAAGATCGCCGATCTAATCAGTTGTCAAGCATTCAAACGGCTTTTTTTTTTTTAAAAAAAAACAAAGATCATCCAGCCGGGTTACTATATTGTTTTCCATAAGCACACCTATACCGAACTACTAAATGGTACTTCATCCGTAAAATATAAATATTTATAGTAATGAATCTAGTTAACTGCATATCCAGTTTTAACTGTTATATTTTGGGATGGAGGTAGCACTTTTATTTTTTGCAAAAACATTCTATATAAAACTTTTTTTTAGCCCTTATAAAAATAAAACGAATTCTTAAACCTCTTTCACGCTCATGTCACGTGAGAGTTCATGCTCAGCGTGAAGAAAAGCTAATTTTTCGGGAATTTTAGACCAAACTTCTAATAAACTCTTTTGAAGTTCAAATAAACCCATTTTTCTAATTTATAATAGTTCATACTCAACTAATCATGTGTTAATGGATGATCTATTTTTGCATACTGCGAAAAAGCGTAGCCAATCCACTTTGTCCAACGGAGCCTTAGTTAAGTATATGTGCATACAACTCAATATGATATGAAATAAAAAATTTCACATAATTTTTCCGTTTCTTTTTTACTTTATACTGGATATTACTCATGTAAAAACTTTGATCGTTCATGTTCTTTTTTCAAAAATATAAATATTTCAAAGAATCATTGCATTATCAAAGTACTTTATATGCCAAATATAACTATATTACTTGCGTTTATCAAAACTTTGTAATTTTTTTTTAAAAAATATTGGTCATTGATAAAATTACATTTGTCAACACGTCAAAAAAAAGTAACTGAGGGAGGGAGTAATTAAATTTCAAGGATCAAGTTCTACAAATATTTAGAACTAAAATATATATTTTTTAGGAAAGAAAAAAGCCTCGACGAGGCTTCTGTGCCTGCAAATTAAAGGTTCACCGTTCCTGGACGGTCGAGTTAATTAATTTCGCTGTTTTTCATGTTAATGAATCGAGTTGATTAATACACAAAGTACAAAAGGCAAAATCGTCAGGTACAGATCAAAAGATCAGGAGGACGGATTTTCTCGTTTTGGCGGTGAAAATCAAGTTTACTGCTCTTCCTTTTGACTCTCAAGTCTCAACACGATCTCTTTTGAGAGCACGCTTAAGAAAGCAACACTGGGGTGGGTCTCTGCCGTTAATTCAACGGACGGTGTATAGAGGCTGTTTGGGGAGGTTCCTGTTGCTGCAGCTTCTTCTATAATTAGAAACTCCATCAAACAGTCTAGCTTGTAGTCTAAATTCTGAGAAGCTGTAGTTATAGAATAAAAAAATTAACTAGAAGTCAGTTTTTTCAGATTTTTAGAATTTGACTACCAACCAGCTGCTTATTAGAATGTTAACTGTCCAAACAGGTCAAAGTGTTCTTCACCCGTGCGGTGCACCCGTGCAACAAACCACCTCCAGAGGCTGCAGAACTTGTGGGGGTACGTGTGTCACTGTGTCAGTTGGTAATCACTTTGTACTTTCGCAAGCTGCAAGCATATCTGAATATGTTGGATGGTGTACGGTGAGACTATTAATTGTACTTGTTAGTGGTGATTCGTTTTTTTGAAGTCAAATGATCGACTTGTGCTTTTGAAACACACATCTATCGGCGTTCTTCAGCTAGCTAATACGAAAAGATGATATGGACGACGAAGGGTATGGTATTGTACTATGGTTAGATGGTTTAGCATCGACAACTAGATCATGATCGATCATGGATCAATAATTTTCTTTCTGTCGACGTTTGATGTCGCAATTCTGATATTTGCATAGTATGGGGATTGTCAGTGCTAGGATTCACGCGAGACTAAGGTAAAAGAGATAGAGACGAGGATTTTTATACAGGTTCGGGCCCCTGAATTGTTAGGTAATAATCCTACATCCTGTTGGCCGGAGCTGGTATTGCTCTTATTCACCATAATCACACCAGTACAATATGTGGGGTAGCCTATCTAACTGTTGTCGACATGGCGTTCTGAAGGTCTGACTCGTAGTCGACAACAGGGTAGCCTTCCTCCTCGAGCTCGCGCCCGACGAAATCAGAGATAACGCTAGATTCCTACGGCCGGCTTCTGTAGGTACCGGATAGGGCTGATCCAGGCATATCTCTGATGTCGATATCCGGCGGCTTGTTTTGGTGTATGTAGGCTTGTATGTTGTGGCTTCTGGTGGGTGTATGTTGATTGTGTTGGTTCTCCCTCTGGTCCTCCTAGGGGGTCTTGTATTTATACCCATAGGTGTCCCCTTATCCAAGTAGAACTAGGAAAACCAATATGGATACAATCCGAGTAGTCCTTGTCGTTTCCATGTGGAACTCTGGTTGTCTTTCCTTATCGGAACTCCTCCTATATCCGCAGGTTGTTTCCGTATAGGACATGGTATGTGGTGGGTCCTGTCGAGATTTAGTCAACTACTATTAGGTATGTGGTATCCATAACCATGACAGTAGCCCCCGACTTCAATGCAAATGAACGAGTTCATGTTCTTGACTGCTGACCATGGAGTAACTGTTATCGAGCTCAAGTGACTGTTCTCGGTGAGTTCAGAGATAACATTAGACTTCCTTTGTTAGCCTCGTGCGGGCACCTAAAGGGTTTGTCTGAGTCAATCTCCGACGACAACCAAGAAAGTACATAGCGTACGACTAAGTCTCCTGTCTTGCTATAATCGAGAATTTGGATTGAAATCAAGAAATTTTATCTCGGCGGGTACACCATCTCTTCACTCCGTATTCCTTGTCGAGATCCAGCAACCGTTCTCGAGCGATCGAGAGGCGTAGAGTCTGCGACGGAGCCTTGTCAACATTTGTCGTACTCGCCTTAGTCGATCTTGGTGTAGAACCACAGAGACATGGAGTCTTCAACAATGTCGAATAGAATTTTCCTGAAATCAATACTCAGAAAAAAATATTAAATAGAAATAGCCCCCGAGCGAACGCTCAAAGGGTAACATGTTATAATATAACAGACTAGTGAATTGAATGTACAGACCAGTGTTTTGTTATATGAGCGTCTTCTCTCTTACCGACTCCAATCAGTCAGTTTGTAGAGTCATACACTCTCCCTAGCCCCTAGCCTTGTCGTCGAAGAATCGTTCTCGGATGATAAGGCTCTTGGACCTTTGACCTGCCTCGGTTGAACAAGCACTGATCCTAGCCCCCAGCCGTGAAGTTGGAAAACTCATTTTCCGATTACACGGCTTGGTTAATACGCACGGCGAGAACTCTTACATGACCAGATCTTACATGGTCTTTTGTCTCTACAGGATCCAACAAGGCCTTATCGGCTCTGGGCGTCCCCAGCCGAAGTTCCCTTAGGTTCCTCGGAGGCCTTGTCAAGACGGCGTAAAGGGACAGTAGGATAGGTTTCAACGCTAGGTGTCATCGTGGCAAGAGATCTCTAGATAAAACACTTGGCGATCTCGTGTACCTGATATCAACTTTGTTGAAGTAGAGGTAGTGGAAGGATTGCTACGCCGCTAGTCGAGGACCAGGTAGTAGTCGTAACTCGACCACTTAAAGTGGAAATAGTGGGAGAAACGCTACATCGCTGGTTGAGGACCAGGCAGTAGTCGTAACTCGACCACTTAAAGTGGAAGTAGTGGGAGAGACGCTACATCGCTGGTCGAGGACCAGGCAGTAGTCGTAACTCGACCACTTGAAGTGGAAATAGTGGGAGAAACGCTACATCACTAGTCGAGGACCAGGCAGTAGTCGTAACTCGACCACTTGAAGTGGAAATAGTGGGAGAAACGCTACATCGCTGGTCGAGGACCAGGTAGTAGTCGTAACTCGACCACTAGAAGCAAATGTACGAGAGATCACTACGATCAACTGGTTGAGAACCAGTGAGTAGGTGTCTCTCGATCATTTGGAGTCGTGGCACGAGGACTGCTACGCTGCCGGTCGAAGACCAGTCGTAGCTGTTCCTCAACCATCTGAAGTCATGGTGCGAGGACCGCTACGCCGCCGTAGTCATACCTCGACCATCTGAAGTTAAGGCGCGAGAGATTGCTACGTACCGGTTCGAGAACCAGCGAGCGAGTAGAATTATCTCTCGAACACCAATGGAAGTTGCGGTGCGAGAGATTGCTACGTCCTGGTGCGAGAACCAGCGAGCGAGTAGAATTATCTCTCGAGCGCCAATGGAAGTTGTAGTGTGAGAGATTGCTACGTCCTGGTGCGAGAACCAGCGAGTGAGTAGAATTATCTCTCGAGCGCCAATGGAAGTTGTGGTGTGAGAGATTGCTACGTCCTGGTGCGAGAACCAGCGAGCGAGTAGAATTATCTCTCGAGCACCAATGGAAGTGCTAGAGTTGGTTTATTACATGTGCGTCTCATGTGGCCAGCATGACTCACACACCCAACTCGTGGCATATCCGGATGTCCGTTCGCAATCATGTCGGGTGATCAAGCCGACGGCGTTTGCGGGAATTATCCGTTAACAACCTTTTCTTGAGTAGTCCAGCGATGGCCGGTGCTATGAGATAGGTCGTCGGTCTTCGTTGGCAGGTTGGGTGCGATAACTCCGCATTTGTCGAGAATGTTCTCGATAATGGAGTGTACTCGACCATAACCTACCCGAGTGCTCAATTGTTTCTGAAAAATATTTTCTAGAAGGCAAGATATATAGCAGATAATGTCGAGTATATACTCAAAAAACTGCATGGATCTTCTAGTATTATCAGGATATAACGAGCAGATGTAATTATCAGGCATTATGTAAACCGTAAACAAGCATGATTTATACAGAAGAGAACGGAGCGAGCCCCCAGCGTTAGACCGTAGTTGGCCTGACATCGGAAGCACTTGCACAATAGATATTGTATAAAAAACATGCTCTAGGTAAACATAATAAATTATTGATCTGACAATGCTGTATGATCTGAATAGGTACGATAAATTGCATATAAAATATTGCGTACCTTTGTAGATACATGCCGGATGTATCTACGAAATTAGTAGATCAATTTGAAAAACCAATCTACCAATTACCTTATTGCGTACTCGTTCGACATCATATGATCTGACATCTTCTGGTACGCCGCGTATCTTGAGGCTTGGTTGATCTCGATAGACCAAGTTGTCGATGACAATGGTGGTTCCGATCTCGTCGGAAGACATGCTCCGGTCAGGTTAGATCTCCACAGCCGAAGTCATCGAGTAGCTTGTTGTCGGAGAATCCATCTCTTAAACCCATCTCGTCAAAATCCTAGAGCACCAAAGTCCCCTACCTGGCGCGCCACTGTCGACGTTTGATGTCGCAATTCTGGTATTTGCATAGTATGGGGATCGTCGGTGCTAGGATACACGCGAGACTGAGGTAAAAGAGATGGAGACGAGGATTTTTATACAGGTTCGGGCCCCTGAATTGTCAGGTAATAACCCTACATCCTGTTGGCCGGAGCCGGTATTGCTCTTATTCACCATAATCACACGAGTACAATATGTGGGGTAGCCTATCTAACTGTTGTCGACATGGCGGTCTGAAGGTCTGACTCGTAGTCGACAACAAGGTAGCCTTCCTCCTCAAGCTCGCGCCCGACGAAATCAGAGATAGCGCTAGATCCCTACAGCCGGCTTCTGTAGGTACCGGATAGGGCCGATCCAGGCATATCTCTGATGTCGATATCCGGCGGCTTGTCTTGGCGTATGTAGGCTTGTATGTTGTGGCTTCTGGTGGGTGTATGTTGATTGTGTTGGTTCTCCCTCTGGTCCTTCTAGGGGGTCTTGTATTTATACCCATAGGTGTCCCCTTATCCAAGTAGAACTAGGAAAACCAATATGAATACAATCCGAGTAGTCCTTGTCGTTTCCATGTAGAACTCTGGTTGTCTTTCCTTATCGGAACTCCTCCTATATCCGCAGGTTGTTTCCGTATAGGACATGTATGTGGTGGGTCCTATCGAGATTTAGTCAACTACTATTAGGTATGTGGTATCCATAACCATGACACTTTCCTATCCGACAAAGCTGTTGAAAGTTGCCGTAGCTTTACCTTTAAAAAAAAGGTTGTCATGTATAGGTGAGATCAGCAGTGAACACATGACTAAATTTTAGTGGGTGCTATGTTTGGAACTCCAAGTTCTAATCTAAACTCCCTTGCTTCGTTTTCCGCACGCACGCTTTTCAAACGGTTAAACAGTTCGTTTTTTAAAAAAAGGTTTCTGTACAAAAGTTACTTAAAAAATCGTATTAATCCATTTTTTTAAAAGAATAGCAAATACTTAATTAATCACATACTAATGAACCGCTCCGTTTTCCGTATGTACTATTTAGGATGAGAACTGGCATATGCGAACACAACCATAGGCAAAATACATGCCAAGCTGATTAAATATAAAACAAATCTAAAATTCATACATAAATAGATTATGTGTCATACATAAAATTTGTACATAAATAATGGCCTTATACTTATTTATCTTTTTCTTCCCTCTAGCAATTTTTTTATCTAATAGAATTGGATAGTACATATAGTGGGTTTGGCCAACAGTAGGAGGGACTCAAGCTAGCCCACCTTGCCCCCCCTTTGGGATCGTCATTGGGTGAGATCTCTCTCTATGTCTCCTGAGGATCTGTTTGAGTTAAGAGAAAAAGATAATATTGAGAAGATACGTAAAACGAGATAAGTCATTAGTGCATGATTAATTAATTATTATTTTTAAACTTAAAAAATAAATTACCATGATTTTTTAAAGCAATTTTTCTATAGAAAATTAGAATATCTCCATGAGCCTCTCTAAATTTTGCTCTCCATTTGCTCATTTAGCTAACTAGGCAAAAAAAACGTTACTCTCCATATTTTTTATCTACTCTTTTCTTAAGAACATTTTCTACATACTCCTACATCCTCTCTATTTACCCTCTCCATTTTGACAATGAAAGCCACACGTCAATCTCTCTCTCCTTCCGATCCCCTTCTCTGCACAACCCGTCCCTTCCCCAGTCCCCACCCACCACCACGAGAGGCCAATGTTGGCCACTCGCGCTAGCAGGGTGGCTACACCGGAGGAGGAGGCGATTGATAGTGGTGATGGAGGCGAGACGGACAGCACTGCCACCTCGTCCACGGTGGCGTACTGTGCGGCGAAGAGAAGGGAGGAAGAGGCGGCAACGTGGTGGAAGATGGATGCAACGGTACTCATACGGGCAATTTATTTATTTATTTAAAAATTCATATATTAACCAAATATTAAGACAGAGTTCAGGGGGATGTGATCCCCGGTACATCACCATAGCTGATAGAACTTACAGAGCACACCATCCTTTCGGAGGCCAACTGAACTAAGAAAACTAGCATCCAAATAAAACTAAACAGCAATAGAGGATGATGTCGCGTACATAGCATAACTGACTGACTACTGCCTTCATCCTATGAAGTTTTAACGGAAATTAAGACTGAGGTGAAAATTAAATAATAGAAGTTTATGATTGATTAAGACGAGAGGTAGATGAAGAAGTTGATTTTAGACATTAAAATATGCTATATGTGGGAGGGAACTACATCTTTTATAGTTGAACATTTTTTTTATGCGCGAGTGCAAAAGAAAAAAGAGTTACAACCTCTTGGAGAAAGAAAAAAATGTTAGTTTGGTAGACAAAAATGTCCTATTCTAATCTTTATTTTGAGCTGAAACGAAAACAGTCTTAAACCCTCTTACGAAGGCATCTACGACGTGTTCAAATTGGAGCCATTTTAAATCATACATTTTTCAAAAAAAAATGACAGATATATGGATATATTTAGTTTGTTATCAAACATAGGTAATGCATATAGAATTTTAACAACAATACATTTAGCCTATCTGATAGACTTGGTAATGTTAGCAATTTACCGAAATTTTGGTATTGCTAAATTTAGTCATTTTGAAAATGTTTATTTCAACACTAATAACCTAGCATCAACCATCCATCCACCCACCAGGCCACAGGCCAGCACATACATGATACATCACGGTAATAGCATGTACAATAGCATGTAGCTAGCTATAAACACATATCGAGAAGATAAATAAGAAGAGATAAGAGCAGCAGACTATATATTTGTAGCCAGTTGCAGCACAGACTATAAGACGCAATGTGTGTATAATAGGTGGGACCATATATTACTTGTGTAATATATGTTTATATATAAAAGTATGATTAGATTATTAAATTGATTATAGATAATTTAGAGCTAATACTGATTGGCTATACTATTAGAGCAAGTTCAATAGTATAGCCAACTACTAGCTCCAAGTATCTATAGTCAATCTAATAGCTTATTCATACAATATTTACATACTACACTATTAATACCTGGTCCCACCTGTCATACGCACACGGCGTCTTGGAGTCCGTGCTGCAGCTAGCTACAGCCCTTCTCTCTCCTCATTTATCTCCTTAAAATATGTTTGCAGCTGACTTATAGTCTACTATTCCTCCTCTTAAACTTGCTCTAACGCCAGAGAATAATTTTCGCGTCAGACAGCCAGCCAACCAACCGTCGACCGCAAGCCCAGGCACGTATACACCGGTCCACGTAGTACGACGAGCCCACGAGCGCGCGTGCAACGCACGCAAACGTAACCGCGCGTCCGCGACCCGTCGTTTCCCCACCCAACCTGCGCCCGGCTGCCTCTGCTGCATCTATGGATCGGGGACGCGTACGAGCGCTTGCGCGTGCGGCGTGCGGTGCGATGCGGGCCGCGCGCGGCTGATCACCCCGGGGTGCCAGTTTGTCCGGACGCCTCGTCCGATCGCCACCAAACGGCCAAACAGCTAGTAGTAGAGCGGGCGCGCCGCGCGTTTTCATACGTTTGCCTTTGGAGTTTTTTGCAGCCTCGCTTGTCCGGAGTCGTCGAGCGGGCGCGCCGCGCGCGCGGGCGCATGCGTGCGTGCCCGGTGGGGGTGGAGCACATCGCCTTCCCAACTAATTAATCAGAGCAAAACTAATAATACAACTGATCTAATAATACAACCGATCTGTTAACTATAAGATTTTCTGTAACCTTCTCTCAGCATGTTCATATAATAGTTAGCTCTTTACAATTAATACATGACCCACTTATCTCTCTCACAGAGTTTATTGGTTCTTATGTGTTCAAGACAGCTATAAGTTTACAGCCCACTTCTCCTCTTTCTCTCCTCTATCCTCTCTTTCACCTTAGCATTTAGCCGGCTTATAGCATACTATTATACTTGCTCTCAAGTGCGCCTCCGCGACCGACGACCGGGTTCGCACTTCGATCGTGCAGTTGGTTTGGTTGGAAGGTGTAGTACGTGGAACGAGAGATTTTTTTTCTTCAAGTACAGCTGTGGATAATTTGCTAGACTTTTTCAGCGGGGCCTAATTCTTTTCAGGTTTTAAGGGCTACTGGACTTTCGTGGGCACGTCTTGAAAGACGCTAAAATTTTCCATATACGGGTATATATACGTTCGAATAATTGTATCACCTTGATGCAATTGACTTAGTTCAATAAAAGCTTTCATTATTACGTGCCAGATAGACTAGAAGGGATATTGGATCAGATGGTTATGCAAGCGGAGTGGACGTGTTACGCGCGGTGAAGGAGGACAACTCTATTTTCAGGGCATCCGCAATATACTCTAAAAATGGTCCATAAGCAATATAATATTTGATTCAGCTACTTAGCAACATTGTGAAACTAGTCCATAGAAAAGAAATAACAAAAGCTACCCATAAGCATATGGGCTACCCATAGAGAATAAAATATATTATTTGTCTCTATCTCTTCTCTCCTACTAATACTACTCCGTATTTACTATCCATATACATTGTGAAGGTTACAATAGTTAGGGCCTATTCACTTTGATACCATTTTCAACCTTACCAAATTTTGGTAAAGTTACCAAAAAAGTGGCTACATTTAGTTTGCTGCCAAATTTTGGTAACTATATAAGAAATCCTGCCAAAATTTGGCAAGTTGCCAAAATTTGGTAATGTTTTTTTTGCAACAAAGTGAACGGGCCCTTAAAGCTCATATATGTGGTTCCCATCTCTATGGACTACTTTTGCCATATACATTATTGTTACCCTTATAGTATTAGATAAAATGTATATCTTTTTTTAAAAGAATCAAATAAATAATTATTTTTAAATCTGATAAGCCCATACCTCACTGTAAAATGGACCTAACCGTAGGCACATACGGAGTACGGTTTAACGTGATATCATATTAATATATTAACACGATTAAATTCAAATTTAAACTGTCGTGCGCTACAATTTTAGAATTATAGAGAGCCTCAGTTTTTTTTTGTGTGTAGTGTTTGCTTGTATTGTTGACTGTGTTTTGCTAGAGTTAGGCTGTTTCAGGTAATAAAAAGAACTTTTGAATTTGAATATACTAAGGCTATGTTTTTCGGTGCATGTCCGACTCTACTTATTTTTTTAAGCACGCTTTTTAAACTTCTAAACGGTATGTGCATAACATTATATAGAAAATTTGTTTTAAAAAATTATACTAAACTATTTTCTAAAAAATAGTTAATACATAATTAATTATGTGCTAATGAATTACTCCGTTTGTGATTATTTCTCTTCCGTCTGAGAGCAAAAACAGCTTGGAAAGCTATCTATCCCCACTCTTTCTCCACTTGTTTTCTGGATTCACGTACTGGTTGGCTGTGTTCGGATGCCTCTTTTCCCAGCCCCTCTCCCTTGTTTTCCACGCACATATTTTTCCCAACCCCTCTTCCTTGTTTTCCACGCACATGTTTTTCAAACTGCTAAACGGTGTATTTTTTACAAAAAGTTTTTATACGAAAGTTGCTTAAAAAATCAAATTAATCTATTTTTTTTAACAAATAGCAAATACTTAATTAATCACGTGCTAATGCACCGCTCCGTTTTCCATGATCACCGTTCCGGATGGGAACTTGTTATAGCAACCACAGCCTAATATAAAATAGTGAGATACCAATTGAAAGGAGGAGACGGATTTTTCCCTTTCGGGCGGTGAAAATCCTGTTAGTGCTCTTGCTTGACTCTCTCAAAACAATCCCTTTTTAAGCGCACGCTTAAATGTGCATGTGTTCTTCACAACACTTTCTTTACTTCTAATATTTATTTTCTATATGTTTTCTTAAACAAAAATTTTAGAGGAAGTTACTTTTAGAAAATCATATTAATTTATATTTCAAGTTTTATCTATCAATTAATTAATCGTGCACTAATATTATATAGTGAAAGCAGCAAGCTTTCTTGCACGAGGATGTGCCACATTATCAAAAATATATTAGCCGTCGGATAAAAAGTTTGGATAAATAATGGTCATTAGATCAAAAGAGTGCATGTATTAAGAAAAGAATCAAATTTCCGGAGGTTTCTGGTATATCCTCTAAACATATGATATAAAGAGAGTGAACAAAGAGAAGAAAGATGGGGCTTTTAATGATTCCTCTTATAAACATATACTCCCTCCGTTTCACAATGTAAATTATTCTAGCATTTCCCACATTCATATTGATATTAATGAATCTAGACATATATATCTATTTAGATTTATTAACATCAACATGAACGTGGGAATTGCTAGAATGACTTACATTCTGAAACGGAGTAAGTAGTACAACTTAGACTAGGACAATAGATACTTCATAAACAAATTAACTTATATCAAAACCTTCTTAAAAGTTAAGGTAAACTAATAAGGCATATACAAAAGTTCTTAAATAGAATTAACAGTCGCGCATTGCGCGACTATGTGGCTAGTATATGTTGTTTTGTTTAAGTTGTGAGAATATCCCTTAAAAAAGCACTGCGTAAGAAAACAACACTGATTCGTCACTAGCTTCACCAACACTAAAGATAAACATTCTCGCTGTTCAGTAATGATGACGGTAATACCGATGGATTAAGATAGATAGCAAAAGATCTCGATCGTCCAAATCCGAATGGAGAGTGCCGTACAAGCTAGCAATACAGACAAAATTATTAGTTAGTACTAATTCGTATCCAGTTAAAATTCTCCTCCTTTTTTGGGTTTGACAAGGCCGCGGGCAGGCCCAGATAGAATGTGACGTAAGCATGACGTAGGCCCAGATAGATACATTTATCGATAAATTTTCTGTTAAAAATTTGTCAAATGTAAATACAATATAATTATACTGTAATTATACTGTAACTACATAATAATTACACTGTAACTTACATGTAATTACACTGTAACTATAGTATAAATACATTGTAACTATAATAATTACACTGTAATTTACATGTAATTACACTGTAGCTATAGTATAACTATACTGTAACTATAATATAATATAAAACTTGCATGTAAGTGAGATGTAACTTTAGAAAACTTATGTTTGGCACTGTGCCCACATGAAAGAGGGATTACGGACTCGCAATGTCTGTTTGTATGATGCGTGCGGAGGCCATCATCCATGCATATGCATGTTCGGCTATACCCTGCTGCTTTATCTCTGTCCTTCGTCTGTCATCTACGCGTGCATGAGCCACGCCTGAGGTCGGCGGCCGGCGGACGTCGAAAGAAACAAATTAAAGCGTTGACACAAAAGCACGAATCCCGAGGTTCATCAAGCGGTTCAAAAATCGACAAACTCTGAGGAAGAAATTTGTCAGCAGATTTATAGCAAAACCGTTATATAAATTGTAGTCTAATCCAAAGGTTAATTATATAAGCAATTCCTCAGTACAAAATGTCATTAGAATAGTGGTATATATGAACTTGTATAAATTCTTCCTGAAAAAATGCGCCGCAACAGCTAGCCCCTCTCATCCACGACTCCACCTCAGCTCCTCGCTGCCCTCGCCACCATGCTACTGCCCTAGCTAGATGCGCCGATGACAGCACCGGATCAAGTCATGGGGATACCGGATCCAGCCTCAGCGGTTTTGGTTCTATCCATTGACGCCCCGCCCACTGCAAGCCCTTCCAGTCCGGTCCTGTCGGTGCACCAGCTATCGTGCTCACAAGTGAAGGAAGAGAGCCCTGCCATCGCCGTCCTTGCAGCCGCCAACTTTTCTGGCTGGTTCTCAGGTGGCGGCAAGGAGGAGAAGAGGGAGAGGGGGTGGTAGCGGGGCCTACGTGTCCACCGCTCGTGTTGCCCTGGAGCGAAGTGGCGCATGCATCCTACATGCCATTATGTTTGTTAGTATTGATTTGCAAAAAACCGATAAAGAGTTGTGTACTGTCAAGATCATGATGGATGCAGATTATAACAATAGATTCTACTGATAGTTTTATATAAAATACAATTATACTTTTCACCGTTCTAAAATATATAAGGATTTTTAGTGTTTCCTAAAATATATATGGAGGTTTTGTGTATTTCTGAAAAAATGCATCGGAACGTCGAGAAAAATTTTGGAAATCACGTAATAATCCTTATATTTTGTACAAGAGGCCAAGAGGGAGTAGTTTCTAGAGATAGAAGGAATTACCAGAGTTGTCCATCCAAACAAATTTAGTTTCAAATAAACGACAATCATATTTCGGCTAGTTTTAGTGTTATGATGAGAAAATTTCTGATCACGCACAGCATTCATCTTGACTTTGAAAAATAAAATACTTTTTTTTTTGTTTTTTTGGGGGCAAATACATTTTTTTTTGTTGAAGAGAGTATAAAAGCATATATTCCTTGTGAACTTTCGATCAATACACATATTGTTGCTTCGCTCAAGGTTGATCGATTTATCCATTAATTTTAATATTGGTCGCTGTCGACCAGCTAGCTAGCGTATACGTTCAACAATACCAGATCACTCTGCTAGTACTTGATTTCTCTCTCTAGATAATCTCTAAATAATGAGTCATTTGGTTGGTTTGTTCATATATTCCATTGTATTGATTGAACAAACTAACCAGAACATTTTATACTATGGTATGCATGTGTGGTGTGTCCTACCGTGTTTCTTTAATAATCGGGTTTAGCACGTCCGAGATCACAGGCTCACAACTACTGGACGAAAAGAAGTTTTAAAAAAAACAAACTCTTCGTGCACCCTTGATGTTAGACTTGCCAACAAGACATGGAATATGTGTACACGTATTATATATTTTTTATTACTGTTATGTGGTCTAGAATATATGTTATGTGTTCTAGAACAAATAATATTAATATATACATTTGGATGGCCCAAAATTATTTGGGGTCTATCATCACTCCATGCTCCGTATGTAAAAGTGGCAATTTTTTTTCTCTGTTTTGTATTATCTCGGAACTTGGTATAGCACTCTGTATTTAGATTGATCAGTTTGCGCAAAACTATTTGAAGTTCAATTTTTCTGCTGGTCCAGGGTTTGAAGATCTAAGAATGGGCATGGCATATATATATAAAGTAGGTAGGATGTAGAAAAAAAAATAGAGAATCAATTAAGGGAAGCACCAGGTTTATGGTATATCGAGTGAAATCATCACATCTTAGGTGCCCACATATATTTACATATATTTACATGAGTGAAATATATATAAGGTCTCTAAATTTGTATAGATATGTCATCTAGATTACTGGATCTTTGTGTGATCCGAGGATCCACATGAGCGAGGACCTACACGTTTTTAACAGAAAGTTGGGGGGTTTTGATGCAACATTCTGATTGCATGGCGTCGCTAGTCCGTGACTTTCTCAGCATGCGTACGTACGGTGTTTAGAGAGGTAATGTTAGAGATTTTGTCGCTGACCTCAACGAGCATTCACAATTGCGGGTTGCGGGTTTGAGGGGTGTGAACGCGGACATTTTTTTTTTCCATGTGGGTCTCGTATATGTAACTTAAAAAAAAATAAGCGAGAGAACAAGTAAAAATATCAAAAAATAAAACTAATTAATGCCGCTCGGTCCTATTTAACACAACACTAAATTCTATATCCATATTGAATTTAAAGTTTGTATGCTAAAATATAATGGTTTAAAATTTTATATTTCATTTAAAATAGAAACCAAATAACTCATTCTAACGCTATCAACATATATAACATAACAGTAAACTCAGATTGGTAGGTTTGTGAAGGTATAGCAATACCCAACCTTAAAAATCTTATATATGTGGTTATGCCAAGTAACATCCCATATATCGGGGAGGTCGAAGCTAGGGAGGGAGGCCGAGGAGCGGCAATTTGTAGTGGCTTAATTAGGCTGTGTTCGGGTTGTGAGGTGGGAACTAATCCATCGTTTATGTAAAACGAAGTAACCCATTAATACATAATTAATTAATTATTAGTTACTTTTTAAAAAAATAGATGAAAATAATTTTTTAAAGTAACTTTCATATATATATATATATATATATATATATATATATATATATATATATATATTAAAAAACATACCGTTTAGCAGTTTGAAACACGTGAGCTAGAAACGGGTTGGAAAAGTTGGCTGCCGAACACCGCCAAGCTCTTTTGTGGCGCGGCGCTCTCGCGTCGCTTGCCCTGTAGTTCATCCTCTGCCCGTGTGGCCAGATCGATCGATCCGGCGAAACAAAATACTGAGCATGTACCACTTCAGTGCCTCTAGTGGTAGCAGTAGAAAAGAACCGAGATCGTGTCCCATGTGGCCGTATTGGTGGCAGGCAGCCACACAGGCTGCATCCATGCAGATGAGGATGGAGCTCTATAGCTAGCTCAGCTAGCGTGTGGTGATCCCGATTCGATCGGAAATGTTAATTTTATCTCCTCGGTCATAAACTAATACTCCTAATGATGCTTACAGAGACTAATTAATCAAGTGATTAGAAGCGTTGAGTTACTCCTAATTAAAAGTCCTAGGTTACCACTACATGACAGTGGACCACAGCATATGTTCTACTCCCTCCGTCCCATAATATAAGAGATTTTGAGTTTTTACATGCGTTGATTGACTATTCATCTTATTCAAAAAAATTTGGAATTATTATTTATTTTTTTGACTTACTTTATTACCCAAAATACTTTAAGCACAACTTTTCGTTTTTTATATTTGCATAAATTTTTTAATAAGACGAGTGGTCAAACAATGCAAATAAAAACTCAAAATCCCTTATATTATGTGACGGAGGGAGTACTTAATTAATTTCCTTAGTCATACTCCCTTCGTTTAACCACTTTTAAATTTGAATCTGAACATAGTTGAGAAATTGTTTGTAGCACTCGGGTGGACGACCACCCATTTCTTATATGTTGACTAAATTGTTATGTAAAAATTTCACAAAAATTGACAAGATAGAGTATTATATTATATATCACTTCATAGACATGTAAGTTAAATTTAAATTCTACAAGTTTTAACAAAAATAATAAATTTAACTGTGAATATGCGTATACTAGTTAGAGTTTAATTTATTGTTTTTTTTATAACTTGTAGAAAATCGAATTTGAATTTGTATGTTTACGGAGTAATATATTACATATTAATTATCTTGTTAATTTATTTTAATTTTTATAACCATTTATTCGACGTGCAAGAAACGAGTGGACGTCCACATGAGAGATTAGAATCTATCAACGAACATAGTTACGTCCGCTTCAAATCCAGAAGTGGGTTTTTTCGGGTGAAGGGAGTACAGATCGGAGAACAGTAAAAAAAAATATAAAAAAATATAGGGGTAGTTCACGAAAGAGAGAGAGCTGTAAACAAATTAAAGAATAATCTAGCTGTTCGATCCCACTGTACTCCTGTTATTTGCAACTGCTCTCGACGGGATGAGAACGAAATCGACCGACCGGCCGACCGGGCGGCCGTTGCGTTGGACGGAATCCGATGCGAGGCGAATCATCATCACCCGTCCTTGCTTGTCTCCTCATCTACTTCTCCACTCCCATCCAGCTCACCGTGCGTGGAGAAGCCATATCATGCAGATTCTAACTACACTTGCTTCCATAATCACGTCTTTCTTTCTAATATCACGTAGAAATGGCGCATTTCTTTCTAATATTTTTTCTTAGCATGTTTTTCCTTTTGCTTTTTTTACTGACGACGAAAACCATATTTTCTCCCCCTTTTTGCTTTTTTTTTTCTCGTGTGTTTTTGCCTATTTTTTCTAACAATTATTTTCTCGCGCGTTTTTTTCTTGTATTTTCGAATGTTCTTTTTTGCTTTTTTCCAATACAGGAGAATATATGACGAAATAAAAGCCGTGTAGTAGATGGCAAAAAATTGATGAATTCTATCCGACTCAAGCGTCCATCAATTTAGCGTTTTTCTGATAGTTTTTTCAGAGCGATTTGTTTTTTAATACACGGTATTTTTCTTGCGAGGTTTTCTGAAACCATTTTTTTTAGAAATGGCACGTTTTTTTGGTAGTTTTTTCCTCGCATGTTTTTTTAAAAAAATTACCGACGATGGAAATAACTTTTCTCGCACTTTTTTTTATGGAAGATGGAAAACCTTTTTAGAGTGTATTTTTGCGCTTTTTTTTGACTTTTTTCTCATGCGTTTTTTTGAACCGTTTTTATTTTCTCATGCATTTTCTCTTTTTAAATAGTTAGATTAGATTAGAGATAGAGAAGAGATATATACCGATTAGAAATCAGACTTTGTTTCACCCATTCTATTTTTTTCTCGCATGCATTTTTTAATTCATACGAACCAGATTTTTATTTTTTACGAACCATTTTTTTGCCACTTTCTTAGGAAATCGGATGAAATTTTTTAGATGTTTTTTTTCAGATTTTTTTCGCCTTTATTGGAATCAGACTTTTTTTTTCGTTTTTAAAGGAATTGGATCTAGCTTTTTTTCACCACTTTTTGTTTGCCTTTTATAGGAATAGGATTTTTTTTTGTTCGGATCTATGTTTTTTTGCCACATAGGGGAAACAGACTTTTGTTGTTGTTGTTGTTTTTCTTTTTTCCTTTATTTTTTTGCGGCTTTTCTTTTTCTTTTTATGCACCTTTCTGTCTTTGTTATCTCCCTTTTATTATTATTTTTTTTTAAAAAGACCTCAAATACCTTGTTGCAAGATTATAGGGACTTAAATGTAAATATAAAAATTACAGGGATTCAAATGCAAAAGTACACACCCAAAAATTAAAATCATATAAAAATAGAATGCTCTCGACATGTAGGTTCCTTTTTTGCAAACATATCTCCAATCAGGCACATCAATTTTTTTCATCAAGATATATGGGATATCATGGTATAGATTAAAAACGAGGGGAGTGATGCCTGGGATCTCGGACTCAAGCCTAGAGGAGAGGTGCCTTTTATTTTTCGTTTTTAAGGGGGAATCGGATCTAGAGTTGGATTTTTTTCGTCAGAGATAGAGAATCGGACAGATATTTTTTTTATTTTTTTCGTCCTTCTTTTTACCCGGAGTCGGACAGATCCGATTTTTTTGTCCGGATTTTTTTCTTTAATGGACAGATCCGATTTTTTCCTTTAATGAACAGATCCGACTTTTTTCCTTTTTCGGCTTTTTTTTTGATCGGACAGGTTTAGGTTTTTTTTCACCCGGTTTTTTCTGGATCGGATAGATTTGGTTTTTTCGCCCGGTTTTTTGTTTTTTCGCCCTTTTTTATCGGACAAGTTTGTTTTTTTTCTTTTTTTCGTCCGGTTTTTTTTACGGACAGATTTGGTTTTTTCGTCCGTTTTTTTACGAACGATGGAAGTACCTCTTATTATTTTTATTTTTTTTAAGTAGTAGAGATAGAGAATTGTTGAGTTCATTTTGATTGTGTTTTTTTACCATACTCTATTTTTCAGAATTATTTTCTACCAGTGGTGGAGTCAGAAAATTTTTTAAGCCCTGATAAACTTTAATATAACTAGTATTTGCTATAAAAATTCCATCATCAATTAACCCATTATTGTTAAAGTTTAGTGGACTTTTTGCCAGCGAGCCCAGGCGGCTGCCCGGCTAGCCAGGCGGTGGATGTGCCACTGTTTTCTAAGTTGCTAAGAAGTAAGAATACATAAAAAAAAAAACTCCCAAATTACTTTTTACCGTTAATGTGTTATGTTGGCTTACAACTGCTGGCATGGACTGATGTCGGCAGGCAGATGGACATAGCTAATCACAATTGACAAAGATAAAGGTAGTTTAATTCTCTTGTGAGTTGTGAAACGTGAAGCTAGCGAAGGATCCTGACAGGGATGTTCTCCTGTGGCCCTGTGGGTAGCAGCCGATCAGTGGAGTTAGAGAGGTTTTGGTACATTTTGATGTATATGTTTTTCCATAGATTTTGCCATTGCCTTTTGCAAAGTGTTGGGCTAATTTAGCATCACACGGTCCTGCGAGAGTCAGCCTGTCCGATTAGATCAGGCCGTTTTCGTGTGGTTCGGTGTGTGTCCTACTAGCTTTTCTGATTGATGCTAGCTTTGTTGTCACCTGTACTTGAACACAGCTATATAGCTCTCACTTTTCCTTAACGAAATCAAGGCATCGTTTTAATGGACGTGGGCCTTAATTCAGCCTATATGTACATGTTTATGGGCCAGAATTTTCGTACTAAAAACTTTTATGCAAACAAAGGAGTAAATTGCACCCACGGTGCATCAACTTGGTAGGTGGGTGCAATTTGGTGCAAGAACTTGAGAAATGAGTGTTCTAGTGCAACAACTTGGCAGGTAGGTGCAATTTAGTATAAGGCCTTTATAAGTGATCATATAAATGCAACAACTTACAAGGTAGGTACGATTTTGATACAAAGTTATGCGGACTTAATTATTTGGAGCATTTTTTATATAGATTCAATTTTTAAGTACTTATTTTGACACTATACTAGCATGTATTTGTATAAGAATATTTATATTTTTATCCTAATAACTAATAATTGAAAGTCAATTAAACTGGATGTAGAAATTATTATATTTCGGTTGATATTTGAGAAGGTGAAGAAAACAAAAAATTCTTAAAAGGTAATTGGATGCAAATTGTATGTGCAGTATAATTCTTAAAGATTAAATTTACTATGTAATGGCATATTGACATCGTGAAAAAAATTCACCCACTATATAAGTTGATGCACCAAAATACTAAATTGCGAAGTTCTTGTACTAAAACACACTTACTTGTCAAGTTGTTACACTCGGACGTTCAATTTTTAAGTTCTTACTCTATATCGCACCCACCTGTCAAGTTGTTATACCATGGGTGCAATTTACTCCAAACAAAAGTGTCAGGGTTATGGATACCACATACCTAATAGTAGTCGACTAAATCTCGGCAGGACCCACCACATACCATGTTCTATACGGAAACAACCTGCGGATATAGGAGGAGTTCCGGATAAGGAAAGACAACCAGAGTTCTACATGGAAACGACAAGGACTACTCGGATTGTATCCATATTGTTTTCCCTAGTTCTACTTGGACAAGGGGACATCTATGGGTATAAATACAAGACTCCCTAGGAGGAGAGGAGAGAGAACATAGACACACCCACCACAATCTACGGAACAATAGATCAAGACCCAAGATCAACATACAAGCCAACATACGCCAAGACAAGACGCCGGATATCGACTTTAGAGATAGGCACGGCTAGTCCCCTATGGTATCTCCGGATACTGATAGGAGAGACATCGCGCTGTCTTTGATCTCGCCGGGCACGAACTCGAGGAGGAAGACTACCCTGTTGTCGATTACGAGTCAGATTTTCAGATCACCATGTCGACAACAGTTAGATAGTCTACCCCAAATATTGTACTTGTGTGATCCAGATGAATAAGAGCAATACCGGCTTCGGCCAACAGGATGTAGGGTTATTACCTGACAATTCAGGGGCCCGAACCTATATAAAAATCCTCGTCTCCATCTCTTTTACCTCAGTCTCGCGTATATCCTAGTACCAACGATCCCCATACTATGCAAATACCGGAATCGCGACATCAAACGTCGACAGTGGCGCGCCAAGTAGGGGCATTTTGGTGCTTCAGGATTTCGACGAGATGGGTTCAAGAGATGGATTCTCCAACAACAAGCTACTCGACGACTTCGGCTGTGGGGAGATCCAACCTGTCCAAGTACATCTTCCGACTAGATCGGAACCATCATCGTCATCGATAACTTGGTCTATCGAGATCATCCAAGCCTTAAGATACGTGGCGTACCAAAGGATGTCAGATCATATGATGTCGAACGAGTACGCAATAAGGTAATTGGTAGATTGGTTTTCCAAATTGATCTACTAATTTCGTAGATACATCCGGCATGTATCTACAAAGGTACGCAATATTTTATATGCAATTTATCGTATCTATTCAGATCATACAACATTGTTAGATCAATAATTTATTATGTTTACCCAGAGCATGTTTTTTATACAATATCTGTTGCACGGGTGTCCCCGATGTTAAATCGACTATGATCTAACGCTGGGGGCTCACTCTGTCTTCTTCTGTATAAATCATGCTTGTTTACAGTCTACATAATGTCTGACATTTTCTGCTCGTTATATCCTGATAATGCTAGAAGATCCATGCAGTTTTTTGAGCACATACTCGATATTCTATGCTATATGCTTGCCTTCTAGAAAATATTTTTCAGGAACAATTGAGCACTCGAGTAGGTTGTGGTCAAGTACACCGCATTATCGAGAACGGTCTCGACAAATGCAGAGTCGTTGCGCCCAACCTACCAACGAAGACCGACGACCTATCTCATAGCACCGGCCATGGTTGGACTACTCGAGAAAAGGTCGTTAACGGACAATTCTCGCGAACGTCGTCGGCTTGATCACCCGACATGATTGCGAACGGACATCCGGATATGCTATAAGTTGGGTGCGTGAGTCATGTTAGCCACATGAGACGCACATGTAATAAACCAACTCTAGCACCCCCATTGGTGTTCGAGAGATAATTCTACACGTTCGCTGGTCCTCGAACCAGTACGTAGCCATCTCTCACACTGCAACTTCCATTGGTGTTCGAAGAGCTCGCTGGTTCTCGAACCAGTATGTAGCAATCTCTCACACCGCAACTTCCATTGGTGTTCGAAGAGATGTTTCTACTCGCTTGCTGGTTCTCGAACCAGTACGTAGCAATCTCTCACACCGCAACTTCCATTGGTGTTCGAAGAGATGATCCTACTCTCTCGCTGGTTCTCGAACCAGTACGTAGCAATCTCTCACACCGCAACTTCCATTGGTGTTCGAAGAGATAATTCTACTCGCTCGCTGGTTCTCAAACCAGTACGTAGCAATCTCCCACACCGCAACTTCCATTGGTGTTCGAAGAGATGATCCTACTCGCTCGCTGGTTCTCAAACCAGTACGTAGCAATCTCCCACACCGCAACTTCTATTGTTGTTCGAAGAGATGATCCTACTCGCTCGTTGGTTCTCGAACCAGTACGTAGCAATCTCCCACACCACAACTTCCATTGGTGTTCGAAGAGATGATTCTACTCGCTCGCTGGTTCTCGAACCAGTACGTAGCAATCTCTCACACCGCAACTTCCATTCGTGTTCGAGAGATGTTTCTACTCGCTCGCTGGTTCTCGAACCAGTACGTAGCAATCTCCCACACCGCAAACTTCCATTGGTGTTCAAGAGATGATTCTACTCGCTCGCTGGTTCTCGAACCAGTACGTAGAAATCTCCCGCACCGCAAACTTCCATTGGTGTTCGAGATATGATTCTACTCGCTCGCTGATTCTCGAACCAGTACGTAGCTATCTCCCGCACCGCAAACTCCATTAGTGTTCGAGAGATGATTCTACTCGCTCGCTGATTCTCGAACCAGTACGTAGCTATCTCCCGCACCGCAAACTCCATTAGTGTTCGAGAGATGATTCTACTCGCTCGCTGGTTCTCGAACCAGTACGTAGCAATCTCCCGCACCGCAACCTCCATTGTTGTTCAAGAGATGATTCTACTCGCTCACTGGTTCTCGAACCAGTACGTAGCAATCTCCCGCACTGCAACTTCCATTGGTGTTCGAGAGATGATTCTACTCGCTCGCTGGTTCTCGAACCAGTACATAGCAATCTCCCGCACCGCAAAGTTCTATTGGTGTTTGAGAGATGATTCTACTCGCTCGCTGGTTCTCGAACCAGTACGTAGCAATCTCCCGCACCGCAAAGTTCTATTGGTGTTTGAGAGATGATTCTACTCGCTCGCTGGTTCTCGAACCAGTACGTAGCAATCTCCCTCACCGCAACCTCCATTGGTGTTCGAGAGATGATTCTACTCGCTCGCTGGTTCTCGAACCAGCACATAGCAATCTCTCGCACCGCAACCTCAGATGGTCGAGGTACGACTACAGCAATAACGCAGCTATCCTCGCACCATGACTTCAAATGATCGAGAGACAGCTACTCTCTGGTCCTCAACCAGTCAATTGTAGCGATCTCTCGTACATTTACTTCTAGTGTTTGAGTTACGACTACTACCTGGTTCTTGACCAGAGGTGTAGCGATTCTCCCATTACCTCTACCTCAACAAAGTTGATGTCAGGTACACAATATCGCCAAGTGTTTTACCCAGAGATCCCTTACCACAAAAGACACCTAGCGTTGAAACCTATCCTAATGTCCCTTTACGCCGTCTTGACAAAGCCTCTGAGGAACCTAAGGGAACTTCGGTTGGGGACGCCCAGAGCGGATAAGGCTTTGTCAGATCCTTCAGAGACGAAAGACCATGTAAGATCTGGTTGTGTAAGAGATCTCGCCGTGCGTATTAACCAAGTCGTGTAATCGGAAATGGATTTTCCAACTTCACAGCTGGGGGCTAGGATCAGTGCTTATTCAACTAAAGCAAGTCAAAGGTCCAAGAGCCTTATCCTCCGAGAACGATTCTCCGACGACAAGGCTGGGGGCTAAGGAGAGTGTATAACTCAACAAACTGACTGATCGAAGTCGGTAAAAGAGTAGACGCTCATATACAACACATTGGTCTGTAAGTTTAATTCATTTTCGGTTTTCCATACATATTATAACATGTCATCGTTTGAGCATTCGCTCGGGGGCTATTTTTATCTAATATTCTTTTCTGAGTACTGATTTCAGGAAAATTCTATTCGACATTATCGAAGGCTCCATGTCTCTATGGTTCTACACCAAGATCGACTAAGGCGAGTACGACAAATGTCGACAAGGCTCCGTCGCAGACTCTACGCCAACTCGATTACTCGAGAACGGTTGGTGTACCCGCCGAGGTAAAATTTCTTGACTTCAATCCAAATTCTCGATTACAGCAAGACAGGAGACTTAGTCGTATGCTCTGTACTTTCATGGTTGACATCGGAGATTGACTCAGACAAACCCTTTAGGTGTCCGCACGAGGCTGATAAAGGAAGTCTAACGTTATCTCTGAACTCACCGAGAACGGTCACATGAGCACAATAACAGTTACTCCAAGGTCTGCGCGCGGTTGAGAATATGAATTCATTCATTTGCATCGAAGTCGAGGGCTACTATCAGGGTTATGGATACCACATACCTAATAGTAGTCGACTAAATCTCGGCAGGACCCATCACATACCATGTCCTATACGGAAACAACCTGCGGATAAGGAGTTCCGGATAAGGAAAGACAACCAGAGTTCTACATGGAAACGACAAGGACTACTCGGATTGTATCCATATTGGTTTCCCTAGTTCTACTTGGACAAAGGGACACCTATGGGTATAAATACAAGACTCCCTAGGAGGAGAGGAGAGAGAACATAGACACACCCATCACAATCTACGGAACAATAGATCAAGACACAAGATCAACATACAAGCCAACATATAATTAGCCACCATAGCAACTGATTGCTTGGGGTAACTGTATATCACAATCATACCAAATTTCTTTAGATATGTATCTGTAAATTAGATTCTTAAAGTTAAATATGAAATTTCATTGGTATTTATGTTTCTTTATATAATAAAAATTAATCCAACCTTTGCATCTATCATTTGTCCAGACATCCTTGTTATTTGTGATATTTAACACGTAAATTTACATGATTATACATCCAAGTTCTTTTTATTTAACACTGTAAATTTCAAATCGTACATGTTACAAAGAATGTACTATATTTCCTACTCAAACAGAGTATGGCGTTGGGCCCATTGCATCAACGCATGGAGATATTTACAGCTATGGAATTCTAGTGCTGGAAATAGTAACCGGGAAGCGGCCAACTGACAGTACATTCAGACCCGATTTGGGCCTCCGTCAGTACGTTGAACTGGGCCTACATGGTAGAGTGACGGATGTTGTTGACACGAAGCTCATTTTGGATTCTGAGAACTGGCTGAACAGTACAAATAATTCTCCATGTAGAAGAATCACTGAATGCATTGTTTCGCTGCTTAGACTTTGGTTGTCTTGCTCTCAGGAATTGCCATCGAGTAGAACGCCAACCGGAGATATCATCGACGAACTGAATGCCATCAAACAGAATCTCTCCGGATTGTTTCCAGTGTGTGAAGGTGCGAGCCTCGAATTCTGATGTTATGTCTTGTAATGTTTTATTGCCACTAGTCTTCAGATTGGAATGCTCTTCCGATCAGACTTCTTCAGTGGTATCTACCACACGATCACTAAAGTCATCGTGGCTATTTCCTGATCCAGCATATCTGATCATGCATGTTCTGTGTTTTATACCTGTATTTTACTCTGAATTGCCACACCTCAACCCTGCCTCTGTTTGTTTGGTATACAAAAGATAGTGATGAGTATATTGTTTCAGGGGCTTCCTAGTTGGTGCGTGTGCTTACCGGCACGCACGCAGCCTGAGGGTGGGTTTCTTTTTTTTTTTTCCATTGTTATTCCGTTGCTTTTTTTCACCACGGTAGATTTTTTTTTTCTGAATTTCCATTTTTTTCCGTTGTTTTTCTCTATCGCTTATGCTGGCGGATTTTTTTCCATGGTTTTTTTTTCCGAAGACGAGTATATCTAACGTAACTAACATGTTACTTTTAGATAACGATGGTTATTAAGATAAGATTTTTTTTCTGGAAGATTTTTGTAAGTAAATGGTAAAAAATATGGAAATGTAAACGGAAATAGTTTTGCTGTTATACCGATCGTTTCCATATTTACCGTATTCTTATAGAAATTAACGTTTCTTATAATATGGTAATTACCGTATTTCTAAATATGATGTTATCGATTTTGCTATATATTTGTCGACAAATTTTCTCCCAAAAATTTGACAGATGTAATTACAGTACAATCGTAGTGTAATTACACTGTAACTATAGTGTAACTTGTATGTAACTTTCAAAAATCTCTCTGTAATATGTTATTTTCGTAAAATAGAGGTTGTGGGAACAAATCCTTACACAGTGTGCGCTGTGATTTTCTTTCTTCCTCACCAAAACAAATCTTATAATAGATTTAACAATTCAAAATTACGTGAAACTTATATACAAGTTACACCGTAGTTATATGCAAGTTACAGTGTAATTACATATAAGTTACAGTGTAATTACACTACGATTGTACTATAATTACATCTGTCAAATTTTTAGGAGAAAATTTATTGACAAATATATAGGTGGTCCCGTTGATATTTATAGGGTATATCTCTACTTGACTCACAGTTTAGAGATTGATTGACTATTTAATCAAATCCCTAACTTGATTGCATGGCTAAAATGGAGTTGATTTCTAATTTATATAGTATAGCTTGAATTTATTTGTACATATAACATACTTATGTAAAGTTAAATATATGTTTTCTATAGTTTAATGTTTCTGTATTTGTTACCGGTTTTCGATCTATACCGACATGTTTCCATCAGTATTATTCCGTTTCCGGTTTTCCAATATTTCCGATATCGTTTTCGTTTCCGACTTTACCGTTTTCGATTTCATTTCCGAGAAAAATATGATTATGAGGCTGTTTTCCGATCGTTTCCGACCGTTTTCATCCCTACCCGTAGCAATAATATATAATATTTTATCTCTAATCTTTCTCTCTCTCATATCAACGAATATTCGCTAAGACTGCTATTAACAAGGCTTATATATATATATATATATGCCGTCGATCAATCATTTGGAAACGGCCCACATCTTTTCCATCTATATGCATTCATGAAAGACATGGTATATCCCATCGATCGGACATCACCTGTTAGCGCGTACGCCATCGTCGTCATCAACCTAGCTAGGGCAAACGCACCTTGCTGAGCTCCGATCCTCCGATCGCCACCATCACCAATGAACAAGCTGCTGCGGCCTCTCGGTGGCCTGAGGTTGCTCAACCGAGAAGAACATCCGTTCCGATGCTTCTCCTCCTCCATCGATCTCGTCTTCCCAGGTCGCCGCCGCCGCCACATGGCAACCACCGTGACCCACCCGCCGCCGACGGAATCCGCTGGTTCGACGGCGGCGGCCGCGACTGCTGACCCTCGGTGATGCTGGAACGTTGGGGCTGCCTCAGGGGCTCCACGCCGGCGAACGTAGTCGCCGACGACAACACCGCCGCGGAGTCCCGCACCTCCCGCGGCCAACCCCTCCGCGTCGCCCTCGCCCGCGCGTCGCCGCCGGCGATCTCCTTCATCTGCTTCGATCGCGGGGATGATGGCTACGTCATCGCGGCTCACGGCGACTCTGTCCTCTTCCGGATGAGTTGGAACGACTACTTCGTCTACATGGCCGCCGCCGGCAAGCCGCCGTCGCTGACGCTGCTCCCCGTCTGCGACATCCCCATGAACGAGCGCTGCTGGGTCAGCAAGGACCGTTTCAAGGACAGCTTCCGCACCACGGGCCGGGTGTTCGACCAGCAGGACACCGGCATCCTGCGCCTCCGCGGCGAAGACGGCGGCGAGGAGGCGCCGCCGCCTCTAGTGGCGCAGCTCCAGATCGCGCAAGAGCCGCCGTTCGACACGGCTGAGCTCTGCGTGCTCCGCCCCGGCCACGGCCACCCCGAGTGGGAGCTCAAGACGGCGGTGCCCATCGTCCACCACGACGGCGGCGGCGAACGCCGCCATGGCCTGGAGATGTGGCAGGAGACCAACGTGGCCGTCCCCGTCGGCGACCGCTTCATGTGCTGGGCCAACTACGACCTCGCCACCTTCCTCATCTGCGACATGGCGGCGGCGGATCTCGACAACCCCAAGCTCCTGTACGGCGGATCTCCGCCATTGGAGGCTGCTTTCGTCTCATCGAGATGGACCTCACCATCAACCAGCTCAGAGGTAAAATTCCCCTCCAGATTGGCGCCTCCATGAAAAATCTTGCCTACCTGTATCTCGAAGGAAATCGCCTGTCGGGACAGATCCCTCGATCGTTGGCAGAGCTGCCATCGATCCAAGAACTGTCACTAGGTAGCAACGGGCTATCAGGTGAGATTCCACCTGCTCTGGGCAATCTCACTGGCCTCTCGTTTCTTTCACTGTCAGAAAATTCACTCTCTGGAGGTATCCCTTCGTCTCTGTGCAATCTCACCAGCCTCTCCTCTCTATCTGAACAAGAACACACTGTCTGGAACAATCCCTTCGTGCTTGGGCAATCTCAACAGCCTCTTGGAGCTTGCTCTGTCTGACAACACGCTGTCTGGAGCAATCCCTTCATCTCTGGGTCGATTGTCCAGATTGTCTTCCCTCCACTTAAGCTCTAACAATTTAAGTGGACTGATCCCGGATCCTATTTGGAACATCTCCTCTCTCACCGTGTTCGGTGTCCAGTACAACATGCTGAGTGGTATGCTTCCTGCAAATGCATTCAGTACACTTCCCCATCTCCAAGAAGTATACATGGATAACAACCAGTTTCATGGACATATCCCTGCATCAGTAGCTAATGCTTCCAACATCTCCATGCTTACCTTTGGTGTTAATTCTTTTAGCGGTGTTGTTCCTGAGGAAATCGGGAGGCTGAGAAATCTCGGCACGCTGGTTCTTGCGGAAACTCTTCTACAAGCTGAAGGACCAAACGATTGGAAATTCATGACGGCATTGACGAATTGCTCCAATCTCCAACACGTAGAAATGGGTGCCTGCAAGCTTGGTGGTGTTCTTCCTGACTCTGTTTCCAATCTTTCCTCATCACTAGTATATCTCTCTATTGGAGCCAATAGAATTTCAGGAAGCTTGCCTAGAGATATTGGTAATCTCGTTAATCTAGAATCCCTAGTTCTCTTTAACAACTCCTTGACAGGATCTCTTCCATCTTCCTTCAGTAAGTTTAAAAATTTGCATCGTCTCATTCTATTTAACAACAAATTAAGTGGTTATCTCCCATTGACCATCGGTAATCTTACACAAATAACTAACTTGGAGCTCTATGGTAATGCCTTCAGTGGTACAATACCAAGCACACTTGGAAATATGACCAGGTTGTTTGAACTAAATCTTGCCCACAATAACTTTATAGGACCAATTCCCACTGAAATATTTAGCATTCCCACACTCTCTGAAACTTTGGATGTGTCCCATAATAAATTGGAGGGATCAGTACCAAAAGAAATAGGGGAACTCAAAAATATTGTTGAATTCCATGCGGATTCGAACAAATTATCGGGTGAAATCCCCAGCACCATTAGTGGATGCCAACTTCTACAGCATCTCTCCCTGCAAAACAATTTCTTAAATGGCAACATCCCAATTGCTCTGACTCAGTTGGCAGGTCTTGACACACTTGATCTCTCAGGGAACAATTTGTCAGGTCAGATACCCAAGTCCTTAGGGGACATGCCTCTGCTCCACTCGCTGAACCTTTCATTCAACAGCTTTCAAGGTGAAGTGCCAACCAATGGTGTTTTCGCAAATGCTTCTGAAATTTATATCCAAGGCAATGCCAATATTTGCGGTGGCATACCTGAACTACGTCTTCCGCAGTGTTCCTTAAAATCAATAAAGAAAAAGAAACATCAAATTCTACTGCTAGCTCTTATTGTCTGTCTTGTTTCGACACTTGTGATCTTTTCATTACTCTACATGCTTCTAACCTGTCATAAGAGAAGAAAGAAAGAAGTCCCTGCTATGACATCCATCCAAGGCCACCCAATGATCACTTTCAAGCAGCTGGTAAAAGCAACAGATGGTTTTTCACCAGCCAATTTGTTGGGTTCTGGATCCTTTGGCTTTGTTTACAAAGGAGAACTTGATAGCCAACATGGTGAAAGTACAAGTTCTGTTGCAGTCAAGGTACTAAAGCTTGAAACTCCTAAGGCAGTCAAGAGTTTCACTGCCGAATGTGAAGCACTACGAAATATGCGTCATCGGAATCTTGTCAAGATAGTTACTATTTGCTCAAGCATTGATAACAAAGGGAATGATTTCAAAGCAATTGTATATGACTTCATGCCCAACGGCAGTTTAGAAGATTGGCTACACCCTGAAACAAATTATGATCAAGCAGAGCAGAGGCACTTAAATTTGCATCAAAGAGTGACCATACTGCTTGATGTCGCCTGTGCATTGGACTATCTTCACTGCCTTGGACCTGAATCTGTTGTACATTGTGATATTAAATCAAGTAATGTGTTGTTAGATGCTGACATGGTAGCCCATGTTGGAGACTTTGGACTTGCAAGAATTCTAGTTGAGGAAAGCTCATTGGTGCAACAGTCAACAAGCTCGATGGGATTCAGAGGGACAATTGGTTACGCAGCACCAGGTTAAGCCTATACTGTTTTTTGCTTTTCTACTCTCTAGTGCTGTATGAAATAATGTTTGATCCCAGAGATATTGATGGAGAATTGAAGTAATTAGTTGGAATAAAATGCACATAGGTTAATGTAATTTGCCATATTATCTATCAAGTTACTAAATCAATTTCATAGCTACAGATTTTTCTAGATTTACACACTCAAACCAACTTGTGGGTTTTTTCTACCTCACTGATGGAGGATTTTGAATCGTTTAGTTTGAGAAAAAAATTTACAATATTCCCTCCTTCTACAAAAGTTTCACCTATTACTTTTATCACTAAGACGAATGAGAAGTTATCTCATCATTCATGTAGCAAAGATCATGTATGCACCCATGCAACCAATGAGTATTAAGATAACTCTCTGGTTTCTGATCAAACATTTAATTTACTTCTCTATTTTAGTTTTGGATGCATAAAGAATACAAATAGGAACAACGTATTTGAAAAAACTAAAATATGTAATAGGTCTAACTCTTGTGGATGGAGAAGTACTACGCTAACTTTTCATAACATCCAAGAACTATATATTTATGAATTATTTCATTACATAGAAGTTCATATCCCTCAAAGAACTATATATTCAAGAATTATTTCATTGCTTGCTGGTTTAACCTATAGTTCAATTATAGAAACTTTATTTGAATATATAATTCTACAAATTAGATTATTAAATATTTAATTTCTTTGTTATTTCCAATATCTCACATGTAATTTAATGCAGATTATTATATCAGTTTCAGCGATGCAACCCTATATTATATCGTTATAGTAATTAAATTTCAAATTGTACATGTTTAAAAGATACAGTTTTTTCCTACTGGAACAGAGTATGGTGTCGGGAACATTGCGTCGACACATGGAGATATTTATAGTTACGGAATTCTATTGTTGGAAACAGTAAGCGGAAAGCAACCAACCGATACTACATTCGGACCTGGATTGAGCCTCCGTCAGTATGTTGAACCGGGTCTACATGGTAGACTGATGGATGTTGTTGACAGGAAGCTCGTTTTGGATTCTAAGAGTTGGGTTCAGACTCCAGATATTTCTCCATGCAAAGAAATCAATGAGTGCCTTGTTTCACTGCTTAGACTTGGGTTGTCTTGCTCTCAGGAATTGCCATCGAGTAGAATGCAAACCGGAGATGTCATCAGTGAACTGCATGACATCAAACAGTCTCTCTCGATGGCATCCATCATGTGAAATCATGTTAGAATGTTCTTTAGAACAGATTTCTGCAGTGTTATTTACAACAGAGGAGTTATCTGAAGGGTGATTAATTTCTTGGTAATAGCTGTTTCCTGATCTGCACATCAGAACATTTCTCTATACTTGTATTTCTGAGAATTGCCGCACCTAATTAAGTACGATAGTAAATATTAATGCATACTCGTACTGCGTGGTATGTACTGATAACATGTCACTCTTTTACAAGTATGACTTATGTCCTTGTGATGTTTTCCTGAATGTGTAGCATACTACTTCCTCCGTCCCAAAATATAAATATTTCTAGCTATGAATTTGGACAAGTATATATCTAGATTCATAACTAAAAATTATTATATTTTGGGATAGAGGTAGTAGCAAAGATGGAGCAAAGGTTGCCGCAACCATTAATCCAATGGCCTCAGGCCTCAGAGAAAACACAATTTATTTGCTCCCCTAGAGTCTGTACCATAGTTATTAGAACCGGACCGGTAAATGAACCGGTCGAGCTCTTGGTTCACTGGTTTAGTGGTTGGACCATTGGTTTGACCGGTCCAACCACGGTTCAATTAGTAATATAAAATGAGTGTTTCTCCTATGGCACAAGCTGTACAATGGTCGCATGGTTTGCGCGTGGGTCTCAAGCCCACGACCAGAGGTCGAATTCCGGTCTCCACCATTTTTCATGCGAATTTAAACGCGCCTGCATCGGTCTGCATGGGAGGCAACTAGTTGGGCCCTCGTCTCGGCCCATTATCCGATCTTTTCTGGTTCAACCGGCCCGGTTTTATCTCCGGTTTATGCAAAACCGCCCAGGTTCACCGGTTTCATCCGGTCCGACTGCATGCCCGATCTGATAAGGGGACCGGACCGGCGGAGACCCTGGTTCCGGTTTTTTCCGGTCGAACCGCTGGTCTGGTCCGGTCCTAATAACTATGGTTGTAAGCAATACAAATCTCAGCACACACAAGTATAACGCCGAAACTCCTAATGGGTGATCAATCGCTGGGCGACAGGAGCAGCGATCGATTTCCCTTTCCGCCACTTGCCGCCACCACTTGCCTTTTCTGGCGATTTCCCTTTCCGCCACTTGCCGCCACCACTTGCCTTTTCTGGCTTTTCTCATCCTCTTTCCTGTTGGGCTTGGCCCACGAGAGCCCATCCACAGCACGCGATATCAGTTTTTTGTCAGGCTCGTGCACTTGCTCTCGTCTTTTCCACCGCTTTTTTCTTTTCTGTTTTTTTTTTCTGTTTCCTCACGTGGTTTTCTTTTTGGCACTGCATTATTTTCCTATTTTAGTAAATTTTTGCACCTAAAGTTTGTACATCTTAAATTTATACATCTAAAGTTTATACACCTAGAGTTTATAGACCAAAGTTTATAAGTTAAAAGTTTATGTACTCGATTCAAATTTGAATTTAAATTTAAATATTTTTTATATATAGTACACGTAAAGTTTACACATCTAAAGTTACACATCTAAAGCTTACACACCTAAAGTTTATAGATTCAAAGTTTATAAGTCAAAAGTTTACATATCCGATTCAAAATTTGAATTTGAATTCAAATTTTGAATCGGATATGTAAACGTTTGACTTATAAACTTTGGATGTATAAACTTTAGATGTATAGAAATACTATATATAGAAAATATTTGAATTCAAATTCAAATTCAAATTTGAATCGGATATAATTCAAATTCAAATTTGAAACGGGTATATAAACTTTTGACTTATAAACTTTAGGTGTATAGAAATACTATATATAGAAAATATTTGAATTCAAATTCAAATTCAAATTTGAATCGGATATAATTCAATTCAAATTTGAAACGGGTATATAAACTTTAGGTCTATAAACTTTAGGTGTATAAACTTTAAATGTATAGAAATACTATATATAAAAAAATATTTGAATTCAAATTCAAATTTGAATCGGATATATAAACTTTTGACTTATAAACTTTTAGTCTCTAAACTTTAGATGTGTAAACTTGAGGTGTATAAACTTTAGGTGTATAAATTTACTAAAATAGAAAAGTAATGCGGTGCCAAAAAAAGGAAACCAGGTAGAGGGAGGGAGGGGGGAGGGGGGTAGCGATCTGGCAGGGCGATCGATCGCCCATTAGGGCTGCCCGTATAACGCGCCCAATAAAAATTTGAAATAAATCAGAACCACAAGTTTTCCCTCCCATTTTATCACAATATGCAAAACTACCTCCATTAATCAATCATAGATTTAGATCTAAATATGCCACTATTGTCTCAATGATTAGCTTGGAGGTGAAGATAAATCTCAGTGTTCCTATTGTACTTGAAAGAGATAATTCAAGAAATACCATTAACAAGTGTTTAGATTCAAGAAATACCATCGACAAGTATGAGTTTTAAGAAATGTCATTGTACAAACGACTTTGTCCCAAAAATACCATCGATGTTAGGGTTCCGTCCATTCCGCGCAGTTAAGTACTATAGAATGAACGGTGTATTTAATGGCGCGGAATGGACGAAACCTAACGGCGATGGCATTTTTGGGACAAAATTGTTTGTACGATAGCATTTTTTAGAACTCACACTTGTCGGTGTCTTTTCTTGGATTTGGACGCTTGTCATTGTATTTCTCGAATTATCTCTTCTTGAAATTAGCAACCGTAAACATACTATCCAAGCAGACTTATCAATTATTATATACTAAAAGTTTATTAAATTTCCTACAAAAGCTCTCAAGCCGCCACACGGGACTCCTAAAAACACTCATATGCTGCCACGTGATATTTTAATATATTAAAAACATCTATCCGTCGATTTTTACTTAAACCAGTGGGTCCATTGTTTTAGACGATTAGATTAATTAGTATTAGATTAGAAAAAGTTAGTTCCCCCTCTCATCTACCCGCATGTACGTACATACGCCTCCCTCATCTTGTTAGTTCGCAAGTTACGTGCATACCCATCTTTTTATGCTTCCTACTTTTTCCTTTTATATTTATATATTTCCATCTGTAATACCCTAGCACGGTAGATATAAGTTGCTAATAGCACGCCGCAGAAGCAAGCAAGCAGGAAACGCGCGCAAACCATGGCCAAATACAAAGGGGCTCACGTTGGAGAAGAAAGGTAGCAGCTATGACTTTCTCCCCATAGTATTCGATATATAAGCTACAAAGGGAGTAGTGTGTAGTTGGTATAAAATTTATATCTGTATTAGTAAAAAAAATTATGAAATTTATATCTGTATTAGTAAAAAAAATTATGTAATTATAATATGCTATTAGCACATAATTAATTAAGTTTTAATTATTACAAATTTGACAAATTGATATATTTGATATTTTAAAGCAAGTTTTATATAGAAGGTTTTTGCACGGAATACACCGTTTAGTAGTTTGAAAAGTGTGCTAACGAAAACCAAGGTAAAATTTGTATCTTCGTGAGAAAGAACAGGGCCGAGTGAAAAGTTTGCTCCAAAAAAAAAACATTCCAAGGAACTCATATAGAAAGTTTTTTTTTTCAAAAATTGTACTCCATCCATCCCAAAACATAACATTTTTTTGGTGGTTGGAACATATTCTTAATACTATGAAGCTGCACAGGTTTTCTGTCCAGATTCATAGTACTAACATATATCACAACCTACCTAAAATTATTATATTTTGGGACAGAGATACTACTGTTTAGGAGATCAGGAATCGTCCCCATGAAAATCCATAATTTGTAAGAGGAAAAAAAAGGGCAGCGAAAGTTAAGGAAAAAATTGTAGTAAAAATTATGAATATGTGATAAAACCTTACTTGTTATAGCATCTCCAAACTATACAAAACCATCTTAGGAGGTATATAAACGGTATTCTAGAGTTAGAGGGTTGAATGTCCGGTTTCAAACTTTAGGGTGCTAGATAGAATTTTATCCAAAGTTTAATTGGTTATTTGGACTTTTTTCTTAAAAAAAATATGGAAAAAGGTTGAATTGTGAGATGCTCTTTTCGTCCTAGAATATATGACATAGTACTGAATTGGACATACATATTCAGATCCGTAGAACTACAATTTATTCCATATGATCATAGTTCTTATATTTTAGGACACAAATAGTATTAAGTACTCCATCTGTTTTAAAATATAGCAATCTAGTATTAGATTGTGTCTAATCCAGTATTAAGTTGCTATAATTTACAACAGAGGGAGTAGTACGATGAGTAAATGTAATGGTTTTTCTTTGACCGAAATACTATGGGTATTGTTAGAAAGGATTACACCGTGAAATAAATTTTAACGCTATAAATCCTTGACGAAGGGAGAGTATCCTATATATTATAAAGTTCATCCCCACTAAGTGTAGTTAATGCTAATTCTTTTTTCTCTCATGAAGCCACATCACATCAATTTTTTTTAGCCCTTGGATGATTCATCAAGGGTGTAAATTACATCTCTTCACATTACCTTAATTGTTTTTAGCCTTTAGATGATTCATCAAGCATAAATTGCATCTCTTCCCTCTCAAAAGACACACCATACAACCCAATCATTTATAACCTTTGAATAAACTGATAAAGGTAAAAAAAAAATGAACACATGAAAAAAATCGTATAGTAGGTAAGAAAGAAAATTTTAGAACTCATATCTACTATATTATCCCACAATTATCCCATAGCAATGTGCGGGGTACCCATCTAGTTTAACAGACGACGCAATACGAGCGATTAAATAAGGAAAAATTGCAAAAACCACCCCAAATGTCACTCTGAGTTTGAGATGCCCCCATAAGAAGATTTGATGCAAATCCCTACCTCCTAATTCACCTTGGTTTGATTTAGGCACCTTCTCTCCACACGTGCATGATTCCTGAAGAATCTCGTGGCGAAATCAACTGAGTCCCACTCGGCGGGAGCAAGAGATTATGTTGTTTGTTCTGTATAAGACGATCATTTCGTTGTGTTATCATGGGCATTTCACTGTGTTTTTCATGGTATACGAGCTATATATTTCAAACTGATATCATGTGTGCTGAACAACATATTCCTTTTCTTAAGAGACGTAATGAGCATATAAAAACATTTGAACATGAAGCAGTAATCATATAGCTATATTAGAACTGCATGACTTCATCCGTTGCAATTGGTCAGATGACCCAAAATAGCAGGTTTCAATACAGTTTAATCAGAAATTAAAGCCACTTAATCAAATGCAAAAGGGACCTATTGACAAATCATCACGATGAGCGGAACTCGGCTAATTTCGCACGAGATGCTCCAGGAATCAAGTATGTGTAGAGAGAAGTGGCTAAATCAAACCAAGGTGAATTAGGAGGTGGGAATTTGCAACAAATCTTCTTAAGGGGACATTTCAAACTTAGAGTGATATTTGGGGTGCTTTTTGGAATTTTCCCATTAAATAATGGAAGGACGTGTGCATTGTATCGCTGAATTGTGGGACCCGTTTGTCAGTTGGCCATCTCTTATCGTTTTGCGTTTGCATTTTCCTGTTTCTTTCATTCTTTCTTTCCCCGTCGCTTTCATCGGATTCCCCGTGAGTGAGATGCCCCTGGCGCCGGCGCGCCGCCGGTGTAGGCCGGTGGTGGGGGAGGCAGGCTCACCGGAGCATTTACCACCACCATAGAAGCGGGGCCCCCGCCGCGGAGGAGGAGCGCAGGAGGCGAGGCGGCCGCCGACGCAGAGTTGGGCGGGGCAACCGGCAACGTCCTGACGGACGCTGTCCGGCGAGAGCGCGGCGCCCTGAACCTGAAGTGAAATCTCCAATGCTATGGGCTCCGAAGAAATCCTAGGTGCGTTCTTGAGACCGATCTAGAAGCCCCAAACATTTCAACTGCAACAATTTGTCCTTTTCATTTGTCTTGCAGTTCTTGCGGCTGGGCTCAAAGTTTTAGACCTGTATAGAAATTTATATTTTGTTTTCTTTCGATTGCCTTTGCAAATCGCAATTCTTGGCTACTCAGAAAGTCTTACCACGCAAAAGATTAATCATATAGTAGTATATTGTGTGCTGAGTTTTAGGTGATCTTGGTAGTAATAGGAGGAGAGGCTGCATGAAATCCGGGCACAGCCGTGTGGAATTGGTGAAGAACCTAGTCAGTAGTCACCATCGATTATTGTCTGATTGGCTGGAGATAGGCTTGCTGGTCATGGTAAGTAGGGATGCAAGCGGGACGGGCAAGCGGGCTTGTTTATCCCGCTTATCCCACTTCTAATTCATTTTTTCTTTTAAATTTTGTACTACCATGCGAAAAATAGACTAGCAAGCAGGTTTTTATGTGGGTAGCGGGACTACCCACTTGCATCCCTAATGGTAAGGTGTATGATGTATCCGTGTATGCAACTTGCAAGGCATGTCCATATTCTGGATGGATGGACCATGATAAAGGTACTAGTTTGTGCGAAAGAGTGCAGCTGGATTCCATGTGCCAAGATGAACATTTCTTTTCCATGTGGAACGGACCTCTCAGCTACCACCATGTGCATTCCCACCCCCAAATTCTTAGAAATTAGCTTGCATATAAGTTGGAACGGTATGAAGAATGAACTTTCCATCTAGCCACAGTCGTCATGGCGCGGGCAATGATGTTGTTGCTCTCCTGTTCCTATGCTCTGGCCTTGGTCTCTGCTGGGAGCAGCAGCAGCAGCAATGCCACAGCCGATGAGCTCGCCCTCCTGTCCTTCAAGTCCATGCTATCAAGCCCATCCTTGGGTTTGATGGCATCATGGAACTCATCCAGCCACTTCTGCAGCTGGACAGGAGTTAGTTGCAGCCGTCAGCAACCTGAGAAGGTCATTGCGCTGCAAATGAACTCTTGCGGCCTGTCTGGGCGCATATCGCCGTTCTTGGGCAACCTATCCTTTCTCAAGACACTGGACCTTGGCAACAACCAGCTTGTCGGGCAGATACCTTCAGAGCTTGGTCATCTCAGCAAGCTTCAGATGCTGAATCTGAGCACAAATTTGCTACGAGGAAGCATTCCTGTGGAGATGAGAGGATGCACCAAGCTCATGACACTTCACCTAGGCGATAACCAGCTCCAAGGTGAGATCCCAGCTGAGATAGGTTCCAGCTTGAAAAATCTCGTCAATTTATATCTTACCAGAAATCTTTTGTCGGGAGAGATCCCTCAATCTCTGGCCGAGTTACCATCGCTGGAACTGTTGTCTTTGTCACACAATAAATTATCTGGAGAGGTACCATCTGCTTTGAGCAATCTCACAAACCTCTTGAATATTCGTTTCTCCAATAACATGCTTTCAGGAGTCATCCCTTCATCTTTGGGCATGTTACCCAATTTATATGAGCTCAGCTTAGGTTTTAACAATTTATCCGGACCAATCCCAACTTCTATTTGGAACATTTCATCTTTGAGGGTGCTTTCTGTCCAAGGAAATATGCTAAGTGGAACCATACCTGCTAATGCATTTGAAACTCTTCCACATCTCGAGAAATTATACATGGACCACAACCACCTCCATGGTAAGATTCCTGTCTCGCTGGGTAATTCTTCCAATGTGTCAATGATTATCCTTGGTGCTAACCTTTTCAACGGCATTGTTCCCCAAGAGATTGGAAGACTAAGAAAGTTAGAACAACTTGTACTGACACAAACTTTAGTTGGAGCGAAAGAACAAAAAGATTGGGAGTTCATAACAGCATTAGCTAATTGCTCCCAGTTACAGGTTCTGGTATTGGGTATGTGTGAGTTTGGTGGGGTTCTTCCTAATTCACTTTCCAGTCTTAGCACGTCGCTAAAATATCTCTCTCTTTCATATAACAATATTTCGGGAAGCATACCTAAGGATATTGGTAATCTCTTCAACCTACAAGTCCTTGACCTTGCTTGGAACTCTTTCACCGGAACTCTTCCCTCATCCCTTGGTAGGCTTAAAAACTTGCACTATTTTAACGTATACAACAATGATCTTGGTGGACCAATCCCATCGACAATAGGAAATCTCACAGGGTTAATTACGTTGTATTTGATGTCAAACACCTTTAGTGGTAGGTTAACAAATTCACTTGCAAACCTGACAAAGTTGACAGAACTGGATCTTTCTAGTAATAACTTCATAGGTCCAATTCCTAGTGGCTTGTTCAACATCACCACACTTTCTATAGCTTTGGAGCTATCCTATAACAAATTTGAGGGGTCAATACCACAAGAAATAGGGAATCTCGTAAATCTTGTAAAATTTAATGCAGAGTCAAATAAATTATCAGGTGAGATCCCTAGCACCCTTGGACAATGCCAGAATCTCCAGGACCTCGCTCTCCAAAACAACATGTTAAATGGTAATATCCCAGAACACTTGAGTCAACTAAAAAGTCTACAAACTCTTGATTTCTCCAGAAATAATTTGTCAGGTGAAATCCCCAAATTTATAGGGAACTTTACCATGCTCTCTTATCTCAACCTTTCATTCAATATGTTTACCGGAGAAGTGCCAACTACTGGTATATTTACAAATTCTACTGCAATCTCAATCCAACACAACGGAAGACTTTGCGGGGGAATAACTACTCTACATTTACCTCCATGTTCTTTCCAATTACCAAAGAATAAACATAAACCTGTAGTAATTCCTATTGTTATTTCTCTTGTTGCAACACTAGCCGTCCTCTCATTGCTATACATACTTCTTACTTGGCACAAGAAGATCCAAACAGAAATCCCTTCAACTACATCCATGCGAGGCCATCCTCTGGTTTCTTATTCCCAGTTGGTAAAAGCAACAGATGAATTTTCCATAGCCAATTTGTTAGGTTCTGGTTCATTTGGTTCTGTGTACAAAGGAGAGCTAGATGCTCAAATTGGTGAAAGCCCATATTATGTTGCTGTGAAGGTACTAAAACTTCAGACTTCTGGTGCGCTTAAGAGTTTTGCCGCTGAATGCAATGCACTGCGAAACCTACGGCACCGAAATCTCGTGAAGATAATTACAGCCTGCTCAAGCATTGATAACAGCGGCAATGACTTCAAAGCAATTGTTTTTGACTTTATGCCCAATGGCAGTTTAGAAGGCTGGTTACATCCTGACAAAGATGACCAGATTGATCACAAATACTTGAATCTTCTTCAGAGAGTTGGCATACTACTTGATGTGGCTAATGCGCTGGATTATCTACATTGCCATGGACCAACACCTGTTGTACATTGTGATCTGAAACCAAGCAACGTGCTTTTAGATGCTGAGATGGTAGCACATCTTGGAGACTTTGGACTTGCGAAGATTCTTGTTGAGGGCAACTCACTGCTCCAACAGTCTACAAGCTCAATGGGATTTAGAGGGACAATCGGCTATGCTCCTCCAGGTTAGCTTGTTATGTTTCCTGTTCTCCTCCTTTCTTATTTAGTCCTGCCTAGTGCTTTTATTAATAAAATGTGCTGCTAGACAAACTTTTAGGGAAGTTGCAAAAGAAGTTTTGATTTATGTGAAGCAGCTAGTGTTATTATAAATCTGTGTTACATTTTGGATTACAAGTGCTACAAAAATCGTAACTTTTTTTTGGCAAACTTTGATCAAACAGAGTATGGTGCTGGAAATACGGTATCAACTTTAGGAGATATTTACAGCTATGGAATTCTTGTGTTAGAAATGGTAACTGGGAAGAGGCCCATCGATAATAAATCCATACAAGGATTGAGCCTCCGTGAGTATGTTGAGCTGGGTCTACATGGTAAAATGATGGATGTTGTTGACACCCAGCTGTTCTTGGGCCTTGAGAATGAATTTCATACCGCTGACGATTCTTCATGCAAAGGAAGGATCGATTGCTTGGTTTCATTACTCGGGCTTGGACTGTATTGCTCTCAGGAAATGCCGTCGAATAGAATGCCAACTGAAGATATTATTAAGGAATTGAGTGCAATCAAACAATCCCTTGTAGGGAACACATAATATATCTTCGAGCTGAATGACACAGTTTGGAGATCATTCCTTGGGTGTTCATTTCTTACCCTTTCATACATTGTTGGTTTATGCATAGTACACTGAAGTATACTGTTATCACTTGGGATTTGGACATCTGAGTGCAAAAACTGATTGCCATGCAGTTGTAATCATGCCTGTAAACATATCCGTAATTTATGTTTTTTTTTGCTAGGAAAAGCATTTTTCCAGTCATGTACTTTGTCAAGACATAGTAAATTACTACGCAACTTTGTAATTTGTGATCGTTACGAGTATACTATATCGTGTATCTCTCTAACAATAAATATTTAATAGTTTGTAATTTTATAATCGTGTTTAGCTGCTGTACATTCCTTTGTAAACACGATTTTGAAACATCATCTCTGGGCAACATTGATGCAGGCAGGCGAGCGTATCACTGAGACTGAACCGTGGGACCAACGTGTAAGTCCCTCCTTACACGTAGACCAGACGTCCGGTGACCAGAGCATGGCCGACAAGCGGGTTTTTTTTTTCCGCTTATCTTACTTCTAGTGTCATACTTATCCTACTTCTAGTTTATTTTTTCTTCTAAATTTTATACTATCATACGAGAAATAAACTAGCAAGCTGTTTTTATGTGGATAGCGGGACTACCCACTTGCATCCGCAGGTAGTGCTGCCGTCATCTGCCGCCTGATCCTGACGACGGATGAGACGAACAGATGGGTAATCAATTTTGCCGCATAATTTTTTTTTTAAAAAAATTCTACAGCTTGAATGTCTGTGGATCTACTGGTTCATAAGACCTCAACATTTTTGCTTGCAACTACAAAATTGTGTATCAACGTCAGCAACTTGGATAACACACACGTCCTGTGCATTTCTGCAGAGTGGTTAGAATTTGGCTAGATGTAAGATGCTCATTCTTGGATAATTTTATACTACCAAAGGACCTTTGTACTATATGAATCTATGATGAATCTAGGAGAGCAGAACTGTTCAAGTTCCGTGCATATTTGAGGACCGGTAACGTCTGATTTGCACTTTGTGTGTCGTCGGCTGTTTTTGCTGGGGCCATGTTTTTCACGTTGCATCAAGGGTATCATCATCCATATTATGCAGTTTTTTTTTTGTCTGTATGAAGTGTGGCCAACTTAATTAATTACATGGCAGGTCTGTTAACAAACAACTACTACTCCCTCCGTATGTTAATCAGTTAATATACGACGCCGTTGATTTGTTGAACAATATTTGATCATTCATCTTATTCAAAATTTTTATACAACTAAAAAAATATTTATGTCATGCATGTTTAAAGAACATTTGATGATAAATCAAGTCACAGTAAAATAAATGATAATTACATTTTTTTTAATAAAACGAATAGTCAAGCGTTGATCAAAAAGTCAACAGCGTCATACATTAAAAAAATAGAGGATGTATTATTTATGTACAAACATTCATGATCATGGTATCAATATGACATTTTTCTAATTTTAATTCATGTGTTCATTTTAAGCTTGACACCGTACCGTCACGCAAGTTTGGAAACCCCTCCTCTCCGGCACGGAAATCAAACTTGTATTATTACATGATTAATTAAGTATTAACTATTTTTTTTTGAAAAATAGATTAATATGATTTTTTTAAATAACTTTCATATAGAAAGTTTTTGCATAAATCACACCATTTAGCAGTTTAAAAAGCGTCGCGCGGAAAACGAGAAAGATGGGTTGGGAAAATGGAGGAAGAACACAGCCTAAGGCCTCCTTTAATGGTTGAGCTAGTGCACTAGCTCATGCTTATCCACCTTATACAAAAGATAGTAAAAAGTCTATCTTTTTAATAGATTGTCTCATAGCACATTGTTCAAAATGCTTTGGGTTCCACAATCCCTCTCACATTTTTTTAGGAGCTTAGCTCTTGAAGAAGAGATAGTGTATTCTCTCTCTTCCACATCATACAAAAGCTGATGTAGAGATTTATGAGCTAGCTGACTAACCCTTATTGGAGGAGGCCTAAGTGCCTATTATATAATAGAAAGTACCTCATGTACTAAATTTTATACTAGAAAGTATCTTGAGGTAAAAAAATTAATGGTATCACGAGGTATAAAATGTTGGATGATAAAATTGCTCGGGATAACGTGCAATGTGTCCATATGCGTGTCCAACACGGTCAGATAAGAAAGAATTACAGGGCTAGTAGTCAATCGATCGGTCTCGCACGCAAAGCTATCAGTCGATCTGTCTCGCACGCAAAGCCATCAGTGTCAAGCGAAAAAGCATCTCTCATTCAAAGTATGTTTGATCGTCGTCAGATCGTGTACTGCGTGATCGTTGGTGCAGAACCGTTCTCATCTGCAAAAAGGAATCTGCGAAATTTGAAGGGAACATATATACGTTTCGAGTTGGCCTCTTATACTTCTCCTGGGAATAACCCAGCTGAATGGACGAATGGATTATGGATTATCTGACTACAAAGTGAAAAGTTTGCTCCAAGAAAAATATTCCAAGCTAAGGAACTCATATATAGAAAGATTTTTTTTCAAAAATTATACTCCCACCATCCCAAAATATAGCATTTTTTAGGCCGATGAGATATATCCTAAGCGTCCAGATTATAGAAATAGGATATATTATAGAAATAGGATATATCGTATTCAATAAAAAATTATTATATTTTGGAACAGAGATAAGTATTATTTAGGAGACAGGTCTCGTTCCCATGATAATTCATATTGTAAGAGGGGAAAAAAACAGGGCAGCGAAAGTTAAGGAAAAAATAATAGTAAAAAATATGAATATGTGATAAACCGTACGTGTTATAGCATCTCCAAACTTTTATAGTCAAATCAAATAATATAAAAGGAATCTCGCTCAAGAAGTCAAGGTCGAACATGGCTTCATCATAACTAATGAGCCGTATGACAAGCGTATACATCACCATCTTCTCTTCGGACTATCACTATCAACGGGGATAGAAATATCTTACCACAAATTTGAGAACCAAAATTTATTTTTTAAAAATGGATTTTAGTTAAATTTGACAAAAATTCAAATGGCGGTTCCACCTTTCTCTCTATATATGTAAATCACCTCAAACTTGATTGAAGTTGATGAAAAAATATAATTTAGTTTCTATGGAGAGGAAAAATAGAGAAATAAAGATGGCCCTCTGAAATTTCATTTTAAGTTTGGTTGCAATTCATTAAAATAATTTTAAAATGTTCCCTTGTAGTTTCTTGTAAATGAAGCTTTCACATTCACAATTTTGGTTTTACAAGGATTCTGATTGTTAGTGGTGACGGCCGGGGTGTCATCTTGCTGCTCCCACTCCCAGCACATCCCTCCTGGTGGCAACGCGAACTCCACCTTTGGAGCGAAGGAGGGAAGAACCAAAGAAGATAGATGGGAGGGAAAGTTGAGGGGTAAATTTTGATCCTTTGACAGGATGTCCATCGTTTGTTTAGAAACCCCATTTAAACGGTTATGAAAAATCCTAGAAAATTTTGATAACACTCATACAACATATCTATACAACTCCATAAAATAATAGGTCCAAACTCAACTCACACGTCGAGATATAAAAAGGACAAATTCAGCATATGAATAGTAGCGTACTATTTACATCTGAATTTGTCTTTATTTTTGTTTCTCGATGGGTAGATCGAATTGGAGCTTGATTTTTTATGAACCGATAGATATCACTATTCTAGCATTGTCAAATTTTTAAAGATTTCTTATAACTATTTATATCGAATTTGGAAGAAAAAGATACTTGAGGGGATATTTCCTTAAGAGATTACTATCCACTCTCGGGTACTAAGGTTATTTCTCACCCAGATTGCTGAGTTGACAGCCAAGAATGGCAAAATGAAAACAATCCAGTCGGTCCAGATCGACCTGAAAAGAAAATTTTTGGATGTCACATCGGACGTTTGACCGGATGTCGGAAGAGATTTTCGGACACGAATAAAAAAACTAATTTCATAACTCGCCTGAAAACCGCGAGATAAATTTATTAAGCCTAATTAATTCATCATTAGCACATGTGGGTTACTGTAGCACTTATGGCTAATCATGAACTAATTAGGCTCAAAAGATTCGTCTCGCGAATTTTATGCAAACTGTGCAATTAGTCTTTCTTTTTATCTATATCTAATGTTTCATATATGTCTCCAAAGATTCGATGTGACGTTTTTGGGAAAAAAAAAATTTGGAAACTACCGGGCCTAAGTCACTTAGTAAAATGGTATTTGGGAATATGCTCTCGAAGAAAAGAGAGTGGCAAATAGTAAAAAAGAAAAATCCCGGAAAGAGATGGAGTGAGAACACGGCAGCACACAGGAACTTTCCTCTTAAACAGATAGTCTAATTTCCTATATATCATTTCTCCGATATGTCCATGTACTCCCTTGTACAATTCTGCATATATACATGCTCCCTCTATATTTATCGACATAGTTTGATCATTTGAGAGATTATACAAAGCTAGCCTTGCAGCACAAGCTCGATCATGGTCGACATGGCTGGAGAAGTAGCATTCATCTGCCTCTTGCTGGTGTGCCTCTGTTCCCGCTCTCTGGCTTCGTCTCCTCCTCCTCCTCCTCCTCCTTCTTCTCCGGTGAGCAGCAACGACGCAACAAAGGCCACCGTCGACGAGCTCGCGCTGCTCTCCATCAAGTCCATGCTCTCGAGCCCATCCAGCTCGCCGCTGGCCTCATGGAATAGTACTAGTTCCATCCATCACTGCAGCTGGCCGGGCGTCGTCTGCAGCCGCCGCCACCCGGGCCGTGTCGCCGCGCTGCGCATGGCCTCCTTCAACCTGTCCGGCGCCATCTCGCCGTTCTTGGCCAACCTGTCCTTCCTCAGGGAGCTGGACCTCGCCGGGAACCAGCTCGCCGGCGAGATACCGCCGGAGATTGGCCGTCTAGGGAGGCTCGAGACTGTTAACCTGGCCGCCAATGCTCTCCAAGGCACTCTCCCTTTGTCCCTGGGTAACTGCACGAATCTCATGGTTCTTAATCTGACCAGCAACCAGCTCCAAGGTGAGATCCCTTCTACAATTGGCGCCAGAATGGTGAATCTTTACATGTTGGACCTCAGACAAAATGTCTTTTCTGGAGAGATCCCTCTGTCGCTCGCCGAGTTGCCATCCTTGGAGTTTTTGTTTCTGTACAGTAACAAGTTATCAGGAGAGATACCCACTGCTCTCAGCAACCTCTCCGGCCTCATGCATCTTGATCTCGACACCAACATGTTGTCTGGAGCTATCCCTTCATCTTTGGGCAAGTTATCCAGCTTGATATGGCTGAATCTAGCCAATAACAACTTGAGTGGAACCATCCCTTCATCCATTTGGAACATTTCTTCATCTCTTTGGGGCCTTAATATTCAGCAAAACAATTTGGTTGGAGTGGTACCAACAGATGCATTCACCGCACTTCCTGAACTCCGGACGATATCAATGGACAATAACCGATTTCATGGCCGTCTCCCTACCTCTCTGGTTAATGTCTCACATGTGAGAATGCTTCAACTTGGTTTTAATTTTTTCAGTGGCACTGTCCCTTCTGAGCTTGGAATGTTAAAAAATCTGGAACAGTTCCTGCTCTTTGCCACTTTGCTTGAAGCTAAAGAACCTAGAGACTGGGAATTCATCACTGCATTAACAAATTGCTCTCGGCTGAAAATCTTGGAACTGGGAGCTAGTAAGTTTGGTGGGGTCCTTCCTGATTCACTCTCCAATCTTTCCACTTCATTACAAACTCTCTCCCTTCAATACAACACAATATCAGGACGCATACCTAAAGATATTGGTAATCTCATTGGCTTACAATCTCTTACACTAGATGATAACTCTTTCATAGGAACCCTACCTTCATCCTTGGGTAGGCTTCAAAATCTGAATCTTCTATCAGTTCCTAAGAACAAGATTAGTGGATCAGTCCCACTGGCCATTGGAAATCTTACAAAACTTAGTAGTTTAGAACTCCAAGCAAACGCCTTTAGCGGTGAAATACCAAGCACTGTTGCAAACCTTACAAAGTTGTCAGCACTTAACCTTGCTAGGAATAATTTTACAGGTGCAATTACTAGGAGATTATTCAACATACTCAGTCTCTCCAAAATTTTGGATATATCCCACAACAATTTGGAGGGGTCAATACCACAGGAAATTGGGAATCTAATAAATCTTGAAGAATTCCACGCACAGTCAAACATATTATCAGGTGAAATCCCTCCTTCCTTAGGGGAATGCCAACTTCTCCAGGATGTCTACCTCCAAAATAACTTCTTAAATGGTACTATTTCATCAGCCCTGGGCCAGCTAAAAGGTCTAGAAAGTCTTGACCTCTCAAATAATAAGCTGTCAGGTCAAATACCCAGATTCTTAGGGAACATCAGCATGCTTAGTTATCTGAATCTTTCATTCAACAACTTTTCCGGTGAAGTGCCAGATTTCGGTGTTTTCGCAAACATCACAGCATTCTTAATCCAAGGCAATGATAAACTATGTGGTGGAATACCTACTC